>NC_064628.1:527922725-528559184 GCF_023864275.1 Schistocerca cancellata
AGTGTATGTCACAGAAGGTTGTGCTGAATTTACCGGCCGCTGTGGCCGAGCGGTTCTAGGCGCTTCAGTCCGGAACTGCGCTGCTGCTACGGTCGCAGGTTCGAATCCTGCCTCGGGCATGGATGTCTGTGATGTCCTTAGGTTAGTTGGGTTTAAGTACACTCCTGGAAATTGAAATAAGAACACCGTGAATTCATTGTCCCAGGAAGGGGAAACTTTATTGACACATTCCTGGGGTCAGATACATCACATGATCACACTGACAGAACCACAGGCACATAGACACAGGCAACAGAGCATGCACAATGTCGGCACTAGTACAGTGTATATCCACCTTTCGCAGCAATGCAGGCTGCTATTCTCCCATGGAGGCGATCGTAGAGATGCTGGACGTAGTCCTGTGGAACGGCTTGCCATGCCATTTCCACCTGGCGCCTCAGTTGGACCAGCGTTCGTGCTGGACGTGCAGACCGCGTGAGACGACGCTTCATCCAGTCCCAAACATGCTCAATGGGGGACAGATCCGGAGATCTTGCTGGCCAGGGTAGTTGACTTACACCTTCTAGAGCACGTTGGGTGGCACGGGATACATGCGGACGTGCATTGTCCTGTTGGAACAGCAAGTTCCCTTGCCGGTCTAGGAATGGTAGAACGATGGGTTCGATGACGGTTTGGATGTACCGTGCACTATTCAGTGTCCCCTCGACGATCACCAGTGGTGTACGGCCAGTGTAGGAGATTGCTCCCCACACCATGATGCCGGGTGTTGGCCCTGTGTGCCTCGGTCGTATGCAGTCCTGATTGTGGCGCTCACCTGCACGGCGCCAAACACGCATACGACCATCATTGGCACCAAGGCAGAAGCGACTCTCATCGCTGAAGACGACACGTCTCCATTCGTCCCTCCATTCACGCCTGTCGCGACACCACTGGAGGCGGGCTGCACGATGTTGGGGCGTGAGCGGAAGACGGCCTAACGGTGTGCGGGACCGTAGCCAAGCTTCATGGAGACGGTTGCGAATGGTCCTCGCCGATACCCCAGGAGCAACAGTGTCCCTAATTTGCTGGGAAGTGGCGGTGCGGTCCCCTACGGCACTGCGTAGGATCCTACGGTCTTGGCGTGCATCCGTGCGTCGCTGCGGTCCGGTCCCAGGTCGACGGGCACGTGCACCTTCCGCCGACCACTGGCGACAACATCGATGTACTGTGGAGACCTCACGCCCCACGTGTTGAGCAATTCGGCGGTACGTCCACCCGGCCTCCCGCATGCCCACTATACGCCCTCGCTCAAAGTCCGTCAACTGCACATACGGTTCACGTCCACGCTGTCGCAGCATGCTACCAGTGTTAAAGACTGCGATGGAGCTCCGTATGCCACGGCAAACTGGTTGACACTGACGGCGGCGGTGCACAAATGCTGCGCAGCTAGCGCCATTCGACGGCCAACACCGCGGTTCCTGGTGTGTCCGCTGTGCCGTGCGTGTGATCATTGCTTGTACAGCCCTCTCGCAGTGTCCGGAGCAAGTATGGTTGGTCTGACACACCGGTGTCAATGTGTTCTTTTTTCCATTTCCAGGAGTGTAGTTCTAAGTCTAGGTGACTGATGACCTCAGATGTTAAGTCACATAGTGCTTAGAGCCATTTGAACCATTTTTTTTTTTACTGAATGTATACTGTGGGGAATAAACTACTCCATAACGAAACAATTATCAGTGACTAAGAAAGGTTGTAAGATATACTCTGTCTACCTATAGTTTTAATTATATGACCCATCCATCACAAGTATTTCTGCAGTTTGCTATTGCCTTCTTATAGGCATCTGTGAAAATTCTACCTTCAAACAAAAATCTGGCTGTACAGTGCATGGTGGCAGTTTTAACGATTTACCTTTCATTCCACTTTCACGAATAGTTGCCGATATACATCTGTACACGTGTGTCTTCTTGAAAAATAGGTATCTGGAGAAAATCGGCAAAATTATGATAAATAACCCAAAAATTATAGAGAGCAATGGGAGGTACTCATACATTAGCGAGCTTACAGAAAATGTTATCAGGAGATTAATATATAATAACTCATCAGCGACCAAGTTAAACACTGTAATGTCAAAGTATGTTACATCACATACTGAAGAGCCAAAGAAACTGCCACACCTGCGTAATATCGTGTAGGGCTCCAGCTAGCACGCATAAGTGCCGCAACACGACGTGACATGGAGTCGCCTAATGTCTGAAGTGGTACTGGAGGGAACTGACACCATGAATCCTGCAGGGCTGTCCATAAATCCGTAAAAGTATGAGGGGGTGAAGATCGCTTCTGAATAGCACGTTGCAAGGTGTCCCAGATATGCACAGTAATGTTCATGTCTGGGGGTTTGGTGACAAACGGAAGTGTTTAAACTCAGAAGAGTGTTCCTGGAGCCACCCTGTCACAGTTCTGGACGTGTGGGCTGTCGCCTTGTCCTGCTGGAATTTCCCAAGTCCGTCGGAATTCACAATGGACATGACTGGATGCAGCTGACTAGACAGGATGCTTATGTACGTGTCACCTGCCAGAGTCGTATCTAGACGTAGCAGGTATCCCATATCTCTCCAACTGCACACGCTCCACGCCATTATAGAGCCTCCACCAACTTGTACAGTCCCCTGCTGACATGTAGGTCCATAGATTTATGAGCTTGTCTCCATATCCCTACACGTCCATCCACTTGATACAATTTAAAACGAGACTTGTCCAACCAGGCAACGTTTCCAGTCATCAATAGTCCAACGTCGGTGTTGATGGGCCCATGCGAGGCGTAAAGGTTAGAGTCGTGCAGCCATCAAGGGTACACGAGTGGGCCTTCGGCTCCGAAAGCCAATATCGATGACGTTTCGTTGAAAGTTCGCACATTGACACTTGTTGGTGGCCCAGCATTGAAATCTGCAGGTATTTGCGGAAGGGTTGCACTTCTGTCACGCTGAATGATTCTCTTCAGTTGTCGTTGGTCCCGTTCTTATAGGATGTTTTTCCGGCCGTAGCGATGTCGGAGAATTAATGTTTTACCAGACTCCTGATGTTCACGGTACACTCGTGAAATGGTCGTACGGGAAAATCCCCACTTCATCGCTATCTCGGAGATGCTGTGTCCCATCTCTCGTGCGCCGACTATAACACAACGTTCAGACTCGCTTAAATCTTGTTAAATGCCATTATAGCAGCAGTAAAAAAATTTAACAACTGCGACAGACACTTGTTGTCTTGTCTACATCTACATGATTACTCTGCAATTCGCATTGAAGTGCTTGGCAGAGGGTTCATCGAACCACAATCATACTATCTCTCTACTATTCTACTCCCGAACAGCGCACGGGAAAAACGAACACCTAAACCTTTCTGTTCGAGCACTGATTTCTCTTATTTTATTTTGATGATCATTCCTACCTATGTAGGTTGGGCTCAACAAAATATTTTCGCATTCGGAAGAGAAAGTTGGTGACTACAATTTCGTAAATAGATCTCGCCGCGACGAAAAACGTCTTTGCTTTAATGACTTCCATCCCAACTCGCGTATCATATCTACCACACTCTCTCCCCTATTACGTGATAATACAAAACGAGCTGCCCTTTTTTGCACCCTTTCGATGTCCTCCGTCAATCCCACCTGGTAAGGATCCCACGCCGCGCAGCAATATTCTAACAGAGGTCGAACGAGTGTAGTGTAAGCTGTCTCTTTAGTGGACTTGTTGCATCTTCTTCTAAGTGTCCTGCCACCTTTGGCTCGCCTTCCCCACAATATTATCTATGTGGGCTTTCCAACTGAAGTTGTTCGTAATTTTAACACCCAGGTACTTAGTTGAATTGACAGCCTTGAGAATTGTACTATTTATCGAGTAATCGAATTCCAACGGATTTCTTTTGGAACTCATGTGGATCACCTCACACTTTTCGTTATTTAGCGTCAACTGCCACCTGCCACACCATACAGCAATCTTTTCTAAATCACTTGGCAACTGATACTGGTCTTCGGATGACCTTACTAGACGGTAAATTACAGCATCATCTGCGAACAACCTAAGAGAACTGCTCAGATTGTCACCCAAGTCATTTATATAGATCAGGAACAGCAGAGATCCCAGGACGCTTCCCTGGGGAACACCTGATATCACTTCAGTTTTACTCGATGATTTGTCGTCTATTACTACGAACTGCGACCTTCCTGACAGGAAATCACGAATCCAGTCGCACAACTGAGACGATACCCCATAGGCCCGCAGCCTGATTAGAAGTCGCTTGTGAGGAACGGTGTCAAATGCTTTCCGGAAATCTAGAAATACGGAATCAACTTGAGCTCCCCTGTCAATAGCGGCCATTACTTCGTGCGAATAAAGAGATATAGCTGCGTTGCACGAGAACGATGTTTTCTGAAACCATGCTGATTACGTATCAATACATCGTTCCCTTCGAGGTGATTCATAATGTTTGAATACAGTATATGCTCCAAAACCCTACTGCAAACCAACGTCAATGATATAGGTCTGTAGTTTGATGGATTACTCCTACTACCTAGGCGTTGCCGACCGCAGCATCATATTCTGCCTCTGTATTTGAATACGCATGCCTATACCAATTTCTTTTGCGCTTCAGTGTAAATTATGTTAACGATTACCACCATTTTGGAGAATATTCCATGGCATTAAATGTTAGTAATTCAGCTGTGTTCGAGTTACGCACTGTAATGTCAGAGTGCCTTATCTCTTAAGTTATAGTAATATTTTACTCTCATTTTTAAGTAGAATAACAGCTGCTGATGAGTGTTTCACGACGGTGCACAGAGGACAAATAATGAGTCTCGCATAACTGGAACAGTAAAACAAAGGAGGATGGGGAAGTGGTGACATGCTATAAGCCTTCCAGTTGGCGTAGAGAGGGAGAGGGTGGGAAGTGAACGGTAACCTTCACTTAGATCACTATCTGAGCCACAATTACCACTGTGGATGGGCGACCTTCATTTTCCCTCTAATTTTATGTCTTGGAAGCGTCCTACAGGCGTGGGAGTCATTGGAGAGTACACATAGCAGATGACGAGTTATATAGTGACTTTGAATGTACCACAGACAATTGTCAAAGATGTGTGGGCGTGACCTTGAGACAAGATCGTTCCCAATTCAGCTGCTGGGACGTTCCTTAAACCTGGAAGAGAAAATGATGGAAATGCGGTACGGTAGGTGATGAAGCTGAATGGGAATTTGAACATTTTTCTTAAATGAAAGCATTGTACAACGTTATATACCATTCACATTTATTAACACGTTTGTGACACAAATAATGTTTTTCGTATAATGGGTTGCAAAAAGCAATACATAACAGTAATGATGATTAATGGCGTTGTAGAGATATCTTCCCTTAGGGTCGAGAAAAGGAGAATGTTTGTTCGGAAAGTGTGAGCAGGACGTCAGGTAGACGTTGTAAAATCACAGGACGACTTTTTTCTGCATGGACACTTATATTTAATTAATAGCGTTGGTCTACGGAAACCCGGCTGAAAACCCCGGTAACATAGCTACTTTTCTTCTTAACCCACCTGCGTACAGCACATATGGTTCAGTCTTTGGAAAATTGTGAGACACGTACACGTTAAAAATGTTGGCGTTAGCAGAGATTTGTGTGTCTGTGATTACACGAGTTTGCTGGTATGACAAACCGTTAGACCTTTTACGAATTTTCGTTCGTTATTTGGCTTCTTTGCAGTGATATAGACAATAATTACATTTTTGTAAATAATGTTTAAGGAGACGAGGGCTACGTTTGCCAAGTCCTGTTTATTTTACTTAAGTCATTCGTATTGGAATTCACTGACATTTTAACTCAAAATTACTTCCGTCTAGTATGAGCTAGGCACAAATTCTTTGCGTTGTAACAGATATTTGAAATATAAAACATTGCGGCCATCGTGCGATCAGCTGCAGTGCTTTCAGAGATATAATCTCCAAAGTCCTTCTCTAATCGTGCACGCCTCCTGTGGTTTTCACGAGATTCGTGTGATGTACTTAAACAAAAAACGGAACAAAATCCAGGTTAATGCTCTATTGGACCAGTGTATGCATTGTAGTATTTGGTAATAATAATGCACGTGTGCCTCGAGGGTTAATAATTGCAGGAGATTTAGTGTAAACCACTGTGTTTTAGTTCTCTGTTTGTCCTACAGTTTGCCTGACAGTAAGATTCCTTCAATTCCATGACAAAGCTTAGTGTTCATAAAAAGCGATACTAAATTAGACCTGACACTTTTGATTTGTTGGATCATGAAGTTTACATGTCTAACTACTGAAACTCCAGGCTGAAGGATACCTAACGAAGCACTGGTCTTTTCAAACATTTCTTCGGTCTTACCACTGCATGACTTGATTAGCTGTAAATAGCTGCATGGTGCCACTATCATTAAGACTTGACCGGAACCGTCGTGATCTCAGTAAAATTTTTTGGAGGTGGTACAGTGATACTCATTCACCTGGTCAATCTAGCTTCAGTCATGGTTTTTGGACTTGTCCAATATTATACCCATATTTTAAAGTTTATTTTCATAATTGGAATTGAAGCGAACTGTGTTACTTTAAATCTTTGTGTTAAGAATGGCTTCTAAAAGTAACAGTTATTTATTAAATCTGATCAAGAATATTCACTTGTCCTGCAGTAAACGAAACGGAATTATAAAAATGTTAAAACTATCCTGAGCCCAACGATTGTTTGAACATCACAGTGCTTCACTTGGAGCCAAAAATTATGGTTGCAACTTGACTTTTTCACATGAGAATTAGAAACGTTACTAACGTCGTAAGCAAGAGGCTTTTAAACACATACTGTAACGCATTCGCTAACTAATCACCGACAGTTCCTCTTTATGTCTGATACAGTGTCTTGCGTATTACAAGAATAACATGAGCAGTGTGATGTACTCGTCGTCGTGAGATTTCTCCAAAGAGATTCAGCTGAGGATGAGTGTGGTGACAGTGGTAGTGGCATCCTCGAGAACAGAGTCCTGCGTTGTCACTGCTGCGTCTCCCCGTTCTGTCTCGGCTTCGCTCTCAGTACCGTGATCCTCCGCCGGACAACGAGCTCTGTCCGGGTAGTCGCACACAGACAGCTCGCGGTTGAAGTGCAGGTCCGCAGGGCACACGGCCGCCACCGGCGAGCCGTAGCAGCACCTGTAGAACAGCGAGCAGTTGCGGTCGTCCGCCAGGTGCACCGCGCTCGAGCTGGACGGCGGACACGAACCCACGGGCGACGACAGCGCAGTCGCCGTCACAGCGGCCAGCACTGACACCAACCCATAAACTGCGCATGTTACAAAATAAACGTAAGGTGTAAGGTTACGTGTCAGCAGCTCATTTCCAAGCAAATCTGCCGTGGCACAACTGCCATAATTGCGACACCCCCCCCCCCCCCACCCCCAAACCAACTCCTGTAGATCACTTTTCTGCAATTTTTCCTCATCAGATCTAACAAATTTTCAGTTAGGTTTAATAAAATGAAGTGTTACTGTAAAATATTGCCTAAATGAACCACATTGTTGAAATATACTGGACACAACTTTAACTGCTAGTGGGCATTGATTAAAATCAATGCGGATTGTGCCAGATTGGGATTCTAATCCTGCTTACCGAGCAGATGTACTGACCATTGCACCATCTGGATACAGAAGTCAGAAAACTGCTTGGACTACCCTAGCACCCTTAGGTCAGATTCAAATTCTCAACTTCTGCACACACTACTGATGTAGTGCCCCTTGCCCATTATCCTCAATAGTCGCGGCATTTCACTAATTCCCGTAAAAGTTCGAGTGTGCTGTGCATCGGCGCTAAAGTCATCAACTGGTCGTCCTCGTCTGTCCGAAAGAACAGACACCACATATATAATTAAGCTAAGGGTGACCAACTGATTTGATTAATGCGAGGACGATCAGTTGGTCACTTCAGTGTCGACGCACACCATGATCGAACTCTTACGGAAATCAGCGAAATCCTGCGAATAATGAGGATAGTGGGCAGGGGACACTACGTCAGTAGCGTGTGGATAAGTTGAGAGTTTGAGTCTGACAGGAAGCGTGTTAGAGCCGTCCGTGCAGTAGCGCTGACCACAGTGCAGGGACGGTGCAGTGGTCAATGCATCTGTCTAGTAAGCAGCACACGAGGGTTCGAATCCCAGTCTGGTACAAATTTTCAACTTTTACCCATTCATTTAAATCAATTCCCACTGGCAGCTAATGTCATTAATTCATTTGTGTCTTGCTTCATAGTGGTTGCAGGCAAAAAAGGCGTCTGTTCTTTCGGACATGTCTGGAAGAACAGATACTACATATACGCAAAAATTGAATGTGTTATTGAAGTAAATAAATTACAAGTTGTATAAACATTTTTAAAAATAACAATGAACAAATTCTGTATCTTATTGTTTATGGCAGCCACTGCAGATTACTTTCAATATGATGTTTAATGAAGAACAAATTTTCTTTTCTCCCCATAAATTATTAATATAAATAAAAGAAAGGCTATAATTAACAGCTGGGAAACTATCCCTTTCTAGGAAGTGTACTTTTATTACAATTTTACTTTTCACTTCCTTGCTTTGAGTGTAGCAAACGCATTGGTTATATCGCCGAAATCAATTTTACCAGCTGTGTCGTATTCCATCGACAATATAATGAATCCGACGGTCTGCTTTCGTCATACTCGACCTTAAATAAATTTTTTATCATCTTTAATTTACTGAAACTACGTTTACATGATGCTGCATCCACTGTTATTGTCATAAATTTACTATTTCGTTGTTTGAATAAACATCTTTTAACCCGTACTTTGAAAAAATCCTTCACAGTATACAGATGTGAGCCCATGTTAGTGCGTTTCATCGGCTCTTTTCACCTGGAACTTGAAAACAACTGTTTCATTAACTAGCTCTGCAGTGTCAATATCTCTGGCACATTTCGCACCAAATCTACACATTTTTCTAAGTGAGATACAGAGCTTTCATCTAAGGCGTTTCCTGAGAGGAAATCAATGTCAGATGAAATGGTGTAGTATATGTGAGATATTCCACTTTAATTATCATTCTATCAAATAGTCTCGCTCTGGTAATCAGGTGGCACAAATTGGCAAAAATCGGAACCTTTTGGTCAAACAGCATATTTGCTTCAACTTTCTCTCGCCAACATTTAATGTCTTACAGTTACGTGCCTATAGACAATCATCTCAGTTCTGCTACAGAATCGTGATCTACTGTCAGAAAGGTCACAAGTAGTAGTAAATGACGGAAGGTCTTCGAGTAAAACGGAACTGGTATCTTGGGTTCCCCAGGGAAGTGTTATAGGCCCCCTGCTGTTCTCAAGTATATAAACGACTTAGGAGACAATCTGAGGAGCCCTCTTAGATTGTTTGCAGATGATGCTGTCGTTTGCAGTCTAGCAAAGTGATGAGAAGATAAAAATAAATTCCAAAATTATTTAGACAAGATATCTGTACAGCGAGAAAAGTAGCACTTTTACTCCAAATAATTAAAAGTGTGAAATCATCCACCTGGATACTAAAAGGAATCAGTGAAATTCCGGTTACACGATAAATCACACAAATCTAAAGGCTGTCAATTCAACAAAATGCCTCGGGATTACAATTTCGGACAATTTAAACTGGAACGATCACATAGAAATTGTTGTGCGGAGGGCCTACCAAAGACTTGTGTTCCATTGTCAGAATACTTGGAATATGTAACAAACGTACTGCAGAGATCGCCTACACTGCGTTTTTCCGTCCTCTACGAAAGGAGAAAGTGTTACGAATATGATAAGCGATTTGGGGTGACAGTCATTGAAACAAAGGCGAGATATTTTCACGCAAAACGAATTACAATCTTTCTGCTCAGAACGCAAAAACACCGCGTGGTTACAATTGAGCTACTCATGGGAGTCCAGTGTGGGCTGTAATTATCGTACGGCAGCGAAATGTACTAATGAGTTAATGCAGAACCAATTTACGCTGGAAAGAAATTTTTGCAATTTTCGCCACCAGGTGCAGATCTCTCGCTATATACTCTTTGTGTGACAGGATGACATTCATGCTGTCATTTGTCAAACCATAACGCGAGTGAACGGTGTGGCTATCAAGAAGAGAGATCGTGCAGTGTTAATCAAAAACTAAATGTCATTAAATGGTTTACAGAAGATGATATGAAATTAGAAAACGTGGATGAGCTTGGTGTGGCACCTGGAAGAGGACGGCGTCCTATACCGGTGGAAGTTATTGATAGTGTTGGTGTTGCTGTAACTGAACATACAGCACATGCCCCGAGTAGTGGTAGCGCTCGTGCGGTGTCACGAGGATCGTCGATACCATGGTCAACAGAATGAAAAGCTTTGCGATCTATTTTACACTGGTGCCCGTACAAGATCGAGGCGGTGCAGCAACGTTCGGAATTTGTTCTTAGTTTTCTGGCTTGGATTAAATTGATGATATGTGGTCAGGCAATATTCCATGGAGTGACGAGGCATATTTTACAGTTCAGGTTGCGGTGAAGATACAGAACTACCGAATTTGGGGTACTGTTAAACCGGGTACGGTGCACAAAGAGCTATTGCACTCGCTGTGTGTGACGGTGCGGTATGGATTCATAAGCATCTTCATTCTCGGTCCGTTCTTCTTTGACTTGAATACATCCAGAGGACGTGTCAGACGTACCGAGACATCTACACGTTATCGATATCTCCTTGTACAGCTGTTGATTCCTGCTCAGGAAGAGTGCAGCGCTGTGGAAACCACTGTTTTCATGCAAGCTGGGGCAACACCTCATGTCGCTCGCTCAGTGAAAAACCTACTTAATGCAACCTACCACGAACCAGGGGCGCACTTAGGCCTAAGCAGACTAGGCGACTCCCTATGGCTGCGGGTTTTTTGGGACGGCTTATAAAGCCACATTCACACCGGCGCGCTGCGCTGTCCCGCGCCGCGCAAAACCGTGAATGGAGGTTCAGCGCTGTGCGGTACTGCCGACGTGGACCTCAAACACCGCAACTAGACTTGGCCACTCTTTCTATGATTCGATACAGTGTATCGATACGTGCAACTGTTTCAGTGTTTCGGAACCGCTGTGGTTCACTGTTTCGAAACAGTGGTGTTTCACTCCGCCCCTGTCTCGGATTCGATCTCGAGCGAGACACAGAAACTGCATCGTTGTTTCAAAATAAGGCTGTTTCAGTCCACCTGTGCTTGGAACGGACTAATTGTATCGAAACAGTGATGTTTCATTCCGCTCTGTGTCGGACGAGATTCGGGCTCGGCACAGGTACTGAAACACAACATACCACTTCATGAAACACTTTCAAAGAGTGTCGAAATCTTTTTGACAGGCAACAGCATGAAGCTTAAGACATCCGAAAATAAAGCTTCGTTTCTAGCTGACTGTCCTATTCCGAAATGGCGTAACATCTGCTTTATAAACACTAACCAAACAATAAAACAACGCATACTATTCACATTGAAAATAATAAATATGTGAAAATCATTCAAATAAATTACACTTTTTTTTTTATAAAATACGCTTCTCTGTTCATGTACAGTAATGATATTAAGAAACGCAAGTAAGCCTACAACATTTCGAATAAAAAAAAGGCGTAGAGTGACAGTTATTAGACATACATAAATTTGATGTAGGTATAATTGCAATCAATCTGTCTGACATATCACTTATAGTGTAATGGTGAACGGGAAGTGCTGGGGAGCATGGTGAATTTATAATAACGGTTCGAAACACCTTGAAAGACAAAATTTTTTTGTGTTGTATTTTGTTATTTATTCGAATTATTTAGCGTTATTTGTGAGTCTATAGTCAATGTGCCTATTATCCACAATGATTCCCTTTGTGTGCATGGAAATTAGCAGGATGGGTATATTACCCATACTAACGGAATGTGGGAATCCCAGTAGAATATCTGTAGTTTCTGCAGTTTGCTCCCACCTCCAGTTCCGTTCGTGGTGGTTCTTCTGTCTTCAGCTATGGCTGTCCTCAGCCAATTGAAAAGTATGAAAGTCACACGACACGAAAGCAGTGCATTTGCTGCAGGAAATACGAAACTGCCATACGCCTAAGTGATAGTTTCATACTTTCTGCGATATGATTAGCGCTCTCGCACCTCATTTGTGTTTATATGAACATACTTATACAGTAGACATTCAAGATGATAAAATGTGTAGGTTTATTAGATCACAAAACACAAACTGTTTCACTGTTTCGAAACAGCGTATCGAAACATTACATTGTACTGTTTCATTTTTTTCGAAACAGTTAAGTGTTTCAGTTTGCCCATCTCTAAGTGCAACAACGAACAAGTTCCACGCAGTGTTGCTAACAACAAAAGAAATACAATCAGCTCAAATTTCACGAACGGTATGGTCAGGCAACGAGAATAGGATAGGTTTTGTTTTAGTAATGACGTTACTTCGTGACAATGTGACCATTATTCACTTTATTCGGTGTCTTTTCGTATGGTATACGTTACGAAAGCAAATCTCGCTGTTAATAATTGAGCTTTGTGATGGATGATGCGGCTAACACTGTTCGTGTGCAGATCTATTGGGAGGGCGTTTCTCGTTTACCACTTTTGCTAACTGGCGTGCTTGCGCATTGGAGCATTGTTGGGAATCAACGAACATTCTGCACCCCTCTGCGCTGTTCCATGCTGCTCTGCGCCGTGGATGTGGCTTAAGTTGTCCGTGTTTATTAAAACATTTACAATTCTTGAAAAGAGTAGGCGAACTCACAATGACATGGATAATTCTGGGAAGGAAAACAAATGGAATTAAGGTAAACTGCATGGCTTTTGCAGGCTATTTTGTAATAATTTCACAAGATCTGACAGACAAAGCCATTCAAATAAAACTTCTGGAAGAAACAGCAAATAGAACTAGTCTTAAAATTTTAGCTGAGAAAACCTGAATTCGTAACAAATATAAAAAAAATGAAGCAAAATTCGTAGAAACACGAACGGGTGGTTCATGGTGTGGATTCCTGTAGCCATGTCCTAGTTCAGTGGTTCATGGTGTGGTTTCCTGTAGTCATGTCCTAGTTCATGAACCACGGGCAACGTATGAGTGGCCAAGTAAGTGGTCCCGACAGTCGGGATACCAGTTACTTTGGAATAAGACTGGGCATCTCGGACATATTCTGAGTCGTGGTCACCTTTGTGCTCATACGGCAAAGACTACCAAATCCACCGGTTAGTCCCTCAGCCGTTAGGGGTAAAACCCAATGGGACTCGGGGCAAGTAAGGCTAGCAACCTGCTTCCCTGGTACTTCAAATATGATGCTGGCAATAATCAGAGCAAAATGCCTCGGACCTTTGGAGGTGACGGAGTCCCACCTCTAACTGACAAACCAGGGACTCCTAAGATACGACTTGGCAAACAAATGGTAATGAGATGGGGAGCTATTAATATCAATGGGGGCTACTCTGGGAAGAAGGTAGAGCTGGCAGAGGCTGCAAGTAAGATGGGGCTGGACGTTTTAGCTGTCAGTGACATTCGGGTAAGGGGTGAGAAAGAAGAGGAAGTGGGAGAATTCAAGGTCTACCTGTCAGGAGTCAAAGCAGGAATAGCACAATGGGGTGTAGGGCTTTACATCAGGAAAGAAATGGAACCCAGCGTAGTTGCAATAAGGTATGTAAACGAACGACTGATGTGGATAGATTTGACAGTGTCTAGCAAGAAAATTAGGATTGTGTCAGTATATTCACATTGTGAAGGGACAGATCAAGATAAGATGGATAGTTTTTATGAGGCACTCAGTGATGTAGTTGTCAGAGTAAAAGACAAGGACAGTGTTCTGCTCATGGGTGATTTTAACGCCAGGATTGGAAATCGAACAGAAGGGTATGAAAAGGTTATGGGTAAATTTGGAGAGGATATGGAGGCCAACAGGAACGGGAAAAAACTCTTGGATTTCTGTGCCAGTATGGGTTTAGTAATCACAAACTCCTTTTTTAAACATAAGAACATTCACCGGTATACTTGGGAAGGCAGGGGAACCAGATCTATCATTGACTATATAATAACAGATCAGGAATTCAGGAAGGCTGTGAGGGACACACGTGTATTCAGGGGATTCTTTGATGACACTGATCATTATTTAATCTGCAGTGAAATTGGGATTGTGAGGCCGAAAGTGCAGGAGGTCAGGTCCATATGTAGGAGGATAAGAGTGGAGAAACTTCAGGATAAGGAAATCAGGCACAAGTACATAACAGCGATCTCAGAAAGGTACCAGTTGGTTGAATGTAGTCAATTACAGTCATTGGAAAAGGAATGGACAAGGTACAGGGACACAGTACTAGAAGTGGCTAAAGAATATCTTGGAACAGTAGTGTGTAAAAGTAGGATGAAGCAAACAGCTTGGTGGAATGATACAGTCAAGGCAGCCTGTAAAAGGAAAAAGAAGGCGTATCAAAAATGGCTACATACCAGAACCCAGGTAGACAGAGAAAGTTATGTTGAAGAAAGAAACAAAGCCAAACAGATAATTGCAGCATCCAAGAAGAAATCGTGGGAAGACTTTGGAAACAGGTTGGAGACTATGGGTCAAGCTGCTGGAAAACAATTATGGAGTGTAATTAGCAGTCTTCGAAAGGGAGGTAAGAAGGAAATGACAAGTATTTTGGACAGGTCAGGAAAACTGCTGGTGAATCCTGTGGATGCCTTGGGCAGATGGAGGGAATATTTTGAAGAGTTGCTCAATGTAGGTGAAAATGCGATCAGTAATGTTTCAGATTTCGGGGTAGAATGGGATAGGAATGATGATGGAAATAGGATCACATTTGAGGAAGTGGAAAAAATGGTCAATAGATTGCAGTGCAATAAAGCGGCTGGGGTGGATGAAATTAAGTCGGAACTCATCAAATACAGTGGAATGTCAGGTCTTAAATGGCTACACAGGATAATTGAAATGGCCTGGGAGTCAGGACAGGTTCCATCAGACTGGACAAAAGCAGTAATCACACCAATCTTTAAACATGGAAACAGAAAAGATTGTAACAACTACAGAGGTATCTCTTTAATCAGCGTTGTGGGTAAAATCTTCTCAGGTATTGTTGAAAGGAAAGTGCGAGTATTAGTTGAGGACCAATTGGATGAAAATCAGTGTGGGTTTAGGCGTCTTAGAGGTTGTCAGGACCAGATCTTTAGCTTACGGCAAATAATGGAGAAGTGTTATGAGTGGAACAGGGAATTGTATCTATGCTTTATAGATCTAGAAAAGGCATATGACCGGGTTCCTAGAAGGAAGTTATTGTCTGTTCTACAAGATTATGGAATAGGAGGCAAACTTTTGCAAGCAATTAAAGGTCTTTACATGGATAGTCAGGCAGCAGTTAGAGTTGACGGTAAATTGAGTTCATGGTTCAGAGTAGTTTCAGGGGTAAGACAAGGCTGCAACCTGTCTCCACTGTTGTTCATATTATTTATGGATCATATGTTGAAAACAGTAGACTGGCTGGGTGAGATTAAGATATGTGAACACAAAATAAGCAGTCTTGCATATGCGGATGACTTAGTTGTGATGGCAGATTCGATTGAAAGTTTGCAAAGTAATATTTCAGAGCTAGATCAGAAATTTAAGGACTATGGTATGAAGATTAACATCTCCAAAACGAAAGTAATGTCAGTGGGAAAGAAATACAAACGGATTGAGTGCCAAATAGGAGGAACAAAGTTAGAACAGGTGGACGGTTTCAAGTACTTAGGATGCATATTCTCACAGGATGGCAACATAGTGAAAGAACTGGAAGCGAGGTGTAGCAAAGCTAATGCAGTGAGCGCTCAGCTACGATCTACTCTCTTCTGCAAGAAGGAAGTCAGTACCAAGACTAAGTTATCTGCGCACCGTTCAATCTTTCGACCAACTTTGTTGTATGGGAGCGAAAGCTGGGTGGATTCAGGTTACCTTATCAACAAGGTTGAGGTTACGGATATGAAAGTAGCTAGGATGATTGCAGGTACTAATAGATGGGAACAATGGCAGGAGGGTGTCCACAATGAGGAAATCAAAGAAAAACTGGGAATGAACTCTATAGATGTAGCAGTCAGGGCGAACAGGCTTAGATGGTGGGGTCATGTTACATGCATGGGAGAAGCAAGGTTACCCAAGAGACTCATGGATTCAGCAGTAGAGGGTAGGAGGAGTCGGGACAGACCGAGGAGAAGGTACCTGGATTCGGTTAAGAATGATTTTGAAGTAATAGGTTTAACATCAGAAGAGGCACCAATGTTAGCACTGAATAGGGGATCATGGAGGAACTGTATAAGGGGGGCTATGCTACAGACTGAACGCTGAAAGGCATAATCAGTCTTAAATGATGATGATGATGATGATGATGATGACGAATGGGTAAAATAGAACGAGTAAGTAAATTCAAATATTTTGAAGAAACTATACAACAGAAAGGACTAGAAAAAATTGCAGTAGATGTAAAAGTTAACCAAGTGGAGAGAGCATATAGTTTGACAAAGAATATTTACAATAAGAAATGCATATCTACAAAAACCAAACTAATACACCATACCACAGTGGCACGACCAGATTATTTATATGCATGTCAATGCCTAACAATGAACTTTAAGCTGGACGGGATAGAGGCACCTGAAAGACGGATAGTTAGAAAAATATGAGTGCAACACAAACTACAGATGACTGGAAAATGATAAGTAATGAGGAGATCTACAAAAATATAGGTAACATGTCAGAAACAATGCCTAAAAGAAGATTAATCTTTTTTGGAATCTCTGTCGAATGAATGTGAACAGGCTCACGAAACAAATATTCCTGCATTTCTGTAAGAAGAAATCGACAATATCATGAAGTAAAGAAATAAGGAAAGATCTAGAAAGAAACAACATCAAAGAATCGTAAATAACAGACAGAAATCTTTTCAAGAATAAAGTATTAAATTTAGAAGGCTTTCCGTGTAGAAGAAACAAGAAATCGGAAACATCGATAGAAGAAAGGAAGAAACAACATGGGGGGAAGACGTTCGAGTACTGGAAAAATAGAAAACAAACAAGGAAAGAAGAGGAACTGAAGTTGGTATGTGATCCTAGTGGATGAACACGGAAAAAAAGAAACAGTGGTAACAATCAAGTCAAATTTCATGAACGGTATGGTCAGGCAACGAAAATAGGATAGGTTCTGTTTCAGTAATGACGTTACTTCGTGACAATGTGACTATTATTCTCTTTATTCAGCGTCGTGTCTTGTCATCTGGTATACGTTAGGAAGGCAAATCTCGCTGTTAATAATTGAGCTTTGTGATGGGTGATGCCGCTAACACTGCCATAGGAGTAACCGGTGTCGACACTCAACAATGCCCCTTCAAATACAAAGAAAATTTTCTGTTTGTTATATTGTCGCCCATACGGGTTGTCCACAGCTGTGAATTAATGTAGCTTCTACTTCCACTTTAAAAATCATTATTTCATCATTGTTGCTTGAACGTGGCTATTGCTGAGTGGTATATATGTCTCAAGAAAATAATGTTGCTCGAAATACAAGGTGCTAGGACACGGTAGTGTTCTACATTCTACTAAATTTAGCTGCAGTAAATGCACTTTGTACTTATAAAATCAATAAAAATGAAGATAAAGTGCTGAAGAAAATTTCTTTCTAACCTGTATTGCATGGAAACTCATGAAGACCCCATACAGAAAGATGTCAAGCACTACGGGTTCCTGACGAGATCACGAGGCGTGGGATTTCAGTGCCTGAGTTGGAAGAGACTGTAAACAGGCCACAAGAGGAAAGAAAGGGAAAAAGAGGAATATGTTATGAGTGTAGTAGATCACGGGACAACTCAACCAGGAAGTGGTGTGTTAGTTGCAATAAGTGGACCTGCCCTAAGCATTTGAAGGAAGTTTGTGTCAATTCTTTGGACAGTACGGACTGAAATAATAGATGTGTCAGAAAGTAGTTTTGAAAATTTTGGTTTAATTATTGTATTCGTGAGATCCATATAGAGGTACTGCAATGTATGGTTCACAAACCACATTTATTATTCATATTTACTGCAATATAAGTTCACCTTTGTTGGTTTTGGTTAAAATAGGTTATATGTGGATATTATTATAAATATAGCGCATTCAAGTCTGGAGTTGACTAATTGACTGAATGCTTTATTATTATGCCCGTACTTATCCTATTTTGTTTCATCGTTGTTAAAATCCCGTAGAAAACAAAGGTGGGTGACAGCTGCCACCCAATCGACCAATAATGTAACAGAAATTCACACGACTACTGCAGGGTTAAAAATCAAACACAGTCAGCTAGTTCAAACTCGAGCTCGAGTGTAGAAACATCAGAGTGTAATAATGTGGTGAACATATCGAAAACAATGCAGCGTGTGGTTAATCTAAGTCAAGGGGATTTCCGAGTTAGAAAGAATAATAATAATGGAGCGGAAACAACGATTTCAGTGGACCTATACGACGCATATAAAGACAATGATGATAGTGATTCAGTTTCTTAAGATCCTGCGAACTGGGTAATAAATGAATTCCTTCTCGATCATATCGCTAAACAAGGTCTTGTGGCACAGAATATGAATTCAGATTTCAGTAATTCATGCAGTCAACATACTAACTTTCTGAGGTACTTAAATAAGGATTTGTTTTTAGAACCACGAGGAATGCTGAGAAACAACAGATACTATTTTTAGTATTGTATCGAAGCAAGGGTAGTGTATTTGGTGTCACATATTTATTGTTGAATGGAACATAACAGTTCGGAATTCCTAATGAGGGATTTAATGACCGGAAAAACGGTCAGTGCCGATTAACTACCCATGAAAATTCTGCTGACCATAGGAAATGTGTGTCAACTTTAAAAGCTAGAGGACAAATCATCGGGAGAATAGAGAAGAAACTAACATATTGAGACAGAAGTAAAATACTGAAGGACGTTTTAAAACGAGTCTTTGCTGTGGTCAAGAACGTTTTCATACGAGGACTATCTTTCAGGGATCACAACTATGGGTTTGGATCAACACACTGCGGACATTTCGAGATGGCACTAAAGCTAATGCAGAATTCGATCCTTTTCTAGCTGAACATATAAAACTTTATGGAAACAAAGGAAAAGGGAGCACATTATATCTTTCTTTTCAAATGTGTGAAGAGTTTATATAAATTCTGGCAGAAAGGGTGGGGAAGCATATTGTAGAAGAAGTGAAGGAAACTAAATATTTTTACAGCTTATTAGACTACAACCCAGATATTATACATGTGGATCAGCTGCCTTTAGTTATTTATCGAAAGATGGATTTTCTGTTTAAAGATTTATCTGTTTTGTCCCAAATTCGGGACACAAATCAGAAAAATTAGGTGATTTTTATTAAGTAAATGTGATTTGGATATTCATTTATGCAGGGGTCGGTCATACGACGATTCAAACAATAGAGCTGGTACTACTTACTCTCGTCTCTTGGAATTGACCAAATCAGCCCTCTTGCTGCGTATGTTCCATGTGCAGTTCGCTTCCTTAACTTAAGCAGGATCGTGTGCAGCAGAGCTTCATATTCCCATTTGTTGCTACAAATTTACACTTTCTTCTCTGCTTCGACGAGCAGCTAGAATATTTTGCACACAAAATTACTGAGTCCAATCCCCACAAAACGGCCTTCCGAAAAGCGCTACTCAAAGCGTCACGATGCCCAGTATAGTCTCAGGGTTAGCGCGCCAGAAAGAATATCAGCTTTGGAAGTTTTTCGGGATGATGAAACCCAAAAGGGCTTCACTAAGATTAGAGGCGACTGAAATGTTGAGCAGTCTGCAGGGTCTGGAAATTGCGATTATGACAACTTTTTGGTCACAGGTATCGAAGAGATTTAATGCTGCAAATAAATTATTGCAAAGTGTTGATACCGATAATGCATTGTAATGAAGTTGTACGATTCTTCACTCGAATATGTTCGAGAGAATCATTCTAGGAAAATCATTCTACGTACGACACATATTAAAACACTGGCATCGAAAATAATAAGAACAATACAGGCACAAAAAGGAAAAAGTCAAGAGAACTGAAAGTGGACAAATCAGCCGAGCTTGATACTGCTTTTGAAGAATACATTTCTGGTTTTCGTAGACAGATTGATATCTGAATTAGAGAAAAGAAAAAAAAACACTGAAAGAGTTCAATAGCAATTTTGAGTTCTTCAGTAATTTTCCTAGACGAAACAACGCTGAACTATTGAGGTGTGCTAGAGCACTGGAACAGCGTGAGAAGAGTTGGAAGGATTTTTGAGCGAAGAGATTATTCATTTTAAAACAACGCAACGAAATGAAAACTTTCTTCCTGAGTACTTTGCCTAGATAGTTGCGTGAAAACCACGTTCAAGAACTGGTTCCTAATTTGGAGATTGCATTACGGATATTTTTGTCAACTGGAGCAACCAACTGTTCGGCCGAGCGCTCTTTCTCACTCCTCAAAAGATCAAGAATTATTTGCGGTCATCCTGGTCACAGGATCGAATCCACAGTCTTTCCGTCCTCTCCATGAATTCTGACAGAACACAGCAACTAGAGTATGAATATAGGATCGACAAATTTGCAAATTTGCCACAAAGGAAGCACGCCGTAAACAGTTTTTCCTGACTTGACTTTAGTGAGTACAACATGCATGTATTTCTTATTATAGCGGTAGCAATGATGGTAATATTCAGTTACGTACAGATGTAAGTCACTTGGTGGCACATTTATGTCGAAATGAGCGGCAGAAGTATTATTTTCTGCCAGGGGGCGGCAAATAGCTAAAAACGGCCGTGCCACGATCACGTTATCTCCAGAGATTTTTCAGATGCATGGCCTACAAGATCACCTAATCTGAATCTATGTGACTTTTGGCTCTCGGGATATGTAAAAGAACGGGTTTACCAAGGACACATTCGATCACTACCTAATCAAAAGGCTAGTATACAGGAACACGTGGCTCAGATTGCACCGAAAATGCTGTGAGAATCTATTGATCACGTCGTTTTAAAGATACAGCATCTCGTCGATGTCTGCTTTGCTCATATGGAACAAATTGTGTAAGCGGCGGTCACTTGTTTCACTTTTCCTGCCCATGTCCTGCTCCTAATCCATTGCATATGGAAACATTACTATACTTCTTTTTTGCATTTACAACGCCAGATTTCCACCTGGTGGCGAAAATTGGAACTAATTTTTCAGCGTAAAGAGGTTCCGCGTTAACAAATTAGCATATCTATCAAGTTTCGCTGACATGCGATAATTACAGCCAACACTGGACCTCTGTGAGTAGCTTCACATTAACTATAACCATCCGTTGTTTTGTTGACGCCCACATACACAGAGAGAAATGATAATCGTAATAAAGTAAGAGAAATGAAACCTTGCACGAAAAGCTTTAAGTGTTCGCTTATCCCACACGCTGTTCGAGAGTGGCACGGTTGTTGTTTGTTGTTGCCGTCTTCAGTCCAGAGACTGGTGTGATGCAGCTCTCCATGCTACTCTATCCTGTGCAGGCCTCTTCCTACGATTTTTAGCCTTCCCACTTGTCTTCAATATTAAACTAATGATCCATTGATGCCACAGACATGTTCTACCAACCCATCCCTTCTTCTAGTCAAGTTGTGCCACAAAATTCTCTTCTACGCAATTCTATTCAATACCTCCTCATTAGTTATATGATCTGTCCATCTAATCTTCAGCATTATTCTGTAGCACCACATTTCGAAAGCTTCTATTCTCTTCTTGTCTAAACTATTTATCGTACACGTTTCACTTCCATATATGTCTGCACTCCATGCAAATGCATTCAGAAAAGTCTTCCTGACACTTAAATCTATACTCGATGTTAACAAATTTCTCTTCTTCAGAAACGCTTTCCTTGCCATTGTCAGTCTACGCTTTATATTCTCTCTACTTCGACCATCATCAGTTATTTTGCTCCCCAAATAGCAAAACTCATCTACTACTTTAAGTGTGTCATTTACCAGTCTAATTTCCTCAGCATCACCCGATTTAATTCGACTACATTCCATTATCCTCGTTTTACTCCTGTTGATGTTCATCTTATATCCTCCTTTGAAGCCACCGTCCATTCCGTTCAACAGCTTTTTCAAGTCCTTTGCTGTCTCTGACAGAATTACAATGTCATCGGCGAACCTCAAATTTTTTATTTCTTCTCCATAGATTTTAATTCCGATTCCAAATTTTTCTTTTGTTTTCTATGTTGCTTGCTCAATATACAGATTGAATAACATCGGGGATAGGTTACAATTCTGTCTCACTCCCTTCCCAACCACTGCTTCCCTTTCATGCCCCTCGACTCTTATGGTTTCTGCAGAAATTGTAAATAGCCTCTCGTTCTCTGTATTTTACCCCTGCCACCCTCAGAATTTGAAAAAGAGTATTCCAGTCAACATTGTCAAAAGCTTTCTTTAAGTCTACAAATGTTAGAAACGTAGGTTTGCCTTTCCTTAATCTGTCTTCTAAGATAAGTCATAGGGTCAGTATTGCTTCACGTGTTCTAACACTTCTACGGAATCCTAACTGATCTTCCCCGAGGTCGGCATCTACTAGTTTTTCCATTCGTCTGTAAACAATCCGTGTTAGTATTTTGCAGCCGTGATTTATTAAACTGATAGTTCGGTCATTTCCACACCTGCTTTCTTTGGGATTGGAATTATTATATTCTTCTTGACGTCTGAGGGTATTTCGCCTGTCTCATATATATTGCTCACCAGATGGTAGAGTTTTGTCAGGGCAGACTCTCCCAAGGCTGTCAGTAGTTATAATGGAATGTTGTCTACTCCCGGGGCCTTGTTTCGACTTAGGTCTTTCGGTGCTCTGTCAAACTTTTCATGCAGTATTATATCTCCCATTTCATCTTCATCTACGTCCTCTTCCACTTCCCTAATTTCACCCTCAAGTACATCGCCATTGTATAGACCCTCTACATACTCCTTCCAGCTTTCTGCCTTCCCTTATTTGCTTAGAAATGGTTTGCCATCTGGGCTCTTGATATTCGTACAAAGCAGTTCTATTTTCTCCAAAGGTCTCTTTAATTTTCCTGTAGGCAGTATCTATCTTACCCCCAGTGATATATGCCTCTACATCCTTACATTTGTTCTGTAGGCATCCCTGCTGAGCCATCTTGCACTTCCTGTTGATATCATTTTTGAGACGTTTTTATTCCTTTTTGCTTGCTTCATATTTTCACCTTTCATCAACTAAATTCAATATCTCTTCTGTCACCTAAGGATTTCTACTGGCCCTTGTCTTTTTACCTACTTGATCCTCTGTTGCCTTCACTGTATCATCTCTCAAAGCTATCCATTCTGCATCTACTGTATTTCTTTCTCCCGTTCGTGCCAATCGTTTCCTAATGCTCTCTCTGAAACTCTCTACAACATCTGATTCTTTCAGCTTATCCAAGTCCCATCTCCTCAAATTTCCACCTTTTTGCAATTTCTTCACTTTTAATCTTCAGTTTTAATCTACAGTTCATAACCAATAGTGTGGTCAGAGTCCACATCTGCCCCTGGTAATGCCGTACAATTTAGAACCTGGTTCCTGGTTGCAACGTAGCACAGTAGAGAAATAGTATGAAATTGTTTCCATGAACCCTTTGCGAAGCGCTGAAGTGTGAATTGCAGAGTAATCATATAAAATGTAGAATAGTGTAACAAAGTTACCGCCATAACCGTAGTGTAGAGCATGAGTGGGCTGTACAGGCTGCAGCTGTATTAACGCAGGGTGAGACTAAACGGCTCGTCGAGTGGACCACGTGTGTAAATGTGATACACACCTATTGAGAGGCATTTCAAGAAGCGCCACGTAGCATTGAATGCGATGAGGGTGTACTTCCGTATGCAGTGAAAACTTACACACGCCTACCCACATCAGCAGCTTTCTAGATTCGTGCCACCTGCTTCCGTATCGAGGTCGCTAACGAACGGGTTTCGCTCGAGTCGGAGGTAGCCGATTCGAAACCAGGTGACGGCAGAAACATTCACCACCAGTACTTAGTCGGCAAGGGAAGGAAAGCTGCTTGCTTAAAGGTGCGGATCACGATATTTCGCATCAATGCCCAGGATTAAATCCATAGTGCCTCGTAGAGTGACGCTCAACAGATATACCTGAGACGAACGAGTTCAAATTTTGTTGTTTTTGTGGCCTTCAGCCCTGAGACTGGTTTGATGCAGCTCTCCATGATACTCTATCCTGTGCAAGCTTCTTCGTATCCCAGTACCTACTGCAGCCTACATCCTTCTGAATCTGCTTAGTGTATTCATCTCTTGGTCTCCCTCTACGATTTTTATCCTCCAAGCTGCCCTCCAATACTAAATTGGTGATCCCTCAATGTCTCCGAACATGTCCTACCAACCGACCCCTTCTTCTAGTCAAGTTGTGCCACAAGCTCCTCTTCTCCTCAATTCTATTCAATACCTCCTCAATAGTTATGTGATCTACCCATCTAATCTTCAGCATTCTTCTGTAGCACCACATTTCAAAAGCTTCTATTCTCTTCTTGTCTAAACTATTCATCGTCCACGTTTCAATTCCATACATGGCTACACTCCATACAAATACTTTCAGAAACGACTTCCTGACACTTAAGTCTATACTCGATGTTAACAAATTTTTCTTCTTCAGAAACGCTTTCCTTGCCATTGCCAGTCTACATTTTATATCCCCTCTACTTCGACCATCGTCAGTTATTTAGCTCCCCAAATTGCAAAACTCCTTCACTACTTCAAGTGTCTCATTTCCTAATCTAATTCCCTGAGCATCACCCGACTTTTTTCGACTACATTCCATTATCCTCGTTTTGCTTTTGTTGATGTTCATCTTATATCCTCCTTTCAAGACACTGTCCATTCCGTTCAACTGCTCTTCCAAGTCCTTTGCTGTCTCTGATAGAATTACAATGTCATCGGCGAACCTCAAAGTTTTTATTTCTTCTCCATGAATTTTAATACCTACTCCGAATTTTTCTTTTGTTTCCTTTACTGCTTGCTCAATATACAGGTTGAATAACATCGGGGATAGGCTACAACCCTGTCTCACTCCCTTCCCAACCACTGCTCCCCTTTCATGTCCCTGGACTCTTATAACGGCCATCTGGTTTCTGTACAAATTGTAAATAGCCTTTCGCTCCCTGTATTTTACCCCTGCCACCTTTAGAATTTGAAAGAGAGTATTCCAATCAACATTGTCAAAAGCTTTCTCTAAGTCTACAAATGCTAGAAATGTAGGTTTGCCTTTCCTTAATCTAGCTTCTAAGATAAGCCGTAGGGTCAGTATTGCCTCACGTGTTCCAATATTTCTACGGAATCCAAACTGATCTTCCCCAAGGTCAGCTTCAACTAGTTTTTCCATTCGTCTGTAAAGAATTCGTGTTAGTATTTTGCAGCTGTGACTTATTAAACTGATAGTTCGGTAATTTTCACATCTGTCAACACCTGCTTTCTTTGGGATTGGAATTATAGTATTCTTCTTGAAGTCTGCGGGTATTTCGAATGTCTCATACATCTTGCTCACCAGATGGTAGAGTTTTGTCAGGACTGGCTCTCCCAAGGTTGTCAGTAGTTCTAATGGAATGTTGTCTACTCCGGAGGCCTTGTTTCGCTTAGGTCTTTCAGTGCTCTGTCAAACTCTTCACGCAGTATCATATCTCCCATTTCATCTTCATCTACATCCTCTTCCATTTCCATAATATTGTCCTCAAGTACATCGCCCTTGTATAGACCCTCTATATACTCCTTCCAGCTTTCTGCCTTCCCTTCTTTGCTTAGAACTGGGTTTCCATCTGTGCTCTTGATATTCATGCAAGTGGTTCTCTTTTCTCCAAAGGTCTCTTTAATTTTCCTGTAGGCAGTATCTATCTTACCCCTAGTGAGATAAGCCTCTACATCCTTACATTTGTCCTCTAACCATCCCTGCTTAGCCGTTTTGCACTTCCTGTCGATCTCATTTTTGAGACGTTTGTATTCCTTTTTGCCTGCTTTATTTACGCATTTTTATATTTTCTCCTTTCATCGATTAAATTCAGTATTTCTTCTGTTACCCATGGGCTTCTACTAGCCCTCGTCTTTTTACCTATTTGATCCTCTGCTGCCTTCACTATTTCATCGCTCAAAGCTACCCATTCTTCTTCTACTGTATTTCTTTCCTCCAGTACTATCAATTCTTCCCTTATGCTCTCCCTGAAACACTGTACAGCCTCTGGTTCTTTCAGTTTATCCAGGTCCCATCTCCTTAAATTCCCATCTTTTTGCAGTTTCTTCAGTTTTAATCTACAGCTCATAACCAATAGATTGTGGTCAGAGTCCACATCTGCCCCTGGAAATGTCTTACAATTTAAAACCTGGTTCCTAAATCTCTGTCTTACCATTATACAATCTATCTGATACCTTTTAGTATCTCCAGGGTTCTTCCATATATACAACCTTCTTTTATGATTCTTGAACCAAGTATTAGGTATGATTAAGTTATGCTCTGTGCAAAATTCTACCAGGCGGCTTCCTCTTTCGTTTCTTATCCCCAATCCATAATCACCTACTATGTTTCCTTTTCTCCCTTTTCTTACTCTCGAATTCCAGTCACCCATGACTATTAAATTTTCGTCTCCCTTCCCTACCTGAATAATTTCTTTTATCTCATCATACATTTCACCAATTTCTTCGTCATCTGCAGAGCTGGTTGGCGTGTAAACTTGTACTACTGTAGTAGGCGTGGGCTTCGTGTCTATCTTGGCCACAATAATTCGTTCACTATGCTGTTTGTAGTAGCTTACCCGAACTCCTATTTTTTTATTCACTATTAAACCTACTCCTGCATTATCCCTATTTGATTTTGTATTTATAACACTATATCCACCTGACCAAAAGTCTTGTTCCTCCTGCCACCGAACTTCACAAATCCTACTATATCGAACTTTAATATATCCATTTCCCTTTTTAAATTTTCTAACCTACCTGCCCGATTAAGGGATCTGACATTCCATGCTCAGAACCGTAGAACGCCAGTTTTCTTTCTCCTGATAACGACGTTTTTTTTACAGATTTTTTTTTTTTTTTTACAGAGCGGATAACGCACGAGTTACAGCACTCCTTGCGGCAACCAGTGTTAACTCGGCCGCCATTTCTACGGCGGTCAGAACACTGAGAACCCAACGAGTGAAAATCATGCTCGTTAATTCTCGGTTTTGATTAAATCCGGAGACACCAACGGATCATGATTATTTCTATTCCGTGTGCTGTAAAGTTATTATTGTTAGCTTACCGAGGAATTTCACTCTTTCAGTGCCTAAAAGACTAATTCATAACGATGACAGTTACTGTCTTTCAAGTCTAAATAATCTGGAAGCACAATATAACAGAGTACAAGCAGAGAATTTGCTACAGAAGAAGCAAATAAACCAACTTAGTGTGCGACACAAAATAAGGACAATGCATTTAGAAACTTGAGTTGGTGGTTTGAAAAAAAAAAATCAGTTAGCGAAAACGTAACAGATTCGTTGATGGAGCTTTCGTAACTTCAAGCTAGTGGTAAAGTTTCGCAGTATTCTCAACAATTACGGAAACTGGCTCTGGCGGCACATTTTTATTCCGGTAAGGCACACGGCTACTGACTAAAGTTTCTGAAATTATCTCACTGAGCAACACTTCACTGCAATTACTGAGAAGTTCCTCATTCATAAACAGTAACCGCTTTTAAAGTGAAACTTGTGCTGTATAGCAACATATTTTCTTTGATATACACACAACCTGTGGAGCACCCTGCAACGGGGTTTTCACATCATTCCGTAGCCAGGAGGAGGGCGCTTTTCATCGGTATCAGAGGACTAAAGATGGAAAAGAATACAGAAAAGTTTTACATGCTACAAGTAGTTTTTACGGTGCGGCGTCATCCTAAGTTTTCACGAATTGATATAAAAGCGAACACTTACGCTTATCAGCCAGTAAAAACGTTTATGCATCTCAGTTAGCAAAACTGAAAGCAGCGGGAGTGGGTGTATAATGAAGTCGAAAGTTCAAAAGTAATTACAACTCATATTTTTTTTACATTTGAATATAGAGAAAACAATACCAAGGTATGTATTACATGTTGTCTTAAAAACATCAGCAGTGTAAAAAACAAAGAACAGCATGAGATCAGAAAGAAACAGAAAAAAGATATTTCCAGTACTCTATCTAATAATAACATATTGAGAGGAAAGAAAACGATAACGATTTTATGCTCTATGGCAGGACTGTGAACCTTTTGAGCATGGGTGTGAGTACAGAAGTATACTGAATTTGAGTAAGGAGCACATTATGTGAAACGTAAATCTGCATCTCAAGCAATACTTTCTCCGCATAAAATCAATCATTTACGTAAATCTTAATCTTTTGAGCAGACGGGTCAAATTGCTGGACAGCTATATACCAAGCTTATTTTAGCTTAAAGTTCAGTGAAACCATTACAAAAACAGAAAGTCAATGAAAATACTTTAAAAGTGAAATGCCAATGAAAACATTACAGAAATGAAATCTCTAAGAAACATTGTAAAAATAAAATAGCAATAAATTGTCTTGTAAGTCGTTATTGTTATTGTTGAACTACTTGTGTTAATCACTTGTAACACATCCATAGTGGATTGGATTTTGAGGCTGCGACTGCATGATTAAAATACAAACGGAAATACAGCATTTCTGCGCCAATCACCTGTTCTGCAGGTGTAAGCTAACCATAACAAGTTTCGAATTTACTCCACTTCAGGTGGTACTTGCAGAAATTGCACTGATTTATGTTCAGTTTTCGAACAAAAAGAAGCTGTCGTGGGCAGACGACCATGTTTTGAGCCGTCTTGTAATTTTATAAGCATCGGAAACTTTGTCCATATTTCAACTAAAACTTTACTTTTGCTGCCAGAGTAGAAGGAAATCACCAATGTTTACTGTTTTTTGAGAAAAGATAAAGCTAGCATGAGCTATATGAAATTACTTAAAGATAATTTCAAGCAAGCGTGACAAAGCTGATGGCATCCTTGGTAACAGAAAAAAATGGCGGACGGAATCAGTTGATTTAAACATGGCATGTCCGAAGGAACATTGGATCGTACTTCTGAACGTCACAGGCACTCCAGTGTCGTATGTGTCTGCCGACACCGCGCAAACGGGAATGTACGTATGAATGTACGAGTGCAGATTGTAGACACATGGTTGACGACATATGGAGGTGTGGGTCTGGCTGCGAGCACTGCTCGGATAACCTAGAGGTAAAGTACCCGCTAGCCATAAGTGGGAAATCCAGGTTGGAGTCCCGGTCTGGCACAAATTTTAACAGCCGTCATTCCATTATACAGCTGATGGTTATCCGTATGAGCAACTATGAATACATTTCATGCCTTTTCTGATCGGGCGGCTGAACCTACCAACCTTCGTGGTGTCCCAGACAACAGCGTCACATGACTCTTTCTTTTCTCTCTTTCGACATCTGGCAGCTATACCAGATGTGGAAGGGCACTATTGGCACTACACGCAGCCAGTTGCCGTAACAGACAGGAAAGTTATGCGTAATAAAGTCATCTAGTTTCCTTTGCCAATGTTCAAGATGTCGAGAATTGCCAGTAGCTGAGAGCGTGTGGAAATAAGGGTTGAATCTTAAGAGAGTCCATCCAAACGCTTCACCTGTGCTTAGATGGTGGTAACGTGCTTGCCAGCTTGGAGGGAGTCAGTGGAAGGACGGTATATGACAGCGAGATGATGTCCAGTAGCCGGAAAATAAGAGTTGCTCACATTGTGTGGTCATCGCTTTCTTTAGTTCATGCGTTTATCTTGTACTGGCACATTTGCTATCAGTGGATATATGGTACTTTCACACATACTTATTCCGATGAAACAGTTATTATGGACCTCTTCCCAAATACGAAATCTTGGCAGTGACAATGGCAGAGTAGCCAATAGCGCAGCCCGAGGTCAATGATCCACGACCCGACGATACAGCTTCACTCCCGCCAGCACCCTGCCCTACTTTCCACGCTTCACAGAAACTCTGCTGTATTCCTTGCTGGATTGAAACTCCTTTCCTCCTTCTCATAGAACTGTCTTTATTCCGACTGACACTATCATCTCTGCAAATTTTTATAAAATTATAAGTGTTCTCAAGAGGACTTTTGTATTTTTCTCTTGAAAATGTTACAACACTCATTCAGGCACAGAGAGAAGAAAATGTACTTCTTTCGCTGTCTAATAGCATGTACCACAAAAGAAGACTGAATAAAAATTCTTGTTCTTATAATGTCATTGTAGAAAGATTGAAGGTTCTACCCCGATGCAGTGTACATTCGAATTGAGCCATGATATGCATGCAACTGGTATTTTTACTGTAGTTAAGATCACTCTGCTGATTTGATGTGTTGTTGTCAATAACTGTGGTTATACACTTGCTCTATCCTGGTAACGTTCTAGAAGTTGGGGAAAGTAAATTTTGCCGTTTATGACACCAAACACGGGGAAATCACAAGCTAAAAGATCAGATCAGTCATTAATAAAAAAACTCGCGTTGCTCGTGAAATCAATCAGCCAGAAAGGTTGCAACACAAGCGTTTGCAGACGTTTAAATGCCAATGGGCTGAACTTCTGTCTGAACTTCTGTCTGTAGTGACTTACGGCATTAAGCGGGCTCGGGCTTTATTGATGCTCAGAGTGGCATTGAATGCATTGTTCTGCGTAGACAGTTTGCTGAAATAAAGACTTTATGGGAGTTGTTCAGTTGGAATGCATTTTCAGTTTTGATATATGTACATTAGTAAAAATTAATAATATATTCTTTAGATATGATGATTAATAACATTGCGTCTCACCTCGATCACTTCAATGCAGTGCTGTTTCTGCAGAGCAGGTTAGTAACTTAACAGATTAATGACATTGCGGTACTAATAGCATAACTGCTTCAATAGTAAACCTGTATTCAAAAGTAAATAACATTGCCAGCCTTGGATACAAATCCCTTATACCTTAAGAAAGTGATGAAATGGCTTATTGTCTATGTTCTAGAATCGATACAGCTCCTTAGTCGCTTCCTGTGAGGTCTTAGTAGCCATTATTCCATAATTTCTAAATTAGCCCTGCTCGAGGCGGTAATACAACAGCTTTCCTTCGCTACAAACACCTTTTAAGTATCTTTTGCAATCTGGAGATGGCATGTTGTTCTCCATTCAGGTCTCCGGGACTTCTAGGTACAATTATACTGTCCCTTCTATTTCAACGATATGTCAGATGCTGAATCTGTTTGAGCGGGAAGTTCTCTCAGGGAAGCATGGGAAGCTTCGCCGTATTCGTTGTACGCATCATTTTCATTATCTGATCATGCTAAATAAATAAATAAACAAATCCGTCAATGTAAGGAAGGCAGTACAGTGGTTCCAGTGCTGCAGGATGTAAGTTACAGATGACATCAAAGAGCTTAACGTGCTATAATTCCACTAATTCCACCTTATTCTGTGTCTGAGCATTCAAGTAGTGCTCCGCCGCTTGCAACCGGATCCGAGGCACTTTCATCGGAGCTGGCCATTCGTCAGCACCGAGACGAGGCAGTCAGCATGTGTCGGGAACCGAGTAAACAGCGAACGGTGCCGTATGGGAATGTAAACTGCGTTATACAGAAACCGTAATGATTCTGCTAATGCTTTGTTACGATGTTGTTTGAGTGTTCTTAAGAGCTAGATTAAAATATTATTATACAAGGGTACTGCGTTCACTGGCAAATGGAAAGCGTTGTTGCCTGCAGTGTTTACATCATCTCAGACGAGTTATTTTCAAGATATTTACGACTGTGTCACTGAGAAGCTTCAGTAACAGTACCAAACTGGACTGTGCCTCCTGCGTAAAGAAGCGTTTACTGATAGCACATCAGCAGTTATAAATTTCAATACAGTACTAGGTTGCGCCGGCAGCTGTGGCCGAGCGCTTGTAGGCGCTTCAGTTCGGAACAGCATTGCGGCGACTGTCGCAGGTTCGAATCCTGTCTCGGGCATGGATGTGTGTGATGTTCTAAGGTTAGTTAGGTTTAAGTAGTTCTAAGTTCTAGGCGACTGATGACCTCAGACGTTAAGTCCCATAGTGCTCAGAGCCATTTCAACCATTTTGAACTAGATTGCAAAACATTCTCCACTTACTCGTACAATACGAACAATCAAGAATTAGTTCCGGGCTCGCACATGTGGTTAATTGTTCACGAACACAGAATACAAATGGTTATCCATTGAAGGATTTTCAGAATATACGCAAGAATATTTTTGAGGTTGTGTCACGTTATTCAGACCTTGACTTGCTTCCTATATAGATAACTCTGAATGTGGACTGTGATCGTCTACAGCCTAAGTACAGTCTGATGTATGGCTGATATAATCTGCGTCGTGCTCAGGTTGGACTTTAATGAACATGCAAATCCACCACCCACCGTTCAGTTTGTGCACCAGCAGCATGTACAGGCAAAGTGATCGAACATTACAGTAAACAACAATTCCGATACACCATTAATTGCGAGAGGCGTTTACAGGTGTTTGCACGATTGAGCTACAGGTGCAGACTTCAAATGGGTGTGGGCATTCCCCATTGACGATGCGTGTTTACACCTAGCTACTCGTACATAGATAACTAGATATATTTCCAGAATGAGATTTTCACTCTGCAGCGGAGTGTGCGCTGATATGAAACTTCCTGGCAGATTAAAACTGTGTGCCCGACCGAGACTCGAACTCGGGACCTTTGCCTTTCGCGGGCAAGTGCTCTACCAACTGACCTACCGAAGCACGACTCACGCCCGGTACTCACAGCTTTACTTCTGCCAGTACCTCGTCTCCTACCTTCCAAACTTTACAGAAGCTCTCCTGCGAACCTTGCAGAACTAGCACTCCTAAAAGAAAGGATATTGCGGAGACATGGCTTAGCCACAGCCTGGGGGTTGTTTCCAGAATGAGATTTTCACTCTGCAGCGGAGTGTGCGCTGATATGAAACTTCCTGGCAGATTAAAACTGTGTGCCCGACCGAGACTCGAACTCGGGACCTTTGCCTTTCGCGGGCAAGTGCTCTACCAACTGAGCTACCGAAGCGCGACTCACGCCCGGTACTCACAGCTTTACTTCTGCCAGTACCTCGTCTCCTAACTTCCACACTTTACAGAAGCTCTCCTGCGAACCTTGCAGAACTAGCACTCCTGAAAGAAAGGATATTGCGGAGACATGGCTTAGCCACAGCCTGGGGGTTGTTTCCAGAATGAGATTTTCACTCTGCAGCGGAGTGTGCGCTGATATGAAACTTCCTGGCAGATTAAAACTGTGTGCCCGACCGAGACTCGAACTCGGGACCTTTGCCTTTCGCGGGCAAGTGCTCTACCAACTGAGCTACCGAAGCGCGACTCACGCCCGGTACTCACAGCTTTACTTCTGCCAGTACCTCGTCTCCTACCTTCCAAACTTTACAGAAGCTCTCCTGCGAACCTTGCAGAACTAGCACTCCTGAAAGAAAGGATATTGCGGAGACATGGCTTAGCCACAGCCTGGGGGTTGTTTCCAGAATGAGATTTTCACTCTGCAGCGGAGTGTGCGCTGATATGAAACTTCCTGGCAGATTAAAACTGTGTGCCCGACCGAGACTCGAACTCGGGACCTTTGCCTTTCGCGGGCAAGTGCTCTACCAACTGAGCTACCAAAGCACGACTCACGCCCGGTACTCACAGCTTTACTTCTGCCAGTACCTCGTCTCCTACCTTCCAAACTTTACAGAAGCTCTCCTGCGAACCTTGCAGAACTAGCACTCCTGAAAGAATGGATATTGCGGGAGAGCTTCTGTAAAGTTTGGAAGGTAGGAGACGAGGTACTGGCAGAAGTAAAGCTGTGAGTACCGGCCGTGAGTCGTGCTTCGGTAGCTCAGTTGGTAGAGCACTTGCCCGCGAAAGGCAAAGGTCCCGAGTTCGAGTCTCGGTCGGGCACACAGTTTTAATCTGCCAGGAAGTTTCAACTAGATATATTGTTTGCCTAAGAGACTGAAGACCAAATTCTTTTAAGGCACCTAGAATTTTGCAGTGTGTTGGCCACACATTCTGGGGGAGGGGGCGCGGGAGGGAGGGGCGGAGTGGGGGGGGTGATATAGAAAGAATTCCTGCTCCAGTCTCATAACGCTTTCATGCTGACCCATTTGGGTTATGGGTGTCAGATGTACAGATCCACAATACCTACGCGTCTATCGTAGAAGCTGTCCATGTGAGAATAATATGTATCGAGATTGGCGAGCTGCTGTTATCCAGCTAGCGGGCGCTTGTGCATCGTATGTATGCCTAGCGTATAAATTCCTGGTTTGTGGACGGTTTCTAGTACTCCATTAGGCTGTTAGCCCATTCTTTCAAACTGTAGTCACGATCGCCCATAACCAATGGAACTACGTATAATTCACATGAAAGAAGACATAATTTTTCCTTGGGCCAGATTCTAGATCTTAACCAGACGTGGAGCCGTCTTCCATCAAAGACCCTCGAGAGGCTAAGAATATTCTCAGTTTGTTGCAGAAGTAGAGGGAGGGTACTCCAGGTATTACTTTAAAAATAATTTTTATACATTTATCTAGGAAAACCCTAACTGTACCCTGCTGTGCTTGAGCAGCTTGGGCCGTGTCCTCAAGAGCTGCTTGTCAAAAAATTTCACAGTATTGGTGGCTTACAGCAATGGAAAAGATGAGATATATGCAAAGTACGAAAATCGACGTCTGCTTCGATTCCCACAGTGAACTGTATGTGTTCTGTACACCCAACAGAGAAATCTGTTCAGCCCATTCAGGATACGCACATACACTTCCAGCATGTAGGAATGCGGTATACGGAAATTTGAGGGAACGAATTGGCAGATTCATCAGCTAAGGAAGACTGTCACATATTATAGACTACTCTAGGATCGCATAATGACTCTGAATTCACTTTTACACTATAGGATCATTTGTTAACGCAAGGGAAAGCGGTCTGAATGGGGGTTGAATGTCCGCAATGTTCTCTTAACACGCTTCTGATAGGGCGCTATACTTTGACCCACTGGTTCCTCTTGTTGAGTGGTGTCTGCGGTGTGCCAGCATCAGTAAGTGGCATTATTAGAAGATCTTCAGTCTACGGAGAAGATTGTTTACAAAAAACTTGAAATGAGAAACATGCAGCCAATCAATGAAAGAGATTACTTAACAAACGGATGTGCGATCCATCCTAGAATATTGCTGAAGTGTATTGGATCCCATACTAAGTTGGTCTAGCAGGGGATATTGAACTTTTACATATAAGGCACCAAATGGTCACAAACCTGTTCGATCAGTGGGAAGAAGTTGTGGAAAGGGTGATGAACATGAATTTACTGAAGCTTGAAGAAGACTCCAGCCATCGCGTGATAGCCAACTTAAAACGTTTCAAGACTCAATATTAAGTGAGAAATGTAGAAATATACTGCTGCCTTCTACGTATACGAAGACATGATCAGACTAGTTACGACGCGCACAGAGGCAGTTTAGCAATAATTCTTCCCGCGCTCCATACACCAGCAGAATGGAAAGAAATTCTAGTATACAGTACAGTGAGAAGTACCCCCAGTCATGCATTTCAAAGTTGTTACAGCGTATGGATGTAGATGTAGACGTAGGGGGATCGAAAAAGACAAAAATATAGAAACATCGCAAATACAACATATTACCAAGACGAACATGGTGTCGCAAAACCGTCGGCATTCAAGACAGCATCCAGTCGTCTCTGGATGAATAAATATAGGCCCTGTATGGTTTTCAAGGGAATCTTATACCATTCTTCCTGCAAAATAGTGCCAAGTTCAGCTAACGATGATGGATGTGGACGTCGATCACGCGCCCTACCCTCCAAACTTGATCACAAAGGCTCAATAACGTCGAGATATGGTTGTGGTGGTGACCACGGGAGACGCGGCAGTTCATCCTCGTGCAAACAAAACCAGTCCTTGACAATGAGAACAGTGTGAACAGGGGACCAGTCGTCATGGAGCGCAGCATCACCATTGGAAAACAAATACTGTACCATTGGATGGACCTCATCAGCCAAAATGGTCACATAACCCTTGGCAGTAATGCGATTTTGCAGTGTAACCGTGGAGCCCATGGAATACCTCGATGTCGCTGCCCAAATCATCACCAAGCCGGCGCCATGTTTCACTCCAGGGACGTAAACTCGGCCATAAATTGGAAACAGTGTTAGACAAGACTCGTAGGACCAAATGACTTTCTTCCAGTGCTCCACAGTCCGGCTTAGGCATCGTGTTTTCATGTTGCGGGCCCTTGCATCACTAATGAGTGGTTCTGTTATTCCAGACAGTCCTTATGGAGTTTTGGCGCTACAGGGTTCGCGATTGTGGCATTCTGTTCTACAGTGACTTTTGCAACTGCCGTCCTCTCATTTTTTGTCACAATTTTCTTCAATAGCCGTCGGCGACGACCGCTGTACACATGCTTTCGTCCTATGGTGACTTAGCGGTCGATGTTTTTCCGCTTTCCAAGCATCCGGTATAAATCTTCGACACGGTACCTCCTGAACACCAAACATTTTGGTTCACTTATGTACGGAAGCACTCATCATACGAACACCAACAATTTGCCCACGTCCAGTTCACTTAGCTCCGACGTAATACATCTACACAGAATGCAGTTCTAACCAGAACTAACATTTACAACGATTGAGAACACTGCACAAGTGACCGTTCGTAGTGAAGTACAACAACGCAACCTGCAGTAATGGCTGTCATCTGCATTTACACTCCTGGAAATGGAAAAAAGATCACATTGACACCGGTGTGTCAGACCCACCATACTTGCTCCGGACACTGCGAGTGGGCTGTACAAGCAATGATCACACGCACGGCACAGCCGACACACCAGGAACCGCGGTGTTGGCCGTTGAATGGCGCTAGCTGCGCAGCATTTGTGCACCGCCGCCGTCAGTGTCAGCCAGTTTGCCGTGGCATACGGAGCTCCATCGCAGTCTTTAACACTGGTAGCATGCCGCGACAGCGTGGAGGTGAACCGTATGTGCAGTTGACGGACTTTGAGCGAGGGCGTATAGTGGGCATGTGGGAGGCCGGGTGGACGTACCGCCGAATTGCTCAACACGTTGGGCGTGAGGTCTCCACAGTACATCGATGTTGTCGCCAGTGGTCGGCGGAAGGTGCACGTGCCCGTCGACCTGGGACCGGACCGCAGCGACGCACGGATGCACGCCAAGACCGTAGGATCCTACGCAGTGCCGTAGGGGACCGCACCGCCACTTCCCAGCAAATTAGGGACACTGTTGCTCCTGGGGTATCGGCGAGGACCATTCGCAACCGTCTCCATGAAGCTGGGCTACGGTCCCGCACACCGTTAGGCCGTCTTCCGCTCACGCCCCAACATCGTGCAGCCCGCCTCCAGTGGTGTCGCGACAGGCGTGAATGGAGGGACGAATGGAGACGTGTCGTCTTCAGCGATGAGAGTCGCTTCTGCCTTGGTGCCAATGATGGTCGTATGCGTGTTTGGCGCCGTGCAGGTGAGCGCCACAATCAGGACTGCATACGACCGAGGCACACAGGGCCAACACCCGGCATCATGGTGTGGGGAGCGATCTCCTACACTGGCCGTACACCACTGGTGATCGTCGAGGGGACACTGAATAGTGCACGGTACATCCAAACCGTCGTCGAACCCATCGTTCTACCATTCCTAGACCGGCAAGGGAACTTGCTGTTCCAACAGGACAATGCACGTCCGCATGTATCCCGTGCCACCCAACGTGCTCTAGAAGGTGTAAGTCAACTACCCTGGCCAGCAAGATCTCCGGATCTGTCCCCCATTGAGCATGTTTGGGACTGGATGAAGCGTCGTCTCACGCGGTCTGCACGTCCAGCACGAACGCTGGTCCAACTGAGGCGCCAGGTGGAAATGGCATGGCAAGCCGTTCCACAGGACTACATCCAGCATCTCTACGATCGTCTCCATGGGAGAATAGCAGCCTGCATTGCTGCGAAAGGTGGATACACACTGTACTAGTGCCGACATTGTGCATGCTCTGTTGCCTGTGTCTATGTGCCTGTGGTTCTGTCAGTGTGATCATGTGATGTATCTGACCCCAGGAATGTGTCAATAAAGTTTCCCCTTCCTGGGACAATGAATTCACGGTGTTCTTATTTCAATTTCCAGGAGTGTATATTCAAGCATGCTCGCGGTGTTCCCATGTTTTTGCACAACCTCTGAATAATGTATCCCGTTTTCTAATGTTGGAGGGAGGCGGTTGAAGCCTGTATTTTAACTGGGGATTTGCCCTCTCTTTTGACTGATGACATAGGAAATGTAAATCGTATGTTTAACTTTTAAGTCGCTTGCAGTTCCTCGCAAAATTTTTGTTAAGGAACAACTGGTGTATACGTCTTGACTTCTATGACAGTTAAGTATTAAACCACGGCTTGAAATTTGCTATATGTTTTCGATCTTTTTATGTGCATTTATCACACTTAAGTAATTTACTAGTTTGTTACTACTGTATTAGTTTACTTTTATGTAATTTATTTTCTTTGGCATGTGAAGCATCAATGCTCGAACGCGATGACCGCTCTGTCGCCAGCCCTCAATGCAAATGAAACATGACGATGTCAACGAAAACTAACGCCAAAGAAAAATGTCTCGCCGGGCAGTTCATCAACAGTAGCTGGACATGATAACTGTGGGAGTAAAAACGTAGCAAAATAAACATGTAAAAAAATTCGAAAACAGGAAGCTTCTTAAAACCTATGACGTCAGTACATGACTGCCGAGATGTTCAAGAAATAAATGGTGGCGATCCAGCCAACAGCAACGAGCCACGTGATCGTATCTAACATATGACATTCCTGGTAAGAACTCTAAGTTAAAAATGTTAACAATTCTTAACATGCAAAAGACATGATATATGAAATATGGCAACAAATAGGTTCCTTTGACGTCAAGTACAGAGTAAAATGCATCATACCTATCATGTCACAGGAGGGAAGAGACGTGAAAGAATGTGGAATGCCTTTGGATCTTCTCTTTTATACTTCACGAAAGGAATTCTATCTGCGACGGCAGCTCGCTGATAACAGCAAGGTATTGCTTGGCGCGTGAGACAATGCTCACACACACTCGAGGTCGAACTGCACAGTAGCTACTGAGTACGTACTCTCTGCGTGTGTCAGTCTTATGTTCCTCTTAACTATCAAATTCTCTAATGAGTGGAACTCTGTGTAAGCAGAAACTGGTATAGGGTTACTCCACACTGCACTGAACATCACTGCTACTGTATTAATGATAGAAAGTATCAAGGTTTTGTAGAATCACATTTTCTTATTTAAGAAATGACCAGTTCCTTAAGAATGAAATCCTCATATTCGGCTTGTCTTTTTTCGCACTTTACCCTTTTCTCAGCTGTGTTGGCAAATGATAATGAATGGAGACGCGTTCAAATATTTAAATAAAAAGTGTTCCTTTATCGCATAGCCGTTTCCCGCAGACTTTTTTACTTACCAATTCTGTCTAACTCAGCTCGATTTCACACTTTATCTGATTATTCTTATGTCCATGTACAACACAGCATTACACTGGTGGTTACTTATCAGAATATATTGCCACTCTTCCTCCACTTCAGAAATTTCTTTTCTACAGCCATGCAACTTTAGAAACTTCTACACTGATACGTTTCCAAGTATAATTTATTTAACGAATCTGCTTCGTCGTAAATGACCTCCGTAAGCTGTCTGCCATACACGTGATGCTTTAAAATTGATCCATGCGTCAGACTGTGTGTCACCTTCTCAACAATATTGTTAAATACTTTGCAGTGACGTTTGAGACTGAATGGTAGAACATATTTCTAGATAGACTAGAACTAATTTTGCTGTAAGTACTAAGTTGCTCTGTCTGAGGTCATTGTACTTCAGCAATAATCCAGGGTTATCAGCGCGTCCTAGATCCTTGCATCCGCCTCTTTCTACGGATACAAGAATGCAATGCATTTCACCATCACTTAATTACTTCTTTCCGGGAAACTAATTTTTGCCTATACTTGTATTTTGCATGAAACTCGCATAAGGTACTGCCTTACGCCTCAGCCACAAATACCGATCTCGGCCCCCCCTTTTCCCCTTCCCAAGACCCTGAATCTTGTGCTTTTTTCCTTATGTAACTTGCGTAATGGAAAATGTGCTGTTTAGGTTGGTTGGTTGTTTGGGGAAGGAGACCAGACAGCGTGGTCATCGGTCTCATCGAATTAGGGAAGGATGGGGAAGGAAGTCGGCCGTGCCCTTTCAGAGGAACCATCCCGGCATTTGCCTGGAGTGATTTAGGGAAATCACGGAAAACCTAAATCAGGATGGCCGGACGCGGGATTGAACCGTCGTCCTCCCGAATGCGAGTCCAGTGTCTAACCACTGCGCCACCTCGCTCGGTCAGTGTGCTGTTTATCTTGAATGCATGTGTACGGTAATAATTTTATTGAAATGTCGTAAATATATAAAGGAACAACCAAGGTACATCAACTGTAGTAATATACATACCCGTGAGCAGGTACACGCTCTGTGTAATTGCGGTTCAGAGCGAATTCAGTCCAGACCAAATACGTGCCACTGACGCAAAGGAACATAAAAGTATAAAAAATAACGACCACTCTGCTTAAAAAGAACGGTGTCATTTGCAAAACTAATGAACTGATAAAAAATGATAATTGCCGTGCGGTTAAAGGCGCTGCAGTCTGGAACCGCAAGACCGCTACGGTCGCAGGTTCGAATCCTGCCTCGGGCATGGATGTTTGTGATGTCCTTAGGTTAGTTAGGTTTAACTAGTTCTAAGTTCTAGGGGACTAATGACCTCAGCAGTTGAGTCCTATAGTGCTCAGAGCCATTTGAACCATTTGATAATTATATTATTCATAGTGGCAGGCGCTATTTACAAAATATATCAGCACATGAATGTATTTAGTGTTGATCTGTGATCTAAACTATACAGATTTGAATGAATCGTGATATACCGGGTGATCAAAAAGTCAGTATAAATTTGAAAACTGAATAAATCACGGAATACTGTAGATAGAGAGGTACAAATTGACACACATGCTTGGAATGACATGAGGTTTTATTAAAACAAAAAAAAAAAATACTAAAGTTCAAAAATGTCCGACAGATGACGCTTCATCTGATCAGAATAGCAATAATTACCATAACAAAGCAATAATTAGCGTAACAAAGTAAGACAAAGCAAAGATGATGTTCTTTACAGGAAATGCTCAATATGTCCACCATCATTCCTCAACAATAGCTGTAGTCGGGGAATAATGTTGTGAACAGCACTGTAAAGCATGTCCGGAGTTATGGTGACGCATTGGCGTCGGATGTTGTCTTTCAGCATCCCTAGGGATGTCGGTCGATCACGACTTCAGATAACCCCAAAGCCAATAATCGCACGGATGAGGTCTGGGGACCTGGGAGGCCAAGCATGACGAAAGTGGCGACTGAGCACACGATCATCACGAAACGACGCTCGCAAGAGATCTTTCACGCGCCTAGCAATATGGGGTGGAGCGCCATCCTGCATAAACATCGTACGTTCCAGCAGGTGTTTATCAGCCAGGCTGGGGATGATGCGATTCTGTAACATATCGACGTACCTCTCATCCGTCACGGTAACAGTTACAAAACCAGAATCACCCATTTACTGCCGGCCGAAGTGGCCGTGAGGTTAAAGACGCTGCAGTCTGGAACGGCAAGACTGCTACGGTCGCAGGTTCGAATCCTGCCTCGGGCATGGATGTTTGTGATGTCCTTAGGTTAGTTAGGTTTAACTAGTTCTAAGTTCTAGGGGACTAATGACCTCAGCAGTTGAGTCCCATAGTGCTCAGAGCCATTTTTGAACCCATTATTCGAAGAAAAAAGGCCCGATAACGGTAGATGTGGTAAATCCAACCCATACCGTGACTTTCTCGTCGTGCAATGGAGTTTCCACGAAAGTTCTGGGATTTTCGGTAGATCAAGTTCTGCAGTTGTGGGCGTTGACATACCCTCGGAGCGTGAAATGAGCTTCGTCGGTCCACAACACGTTTTCAACCAATCGTCATCTTCCGCCATCTTTTGAAACGCCCACACCGCAAATGCCCTCAGCTTCACTAAATCTCCAGGTAACAGTTCATGATGCCGATGGATTTTGTGCGGATAGCATCTGAGGGTACGCCTCAGCGCCAGCCAAACAGTAGTGTATGGAATGTCGGTGCGACGTGCGACTGCACGAGCGCTGACTTCCCCGTGCATAGACGAGCCCGCTACAGTCTCCATTTCTTTCTGAACTGTCTCAGCAGCATTACGCCTTGTGCTCGGTCGGCCACTACGGGGTCTATCGTCTAAACAATCCGTGGCTTCGAACTTCTAAATCATTCTCGCCACAGCTGCATTTGTCAACGGACCTTTACCCGTTCGAATTCCCTTCCTATGGCGATAGAATCGTAACGCTGAACTAGCACATTCCCCATTCTGATAATACAGCTTCACTTATAGCGCCTTTTCAGGTAACGTCAACATGCTGCGACTGCTGGCGCATCTGATTCTCTCTCTCATTACAGCTCCTTTTATACACAATTGTCATGTGTAGTCACTGACGTTTTGTTGTCCAGCGCCATCCGTCGGACATTTTGTGAACTTTGTTTTTTTTTTTTTTTTGGTTTTAATAAAACCCCATGCCCTTCCAAGCATGTGTGTCAATTTTTACCTCTCTACCTACGTTATTCCGTGGTTTATTAAGTTTTCAAATTTATACTGACTTTTTGATCACCCAGTAGGTTAGAGAGTGTTGCGCAGTTTTGTTGGGCAACAGCAAAGTTCAGGTGCAAAATTCATTTGTGTAGTTTGAAATTAACAGTTTACACATTACCAGTGTTAAGTCGACGATCTGATTGCTGTGGAACATTCAGAAGGCAGACAAATTTAGTGTCCTTTTGAAACCATAATCTTAACTGTTAACCATACATATATAGCGTTGTGTAAATTTTAGATCTGCGGAATCAACTACCAAAGTGTTACGGAGCTGATATATTGTCAAACATAATTACTGCTACTTATGTGTCCAGCCAGGACAGCGGTGCGTTTTGAAACAACCGCTTCTGAGGCGCGCGAGCCTGCGTCGAATTCGCCCAGCGGGTTTAGGACAAGGCCCGGTACGCCCGCCAGTAAGGATGTGGTTTTCAGGCAGTTTCTCGCATCCCACTAGACGAATACCGGGCTGTTATCAACGTCCCGCCTCACATAAACGCTACACAAACATTTAGAAAACTACGAGTACCTCACGCTTGCACATGGATAACAGTAGAGGTAAACAAATGGGGTACACTGATTCCGTCCTGAGAAGGGAGGAAGGATGAAGAGGGTTATCCAGGTGACTGATGGCCTTGTATAATGATGTGGCACACGAATTTGTGTCAGTGATACTGCGTTGAGCTGTGACTCTGCCGATCGTGCAGTACTCCCGCACAGTTTTCGTACCGTAGTACACCAGAAAAAACAGTTATTTACCCAATCGACTGAAATCAGTAGATTGAACTTCCCGATAACAAGTTACTTTATTTTCAGATTCAGTTACACAACATATTATGTCTCTTGCGATGCTATTAAAAGAGATCTCTACCCACAGATTTCAGACAAGAGGCTGTCTAAAATTTACATCCAAGCTCGATGTTATCTTCAGTATTGTTCATTTGGGTTCGGGGCATCTTCCTTCCGGTGTATTCCATACAACTGCGGTTGGCGATGAGGTCAGTCTGCACTTGCTCTGACGTCACAACATTGGCTGCCGCGCTCCGACGCCGCTCCCAGCCTATCGAATACCTCAAACAGTAGGTGCACAAAATCAGAAATAAATGTCTAGAATACATAAATGAAACTCGAGTTTGCAGAACAGCATCATATGACATGAATCAGTACATGAATAACGCTGTAACTCTACACGTCCACTCATTCATATTACCATCAGTGGATCAGAAACTTTAGCGTGATAAATTCGCACGTATTTAAGGTTTTTAAGTCTCAAAATTTCTGCACCCTTTCAATATGTTTACTTTCCTCAAAACCACAATCAATAGCAGTAGCAGCAGCTCGTTATATGACAAAATTACACAAATGTTGGCTTTAACATGGAATTCCACGTGCTTATCCTGGTGACTCCTCACATAATTCAGACACGAAGGATAGATTAAGGCCACACTGAAAATTTCCGTGGCACGTCAGGGATTAGATACCGGTTTAGGCGCATTACCACCAGATTCGAGTAGTTTAGGAATAAGCTTACATTTTAGTCTACGGCTCGTTTTGTATTATCGTGAAATAGGGAAGATAGTGCCACAGATATGATACCTGAATTGGAGTGGCAATCATTAAAACAAAGGCGTTTTTCGTTGCGACGGGATCTTCTCATGAAATTTCAGCCACCAGTTTTCTCCTCCGAATGCGAAAACATTCTGTTGGCACGCACCTACATAGGGAGAAATGATCATCACAATGAAATAAGAGAAATCAGGGCTCGCACAGAAAAATTTAAGAGCTCGTTTTCCCCATGCGCCGTCCGAGAGTGGAACGGTAGAGATACAGCGTGAAGGTGGTTCACTGAACCCTCTGCCAGGCACTTTGTTGTGAATAACAGAGTAATCACGTAGACGTACTTTCACACTTCGCACACAGAAACTCACACATAGCAATACATCACTTATACGTTGTTTGCCACCAGATGACGTAATTGCATGAATGATATAGAGTAAGGTGCCGTATTTTCGGATGGTAGCCTAATTCCAGGTAGTTGTGATATTTGCTTCCTGGACAGTGCTGTCGATGCGGAAACTGCCTGAAATACAGTGTGTCCACAATGAGACTCCAACATTTTAATATCCTATATCTTTCTCATTTCAGATGGTGGACCTGTGAATCAAAAAAATGGTTCAAATGGCTCTGAGCACTATGGGACTCAACTGCTGTGGTCATAAGTCCCCTAGAACTTAGAACTACTTAAACCTAACTAACCTAAGGACAGCACACAACACCCAGCCATCACGAGGCAGAGAAAATCCCTGACCCCGCCGGGAATCGAACCCGGGAACCCGGGCGTGGGAAGCGAGAACGCTACCGCACGACCACGAGATGCGGGCACCTGTGAATCCTGAAGGGGCAGACAGAGCAACTCAACAAGTTTGAGGTGTGCAAATTTGATACGCCAAGTGGCCGTAGTGGAGCTGCAGTCAATTGTTTTAGCAAAATGGAGGACATGAAGGAGCGTGCACAAGTGGTCTGTTGGTATGCAGAGACAAAATCGGCGACCCAAGTGCAAAGAAACTTTCGTCGAGTTTACAAAAAAGCGCCCCCGTCGTTCAAGACTATAAAGAAGTGGTGTGATCAGTTTTTGGCTACTGGGAGTGTTGCGAAAGGGCGTGGTGGTGGTAAGCCTGGGATCAGCGAACATCATGTGGATCAAGCGCGGCGGTCATTCGAACAAAGTCCACAGAAGTCAGTGCGACAGGCAGCACGAGGACTTCGTATGAAACATTCAACAGTGCACAAAGTGCTTCATCAGCGATTACGTTTGTACGCATATAAAGTGCAGGTTGTGCAAGAAATCAAGCCTGATGATCGACCAAAGCGAGAAGAATTTGCATGTATCATGTCAGACCGCATTGCCGCGGACGAGACATTTTTATCACGCGTGATGTTTACTGACGAAGCAACCTTTCACGTGTCATGGGCTGTCAATCGTCACAATGTGCGCACCTGGGGGTCCGAAAATCCACATGCACCTAGAGAACACATGCGCGACATTTCGAAAGTTAATGTGTGGTGTGGTTTCATGATAAATCGCATTGTTGGGCCTTTTTTTTCAGTAGCCGACTGTGGATGGAGCCATCTACCTGGACATGTTGGAACAATTTGCCGTGCCACAGATAACAGACCTGCAGCCAAATGTGATGTTTCAACAGGACGGTGCACCACCCCATTGGAGCCTTGATGTCCAAAAATTCTTAAATGACACATTCCCGCAACGATGGATGGACCATGGAGGTCCAATTCCTTGGCCGCTACGTTCGCCCGACATAACACCCCTCGATTTTTTCTTGTGGGGTTGTGTGAAAGACCGGGTATACGCTACACCAGTAAAGGACCTGCAAGACTTGAAACAGCGCATAAGAATTGTCATCAGCTCTGTCACAGAACAGATGCTCCGCAACACATGGCACGAAATCGATTATAGACTTAACTGTAGCGAAATGCAGGAAGATCTGCAGCGGATAGGCACTTGGTGCAGGGAGTGGCAACTGACCCTTAACATAGACAAATGTAATGTATTGCGAATACATAGAACGAAGGATCCTTTATTGTAAGATAACATGATAGCGGAACAAACACTGGTAGCAGTTACTTCTGTAAAATATCTGGGAGTACGCGTGCGGAACGATTTGAAGTGGAATGATCATGTAAAATTAATTGTTGGTAAGGCGGGTACCAGGTTGAGATTCATTGGGAGAGTCCTTAGAAAATGTAGTCCATCAACAAAGGAGGTGGCTTACAAAACACTCGTTCGACCTATACTTATTGCTCATCAGTGTGGGATCCGTACCAGACTGGGTTGACGGAGGAGATAGAGAAGATCCAAAGAAGAGCGGCGCGTTTCGTCACAGGGTTATTTGGTAACCGTGATAGCGTTACGGAGATGTTTAGCAAACTCAAGTGGCAGACCCTGCAAGAGAGGCGCTCTGCATGGCGGTGTAGCTTGCTCGCCAGGTTTCGATAGGGTGTGTTTCTGGATGAGGTATCGAATATATTGCTTCCCCCTACTTATACCTCACGAGGAGATCACGAATGTAAAATTAGAGAGATTCGAGCGCACACGGAGGCTTTCTGACAGTCGTTCTTCCCGCGAACCATACGCGACTGGAACAGAAAAGGGAGGTAATGACAGTGGCACGTAAAGTGCCCTCCGCCACACACCGTTGGGTGGCTTGCGGAGTATAAATGTAGATGTAGATGTAGAATATTCTTCGCGCTACCCGTGGCTCCAATGTTCAAGTGTACTGAACTGTTCACCAGTGTATGAAAACTTGACGAGCTGCTGTATGATTTCCCTGTATTTGTTCGTCAATAAATTGTTTTTCCTCTCAGATTTTATGAGTTCAAATGTTGGAGTCTCATTGTGGACACACACACTGTACTTGTGCTTCCGCTATTTTAGTGTCCTGCTAACTGCCAAGCACGTCAGTCGCGTTCCACGCTAGCATTTGATTATTTGTTAATATCTTACATTTGAACGTAATACGAGGGTTGCCCAGAAGTAATGCACCGCATTTTTTTTTCTCAGCCGAAAACAATGCTACGAATGCGAAACGTTATTGTGTATTATTTGAAGCTTCCTGAGTGAGCGCGCCAAGTTCTCGTCACTTCCGACAGATAGCAGGACAGTTTCTAAATGGCGTCCGTAGGTTATGTACGCTACAAGTAACGTGTCGTCATTGAATTTCTCACTGCAGAGAAAGAAACTGTGGGGATATGGAGCATCTGATGTCTACAGAAGTACAGTTAGTCGCTGAGGACGGACGGTGAGGTCATCAGAAGGCGGGTCGGCGGAGCGCCACGATTTGCAGCTGTTTGGGAGACCGTCCACGGCGGTCATACCTGACGTGTTGTAGCGAGCTGATGTCATTCGCGAGGACAAACGCATTACTACGCGGCAGTTGGCGCTGCATCTGTCGATCAGCAGAGGTGTGGATGCAATTATCTGCACTCTTGGATATTCAAAAGTGTGTGCAAGAGGGTCCTGTGGTGTCTAACGGTGGTCCACAAACCATACAGAAAAAAACATTTGTCTTGATTTGTTGCAACGTTTTGAAGCGGAGAGGGAGGCTTTCTTGTCCTGGATTGTGACAGTTGATGAAACCTAGGTTCACCATTTTGAGCCCTTAACGAAACGACAGTCGATGGAATGGCGCCACTCCCACTCCGTACAGAAGAAAAAATTCAAACTTCTTCCTCGGTAATGTCATAATCACCGTGTTCTCGATTTTTGAAGGTGTGATTGTCACTGGTGTGATGCCAAGAGGGGATACCATTAATTTAGAAGTATATGTCAACACATTAACAACACTCAAGTCAGGCTTCCGACGACTTCAGCGCCACAGCAACCCAGGAGAAGTTTTGCTGCAACACGATGTAGCGGGACTTTGAATTTCGCCGCGCTACACTCGTTCCCTCAGATATAAATTATACCGTCACAGCGGCATGAGCGCTCGACGGCAGAGAAAATACTAAAATTATAACTTTTTTTTTGTTTTCTATCCGTCTATTGTCTCTCGAGAGCGGAAGCTGAATGCAGACGTAAAAACTTATTAGCTAGTCTTAGTCTGATTAAGACGAAGGAACTTATTAATGTGTAGACATATTGTGGAAGTTGTTATGAAATTCGGAGGATGGAAGTAGCAACGTAAAATAAACTGCATTCAGTGTCAAGATGATTTTGATTTGTGTAAATTAGTGATTCCTGGACGATTGCAAGATTTCGGAGCAGCTACTACTTTTCACGCAGAAACGGAGTAGGAGATTTTTGAAGACATGGACGCCGCTCGAAAGAAGACATGTTAACATGGTAAAGGATGAACTCTTATCTACGCCATTTCCCCCCGTTAATCACGTTTTGTTATTCTCTTTTTTTTTCAAATAATTTTTGTAGTGGAAATTGGTTTGACTTTTGCTCAGAAACGCCACAAGTACCACCCAAACAATAGTTTTTCCGAATCACGAAGTCCGATAACTTTTCTGTAATACGAAGTCCGACTTGCATTTTATTCTTTCCCTTTTTCACAGTCATTAACGATTTTAAAAACCCCTTTTTACTGACGATTTCTTCCCACATTTTCAACCTTTTATTAACCACTACAACTGGCTCCCGCGACAGGACAGAATTTTCGGATGTGTCGTTTTTGGGAAAATTTGAAACTTTAATTTGTATTTTTTTCCCAACAGAGAATAACCAAAAATCCTGAAGTTTTGATGGTAACTAAAAGACCAACTTTATTGTAGCTAAGCAAATGATTATACAACACTATTGTAAAGAATTTTTGTAACTAATTCAATATGTTTTTCTTTTCATGGCATATATTGTTGCAAAACTGTTATTTTCAGACCTTTTGGTGATTATCCGATGGAGATGTATTAAGAAAATCCATATTTTGACGAATACGATTTACGCAGAAGTGATTGACCAGCCGCTGCAGGAAAGAAAATTTAATGGTGAGTCACACAATTATGTTTCATTCAAATATTCAATAGCCAACTGCAGAATCCATTTTTACCTTTCCACACATCCTGTAGTTTTCTTCTAGATTTTTCCAAAATTATCTGTCTCTATTGTAGTTTTTGGTAATTATAGTATTGTTCTAGCATATGAAGATTGTGAATTTCACCGCCAAACAGTGATTTGTTACGAAAACTTTTGTCTGCCCTGCTGCATCTTTCCCAACCATTGTTTGCAATAGAGCAATCTTTTACATTGACGAGAAAATATTTCAACCTAAATTTGAGCCAAATCTTTATTGATCAGACTTACATTATTCCCTTTTTGACTTACGATTATACATCCTATTACAATGGAACGCGGTAAGGTAGAGATAGTTTCGGTAGATGAGTTAAGTGACCTAGATTCATCGTTCAACCAACAAGAAAGACCGCGTTTCCCTCCATGGACGAGCTCACAGATCAATGCAATGATTTTGCCTCAAACTCGCAACATTTGTGATAATACACAGATGGCGACTTTAAATGTGGAATGGACGCGAGACTAGACCGTCAGCGCCATTGTTAACATCAGTGTCAGAACCGAATATGAGACAAATTCAGCAATGTGACACAAATCGGACACAGGCGACTGACAAACTGGACCGACTATTAGAGTTATTTGCAGATATGAAACGAGACGTTAGTCAGAAAATTGACGCACTTGGTCACGACTTTAAACAAAGGCTAGATAAAAGCGACGAAAAATTTGACGTATGACCGAAAAGTTTGAACGAACGACAAAACAGATGACAGAGAATTAAATAACACCACTCAACAGCTCATCCAGCGATTTGAGACATTGTCCGACCGCGTCACTAAACAGGAAGAAACTTTGGTTACATTCACACATGAAACAAAAAACAATATCACCCGATGTGAGAATCAGTTAACTCAAATAGTTAACGTGCAGCAGGAAGTGAATACCCGTGTGGAAGAGTTAGCTCAGGCCCACACTTCGCCCAAGAAAAGCTGACTGAAGAAGTGGGAAATATTACCCAACAGCTCACAATGGTTGTTCTTAAACAAACCCACCTCAAAGAAAAGATAGAAAAATTAGAAGACCGAGCAGACCTCGCGTCACTAAACAGCGACACCAACATGGCCGAAGGAATTGTACATGAATGTAAATTGTGTGACGACTATCTGGACAAAAAACTTGAAACAATTACACAGGACATACTTTCAAAACCAAAGACACATGTTAAAGACGAGACAAAACACATAGCAGACGAAGTGACAAAATTACGGGACAATGTTGTGTCGTGTTTGGCGATTGGTGCAAACGCATCGTCAGGGTACGACAAAACAGCTGAAACCATGGCTAATGACACAGACAGAACACCTATTGTGGAATCATTATTTCAAATCAAAATTACAATGTGCCGCTTTCTTTTCCACCAAACGAGCAATATTACGGTACGACACCTAGAGTAGCAAGTGACACAAACCACGTCAATACAGTTATGCCAACCGGCATGGCCGATGACACGTTTGTAAGGCATGGGTATTTCCAGACATTTTCCAGTGATGACAAGCACAAAGTCCACCCTATTGTGTTTATTAGATCATTTGACGGAGTTTTTCCACGTAGTCGGTCAGAAGTCGATAAAATCAGATACGTCACCAATCTCATGAGAGGACGAGCAGCTAAGTGGGGTGCCGCTATGAAAAGGCGGTGCCTTACGTTTGAACAGTTCGAACAAGCCTTCCTGGACGAATTCTGGTCCGAGAATGAGCAACAGAGTCTAAGGAGAGAAGTGTGCAACCCCGAGACCTATGACCCTAAAAAAGAGACATTAAGACAATACTTTGAGAGGTACCTAGACAAGACACTGTACTGGTCCAAACCAGCCGACTTGCCAGCGATAATTGACACTTTAAAGAGCCACTTACCCTTTCCATACCGAGACAGATTAATAGGAGTACCGAAGAATGACATTAAGACTTTGTTAAACTTCTTAGATCAAATGGACGTAGTTTGCAGAGGCGATTTACGCCATTCAAATTTTACTCATATTGGTAACCAAAATCAGCACCCACCCCAAAGGAACCGTAGTGACGGTGGTTGGTGGAACCATCCGTCCGCGCCGCGACACAATACGATGCCTGCGCGCGAAACATATTCAAATGGAAACGTGTATGACGGTAGGAACAACCGCAGAAATTCGTGGAATAATAATAACAACAATAATTATCACCCATATCAAAATGGCAATTACATGCAAAATGAAAATGACAGACAGTACAACAACAACCGCAATGGGAGACGTGAGAATAACCGGTACAACCCGGGATACTTTGACAGGAGCATGCCATATAACAGACATAATTACCACCAAAACAATAACAATCCCAACAATCACCGACAGAATATGTGGAGCACACAAAATTCACGAATGACAAATCATAACCCTCCACGGAATCCGCCGCCGTTCCCCAGTACAGTTATGCACTCCCCGTCACGAGGTAGCAATAACAATTGCGGCGCGCCGTCAGCTGACGAGTGGGCGCCAACCGGCCGGAATGTAAACATAGTGGAGCTGGTCAATGAACCCGGCCAAGCACAGCAGACGACGGAAAACAGTCGACGACCGAGCTAAGCGCTCGTACATCGGTCGTGAGGTGTTGTAAGAGCGCAACGACTGAGACGGTTTGTTTCCTCAGGTACGATGATAAAATTACAGCAGAACAGGAATTAACAAACCTATCAGGTTGATGACCTTGTTCTTTTGCGTCCACATCCCAAGTCTACAAAATTAAAACAACTGAACAGAAAATGGCAGCTATTGTATTCAGGTCCTTACAGAATAGCAAGCATACCTCACCCAGGTTGTTACTCCCTATAATACCCGTTATCTCACAAGCCGAGGGGGCTGCATCCCCCCAGACATTTGAAACCCTTTGTGCACTAAAACAACATAATATAATGACAACTAATTTGAACATGAGCAAGTCGATGTGAAAACGAGATCTTAAATATTTGTATTGACTACACGAACGTTAAGTTATACAGCCTAAGAACACAAACGTTAATTTATGGAAATTGTATACTGCAGTCATACTTGTACACATAATTATGAAGAGAATGTAAACCCAGGTAACTACACTTACTTAATGAGAAGATATTCATATAGGAATGAGATCTACACAGGTTACATTTGTTGTTAATTGTAAATTATAAGGTGAATCAACAATTAGTTATTTCAAGGCACTCTAATGACAGGAGATAATAGCTATTGAGATCAGTAATGACATAGGTATGTAGCAGAATGAATGAGGATGTAAGAATGAATGATCAGTATGAATGAGTTAATATTTACGTTAATATAAGAAGGTAAGTTACTGTGAAGTAGTTGATGGAGACAAGAGATTATTTGACGAAAATATTATTGGAGTTTTATGAGAATGGAGGTGCCAGATGGCCCCACGTATGTGATATATTAATGTTTGATGAGGAATATGTTTAATGCATAAGGATATATATATATATATATATATATATATATATATATATATATATATATATATAATGCTGAATATGTGAGTAAGGAAGGAGTGAGAATGTTTTGGTAAATTGTGCTACATAGAGAAGTGAGTAAACAATCTACATCTTTAAGAGTACATAAGAATTTCAGTTTGAAAGAAAACATTTGTGATGAGTTAGAACACGTGAGTGATGAAGAGCTCTGTCACGGGCTGCCTGGCGGCCGATCCATAGCCTCGGGTAGTTGACGTTCAGGTAGTTACGGACTGATAAGTGCCAATGTGGTGGCGCTCCATCCTGCTGAAATATGAATTGTTGTGCTTCTTGTTCGAGCTGAGGGAACAGCCAATTCTCTAACATCTCCAGATACTGTAGTCCAGTTACAGTAGCACCTTCGAAGAAAAAGGGACCAAAAACTTTATTGGCTAAAATGGCACAGAAAACGTTCACCTTAGGCGAGTCACGTTCATACTGAGTTGTTTCCCGCGGATTCTCGTCGATTCACTTCTGCCATACTCAATAACACAAAAAGCTTTCTGTTGAGCGGTCGCCATCTTAGCATCAACTGATGCTGACGCCTAGTCAACAGCGCCTCAAACGAACAAATGTACAACTAAATGAAACTTTATAGCTCCCTTAATTCGCCGACAGATAGTGCTTAGCTCTGCCTTTTGTCGTTGCAGAGTTTTAAATTTCTAAAGTTGTGGTATTCTTTTCGAATCACCCTGTATTTTCCATTTGTATAGACGGTATCCATAAGAAGTGGAGATATCGAGGAAGTACTGAGCAGATGTGCGATTTGCTCATGCAAGGATTTGTTAAGGTATAATACACTTAGTCATGTGAACAGTCAGAGCACAAACAGAGAATCTGTCATGATGTTACACTACACAGACTTGACGTAAGGACACTTACATTTACCCATGATTTGGTAAATTGTAAGCACCTCCTTTCACACACCCCTTGAAGGTGATGCAAATGTTATAACGTATTATGTTCTCTTTCTATGTCGTAGCTGTAGGATTTGGTAGTTTATAGGTAGTTCATAGTTTCTTCGATTCTATCTTTTTTCTTTCTCTATTATCCTACCACCTCCTGCAGCTGGGTATTGTTTGTTTATGGAATGTAAGAGTATGTTGTGTGACAGTAAACTTTCAGGTATGAATTAAAAGACATGAAGAAAATTAAGTATGGCATTACAAGTCTGGTCAACCACTAGCCAACACATGGAATCAAAAGAAAGAAAGAAATAATAAATAAAGGAAAGCCCGTGCTTTAAATATTAAGTCTGATATCCCATGGTACGCCCAAACCTGAATAAAAACAATTAATACCCCAATAAAAGAAAGCCGATGGGACTTAGTATAATTTTTTTAGTGTAAATATTTCTCATGCATATTCTTGTAAATTTATATGTATTTGTATATGTGTTAAAACTTTGCATATTGTCAACATATTGCCGGCCGGTGTGGCCGTGCGGTTCTAGGCGCTTCAGTCTGGAACCGCGTGACCGCTACGGTTGCAGGTTCGAATCCTGCCTCGGGCATGTGATGTCCTTAGGTTAGTTAGGTTTAAGTAGTTCTAAGTTCTAGGGGACTGATGACCACAGATGTTAAGTCCCATAGTGCTCAGAGCCATTTGAACCATTTTTTTGTCAACATATTTTTAAATGTGACCACGAAATGTAAGCTTTCATAATTAACGATGTAAACATGCTGGCACACAGTGAACTTTGTTAAAATGTAAATATGGCAAAAAAGTGTTGCAAACTGTGTTAAACTGTGTACGTTATAAACGACGAAATTTGTGAAACTTAAGGTGCATAAACCAAATAACTGTTTGTAAACCGATATAAACTGCAATTTACTTCGACGATAAGGAGGATTTTCACACTCCAAATGATCGTTTGTTGGCGAGTGTAAACAGCGTGATGAAACACCTACGTTTGCGAACATTGACGCCGTTGTTCCTGGCCTTCCTTCAGATGCTTTCGAGACAACAAACTCAGCACCTATCGTAGGCGATGTGGAGGATAAAAACTACATCGACCATGTATGCCCCGGGAACAATAGTCATGAAAACGCACAAGGACCTGAAGTGTTGTGTCGTAACAAAAGACATGGACATTGCTTCAGATCACGCACACGCTCAATCTTATGGTGTCACCGGACTTAGCAAGTCATTTATGCTAGAATAACAACTTGTAATGAACACTATGTGAAAGTGAATACTGTGCAAGACTGTCATAACACAGCGATTTTGAAACTGCCGCACGCGAAATTCAGTGATGGTATTGCGCATGCGCAAAGACTACATGCTACCAGAGATGCGTTGGAAAACCAACGCTGGAAGCGCACAACATTAACTGCGCTGGCGAGCAGCTTGCTCAAACACACTCTATGTAAATATATGTATATTGATTTTGTAAAAAGGATCAAAACTGTAACAATTGTATTTAGTATATAGGTTTAGAAAGTAAGTATTGACAAAGATTATCCCCTATGAATGCACGTGGCCTTTCCTATGAAAATATGTATATATTGACATTTAGGTATATCTATTATATTGTTTGCTAGCCTGCCACCCTAAATGTTTTAGCGTGACAATCGAGGGGGCGATGTAGCGGGACTTTGAATTTCGCCGCGCTACACTCGTTCCCTCAGATATAAATTATACAGTCGCAGCGGCATGAGCGCTCGACGGCAGAGAAAATACTAAAATTGTAACTTTTTTTGTTTTCTATCCGTCTATTGTCTCTCGAGAGCGGAAGCTGAATGCAGACGTAAAAACTTATTAGCTAGTCTTGGTCTGATTAAGACGAAGAAACTTATTAATGTGTAGACATATTGTGGAAGTTGTTATGAAATTCGGAGGATGGAAGTAGCAACGTAAAATAAATTGCATTCAGTGTCAAGATGATTTTGATTTGTATAAATTAGTGATTTCTGGACGATTGCAAGATTTCGGAGCAGCTACTACTTTTCACGCAGAAACGGAGTAGGAGATTTTTGAAGACCTGAACGCCGCACGAAAGAAGACATGTTAACATGGTAAAGGATGAACTCTTATCTACGCCATTTCCCCCCGTTAATCACGTTTTGTTATTCTCTTTTTTTTTCAAATAATTTTTGTAGTGGAAATTGGTTTGTCTTTTGCTCAGAAACGCCACAAGGACCACCCCAACAATAGTTTTTCCGAATCACGAAGTCCGATAACTTTTCTGTAATACGAAGTCCGACTTGCATTTCATTCTTTCCCTTTTTCACGGTCATTAACGATTTTAAAAACCCCTTTTTACTCACGACTTCTTCCCACATTTTCAACCTTTTCTTTCCTTCTCTTTTTCTTTTTTATTAACCACTACAACGATAATGCTCTACCCCACATAAGTCTGAGGACTGCTGAACACATCGCAAAACAGGGTTGGACAGTGTTACCCTATCGATCCTGCATCCCTGACCTAGCCCCTCGGAATTCCAGTTGTTTGGGCCATTAACGGATGCCATTCGTGGAAGACATTTTTGAGGACGACGAGGAGGTGGTTCACACAGTGAAGGCACTGGATCCACCAGGACAAGGACTGGTACCGACAGAGCATACAAGCCCTTATTTCGCACTGGAGTAAAGCTATAGAGTAGGATGTAGAAACGTGGAAAAATAGAGTGTGTAGATAGACTCAATTCTTTCGTGTGAGCAGTTCTAATTATGTTAAATAAAGAATTTTTGATCAATGTAAGCTGCATTGTATGTAGTTTGATATTTTAGTCACATTTGTTAGTGGTGTATCATATTTAATGAATCTTTTGAGTAGCTTTTAAATGTAATAATTCATTACATGTTTCGGTAGTTCAACCATGTTTCTAAAGTGTTATGGGTGCCTAGTTTCGGATACTGCTGCATTGCCTAATTATGACCATTTGACAAATGTGCCCAGTTATAGATTTCGATTTTTACTTCTTTTCAGAAGATGGCTAGGAAGAAAAGAAAGTTTTGGGCAGAGGAAAATACGAGGAAGGTAGTGACAGTCATTACATAGAAATGAATGGGGTTCTTGAAGGTATTGGAAGTGTTTCAAGTGTCAGAACCTACACTTCTAGATTACGTAGATTGGAAGAGAAACTGGGCTCTAGAATAGAAAGGAAATGTGCTATAGGCTGAGTCTTCAGCTCAATACAAGCTAAAGTGCAAGAGGGCAATTTTAGACGAATAGGAGAATCTTCAAAAAAGGGAAGACATCAAAGATCCCAAAAGGCCAATCAGAAGAACACAAAAGTGGCTAAAACGAGCAACAGACATAGAAAATCAACATGTGAATTATCTTCTGCTGAGGTTTACGAAAGCTCTGTTTTCCTTGTCTCGACATATGATGAATACAGTGCAGATGAGGAACGCATCTTTTGTGCTGTCTCATTCTGGGAAGATAAATCTGGAGAAGATTGTTTAGGATGTTTGCGCTGGGTACAAGAACTGTGTTCTGGGACTGAGAAACGTGGTTGGAAGACATTCAAATGTGAAAACTGCAAATGTAGCCTCCATTTAATTATAAATATATCATTATTGCAATCAAACTGGAATATCTCAACATGACGTTTTGTACTGTTTTAATAAAACAATATTCCTCTAAGTATTCAGTCTTGAGTTTTTCTTATGGAATGGCCCTATCCGAAATTAAGAACCACACAACCCGAAATTGCGCACCCTTTTAGTACACACTCCAAAATGCACAAGTTTCTTTTACGTAAATTATGTAATGTAGTCTGCTTGGACTCTGGCCCGATAATAGATTTTTTTGATGAATCCTTAGGTTGAGTACCTGTCGGGGTTACGAATGCAAGGTACCGGCTGGTTTGTTAGTCATCAGTGTATTTTGTGTTGTGTAGAGCACAGAGCAACAAATCACTGTTGAAACTTCCTGGCAGATTAAAACTGTGTGCCGGACCGAGACTCGAACTGGGGACCTTTGCCTTTCGTGGGCAAGTGCTCTAACCGAGATACCCAAGCCCGACTCAAGACCCGTCCTCACAATTTTACTTCCACCAGTACCTCGTCTCCTACCTTCATAACTTCGCAGAAGTTCTCCTACCTTCTTACAGGAGAACTTCTGTGAAGTTTGGAAGGTAGGAGACGAGGTACTGGCGGAAGTAAAATTGTGAGGACGGGTCTTGAGTCGGGCTTGGGTAGCTCAGTTGGTAGAGCACTTTCCTGCGAAGGGCAAAGGTCCCGAGTTCGAGTCTCGGTCCGGCACACAGTTTTAATCTGCCAGGAAGTTTCAAAATCAGTGCACACTCCGCTGCAGAGTAAAAATTTCATTCTGAAATCACTGTTGTTACACTGTCCCAATGAACATCAGAACTGAGACAGTTGCTGTGTACTAGAGCGCACACTGTCCTGTCGGCATGGACAATCATGCAGTCCTGCTACAATCCTAGAAGCACATCCATGTCTGCGATCACACCTAATGAACAACCACTCTCTGGAGAAACGCACTAAAGTTTTCCCGCCAGGTCATAATTTTCAAGCACCATTTATCAAATATTTTCAGAACTGCTTAAAGTCCTGTCGTGGCCAAGTGATCACTTACGTTGTCTTGCGTGTCAGTAATCCTACCTTAGAATATAAGACTGCATCTTTAATGGTTCTGAGTATGACATGTGTGGTTGTGTACTAACTTGGCCGGTGGGCCGTGATTAGAAATTATTCTGTCCAAAAGACGGTTAACTGGAAGATAGTGATTTTTTAAACAGTTGTTGGAATAATGATTTGGGGCGTTGCTGTTTTCGGTCAGACAAAGACTACTGCTTTCTTTCAATGAAAATTTGTAATCTTGCATTACTTTCAAATACCAGAATAATATCATAGGATTTGTTTTCATTTTAGTACCTTCTCTAGTCCTAAGGACAGTCTGGTCGATTCTTTCTACGTTTACTGTTTCTGTGAAAGTCTTCAATATTGTTTATTTGGTATATCCAAAGGAACTTCGTCCAAAACATAAAGGGTTTTGCTAATTAAGAAATTTTCTGGGTTGTCTGCCGTTAGTAAACAGTTGTAGCAGTTCACCACAGACTGTTTTGAAGAATACAAGTAACATCAATTTAAAGCTATTCTGGCACCAGCATCATGCATACAGGTATAGTCATTCAATGTAATTTTGAAATAAATATGTTTAATTGTGAATATTTCTTAACAGAATTTATTGCAGATATTTTTAATTTACGAATGCTTTTTTGAAGGTTGTGTGTGTGATTTTTTTAATTGTATGTTTAATGATTGTGTCTGTGTTGCCCACTTGTCTGAAAAGTTGTTAAATAAATGTTACTTGATACGATTTTTTTGTAATTTTCACTGGTTCAGCTCAAAACCACTTCTCAACCAGCTCCTTGCTGTTTAAGAACGGTAGGAGAAAATACTGTACAGTGAAACTTTACGGGTTCAGAAGGTATGTGATGCTATTTCAGTTTTTACAATAACGAGTCAAATTTACAAAGAACTTCGCAATATGAGACCACTTATTTATATGACGTTTCACCCAATCTGTCCTGGATGCATTCACTGATTTGGTTGGGAAGTTTGTCATAAACGCGCTGTAGCGTCTCCTGAGGCAAGCTGACACACAAATGTTGAAACGACATCATGAGTTCTAGCGTGGGATAGAGATATATCTAAGCTGGACCCACATATGTATCAGGGATAGAAGTGGGACTCTTGCTGGCCATGGGTGTGTCTCAACATCACGCAGCTTGTTCGTAGAGACACTTTCCATGTGTAGATGCGTATTATTCTGTTGGGAAATGACACCACCATCTTGTCACATGAGGATACAGAATGTCTGTGACGTACCGTTGCGCCGTCTGATTTTCCTCAGTCACTATCATCAGCGATCTAAAGTGACACCCTGTGGCTCTCCACACTATGAGGTCAGAAGTAATACTGCTGTGTCTCTCCAAATCAATGTAAGATAGGGGTCTCTCCCCAGATCGCTGTAATACTCGCCTTCGATTATCACTTAGCGTATACAGAACAACGATTCATCTTTGAACACAATGCAATGCCATTCATCAGAAGTCCATGCTTGCCAATCGCGGCACCATTCCGTGTGTTAATTGCAGCCTGTGCATGGGTTGGTAACCCGAGAATCCGACTGCTCATAGTCTCAAACCAATGCTGTGGTATAACGGAGAGTTACAAAGAAGTCTAATACTTGTTCTCAGATGTCAGGCACACATAGGAAGTGGTTACAATGTGCTTGACTATTCTACATTTTGATTGTGAGATGTGCTCGACTGGAAACTTGATGAGCATGCCTTCTCTAACGTTCCCCAGAATTCAAGTATAGGGCCACTAGCACATCCAAATGCCTCACAAATCTGAATATTTTATGATTCGACAGGTCAGCCAAAAGGAGACTAACAATTTGACGCCCCTTTCAGTCTCTGATAGCCGCGCGGGACTGGCCGAGCTGTCTACGGCGCTGCAGCCATGGACTGTGCAGCTGATCCCGGCGGAGGTTCGAGTCCTCCCTCGGGCATGGGTATATGTGTTTGTCCTTAGGATAATTAAGGTTAAGTAGTGTGTCAGCTTAGGGACTGATGACCTTAGTAGTTAAGTCCCATAAGATTTCACACACATTTCTACATGTTTGAACAGTCTCTGATAAGTCTGTTTCACAGGAATACGCAGCATCTCCATGGCTTTTTAAGTGGTTCATCACCATCTCATGCTGTTCGTGCCCCTTACATACCCTACCAGACCTCGTGACAAAAATGAACACGAACAACGGTAAAACAGTCTGGTGGGCATTCCTCTGACAAAGAGAACTGCAAGTGTACATACCCCCAGATGGTGTGTACATGTATGAAATCACGTTGCTTCAAACAACTTTGGGCGAACTTCAACGCCGCATAGCAATAGCAGTAAAAGTAGCAACTCCACACGTTCTCACAAAAGTATGGGGCAAGTTGGACTTTCACGCAAACATTTTTTATGTGTCTGATGAAAGGCACACTGAACATTGATTGTGAAAAGTAAATAAAAACTTTGATCCTAAACTTAAGTGTAAAAAATGCTCCCATGTTGAACCATTTGAAAATGAAAACTTCGTAAGAACTTAAAATTAATTCCAAATTTCTATCTTCATTGGTGTAGAAGAACCGGTATTGTGAAATAAAAACTCTGTGTTCTGAAATATCTAGAAAATGTTGTGGATTTGCTTTCGCACTTTCCACTCAGATTTTCACTTACAGGTATTCAGAAACGTTCAAGATAGCCTAGTATAAAATAAAGCAACATCTGTCTTGTTTAGATGACTCGCTACTGACTTTTTCACCAGGCAAAGTTTTCTCCCTTTATAAGGAGGGAACTAGTCATAATATATTTGTCTTTGAAAATAATAAATTGGAAAATGCATGCCATATTTATGTTGTGGCAATTCCCAGAACTTAGCAGTTGAGAAATGCAGCAATAAAGATCTGTAAGTCAACAAAAGTGATTAATGATAGCTGAGCTTTCCACTGTGTCATGCACTGCCTGATCCTAAATGAAAGTGAAGTGACGAAGAATCAACCCAAGCACCAGGGAAACATTGGTGTTTCAGGACAGTCAAGTTAGTTGGAAGAACTTCTTGAATACCGAAGGGAACAAGAGTGGGATATCGAATACTAAGTAAGAGAGTTGTAAGAATGAACATAAAGAACTGAATGTAAATGATTCCCATCGAAACATTTTTTTCAGTGATCAGTCTTCCGAGTGGTTTGATGCGACCGCCGCGAATTTCCCTCCAGCGCCAAATTCTTCATCTCAGAGTAGCACTTGCAACCAACGTCTTCTATTGTTTGTTAGATGTATTCCACTCTCTGTCTTCCTCTATAACTTTTATCCTCTACAGCTCTCTCTCCTACCATGGAAGTTATTCCTAGATATCTTAACACATGTGCCATCATTCTGTTCATTCGCCTTCTCAGTGTTTTCCATATCATCTTAGATTGTTTTCAGATGATACTGTCATTTACCGTCTAGCAAAGACATCAGGGGAACAAACCCAGTTGCAGAATTATTTAAACAAGATTCTGTATGATGCGAAATGATCCTAAGTAATGAAAAATTTGAGGTCATTCACATGAGGACTAAAAGGAATCCGTTAAATTTCAGTTACATTATAAATAACAAAAATCTAAAGGTTCTCAGTTCGACTAAATACCTAGAAATTACTATTACTAACAATTTTAAATTGGAGCGGTCATATAGGTAATGTTTTGGGGAAGGCAAATCGAAGACTCCGTTTTATTGGCAGAGCTCTTAGAAGATGCAATAGGATTCTACACCGGCTGCGTACACTACGCTTGCCTGTCCTTTGCTAGAGTACTTTTGTGCAGTAGGTGATCCTTATCAGATTGGATTGACGGAGGATATCTAAAAATTTCAAAGAAGTGCACCTCATTTTATATTATCCGAAATAAAGGAGAGAGTGCCACGGATATGATAAGCTAGTTATGGTGGCAATCATTAAAATAAAGGCGTTTGTCGTTGCGGAAATATCTTTTCACGAAATTTCAATTTCCAACGTTATAGGTACCCGCCTACGTAGGGAGAAATGATCATTGTAGAATGAGATTTTCACTCTGCAGCGGAGCGTGCACTGATATGAAAGTTCCTGGCAGATTAAACTGGGTGCTGGACCGAGACTCGAACTCGGGACCTTTGCCTTTCGCGGGCAAGTGCTCTACCAACTGAGCTACCCAAGCACTTGCCCGCGAAAGCAAAGGTCCCGAGTTCGAGTCTTGATCATTGTAATCAAATAAGAGAAATCAGAGCTTGCACGTAAAAATTTAAGATTTCGTTTTTCCCGCGCCCTGTTAGAGAAACGGTAGAGAAACTATGTGAAAGTGGTTCGACCAACTCTCTGCCAGGCACTTAAATGTGAATTGCAGTGTAATCACGTAGACGTAGATGTTCCTCTCTTCGCCGATTATGCGGGAGAACCTGCTCATTCCTTATCTCAGCAGTCCACATAGTTTTTGACATTCTTGCGTAGCACCACATCTCAAACGCTTCGATTCTCTTCTGTTCCGGTTTTCCTGCAGTCGATGAATCACTACCATACAATGCTATGCTCCAAGCGTATATTCTCAGAAATTTCTTACGCAGATTAAAGCCCATGTTTGATACTAACACACTTCTTTTGACTAACAACGCCTTCTTTGCCTCTGTACTAGTCTGCTTTTTCGTTTCTACTACTTCTCATTACTTCCGTTTTATCTCAGTTTACTCAAAATCCATGTCCTGTAGTCATTAGACTGTCCTTTCCATTCAACAGATCCTGTAGTTCTTCTTCACTTTTATTGAGGATAGAAATGTCATCGACGAATCTCATCACTGATATCCTCCATATTAAATTTTAATGCCACACTTGAACATGTCCATTTCCGTCATTGCTTCTTCTCTGTATAGATTGAACAGTAGGGGTGAAAGACAACATCCCAGTCTTATATGCTTTTTAATCAGAGCACTTCCCCCCTGGTCTTCCAGTCTTAATACCCCTGTTGGTTGTTGTACATATTGTGTATCGCCGTCGTTGCTTATAGCTTACTACTATTTTTCTCATAATTGCTAACATCTTGGACCATTTCACATAGCCAAACGTATTTTCCATGTCGATAAATCCTATGAATGTGTTTTGAATTTTCTTCAGTCTTGCTTCCATTATCAAGTTCAACGTCAGGACTGTCTCTCTGGTACCATTAACTTTCCTAAACCAAAACTGGTCGTTTTCTAACAGATTCTCAGTTTTCTTTTGTATATTTTTTCTATCACCAGCTTGGATGCATGAGCTGTTAAGCTGATTGTGTAGTAGTTTTCACACGTATATGCTCTTGATATCTTCGGAATCTTAAAAGACACGGAACTAGCAATGCAGCGAAAAAGTACAAACAGATAACGATGAATTTGTTGGTACATTCTCCTCGATGCCACTGGTGTGATCGAAGGTTACAGAACAGAACAATGAGAGATAAGTGTAAATGCTTTCTGTTAAGATACAGAGAAAAGACGAAGAAAGAAATTGTGATTTTAAAGAAAAATTAAATCAATGAATTTTCGTTTATATGGAAACACTACTAAGAAAAGAAATGAAAGTAATAGATTGATGGACATATAAACTTTGGAGAACAAAATAACCGATTTGAGAGCAAACTTTACCGTAACCGTAAAATAATCCACATAGTATAATTCAAAAACATGAAGGCGATTTGAATGGAAGAATATGTCTTGGTAAGGTATAAGTCCATTTCAGCCATAATAACAACAAATCTGCGGAGAATGTGAAAAAGCTAAGACAAATGCATTAACTCTCACTAGCCTTGAAATCATCATTGTTATTATTGTGTTATGACCATATACGTAAAGAAGCGTATAACAGATGTGGAAAACATGCTCAGAAAGAACATTAATGTGATCGATAATGCCGAGAAAGTGATATGTGAAAGAGAGCTGCAATATAGAACAGAAAATCATATGCAAATTAACGCGCTGTCGACTGAGTGCATCTTGTCTCTTAGTTACGAATAAGTTCTTGCAGTGAAAGTAGAGGAGAATATCAATTCGCTGACCGGTTTCTTGAATAATTTAGCGATATTATCAGTTACTCTTTTGCTCGTAGTGGTTAAATTAGATCTCGTTAGCTCTGCTCCATCACCAGTTGAAAACTGTATAATTAATTCACGTCCACTAGTCCACCTGGCACATCAATACACTTATTACATTCTTACTTTGCGGGATGCACAACGGGTCACAAGGTCTGATGTAATTTCAGATTGAAAGCAGTGCGTAAGCAACCAACGTTACAACATACCATTAGTTTTATGTTCAACGATAGTAACCTCGGTATCTGAGACAGGTGGAAACTGCTTATTAAATGAAACTACCTAGTTGACATTTTGGTGCACTAACTAAATATTTTCGACATAGTACCATGTTTTTTCTTAGTCTATTCTAAAATCGTGTGTTTAACGACTTACCTTTTAATTCTTTATAATATCAGGGCTGTGCCACAAGCGTGAGTGCACAAATTGCGAAATGTGGAGTCATGGTGCAACATGAAGAAGTTATAAGGATTTCATTTCCAATTTTCTCGTTAGTATGATTGTTTACCAAGTGCGAGAAAACATGTCAGAAGGAGAAGATCAACGAAAAATGTTTTGAGCGGCACCAAGGCAATCACAGATTTCAGAATAAAAGCGATTGTCGAACGAACAACAAATTACAAGGCGTTCGCTTTAGAAAATGATGGTAGTGGTTTTTAATTTATTGACTTTCCGTAAATGATCTGTATCTACAAGGTGATTTTGCTGAATGAGGGCAAACGATGGCTGTGAGGATAAAGAGCAAAGAATTCATACAGACATGTGGTCGGAAATGCATTTCAACGGTGGCACACCAACCTGGAGATGAAAATAAAATATCTTTGACAGTGTACGCTACTGCTCAATAGTTCTATTACTCATGATAAAAAATATATACTTTATTCCAATGTACAAATAAATAGAACAAATTAAACAGCCAGACAAAACAAATATTTTATCTCTTTATCATTAAGTACAATACTATATGGTATAGATTTTGGCCTCTGGAAAATGTTCAAATGTGTGTGAATTCCTAAGGGACCAAGCTGCTGAGGTCATCGGTCTCTAGACTTACACACTACTTAAACTAACTTACACTAACTTATGCTAAGAACAACACACACACCCAAACCCGCGAGAGGACTCGAACTTCCGGCGGGAGGGGCCGCGCAGTCCGTGAAATGACGCCGCTAACCGCGCGGCCACTCCCCGCCTCTTTGGCCTCTTGAAAATACCACCTTTGCCTTCATAATAGCTGCACAGATTCTTGACATTCTGGAATAAGATCTTCTAGTGTCTTTGCAGATACTGCAGTCGAACACGTCTGTATATTACTCCATTAATTTTCGACATTAGGTGACATCAGTTTTCTGACTTACCAGTTAAGTTACTCTCGTAAGGGTTCAGTGGCATTTACATCAGGTGACTGACTTGGCCAAGTGATATTATTCAGTTCATCACAAGTCTGCACAATTTAGAAGCACCTTTGGTATCATTGTTCTGCTGCAGAACAAACCCACGACTAATTAGTCTCATGCCAGATAGAACTGTATTGTTGATCAGTGACCTGTAGTACCCTTCCTTCTTTAAAGTTCCATCTAGATCACCAACTTTATCATCCTCAACATCTCCCATCGCCATGACCGATCCTCGACCATGCTTCAACGTATGCGTCATACACTTGATTCTTTATAAATTCTCCACGAAGTCGACGAACAAATATTCGAAGATGACTTCCAAATACGTCAAAATTAGATCTACCAGTGAATTACACCTTCATCCATTGCTGAGCGCTCCAGTATTTACGTTGCTGTGCCCATTACACTCACTCCACCTTATTTGATCCACGCAATAAAAGTTTTTTGGCTCCTATTCACCCCTTTAAATTTGATCACGTAGACGGTGTTGCACACGTGAGACAGAGACTGGAGCTGCTCGTATACTGTTTACTTCCTCTCGAATTTTAGGTGCAGTATGAGTCCTCTGACGTTTATTCTGTATACGTATCTTCCCTGTATGATATTACTCGGGGTCTTCAAGATCGCGAAACACTTGAAATGGCACTAGTTTTCTTGAACCGCTGAAATGTGTACACCACTGTAGATTTGGCTACACCAACTTTTGTCGCTATTGTCTTACTAGAAAAGTCTTTCTTGATGCAGAGTCACCATTTCAGCACGTTTTTGAGTTCCACTCTTTTGGTTCCGTCCCATTACGAGATAATATGATATCAGCCTGATTTATTTATTTATTTAAACGTATGGTGATTTTATACAAATGTAGTTGTTGTTGTGGTCTTCAGTCCCAGTACCTACTACAGCCTACATCCTTCTGAATCTGCTTAGTGTATCCATCTCCTGGTCTCCCTCTACGATTTTTACCCTCCTCGCTGCCCTCCAGTACTAAATTGGTGATCCCTTGATGTCTCCGAACATGTCCTACCAACCGATCCCTCCTTCTAGTCAAGTTGGGCCACGAACTCCTCTTCTTCCCAATTCTATTCAATACCTCATCATTAGTTATGTGATCCACCCATCTAATCTTCAGCATTCTTCTGTAGCACCACATTTCGAAAGCTTCTATTCTCTTTTTGTCTAAACTATTTATCGTCCACGTTTCACTTTCATACATGGCTACACTCCATACAAATACTTTCAGAAACGACTTCCTGACCTTTAAATCTATACTCGATGTTAACAAACTTCCCTTCTTCAGAAACGCTTTCCTTGCCATTGCCAGTGTACATTTTATATCCTCTCTACTTTGACCATCATCAGTTATTTTGCTCCCCAAATAGCAAAACTCCTTTACTACTTTAAGTGTCTCATTTCCTAATCAAATTCCCTCAGCATCACTCGACTTAATTCGACTACATTCCATTATCCTCGTTTTGCTTTTGTTGATGTTCATCTTATACGCTCCTTTGAAGACACTGTCCATTCCGTTCAACTGCTCTTCCACGTCCTTTGCTGTCTCTGACAGAATTACAATGTCATCGGCGAACCTCAAAGTTTTTATTTCTTCTCCATGGATTTTAATACCTACTCCGAACTTTTCTTTTGTTTCCTTTACTGCTTGCTCAATATACAGATTTGAATAGCATCGGGGAGGGGATAAAACCCTGTCTCACTCCCTTCTCAGCCACTGCTACCCTTTCATGTCCCTCGACTTTTACAACTGCCATTTGATTTCTGTACAAATTGTAAATAGCCTTTCGCTCCCTGTATTTTACCCCTGCCACCTTTAGAATTTGAAAGAGAGTATTCAAGTCAACATTGTCAAAAGCTTTCTCTAAGTCTACAAATGCTAGAAACGTAGGTTTGCCTTTCCTTAATCTTTCTTCTAAGATAAGTCGTAGGGTCAGTATTGCCTCATGTGTTCCAACATTTCTACACAATCCACACTGATCTTCCCCGAGGTCGGCTTCTACCAGTTTTTCCATTCGCCTGTAAAGAATTAGCGTTAGTATTTTGCAGCTGTGACTTATTAAACTGATAGTTCGGTAATTTTCACATCTGTCAACACCTGCTTTCTTTGGGATTGGAATTATTATATTCTTCTTGAAGTCTGAGGGAATTTCGCCTGTCTCATAGATCTTGCTCACCAGATGGTAGAGTTTTGTCAGGACTGACTCTCCCAAGGCTGTCAGTAGTTCTAATGGAATATTGTCTACTCCCGGGGCCTTGTTTCGACTCAGGTCTTTCAGTGCTCTGTCAAACTCTTCACGCCGTATAATATCTCCCATTTCATCTTCATCTACCTCCTCTTCCATTTCCATAATATTTTCGTCAAGGACATTGCCACTGTATAGACCCTCTATATACTCCTCCCACATTTCTGCTTTCCATTCTTTGCTTAGAACTGGGTTTCCATCTGTGCTCTTGATATTAATGCAAGTGGTTCTCTTTTCTCCAAAGGTCTCTTTAATTTTCCTGTAGGCAGAATCTATCTTACCCCTCGTGAGATAAGCCTCTACATCCTTACATTTGTCCTCTAGCCATCCCTGCTCAGCCATTTTGCACTTCCTGTCGATCTCATTTTTGAGACGTTTGTATTCCTTTTTGCCTACTTCACTTACTGCATTTTTGTATTTTATCCTTTCATCAATTAAATTCAGTATCTCTTCTGTTACCCAAGGATTTCTACTAGCCCTCGCCTTTTTACCTACTTGATCCTCTGCTGCCTTCACTATTTCATTCTTCAAAGCTACCCATTCTTCTTCTACTGTATTTCTTTCCCCCATTCCTGTCAATTGTTCCCTTATGCTCTCCCTGAAACTCTGTACAACCTCTGGTTCTTTCAGTTTATCTAGGTCCCATCTCCTTAAATTCCCACCTTTTTGCAGTTTCTTCAGTTTTAATCTACAGTTCATAACCAATAGATTGTGGTCAAACTCCACATCTGCCCCTGGAAATGTCTTACAATTTAAAACCTGGTTCCTAAATCTCTGTCTTACCATTATATAATCTATCTGAAACCTTTTAGTATCTCCAGGGTTCTTCCATGTATACAACCTTCTTTCATGATTCTTGAACCAAGTGTTACCTATGGTTAAGTTGTGCTCTGTGCAAAATTCTACCAGGCGGCTTCCTCTTTCATTTCTTAGCCACAATCCATATTCACCTACTACGTTTCCTTCTCTACCTTTTCCTACTGTCGAATTCCAGTCACCCATGACTATTAAATTTTCGTCTCCCTTTTTTGTACAATATACAGTTGATATGCGACAAGTGAATTTATACAATATACTGATGAGGTATACTAACACACTGCTAAATGCACTTAATTCTATGTGCTTGACAAATATAAAAATAAATAAAAAAATTCAATGCAGCATGTACAAAGATAAGCCGAAGCATTATGACCACGCCCACCGCGACGTTGGATGCCGCCTAGTGGCGTTGCTATCACGTGACGCGGTAACAAAAGTATGCAAGCGGAGCAGACCCGGACGGGGGATAACCCTAGCGGAGATATGGGATGCAAGTGCGGAAACCCATTGAGGTAAGCGAATTTGACAAAAGGCAGATTAGCATTACGCAGAGCCGGTAGACGAGTATCTCGGAAACTGGGAACCAGGTCGACTGTTCACGTGTTACTGTCGTGAGAATCTATGCAAAGAGGTAGAAGGACAGTGAAACTACCACTAGGCGTTAAATGGTTGAACGTCCACGAATGTTCACAGAACATGTGTTTCGGAGGCTTGTCTACGCTGTAAAATAGGACAAGTGTTTCGGAGCACACCATTTCCCGTACATAGTTGAATACTGAGCTCCCCAGAAGACCACCCCTCCGTGTTCACATGCTGATCCAACGCCATCGTCAATTACGACGGCAGTGGGCACGGGAACAACAGAATTCGATCGTCGATCAATGGAAACGTGTCGGCTCTTCCGGTGAATCACATTTCTTGTACACAAGGTCGATGTGAACGGCGGCTCGAAACGTGCTGCTGGCTGGTGGGAGCAGTATTATGCTATGGGAGACATTCTCCTGCATTTGCATGGGACCTGCGACAGTAATCTAACACAGGCTGACAGCTGCGAACCACATGTGTCATACTTGATGTCGTCCCCGATGGCGATATCATCTTTCAGCAATATAATTGTCCGTGTCTCGGAGCCAGAACAGCACTGCAATGGTTTGAGGAACATTATAGTGAACTCATGTTGATGCCTCGGCGACCAAATTCGCATGATGCAAATGCTATGGAACTCATTTGGGTTGCTATCGAGCGTCATTACCTCGTACGAAAATCAGCTGTCCGTTATTTACGCGAATTACATGAGATGTGCTTAGACATCTAATGCCACATACCTTTACAAACATACCAACAAACTGTTCGATCCCTGATACGCAGAATCAGTAAGGTGTTTAGTTCCAAAGACAGACAAACACGCTATTAAGCATATGTTCATAATTTTTGGCTCATCAGTGTATCTATTTTAGTCACAATTCTTGTGCTTTACACGTATCTACCAGATATCTAAATTTATACAGGGTGTTACAAAAAGGTATGGCCAAACTTTCAGGAAACATACCTCACACACAAGTAAAGAAAAGATGTTATGTGGACATGTGTCCGGAAACGCTTAATTTCCTTGTTAGAGCTCATTTTAGTTTCGTCAGTATGTACTGTACTTCCTCGATTCACCGCCAGTTGGCCCAATTGAAGGAAGGTAATGTTGACTTCGGTGCTTGTGTTGACATGCGACTCATTGCTCTGCAGTACTAGCATCAGGCACATCAGTACGTAGCATCAACAGGTTAGTGTTCATCACGAACGTGGTTTTGCAGTCAGTGCAATGTTTACAAATGCGTAATTGCCAGATGCCCATTTGATGTATAGATTAGCTCTGGGCAATAGCCGTGGCGCGGTACGTTTGTATCGAGACAGATTTCCAGAAAGAAGGTGTCCCGACAGGAAGACGTTCGAAGCAATTGATCGGCGTCTTAGGGAGCACGGAACATTCCAACCTATGACTCGCGACTGGGGAAGACCTAGAACGACGAGGACACCTGCAATGGACGAGGCAATTCTTCGTGCAGTTGACGAAAACCCTAATGTCAGCGTCAGAGAAGTTGCTGCTGTACAAGGTAACGTTGACCACGTCACTGTATGGAGAGTGCTACGGGAGAACCAGTTGTTTCCGTACCATGTACAGCGTGTGCAGGCACTATCAGCCTCAACGGGTACACTTCTGCGAATGGTTCATCCAACAATGTGTCAATCCTCATTTCAGTGCAAACGTTCTGTTTACGGATGAGGCTTCATTCCAACGTCATCAAATTGTAAATTTTCACAATCAACATGTGTGGGCTGACGAGAATCCGCACGCAATTATGCAATCACGTCATCAACACAGATTTTCTGTGAACGTTTGGGCAGGCATTGTTGGTGATGTCTTGATTGGGCCCCATGTTCTTCCACCTACGCTCAATGGAGCACGTTATCATGATTTCATACGGGATACTCTACTTGTGCTGCTAGAACATGTGCCTTTACAAGTACGACACAACATGTCGTTCATGCACGATGGAGCTCCTGCACGTTTCAGTCGAAGTGTTCGTACGCTTCTCAACAACAGATTCGGTGACCGATGGGTTGGTGGAGGCGGACCAATTCCGTGGCCTCCACGCTCTCCTGACCTCAACCCTCTTGACTTTCATTTATGGGGGCATTTGAAAGCTCTTGTCTACGCAACCCCGGTACCAAATATAGAAACTCTTCGTGCTCGTATTGTGGACGGCTGTGATACAATACGCCATTCTCCAGGGCTGTGTGTTTCCATTCCATGATTAATGTGATTTGAAGAGAAGTAATAAAATGAGCACTAACATGGAAAGTAAGCGTTTCCGGACACAAGTCCACATAACGTATTTTCTTTCTTTGTGTGTGAGGAATGTTTCCTGAAAGTTTGGCCATACCTTTCTGTAACACCCTGTATAGGAGGGGGGGAGGGTAAAGTAGTCAATAAAACTTGGAGTTATGCTTTTTGCTATAGTTTATAAAGTTTGTTTCACTTATCTGTGCCGGCCGCGGTAGCCGAACGGTTCTAAGCGCTTCAGTCCGGAACCGCGCGACTGCTACGGTCGCAGGTTCGAATCCTGCCTCGGGCATGAATGTGTGTGATGTCCTTAGGTTAGTTAGGTTTAAGTAGTTCTAAGTTCTAGGGCACTGATGACCTCAGATGTTAAGTCCCGTAGTGCTCAGAGCCATTTTTTACACTTTCTGCGTTGCTGGAAGTAAGTGTTGTAGAAGTTGGTATCGTTATTTTAGTGGTGCTTTGTCTCGCAGTTCCTCCTGGGAGTTTTGTGCCTAGTACTGCATAGCATTAAACGACTTGCTCCATCTCCACTCCGCGTCAAATGATAAACGAACTTTTTCTTTCACACTACGGTTTGTACTATTTGCATATCATTTAAATCTTCAACAAAGCAACTGAAAATATATAATTTGAAAATAAAAAATAAAAACGAGGGCCATTTCAATAGTCTTGCACACTGTGTGTGCGGACCATTACGGTGCTGTGATCTAGGGACCGATGACCTCAGCAGCCAGCCGGAGTGGCCGTGCGGTTCTAGGCGCTACAGTCTGGAACCGAGCGACCGCTACGGTCGCAGGTTCGAATCCTGCCTCGGGCATGGATGTGTGTGATGTCCTTAAGTTAGTTAGGTTTAATTAGTTCTAAGGTCTAGGCGGCTGATGACCTCAGAAGTTAAGTCGCATAGTGCTCAGAGCCATTTGAACCATTTGGCCTCAGCAGTTCACACACATACATAATATGAGTGCGCCATACTTTCATTTTTTCCACAACTGAAGGAACAGTTCCGTTGAAAATGTTTTGATACAATTGATCACGCCTGCACTGCGGCGACAAGAGTAGTAAGACAGCTCAACAATGAAAATGCCGCATGTGAAATATAGAAATTGCCAAGACGTTTGGAAGTTGTCCTAAGGAAGAAAGGAGCTTATATTGAAGGGCTGTAAAGGTCTTTTGTAAGATAAACTAATTTCTTTAATTCTATCTTACAGTATACAGAACTTATGAAATGACCCTCTTGATATTACCATACTGTAGAGACAATATAGAAACTAACAGATTACCACATGTCATTAACAGGAGGCACTTGTTATTACTTTTATAGCAGATTGGCGCATATACTGAGATGTTTCAAAGTAGATTACGTAACAAACTGAGAAAGAAGAGGAAGAAAATCTCTCGACGCTACAGCGTCATTACACACCTCTGCCCCTCCCCCTTTCTCTTCTCCCTCTCCCGCCCCCCCCCTCCCCCCACTCCATGATAATGACGAATGCGATTTGGCGACGTACGTTTACATTGAAGCCTGCACACATGGATGGATACGTCCACTGTGATAAAGTACCAGTAGTAGTCCAAAAGGCGACTTGATGACGAACGTGTGTCCAGCGTTGTTGCCGGACGCCTCTGTGCTGCTGCGTCTAGGAAAGAAGCGTCAGTGGTCGCCACTGACGGCCCACGCTGCTCCAGACGTCGTCGCACTGTCTGTGTGGACTCTCCTCTTGCTGCAAACAAGACCATTTCGTGATTCAAGATAAGCGACGTGGCTCCACGATCTCGCACGGCCGAGCGAACAATACGCCTGTCCTCTCGGGCAGTAATAGTGCCATGAGGTCCGGTATGGCCCTCCTAAAACCATTGATTCCTCATTCGCGTGGAAGTTGTGGCACTCCTAGAAACGCGAGCAGCAATATCGGGAAACAATAGGCCACAATCCTGCCGCTATCTAATTCCGACGCGTGGTTCTAAACGTTCCTGCTTCGTACACGATGCGTAACATGATCTTCTCACAAACAAACAACATTCAAATGAGACTTCTGAATGAGAAACCAGCTATGTAATCTTCTTCTTCCTCTGTGTAGCTACATTAAAAAGCTAATATTTTGCTTATCCAGTTTGATTTTTGTTGCATTCCGTCTCCACGGTGTCGCAATTCTAATGGCCAGCAGTGTAGAATCTCCAAGAGTCGATTGTCAGTTTTGTTTCACGTATCTTTTTCTTCCAGAAGCTACAGTTACTTGCTTTTTTTGCTATTGTGACACTGTAACATCACAACTCGGAGGAAAATAGATTTTCATTGTCAAATCAAAATACTTTTAAAAAAATAAAGCTATCTTCAAGCTGATCGTTGTATGAACACTACAGTTTTTTGCTAAGTATTATCCTATTGGAGGTGGTATACCTATGCCTTCTTCGTTGTTAGACGTATAGACTAAGTTGTTTTTCTTCTTTTATTTTATTTTTTTAATTTTCGGACCTCCATCCGCCGCTACTGCCCTTCCTTGTGCTCATCATATTATGGCCTTCAACTCTATGGTACGTTTCTTAATTGACTAAATTCTTCTTCTTTAAAATCTTCTATTCCCTTTAGGTATTCAGGAATGACTCACGACCCTCTGTTACTCTTAAAGTTGACTTGAAACAGATGCTGAATTTGCAATACTTAAAACTGCACTCATAAATTTGCAGTACATAGTAATTGTATGTGAGTGAACTCCAGGCAGCTCATGAAATGCGATCAGATATAGTGAAACGGAGTAAACTTTTTAGTTGTTACAGGATGATTCAGCTGCCCTTATCTATGATTTTATGCAACCCACAACGCCTTCAATGATGTATTGTGACATTTTCACATTTTCTTGCTCACTACATCCTACAGAATAAATAAACAGGACCTTTTCGTGGGAAATTTAATATAGTTTTAATTTATACTGGGTTACGTTTTCACTATACGAATTATTCAGGAAAAACACGCTTGAAGGTCACTTTTGTACGTTCTTTTTGAATAATTCGAAAACTGTGGCATCTATGGAAAACGTATCCCAATACAACTACATCAAATTTCCTATGAAAAGGTCCTCTTCACTTTTTCTGTAGGAGTAATAGCTTGCTCGTAGCAAGTGAGAGAATATGAAAATCTTGCACATGGTTTTTAAAGGTGTTTTGGGTTGCATAAAACCCATTGCTAGGGGCAGCTGTATCATCTTGTATTATTTCCAAATTCTTGTTACATTTATTGTTTAGTAGTTCTGTGATCCTATTGTATTTGGCTGTTACAGACTGCAGACCCGACTGTGACTACTCTTTGCAGATCGAAAACCACTGCACTAAAGACTGTGTACAAAATCTTGATCGAAGCTCGCATTTTAGTGCAGGCTGTCTAGTTCTGGGTTGCAGACTAAAGGTGCGGAACTCAAAAATTTAAAGAGGGAAATTGCTTTTGTTTCAGTACTGTGGTACAGACCCCCTCACAGACATACAATACACAGGTTTAATTATTTTGTATGGCCTCAGTCGGATATGTTTTTCAATGAGATGATATGAATTACCTCAGCAGTCCCCTCTCAAGCATCGCGCTTCCTCGCGGAAAATTTTTGGTGACATCTGTCACTGAAGTTGACGAAACCATTAGAACGTTTAAAATAATGGTTACCGGAATTTTTGTTTGAAATGAGTTCCATGCAGCGAAAAGACGATTTCTTCTACACTTCAGTTCATCCAAACCAGAACCCATAAAACTTTAAGCGAGTCTTCCTAAATCCGAGGTCACTCTAAGAAAGTACCTGTCACTTACGATCATGGAGTTGATCACAAACAAATATCTAAAATCCATTTTAGAAGACAAATTCAACATTTTGTCTTTTCTCAGTATTTTAAGGTAGTTAAATTGTGAAGACGTAAGAGTGAGTAGCGTCATTAGTATAAAATGTAGACAAAAACCAATTAGATAATAAGATTTGTTAGAACATTTATTTTAAGACTGATTAGTTAAGAAATAACTGTATTTGAATTAAATGTCTTAGTAATCTTATATTTGCCTAATAAATATGTTTGCTTATGATTATATTGTGTTGTAAGTTACCTGAACATTATAATCTTTTATTTTTTAAATTTAAATACCTATTTTTGTGTGTACATGAAACTCAATGCATTATCTTTATTGATGTGAACATCTTTAGTCTGATTTATGAAATCTAATGGGTTTCTTAAATTGTTTACGGTGATGTAAACAAATCGTGTTTATTACCACGATAATTTCATTTTATTAATCTCATCAATTTGGATCCATATCAACACATGCAATGTTATTCTTATCAAAGAAATCAGTTTTTTTGTCGATGTATCCTTCTCTTGTCATTAGAACAACAGTGTCCCTTTATATGCTTTTAACACCAAGAAATTACAGGAAATCAATTTTCTGTTAATTTTATGTGAGCTACGCATTTCTTCAGAACCATTCCTTCGTTTCTTGTGTACATTATTTTCATCTTACCTATCAATAATTTTGACTGCTTTACTGGTAACGTTATTCTGTTAAATTACAGACATTGTTGCGGCATCTAATGCTACTTTAATATGTCCAGTCATATAAACTGAGTTACAGGTTTTAATCTACTAACACAAATTATAAGCGAACCCTTTATGCAATAAGCTGCACTCTTCTGTATTCGCATCCATGATCGAAAGGTTGACAACCCTGTCATAGAACATAAAATCGTTATCGTTTTCTTTTCTTTCATATGTTTCATTAGATAAGAGTTCTGGAAATATATTTTGTGCCTCTTTCTGATCTCATGTTGTCCTTTGTCTTCTAAACTATTGATGCATTTAAGTTAACATCGAATACAATTTTAGCCTATACTGAAATGTAAAAAATATGAGACTTAATTACTTTTGAACTTCTAATTTCTTCATGCAACCACATCCAATGGTTTCAGATTTTCTGATTGAGGTGCATAAGTGTTCTCTTTTTCGTGCATAATTGGGAATGAGCTCGCACTGTAAACACTGCTTTATGCATCTAATACCTTTTAATATACTTTTCTTTCTTTAGTCATGTGATATCGATGAAAACCATCCTCCGCTGGTGAGCGAATGAATCGAAAATATCGTTACAGGGTGCTCCACAGCAAGTGTGTATTTTATAAAAAATATCTCGCTGGACATCATGAGCTGCACTTTAAAAGTATGTAATTGCCAGACCAATATTTGGGCATATAGGCCACCACGAGTGGCATCTCATATAGAGGACAAACAAATACGAAGGTCATTTCATGAGTCACGGCAAATGTAGTATAACTAGCGATAATGAGACAACACGGGAATTTCACGATGTGCGTTGAATGAATAAGGCAGTGTGTATCTGAATGCCAACATAAAACAGTGTTTCAGTTAAGCAGTTTACGACAAAGGGTGAAATGGAAGTACACATTACAACTGTGTGGAAACTTATTTTGCACGATTACATATGGAACAAAATTGAATCAGAATCAACTACATTCATTCAATATAGCCTCCCCCCAGTACATCCACACAGCGTTGCCAACGATGGCGAAGACATTGAACCCCATTGGTATTGCCATCAATGAGTGCCACCTGTCGCTGAAACACCGTAAGGGCATCCGCCCTGTTTGAAAAGCGTCTCCCGCACAATGGTTCTTCGGTGAGTGGAGTGAGGACGACGTCGCATGGACTGAGGTCTGATTAGTTGGGTGGGTGGGTGGCAGTTTCCCACCCCCACCACTGTACACGATTTTTGATGGCGTATGCAGTGTGGCCTTCGCGTTATCATGAAGTATGATTGCATTATCCAGCAATGGTGGACGTTTTCGCCCAGGTGTACATCGCAGATGGTACAACAGAAAGTTGCCGTAGTATTGGGCATTGACGGTGTGGCCATCCCCAACATGGTGATACCGTGGCTGTAATATGCCAGAATGAGCATGACCTTTGTAGGAGATGGATCCTGTCGCATTTTGTGTCGTCGTGGCGAAGCTGGATAACGCCATTTTGCTGATTTGGTCTTCAGTTCTAGTTATCCGCTCGTGCCTAGCTTTCATAGTCGCAATAACAAGATTGAGTATATCATTCCCGTCCCTCTCAAACTGCCCCAGGGTGGTACGGCTGGTCTCATACGGCGTCGACTTCTGCACCTCTGTTAACTGATGTATTAGCCATTTCGAACACTTCTTGCACACCTTCAATTCCTGCCGTAAAATGCGGAACACTGTTACCTCTGGCATGCCCGTCCGAGTCATTAATTCCCTCACAGACCCACGCCAGTACCCTGTTATACACTGTTCAGTAACAGCCACGGGCAGGTCAACACTAGTAGCGGTGGGCCGCCCCCTTCGGGGCGAGTCTGTCGTTGTTGCGAGTCCACGTCGGAAAGCCTCCACTCAACGTTCAGCTGATCGCTAGGGCAGTGACCTGATACCCACAGCTACTCGAAGTTCCGCATGACACTGAGTAGCATCTCTGCCTGCGAGAAAGACAATTTTCACTTATGCTTTTTCTTCCGTTTTGCTTACATCCATCTCGTACCACGGTCAAGTTCACACGAAGAAGGGAGGAGGAGATTAGTGCTTAACGTCCCGTCGACAACGAGGTCATTAGAGACGGAGCGCAAGCTCGGGTGAGGAAAGGATGGGGAAGGAAATCGGCCGTGCCCTTTCACAGGAACCATTCCGGCATTCGCCTGAAGCGATTTAGGGAAATCACGGAGAACCTAAATCAGGATGGCCGGAGACGGGATTGAACCGTTGTCCTCCCGAATGTGAGTCCAGTGTGGTAACCACTGCGCCACCTCGCTCGGTTCACACGAAGAGTTTCAGATGCTGGTTCCTTGACATCCTCACATGCGGTAGCAATCTATTGGCTGATTTCGGAACTATATGCTGCGGGCTTTCGAATGTATTTACTGCGACTACGGTGACGCCACATGTTCGCACTATAAATCATAGTTGTCATGACTTACGGAATGACCCTCGTATATGTATGCATATCGATGTTCATAACATAAGAACATTGTGTATATCACAGTGGAAATTTTAAAGTTGCATATATATTGTGTACGTCTATACCAAATGACTTGTGTGTCAAATATGAAATCTTTATGATAGTTAAACTGATGTATCGTAAAAAACGAAAAATCCCATGGATATTTAAAATCTAATTATAACCATTTCTATGTGGCCCGATAGTACATTATCTGTCTTACCTTTAGGATACACATATTGTCGTGTGTACATGCTATAGCTGTGAAATGCTAAACGGCCACACTTCTTGGTCGTATCCGACACAGCTGTCAGGGGATGAAAACAGGGAACTAGTGACCAAAGCAAAGCGTACAGCTCCTGTGTTGCCTCTGGGATCGTACGTAGATACATCTGTGGCATGCGCTCACTATGTATATTGAATACCGCATTTGCACAAATAGTTCACCAAGTATCCCTCCTAAGAGTCGTCAGGCAAAACACCAGAGAAAATGTGCCTGACGACTCTTAGGAGGGATACCGTATATAAGAGGAGAATGTTTAAAATATATAAGGGTAGAATATACAGCGAGATGAAACTGATGTTACCTGTTATGACGAAACTGGCAAGATGGACGTAATGCAATAAAATCTGTACAGCGAGACTGTCAGTTCTGACGTGGAATTAAGGATCAACTATGATACGAGTGCGTGCTGAAAACACATGGAGTACCCCCTCCCTCAGCATGACAACGTCAGACCACACACAAGCGCTGCGGCATCCGCAACAATCCGCCGCCATGGGTTCACTGTCATCGATCATCCTTCATAGAGTCCCAACACGGCCACGTTCGATTTTTATCTGTTTTCGAAACTTAAAGAACATCTTCGATGAACTCACTTTGGTAGTGATGAAGCGAAGCAAGCATAAGTGAGGTTGTCGCTCCGTTAGCAAACAGTCAACAGTGACGGTATCAACAAATCTGTCGTTGGCAGGAAAGTGTTCGTCACTAGGATCACTACGTTGAAAAATAAATATGCAGACAAACTTTTGTTTTACTTTGAAAGGATTTCCCCATAAAAAATTCGGAAGCAGTGCTTTTTAGTACACCCTCGTACCCTGTCAAAGTTTAATCAAAACTACATACAGCAAAATGGAGTAAACTATAATGTGAACTATTTTGGTTAAAACATCGTTAATTTTCTGTATACATAACCTATTGCGAAACTCTATCTGTTCATTAAGGACGTGGTCTAGGCGTTTAATCATTTGAGTGTATTTACAGGGAGGCGTGCCAAATGTATGCATTGAAAACTGTTTACATAACTGTTAATAAACAAAACATGTCATTTTTCTTTCTTACATTAATCATCAGAATGTGTGTGCTCAATGAGCATGCAGTATATGTTCAAATGACGACACTGTTGAGGTACCACCTCTTCGACATGAGCAGTGATGTTTCCGACCACCCTACGCACAGTTCCTCTGTGATTCCTTGGAAAACTGTTGTGAGAGCATCTCGCAGCTGCATTAGATTACGCGGTTTGTTGCAGCAGACTGTCTGCTTCAAATGTCCTCATAAGAAATAATAGCCGACCAATGTGGCCGAGCGGTTCTAGGCGCTTCAGTCTGGAACCGCGCGACCGCTACGTCGTAGGTTCGAATCCTGCCTCGGGCATGGATGAGCGAGTGTGACGTCCTTAGGTTAGTTAGGTTTAAGTAGTTCTAATTTCTAGAAGACTGATGACCTCAGATGTTAAGTCCCATAGTGCTTAGAGCCATTTGAACCATTTTTGAAGAAATAATAACAGGGATTAACATCCGGGCTGTGTAGCTGCCATATTGAACCAGTCAGAGAAACGTTCTGGATATCCAAGGACATCACACGGTGCCCGAAACGTTCGTGCAAGAAATCTAGAATAATTTTTACTGAGGACGAGCTCCATCTTCCATCCAGTAATGTGGCTCCATTGGCTAATCCTGTTGCACAAGGCTGTGGAAGGAAATTTTTCTGCAATATGTCCGTGTAGTGCGCAGTGTTATCTGGGTCGTTGAAAAAGATTGTTCCAGTGATTCCATGGCTAGAAACAGCACACCATACACTCACTTTTTCTCCATAAATTTCAATTTTATGTACAGCATCAGGGACTTCTCGTAGTCAAATGTCATATTCTGCTTATTGACGCTACTGTTCAGATGAGTGAACACTGCGCCATATCCATGTGTTATGAATCACGGCGTCATTATTTGCAAGGGCCGAAGCCGCAAATTGTAATCGTCATAACTTGTTGTTTGCCGCCAGTTTGTGCAACACTGTCATTTTGCATGGGAGCAACTTCACGTCGTCATGAAGTATTCTATGAAGAGAACGACGTGAGATGGACAATTCGGCTGAAACTCGCCTCGTGGATCTTCTAGGACTTGGTCTCAAAGCCACTCTCACAGCGTCATTATTCACTCGAGTGCGGACTGTGTTAGCATAAGGCCGCTTTTTCTCTAAAATACTGGATTGAATTTCAGATTTTGTGTCTGTCTGCTGGAGGTCCACTTCGTACGAAAATGAACACGATAAAGTCGCGGATTCTCTGCTGCATTCTTCGTTTCCGTGTAAAACAACACAGTCTTCACGTTCTGTTCTAGCGTCAAACGGCCTTTGTCCGACATTTTACCAAACTAAAATTGTGACGACACGCATGCATGATATGACAAGAGCCGTCTTCCGATGATCTGTGTGCGAACTATGGCTATTCGTCACAGTAATCCAACTTCGCCATCCTGCCAATAAAATATTTATTACACAATGTCAATGTATGACATTTCGTGTGCCATACTGTATCTTATAGGTGATGTAATTAATAGCATGCATGTACTCTTTTTATTGGGAGCTACCGCTGAGCAGTTGAACTAATTAATATTAACATGTCCTCTTCGGCTCGTTTTGAAGTTTCTCTTCGTTTACGCAACATAAGAGACTGAAATCCCACACATCAGGGCCGGCCACAGTGTGCCTAACTTCACGCGGGCAGGATTTGCGAAATGCGGCCGGGCCAAGGCCCGGTGTGCCTCGGCTTTCAAAAAATGTGTGTGAAATCTTATGGGACTTAACTGCTAAGGTCAGCAGTCCCTAAGCTTACATACTACGTAACCTAAATTATCCTAAGGACAAACACACACACACCCATGCCCGAGGGAGGACTCGAACCTCCGCCGGGATCAGCCGCACAGTCCATGACTGCAGCGCCTTACACAGCTCGGCTAATTCCGCGCGGCGCCTCGGCTTTGATCGGTTCTCCTCGGAAGAACCAGCTACAACGCGACATTTCACTGGGTACTGTGCTATGGCACAATTCTCTTCAGCTCGGCAGAGTCGTACAGTCGGCGCTGTTTACCCTTCGCTATTTGTTCATCGTACTGAGGTTGTTAACAGGTCGAGTGTCTATTTGCACAAAAAGATGCAGTCTAGCGAACGATCGTCACTACCTTTTAAAAGTGAGTGGGAATGATAGAAGAGGGGGATGAGAATTCTCAATATAAATCATGCAGTCGCATAAACGACGGGTACCGCAGCTTTGCTATGAAACGACATTAGAATATCATGCAGAAAGAATTTAAGGGTTTAGTTGGTAAGAATGAACAAAAAAATTACAACGATCGACAGACAGGGCATTGTTCTGTATATTAAGAAGCACTTTGGTGCTAAAATTGCAGGCATCGAGCGTGGAGCACATAAAGAAGTTGGTGGTACGAATAATAAAATTTCTGAAGTCGGTCGCATTATTCCACTATCAGTTGCAACAGTTTTCTATGGACCCGAACAAAGAGTGAAGAGAATTTATATATTACTGCAAAGTACGCTGCTTAAGTAAGGGGATCGCCTGGAACAATTTTTCGAGTTTAAACTCTCTATTGTTAAATTTATGAAGGAAAAATGAGTGCAGGAGAGAAAATTAGAACGTCCGGAATGGATTGCAGACCAGGCGTTTTAAATGGACTTGACTGCACACTGTCCAGAGCAAGACATTGCAAGTACAGAGATAACATATTTCTGATTTGTCGGGGGTGCGTTTAAAAAGAAAATTGTGTTGCAGAAAGGACACATTCTGGTACACAGTTCAGTTCCCTAACCACACTGGCGTTAAAGAAATCGCAGGGTCTGAAGAATTCATTGTAGCCTTGAAAGATTTACAAGGATAGTTTCCGAAACGTATTGAGGATACTGCCAGTCTTACATCTGTTTTCAAGCTGTTTCAGAAACGGTTTGTCGTGTCAGCCGAAAGCGCCCCTGAGCGTGTGCATGTGTAAGTGGTTGATCTGCAAGGTAAATCCCTTTTTGAAGATAAATATCTTCAATTTTAGAACTGTCCAGGACGTCTACATTGCTTTCCTCAGATAGAGTCCCAGATCTCCCTAATCAGTTGCAAAAACAAAAACAAAAGTGTGAAAGACTTTTTTTGATAATGAAACTAAATTGGTCACAATTACGTCGCAACTTGAAAGCGAAAGTCTTTGAAACTGTACGCATCTGTGTCCATGCCGACAGTTTGTACCAGATTAAAAACCGTATGTCTTCTGCAAGACAAAGATAATTAAATAATACTGAATTTAAAAAAATGAATCTGTTCTGTTGAGGTACGTGAAATATAAAAGTGTCGTACAAAGTGTGACTTCATTACCATTTAAATGCGGCACATTCACAGTTTCATCTGTGTCACTCTTAGATATCGTGGCTTGGCGCTGGGGAAATGTGTCAGCAAGGCTGAGCGCTATGGCACTGACGCTATGGCACTCATGCACGGTCCGCGAGCCGGATTCTTGGCAATCCCTGCTATACATGGTTTGAAGATAACTATTTCCTTAGACTAAATTACATAAAACAGATTGCGGGGAAGTACCATTTATCCATAGTCATGTCCACAGAGTCCTAGAATTGGAGTTATGTTTTAGAGTGATCTGCTTACTAGAGTCTGACTTAACTCAGAAATATAGTAAAGCGTTTCACGTGTACAATATTCCTCGTGTTTCTAAAGTGTACTCTACAGATGACTGAACTAACTGTGCAACAAACGTACGATTATACACGGATGCAGGTGAGTGAATAAATAAACTGCAAGAAAAAGGTATGTCATGGTGACTTCTTGTAACAGTAAATAGCAGAGGACAAGAATTATATCGTAAGTAATTGTACCGTAAGGTTCACAGTAACAAAATGTCAAGTTGAAGTTTTTTATGTGCATATCGATTAAGTTTAACATTAAACATATGTGAAAGAATGCTGTTGCTTTCGCGTCCTTTTCCACAAGTGGCCTAAACAAGGTTCACAAGCCACTCCGTTAAAATTTTTTGGCAGAAGATAAAACATATTTTTCTTTATGGTTTGATAACATTGCTGCTCTTCTTTATTTTACGACAACAAGTGTATTTTATTAAAAGTATTCACAGATATTTCTAAAGTGGCCTAAACAGGATTCGAAAGATGTTCCTCAAGCTTTTGTTACCTTATATATTTCCAAAGGAGCCGAAAGGTTTGGAAACATGTACTTCATTTGTATTGTTGATTCATGTTTCATTGGGTCTTCGATTTCCTTGGCATTTTGTATCTGGCTACCTCTTTTATACGTAGTCGTTTAGTGGTAGTTGTTGCCAACCGTTGATCTATTTGAAATCCGCAAACTGAAGGTAATGTCGAAAACACACATATGATTTTACTCAACGGCTTCATTGTAACCACATAGCTGATAAGATAAAGTCTTTAATTTTAGTGAAATAACCAACATAGCGACAGTGCACTGTATAAAATGGCTAATATTCAAATATTTCTCTCAGCGATTTTTAGTAACTTTTCAAAATATTTCCTTCCCAGTTATTAACCCTTCAACGCATATTGTTTGTTTAGACCGACTCTTTTAATAAGTAGAGACTGCCCCTGCAGGGGACTGAAGGATGCGTCTCTTCTATTTTATACTCCCACAACGTGAGAACTTTTCGTATTCAAGCACCAGCAGCAGCCCCCTCCATTTTTTTGGTTTACCCAGTGAACGGCGAGATAGCAATTGGTGTGCCAATCTTCAGACAGCTAAGGATTAAACAGTGAGCGCCATTCAGTAATTTTAGCAGTTTGTTTTTTCCACTGCGAATTGTGCGGGCTGTCGGTCTGGTAATCGCGATATACTTTTCCTTAGAGGACGTTGTGTTCGAGCGAGAGAATGTGGAGGCAGCGAGGGCAGAGAGCGGCATGTGGGTCCGTGAGATCCGATTTAAGATCGCAGAGACGTTCGTCTGCAGCCTTGAACAGATTTACAGTTTGGACATGTGTTGCAGTTTCGCAGTAGCTCAGTTCCTTTACCTCTAAGCAATTCGCAACTTGCGTATCCGTTAATCGCAACTTGTCTTGCATTTATATTAATTCAGAGCTGGGATTTAGTATTCAGCGGTATCCTTTAATTGAATCCGCCTGTTTAGCTAAGCGGTAACTTATTTGTCAACCATGCAGCGGGCCCGGGTTCGACTCCCGGCAGGGTTAGAGATTTTCATCGCGCGCGGACTGTGCGATCTGCTGTGCTCATCATCACCGACGCGCAAGCCGCCCAATTTGGCGTCACCTGAAATAAGACTTCCAGCCGGCGCCCGATCTTCCACGGACGGTGCCTCCCGGCCAACAATACCACACGATTATTTTATCTCCTTTAATTGCATTTGTGAACTGGTCAGACCTATCGGAACGCCACCTGTACATCAACCAGCACTCATCCTTGTTGCTAGCTTCAACTGATCATAAATAAGTGGGTATAATGTAGCTTGATAAATCGACCTTCTTTGTGAAGAGATTTTTTTGTTAATAATTAGTATAACCACTTTGCACACCCGAGTTTAAACCCTTATAACAAAATCTATTTTTTATGAGTATCATTGACCTCAGATTACGTTGTATACTCTACATCAACGAAAATTATTTAAAAGTAATCCAATGAACTTATTTAGCTCAACTTCGTAACTTTGAACAGGCGACCGTTCATTACTGAAAATATTATAAATATGTTCAGTCGCAGTGGAATGATTTAATCTGTTTTTTCAATGTGCCGCCCACTCTTTACAATACAGATGCCCCACTAAGACCGATCTGAGGACTTTTAAGTGGAAATAATTGACTTTTACATTCCATATAAATGACTAAATGTTCAGAAGACGTGAAATCACTAGGAGAGTTCGTGAGTGTGGCAGGCAGATAGCAAGACCGCTGTCGAGCCCCAGAACGTCTCAAGGCGAAACAAAACCAATACAAGAAGAAAAAAAAAATCAAGGAGGAGGTAACATTTCAATGCATATCGTGTTAGCCTCCAGCTTTGTAGCTCACGATCACTGTCAATTGAAGTAGATTCAGTCAGATCGCGATATCCATTTTTAAAGTAGGAGGCGTAGTAAGTTATTCCCATCATTCCCAAATTTGGGCAACCGTATATCAGTACTTGCTTTATTTCGGGATGTAGGTGCTTAAACTGAATTAAAGTTTATTTATTTCTGTTTACGTAGATCACTCTTGACCTTTGTGTAATAGATCTATCGTTATCGTGAATGTCATCTTGTATTCCATACCATACCATTCCACGAAGAAGCTTTTATTTTGTTCATTTTTGTGGGAGATAACAGGAGTCATTTGAGAATGTAATGCAATGTGTGAACATCACTTTCAATACTTGGGTCCCAAATCAGTCATCTGATTATAAATCTTCCGTTGCGTTTAGTTTCACAGTGGTGTAGCTGAAGGGTGGTTCTGTGCCGCAGAGTATTACAGGGCAGAAGTTCATTATAGGTACCCTCAGATTACCCTCAAACCGAGCACTTTGTAATGCTGAGTTAAAGTTAAATGAATTTAAGAGGTACAGTTCAGTTCTTTCATTTCCCCTTTATTGAACTTGGGCTAACGTTATTTGCCCTCTTTTTCTATAAAATGTGAATGGAGGCTGTTGCGGTGTGGCCCGCTGGGAAGGTCTATGCCTGACATCAGCATCTTCTGTAGTACTATTCTTTTTGTGATTTATGGCGCTCGCAGAGCCTTGACCACAATGGTGTGTCTGTTGACAGGCTGTTTTAACTGACGGTATAAGCAGGCTGGCGGCGAACCATCCTAATTACTGGTCGGTGACAACATGCACAAGTGTAGTATCAGTACTAGTAGTAGGTTGGGGAACGGCTGTTAGCAGAACGGCGGTTAATATGGCTCGGCATGTAGTATGAGCCACTTCGTATTTTCTCGGGTTTGCCACTTGCGCGAACTTGACTGATGTAGCTGTTGTGTGTGTGTCACAAGTAAATTTGATTTGTTTTTTAGTTTCAAAGTTTGTGAACGAAGTAATTTTCCGCATCGGTTTATACATTTAAAGGTAACAAATAATGTTATGAAGCTAATATTAATATTTAACTAGTTTCATGTAGATTTATCGTAATGATGAAACTTTGCCGACTCAAACTCGGTTTCTGTTTTCGTCATCTTTTATGTGCAATGTCATTCGGCCCACGTAATTCCCGCTAGTTAAGAATGGTTTCTGATTTGGCAGGAAATTTACAACTGTCACACAGATATCAGAGAGAAAGCAAATTAGACTGTAGACATTTCTTTCAAAAGTTTGTGAAGAATTGCCCAGATCGGTCTTACAGAAAACCTCAGTCCACAAGTTTCGTGATTTATGTCAGGTTCAGTAGACCACAAGTTGTAGAGTTTCTTGAGCAAACTTTTTTTAATTATCTTATACTTCTGATGTATAAAAAGATTTATTTGTCCACAACTTAACACTCGTCTTTAAAAAAACTGTATTTTGCTTTAGGGCCCGTACTACCAGACACTTTCCTTAACATCTCGAAATGTAAACCTTACTAAATCTATTTTTGCTGTATGTCGTTTTAATTAGAAATCTTTACTTTGACATTTACACAAAACCAAATGTTCAGGTAAAGGTATTTTAGAGTTATACCTTATTTGAAAACAACAACAAAAGTTTTATAACAATTTTGGGTTAAGTGGTCCATACTATCCGCGGTTCCTCTACATTCAAGTAACACTGGTAGTTGTTTTAAAACTCACTACACTCCACAAACTGCGACATGGTCGCATTTGACGATGCCATTATGGCTCCAGTACATTAGGACATGTTTTTATAAAAAAATCTGAAGATGGTCATTGTAGATCCAAACCGGTAATCTGATGATAAAAAAATTTGTGACCGTAGACGTGAAGTAAAGGAAATTTATTCTACTATATTCTGTCTATTTCCGGCCATGTCGTCGTCACGCGAGAAAAATATTTTATTTTCGTCCACTGCTATGAAATTTCCACTGTCTTTCCATTCCGTTACCTGCAATCCTAACACTGCAATTTTTAGACCTGAATGTCCCTTTTCTAAATTCTGGAGGTTTTAGATTTGTGTTAATTCCGTTACGTTCCTAGACACTATTTTATGGATTTCGTTCTGGAAGTAATTGGTCTTGCAGCTTCACGCGCTTGTCCTAATTATTCACATAACGCGATTTTGTAAATGTCCCTATGGCAACGCTTCAATGTTGCCACATCTCTGTAGACGCCATCTGTTTTCGCCTGCAGCCGTTTCCGCTTCGTAGGTGAAAGCCGGTAACAGCGCTGTTAGCTCTCAGGGGTTATCTTACTATAACTCGCGCTTGTCTCACATACCGTTCTGAAAGACGTGGATCGAGGTAGTCGGATGGCTTCATATACCTCTACTTGTGAAACCCATTTTATTAGCACTATAACAACGAAATTTCCAGCTGGACTGAAGATTTATTGGCAGTGAGAACACAACAAATTACCTTGGATGGGGAGTCATCAACAAATACATAAATAACTTCTGTCGTGCTCCAGGGAAGTGTGTTGGTACTCTTGCTGTTTATGTTGTATAATAATGATTGTGTAATCATGATCTGACAGAAAGCATTACTAGCAACCTCTAAATTTTTGCAGTTGATGTAGTTACAGACTACGTGCTGAAAAATCTGCACTAATATTCGTTCACATATTAATACAAGGGCAATTCAGAAAGTCTTTGCTCCCTTTTTTTACCCAAACAACGACTGTAAACGCGAAGCAAATGTGTTCCCAGCGCTGGACCTGTGTTCGCGTCTGCCCTATCTGCCGGCAGTTCCACCGCACGGTGCTGCCGTCAGTTGTTAAAGATGGCGGTTGTGCTTCACACGTCCACGGCGCTAGAGCAACGAAGTGTGATTCGTTTTCGAATGCCCATCGAGATCAATAGGGAAATGCAACCCACATATGGGGGAAAACCGTCTCGCTTTGAGAACTGTGAAGCGATTGTGTTGTGAGTTCGACAAATGTCTTGAAGTGTTGCATGACAATGAGGATCGAGGAGGCCGCATTCGTCGGTGATTGACATCATTTCACGCGATGATGCAATAGTGAAAGCAGATCGGTGTGTGCACATCCGGCCACTTCGCAGGACCTTGGCATATCACATGAGAATGCAACCAATCACAAGTAACGATGAAGTCAAGACAGCAGTCCGACTGAGGTTCCATAGTCAACCGGACGAATTCTGCCGGAGAGGAATTTCAAATTTAGTGCTGCGATGGAACAAATGTGTGAACTGCGTTGTGGACCATGTGGGAAAATTATATCAGGCATGAAGAAAAGGATGTATAATTGTCATTACCTGTATGGACCTTAATTTGGATAATAAAAATAGGGGAAGACACTTTCTGTATTCACCCTCACACAATTTCAGTGTGGTGCAAAAATTGGCAAACTAGCTTTAAATGTTCATAAATACAAAACTGTGCATTTCAGAAGCCACAGAAGTGCAGTATCCTATGGCTGCAGTATGATTGAGTCACATCTGGAATCTTCAGCTCATACAAATACCTCCAATTTGAAATGACCACAAAGGTTCAGTACTAGGTAAAGCAGGTTGACATTTGTTAGTGAGTAGGATTCTTCAAAAATGCAGTCAGTCTGTAACAAAGATGGCTTACAAAACACTCTTGTAATGCATGCTTGAATATTGCTGAAGTGTACAGATTTCTCAAACGTGTGGAACTACCAGAGGATATTGTATGTATACAAAGAATACCGGTATGAATGGTCCCAGACTGAAGAAAACTTGGGTAGAATTATCTTATTACCATTTTATAAGTTGTAGACCACTTAGTCGTATGGAAATAATTTGTCTTTCGACGATTTTTCTTCTCAACGCAAGACAGACCATTTTACTTATTAAGAATTTGAAGTGGCCTATCGCTGGATTTTACATGCACATTCGATTGAATCTTTTCATATTACCAACATAGAACAAAAGTGCCTCCATTTAGCTATGAATAAGCAGTGCTATTTTTTTTATCACTGTTATCATGAAAAAAATATTTTTTTGCTGAGAACTAGTAGACATTCTGTTCGTGAATATGAGGCCATCTGAATTGTAAGGGAAGATTGTGAAACAAATCCTAAAAAGTTCAGTAAATATTTTTATTTGAAAGTACATATAATTGATTTTATGCCATATTTTTCTCTGGAATTGAAATCGCAAATGGTACAAGAAAATGAAAACCCTATAAAGTGTAATGTGCCACACCAAGTTTTTAAGGTTTCTGGTGGAGTAACAATTTTCTTCCTTGATTTTGCCTCTGAACCTTTAAACTGTAGCTTTAGAAGCCTGCAATTTTTTGTGTAGTCACATGGCTTTTTTTGATCAGAGCAATGTTGTATAGAAGGCTGTGGAGCTTTACAAACAAGTTTTGTGCTGTTTAGTTTGATTTACTGTGTCATTCTTTGTGCAAGGTGAATATATAGAGTGTTTAGAACAATGCCAAGGCCTGGTAAAGTATTTAAAAGGTGTAGGTAAGTCCCTTAGTATCAATATAAAGAGACAAAATGATGTTAATGTTAGGGCCAAGTCTGCAGATTCAAACATTAGCTTGTATCCAAGTGTATCTAAAGACAACTTAAATACAGGTGTTGTGCCAGAAGAAGCAAATCATGACAGAAATAAAGGTTTCCAAGCAGTGGATCTGAAATTTTTAGCAAAAGCACTTGGAAAAGCCTGCAAGTGCTCTGTTTGTGGAGGAAATGTGAATTTGGTGGCTACATTTTATGTCAAAACTGCAGTGCTGACACAGCATTCCAGACATCAAAGGCCAGTAGTAGGATTTATGAAGTCAATATGAGGTTTTATTATGGGCTAAGATGTGTAGGACTTGGGGGACAAGGTGGAAACCTTTTATATGGTATGATTAACATGCCTGCACCTCTACTAAGTTTTACTACAATGAACACTACTCTCCTCAATGCAGTTGCAGGTATATGTGAAGTGAGAATGAAGGTGGTAGTTCAGGGGGCTATTCAAGAAAATTGTGATGCAACTAATAAGAAAGATATGTAATTTTCCTATGGCAATTCATGGACAAGGTTGGTACATATTTCACTCTATGGAGTTTCAACAACCAATAGTGTAGATGTTGGAAAAGTATTAGCATTACAGGTAATGGCTAAATATTGTTGTGTATGTTCCTTGCACAAGAACTAAATGTGCAAGTAAAGAAACAGAATGCCAAGCAGGATTATTTAGGCTCCAGTCGAAGCTGCAGGCATGAAACTGATTTTCCATTAGGCCTTTGTAAAAGTACAGAGTAAGATATATAAAGCATTTATGAGATGGAGACTCTAGTGGTTTCAAGACTGTAGCTGAAACTCAGCCGTATGGAATGGTCTGCAGTATTCAGAAGTAGGAATGCTTAGGCCATATTCAGAAGAGCATTGGTGGGCGACTCAGAACAATTGTTCCAGACAATAAAGGCAAGCTACTGGAGGGCGGAGAGCCACTGAGGGGAAAACAGGCTAACAAAGAAGAGAACTGACAACCTGCAAGTATATTATGGTGCTGCAATCAAGAATAACCTCACTGACTTGGATAATATGAAGAAGGCAGTATATGGTCTGTTCGATTAAATTACTCGTTGACAGACAATTCACCCCAACATGGCCTATATTTTAATCACTATTGCAAATTCCTGAAATGCAAGGAAAGTGGGAAAGCTTATAGTCTTAAGAATAACTTTCCTTACGTGATGTCAATGGCCATCAAAATTACTTTTCGAGCATAGGCTTCAGAAGAAGCAAAGCACGGAACCCAAATAAAAGCTTCAGTTTTCTTATTTGGAGGAAAAGTTTAAAGACTGTGTTTCTTGTTAAATTGGTACTGAAGATTTTTGTTTTGGAAGCTGCAGCTGTGTTTAATGATATGAATGTACCAAGACTTTACATCCTCAGAAGTGGGCTTTACACCTGGAGTCTTTACTGAACAGGCACTGTGAATGAACAATAAATTGCAAAGGCAGAGGTTTCAGTGCAGAATATAGGAGCTTCAAAGGATGATGAAGAACAACTGGAATATGGATATGGACAGTTTGCGGCTAAGGTATGATTAAAAGAAACTTTCATGCAAAATTTAAATTAATTTTTCTGCAACTTAAACTTTTAATCCTTTAGGAACACATGTATCACAATCTATTGGAGGGCTTTCTATGAAATTTGGCACACTTTTTCCTTTAAACCAAAGCAGTATTTGTAAGGAACAAGAGCTTTATTCTGCGCAATATAAACAGTTTTATGCTTCAAAACATGTTGTTTTAAAATTACTCAAATCAGAAAAATCACATAAAATAATTGAAATAATTTCTCAAAATTTACTCTACTTGAATGTACACTTATTAGCGTAGATTATTTTAGCATACAAAAGATTTAAAAATTTGCCAGTAAATAATGAAAGGGTATACCACAAAATAATAATGTAACAAAAAATTCAAAATTATCACATAGCATTAATAATTTATTAAAAACCCCATAAAATGATTTAAAGCATGTAGATCCCTTTAAATAAGTGTGCGAGATTTCAGTGATATTTAAAAAGAAGGTAAGTGATGTAAATTCACGAAAATAATACTGCAAGTCTCCCACAGTCTCCCCTTTACTTAACCATAATAATGCAGATTCCTGGCTGTTCATAAGAAACACACATTAACTGTGAATTTGCAGTTTGTTGTCTTATTCTAATACTAGAAAAAGAGGAAAATGAAACATCAATTATAGGTAATGAAATTGTAGAATTTTTGTTGTTATCGCAGTTTTTGAAGGAGTAGGCTATGAAATCAGAAGCGTCTTTATCTTGGGGGTAGTTGTCCTGTTGTGTGACTATTATCAAGTCTGTCTCTATATCATAGTTCTTTTACGACTTTATGGTTACAGTGGTAGTTTGTCTATAATGTCGGATGAATATTTTAATATTCACCTTTATCCTTCACTTGTAGAATGGAATCGTAGTCTATGGAACAAACCAAAATGATTTTTAATTTCATACTACTCTTCATTTTTTATTTTATTAGATCATATCTTTTAAAAATGCTTATTGTCCTCAGATTTTGAGGCTTGTGTTTGTCACTGCCAAGAGAAAGCTTGATTTTTTCTCATAACATTAAAATATGTATAATGTTACATATCGTACTGCTGTTATTTTGGACTTCTGGAAACCGATAAACATAAAACAAAGTTTGAGATAAGTCCTGTTTTACTTCTTGATTTTGTCAACGTTCTGAGGAACTAATAAACATTTATGTTTCTCTACTTCCAAAAACAAGTTACAAAGTAATGTTTCGTGTTGTTGTATCTGTTGAACCAGGTTACACCAACTGCTGGACACTATAATATCACGAGGACGCGGCCACGTGACAGCAGGTTTGAATGGTGTCACTTCCGCCTCCTTTCGTCTGAATGTCGTCGATCAGCAGCTCCCTAGGACAATAAGTGGCAGTTACCAACAATATTACTTTCGTAGCAGTTTAACGCTCTACTGTACTATGTTTTATGTGTGATATCTAAAACTGAATAAATTTGAATGTCACAATGACCGCTGAGCCTCGAAGGAGGACTTACTTTAAAACGAATATCTATATGTTTAACGTAACAAAATAGGAGAAAATAGTGTATTAATGAATTGCTGATATTGCAGGACGTAGAGCAAGCAGGAATCAAAATGTTACCTGCAATACAAACAAGCAAAATCCATGAAAATAACAATTTTTTATTGCTACAGAGACACACATGCAAAAACAAACACCATAGGAAAACCCTCTTCTAGTGAAACAAGAGGTGTTTATGCTGTGACTTAAAATGGTCACTCATTCATCTCAAACATGCAGCATGTTCTTCAAGACATAACTCACTAATTGTAGAGTCAATCGAGTTCATTCCCCCTAGCAGGAATAGTGGTCCTCTGGACTTCCCCATCGTAATGAGTGACCCGATTCCTTTAGGGTTTGCCAGGCATAATCTATATGGCTTACGCGTGGAGATAATGCTTTTCAGTCCACTTCATCAATACGTTCGTCTTCAAAAATGTAATTCCCTGCTAGATCACCCACAAACATATGTCACTGTCAAGTCAGACATGTTATTGGAATAGTCGATCACTACACCCCAGAAGAGTATGGATCAACGAAGAAAGGAAACTTGGGAGAAAGAGCAAATTGACTCGCTTTTTTTTCCACAAAAGTTAACAGCAATCAATTTTTCCAAGGAAGACAAGTCGTACGACTAACCAAGATTACTACATGGATCATATGTTCTCCTATTTACTCATGTGCAAAATTTGGGACGTTACATTAACATGCAGGCGTCACACTGTATGTAGGATGAACAAGACCGGGAAAGAGGTAAATATGCTATGGCCAGTTATTAGAGTGCAATGTGGTGCCCACTGTTTTGTCCTAGTGAATTTGTGTGGAGATGATACTTGGCAACAGAAGATGTCTCATCAACATGAAAGTAAATAAACACTTCGCTGGTATGTAGGCGACGATAACTTCAAACTTGAAGTCCCTGCTTTTTGACGATGAGACCAGATTACGCTCGGACGGGTGCCATAAACGAGCCCACATTGCGGTGATATCCCAGTGAAGTAAGCCAGCCCGAGACCATTGTTGTTTGCCGAAGGAATAGTCTTTGGCAATAACACTGCTATGCCACGTGAACTTCCGAGTGGGGCAATTTAGACAAATCAGTCCAGCACAGTGAAGAGTTTGGCCTGTTTGTCAACACTTCTGAGGCTAAAGTTGTAGTCTTCTCTAAGAGAAGATTCCAAGCAAACTTTTCAATAAAATAAAATAAGAAATTGGAGCAAAAACTTGAATAACTGTAAATACTCACTTAATTACGCAGAAAAATAAGACGTGAACTGTTTTATAACCTTCAAATATCGCATATCAAAACAAAACTGTATCATGCTAGCATCCACTGAAGATGGCTTGGAGGAAAAAGGTAAATCACATCTGGAATAAATAATTTACAAAACGAATAGGAAATAAGGTTTAACAAGTATCCTCCTTGAAGAACGTAGGCACTGTTGGATGAGCAGTGTGACCGCAAGAAATATATCAGAGCTACACAAGAAGAGCCCGTGAGAAAATTTATTAGCGTGAACATTTTTTATAAGATCGGATCGTAGTCTGCAATGCAAACGGTCCATTGCTACGTGTTCTCCATTTTTCTCAATGGATACGAAAGCTGGACCCTTGACCAATAGTAGAGAAAATTACTGATTCGTCTGAAATACATCTCTCACACATGACTTGTGTGGTGAAAATATCAAACGAAGAAGTTTTGCATCGGATGAAAAGGCAAAACCAACCATTGCTCATTATAAAATAAAGGAACTTAATATCTAGGACACATTATAAGAGGCGAAAGATATCAGCTATTATTACTCATCGCTGAAGGGAGAGAACAAGATATCTGTTGGAAGACGAAGGATCTCGTGGCTGAAGGATAGTAGTAGACGGTACAATTACACGTCAGAAGATGCCTTCCATGATGCAACGACACGTCCAGGTCGTGGACCATCAGCCGCCACCAGGAGAAGGCGCCTTAATCGGAAGAAGTGACCCTGCTTCACCATATCGTGCTCTGACCGGTTGCCGGGGATAAGGCTTATCCAGTTGATACCAAAGCTTTGGTTGTTCCTACAAACATGGAAATATACTGCCCACCTTATGGCGTATGGGGAAGGCTACAAGAGCTATTGCTGGTAAATCTCCATGTGAGCTTAAATATCTGTAGTTTCACGTTGATGATCATTTCGCGGGATATACGTGTATTTGGCTCTTCTAGGAACGCATGCTCTCGAAATTTTAACAGCAAACTGCAACGGGATACAAAACACCTCTATGGAAACGTATGCCACTGGAACTGACTGATCATCTCCGTGACCCTTCCGCACTTACTAAATGAACCTGTAACATTTGGGGCCGGCCGCTGTGGCCGAGCGGTTTTAGGCGCTACAGTCCGGAACCGCGATGCTGCTACGGTCGCAAGTTAGAATCCTGTCTCTGACATGGATGTGTGTGATGTCCTTAGGTTAGTTAGGTTTAAGTAGTTCTAAGCCTAGGGGACTGATGACCGCAGATGTTAAGTCCCATAGTGCTCAGAGCCATTTGAACAATTTTTTGTAACATTTGGGTCATCTGTGTTTGCTCTATCAATAAGACCAATAAATAACGAAACATATTTTTTTCTGAAAGCAGGTTCGTTTTATTCGGGATTCCAATAAATGGACCATATTATTCCCTACTCTTTTGGCTGCAAAACCTTATTTTCCAACATAATCTCTGTTCAGTGCTACGGCCTTACGCCATCCTACTCGAATGGTTGTAACGTATTTATATCTTTAAGACGTTTCTCATCGAGCCATACACATTATCTCGCATTTCTAGCTACTTCTCTCGCACAAATAATGATAAAAATTCAGAAATTCCAGGGTCGCCACCAGCCCAAGCCCTTCCTAACCATTTAGAAAAAAATTGGAACTGGAAAATTATTAGTTTAATTACTTAATTTAATTACAAGGATGCAAATTTCTTTAAGTAGCCAGATAAATAGCACGACATGGAGTGCATGAAGCAACTTGACTAATTCAGGATTGGAAATCGAAGTAAGTGAGTAAGATCTACACCACAAAATTTATCTTTCTCGTAGATTATTTATTGTATCTAAGTATTTGGTTGCACATCCCGACCACACATAACTGGTGCCTGACTAGAAATATTTAAGTAAGAATCACGTGAGAATGTAACAGAGCACCATTTAACTACATCAAGAAGAAAAACAGAAAACGGGGGTGGGAGATAATGATACTATCATCTCCTTTGTATTCATACCATAAAAATATCGCAGTGAGTTTCGCATTACAATTCTACGCATGCACTATTCTGGACAGAGGTTTAACCAATGCACGAGGTTGTGTGGTAATTATTCAACATACTAACTGCGTCTGCTGCTTGCAAAGGACCGAATTTGATCACGTGGAGCATTCCGAATCAAACTGTTGTGCTGCTATGTAGAAAGCGCACGAAAGAACAGATATTCTTGCAGAAATTATAGCTCATTAAACAAGCAAACTGTTAAAATAAAGCCTACTGCGGTGCCATGGTGGACCAGAAGGGTCATTGATTACCAAACACGTGGCAAATAATCGCCACACAAAGACAAAAGCAACTTTCACAAAATATAAGATTAAAAATCATACTCGCTTCGACATAGTATTACACTCACGTACGGTTGAAGTGATCCTAACCAGCTTTTACTAATCAGATTTACCGTTTGAAATTCTACTTCATCGTTATTCAAAATGAACAAAGTAACTTCCACACTTTTAACTTAAACACCCAAAAATCGCCTATTTAAAGCAATATAATTATGGCACATTCGGAAAAATAACTCGCTTCAAACGCTTCAGTTAAGATGAAGTTCTTAAGTATTTCAACAGTTAAACATGATAAAGTCCTGACTCAACCTGGAAACCTAAGTTGGTCATCCTGTGCTCTCCTTCGAACGAGAAACAACATCGTCTGCTCCCAGCAGACGATGACCAACTCAGCGTTTTCCACAAAACAAAACCGATACCCCACATTAAGACACACGTATAATATACAATAGGCCTTATTTGGGTGCTCAGTTTTTCTGGAAGAGTTCATGAATTAAGCTAAAATCAGGTAGCAAAGTGAATACGTTGTACCGAATTCGACAAGCGTCTTATGAAACGACTTGACAGAGACGTTTCATGGTCTGTAAGCCTATATAGTGCCATTCTACTGGTCGAAGTCGGAGCCAAAGTCTTGTTACATTAATAACCTTCACATCATCCACATACTACTTCCCGAAGAGAGCAGCCGTCATTGGGCTAGATGGAAGACGGAAAGTGCCAGATTCGGGTTTTAGAGTGGATGATGAAGAACAGTCCAATGAAATTTTGTGAACTCCTCTCGGGTATGCAGACTTATGTGAGGCATTGCATTGTCATGGGAAAGAGAAGTTCCATTTTTGCGTTGACGAACACGCTGATGTCGTTTCTTCAGTTTCCTGAAAGTAGTGCAATACCTTCCCAGCTAATAGTTATACCATGAGGCAGGACATCAAACAAGATAACCCCAGGCCGTCACCATGACTTTATCGGCTGAGGGTGTGGCTTTGAACGTTTTCTTCAGAGTAGAGGTAGTGTGGCGCCATTATATGGATTTCCGTTTTATGTCCAATTCGAAGTGATGAACCACTGTTTCGTCGCCTGTGACGTGCTACAAAAAATTGTCACGATGAGTCTCGTAATGTGCAAGCAGATCCACACAGATGGTCCTCTGTTGCTCTTTATGGTCTTGTTAGGAGAAGAGGAATCCAGCAGGCACACAGCTTTGAGTAACCCAACTGGTAAACGAATGTGACAGCAGTACCAACGGAGACGTCCATTTGTGCAGCGAGGAGTCTGATTGTGACTTACCGATCACCTCGAATGAGAGTGTCCGCACGTCCCAACATTGCAGGAGTTACAGCTGTGTGCAGTGCAGGAGAGCAGACAGGTTTGTGCGACCTTGTTGCTATGGTGACAGACGCCTCGCCGAAAGACTCATTATGCTTTTGTTCGCTGCCTTGTCTCCACAGACATTCTGCAAGCGCCTATGAATATCTACAATGCTCTGGTTTTCTGCTAAAAGAAACTCAATGGCAGGTCTCTACTTGGAGTGCATCTCCATTACAGCCGAAATTTCGAATGCTGCATAAAGCGCCGCCACCTGTCAGAACCTCATGAAATTATAATGGCTGAAGTGCGAATATTTACGATATCAGCATTTTTTCAAGCGAAATTAGCCGGATAAAAAGAAGTGTTGTTTTACTTATCGAACGCCCCTTGTATTTTACTGTACCTACTGCTGGTTTAACCGTGACCAGGGTTTAAGGCAAATTGCCATGCGACGCGATTGGGACGAGACACGCGCCTGCGCCAGGTCGCGCGGCGTTGTGGTTGAGGCACAGTTTCTTGCGCCGCTCGTCACGCGAGCTCTGTGGGAGGGGTGAGTCGGGGAGCTGGAAGGCAGTCCTGCCATGTACTCACTTCGGCATGGCGTATGTGATCAGTGGATGTACTGCCGATGCCAAAATCAGCATTACGGTATACTGAGTTTTATTGTCACTGTGTAGTGTTGCGTTTCCGCCGTTTCGGCGCTCTATTCCTTTTCGTTAGTTCATAATAGTTTTCAGTAACATATATCAGTAAACTTTTTGTTTTGTTTATTCTTTTGTCAAGAACAATGCACAGTTCAATAACTGGTGAACCATTAGCTACTGGAAATATATATTCTGCCTCCACAATGTTTTCAGATCGTAAGAAGGGACAGACGATTCATCAGAGGGTAGTGAATAAGGAAGTAAGGAATATTATAAAATCATATGACCTAGAAGCAAGGCAGGAAAGTAAAAAAAGATTATATACTTGCTGCCTGTTATGCTGGCGTATCTCTACAATCTGCTAAAAAAAGTCGAAAAGGCGTAATTTCCACAGGTATGATCCCTTTGTACTCCTAGTAAAAAGCGTCCTAGATGTGAAGTACATAAGTTTCACTGTCATTATTTGGTTATGAAAGTAATAAGAGACATTATACTACTTACATATGGACATCACTTTTCCGCTGCAAGCTAGAAACAGTCGAGAAGCCCTCATGAATAACAATATTTTAATCAGATCGTCGAGATGAGAAAAAGCATACACACTATCAGCGTTAATAAACTAATTACACAATAGGCTACACAAATGAAGTAGTGGTTGGTATTAATACGACAGTGTGAGTACCTCGAAAGAGCGTCGTGATCTATTTAATTTGTTGAAATGTATTGCTGACAAAGGCAGATTTACTTTCATGACAGTGCTTTTCGAACGACGTGGACTCTTCCTCTCACAAAGCACTCTCGGTTAGCTTCCGCATTCCTGTCGAGCGCATTATTCTCAGCTGCTGACGATACACTGATCATTGTGTTGTGCCACATATCAATTGTTTACTTCTATCAACAACAACTATTTTATTCGCGAATCACGCATTGTCAGTTTGGCAAGGCGTAGGTGAATAACCATCATCAGGCATGTGAGTGTCATTCCACTTGAAAGGTACGCTCATCATTACTTTGACACTGCTCAGATAAAGAAAAGGAATAAAATTCTTTGTTAAGTTTCCATTCCAGTCACTCAGTGTTAAAAACACGATCGGTTATGGGATTGAACAAAAAATTCCAACAGAATTGGCGATTTATTTTTGTGGAAATTGTTAAACTTTTCTCATTCGAAGAAGCATCACTATTTGCGAGTACGGCCACATTTCTTTTGTTGACAGGTTTGATAGTACTTCTTTTGCCAAAACACAATATAATCTGCACAAACTCATTTTTGCAGCAGCTACTGTGGCAGAATTCTGAAACACAGTGTCTCATTAAACAAGTAATTGGCGACCAGAGAGCTCAATAGCGTACGAAAAACCTCATTGTGTCGGTTTGGGTAACATAAGAGAAGATATTTCATGTTTATTTTTATACTAGGGAACTCTTGTCTCACTAGCTGTCGATAATTCTTAAATAATTACAGTCACTGGAATGAAAAAAATAAAATAGAAAGTACAACTTTGATATATCGTCACAGATAAGAAAGTTCAGTGTGTTGGCAAACTGGCAAATGATTCTCCTCCTTGTGTGCCATCGTTCGCCAAAATCTCGTTTCGATGTATGGAGCGGGTTAAAAGATATGACGGATGTTGTGAATATTCCATTCTCGAGGGCGTGAGATCGGGAATGAACACGCTACATAGGATCCATTTTCTCGAGATCGGAGACAGATACAGACCTCCTCCCAAGCCTAAACAAAAATTCAATACGTTAGCTAAATTTCATATGCAGCAACGTATGGTGTAATACGCACCAAACACAAAATCATAGTGGCTCCTATTTTTCATTGTAAACTTTTTAAGTTTTGCGTAGTGTCTTACTAAAATGTGTACATCACAACAGATATGACCATTAGCGAGATGACGGGCACTTCGCCACGAAGCTGACACATAACGCTACAATTAAGGCAAAAATCAAATATTTTCACTGAATAGTTTCTGTAAAATCGTTTGAAAAAAGTTACTGGGTGTGCGCGCTTTGGCTATGTCAGCGCAGAGCGTCGTCAATCGGCGCTTGCGAAGTATGTTAACGCGTCGCAATTTGCGCAGGACAAGCGCTACATGTGCGGAGCGTGTGCGTCACGCTTTAGTGACGTTTCACAACAGACGTGCTATATGCGTCTCAATTTGCGCTTAGCCTAAGGTTTAGACACATTGTCGGCAGATAGGCGTGAATGAAACCGAAGTACAAGCTAAGTAGCCTCACAACAAGAAATTGGGAATCAAGTTCTGCTGGACAGTGCTGTAAAGAATAATGAGGTAGTTCCCGCAAACGATGATTGCGAACAAAAAAAAATTGTTTTATTAAAGTACATGGCGGTTATAATTTAACTTTCGCTACTTTAGAGGGCCCTACAAAAAACGAATAATCATAGGGCGGCCAAACTTTGTGGAAACACTTTTAAGGACATGCGGAAGAGAAATAACGAATAAACCATTGAAAGAAACACACTTCAATTTCCACATGAGAGGGTAACGTTTGTTAATTGCATGCCATGTTTACTATCCAGACTACAAACTTTGCTCAATGTGCCGACCATTTGCATCTAGGACAGCCTGGAACCACACGAGCTATACCATTTCACATTTGTTCGCGACACCTTTCGAATAGTTGGCAAAAGAATGTTCAGCTGTGATGAAAGCTCTTGCACTAATTGAGGATCGCACATTGCGTCCAGCGTTCTCACCCATGGAAACAGTAGCTTCTTCAACAATTTGTGTAGTAATTGGCCGTGGGCCTCTTCTAGGAGCAATTCCCAAATCATCTGTTAAATTGAACTTTCTTATCATGTTCTTCAGTCTCTGTGCGAAAAAAGGATCTCTCCGTATTTCTTTAATGCATCTACACTCCTGGAAATGGAAAAAAGAACACATTGACACCGGTGTGTCAGACCCACCATACTTGCTCCGGACACTGCGAGAGGGCTGTACAAGCAATGATCACACGCACGGCACAGCGGACACACCAGGAACCGCGGTGTTGGCCGTCGAATGGCGCTAGCTGCGCAGCATTTGTGCACCGCCGCCGTCAGTGTCAGCCAGTTTGCCGTGGCATACGGAGCTCCATCGCAGTCTTTAACACTGGTAGCATGCCGCGACAGCGTGGACGTGAACCGTATGTGCAGTTGACGGACTTTGAGCGAGGGCGTATAGTGGGCATGCGGGAGGCCGGGTGGACGTACCGCCGAATTGCTCAACACGTGGGGCGTGAGGTCTCCACAGTACATCGATGTTGTCGCCAGTGGTCGGCGGAAGGTGCACGTGCCCGTCGACCTGAGACCGGACCGCAGCGACGCACGGATGCACGCCAAGACCGTAGGATCCTACGCAGTGCCGTAGGGGACCGCACCGCCACTTCCCAGCAAATTAGGGACAGTGTTGCTCCTGGGGTATCGGCGAGGACCATTCGCAACCGTCTCCATGAAGCTGGGCTACGGTCCCGCACACCGTTAGGCCGTCTTCCGCTCACGCCCCAACATCGTGCAGCCCGCCTCCAGTGGTGTCGCGACAGGCGTGAATGGAGGGACGAATGGAGACGTGTCGTCTTCAGCGATGAGAGTCGCTTCTGCCTTGGTGCCAATGATGGTCGTATGCGTGTTTGGCGCCGTGCACGTGAGCGCCACAATCAGGACTGCATACGACCGAGGCACACAGGGCCAACACCCGGCATCATGGTGTGGGGAGCGATCTCCTACACTGGCCGTACACCACTGGTGATCGTCGAGGGGACACTGAATAGTGCACGGTACATCCAAACCGTCATCGAACCCATCGTTCTACCATTCCTAGACCGGCAAGGGAACTTGCTGTTCCAACAGGACAATGCACGTCCGCATGTATCCCGTGCCACCCAACGTGCTCTAGAAGGTGTAAGTCAACTACCCTGGCCAGCAAGATCTCCGGATCTGTCCCCCATTGAGCATGTTTGGGACTGGATGAAGCGTCGTCTCACGCGGTCTGCACGTCCAGCACGAACGCTGGTCCAACTGAGGCGCCAGGTGGAAATGGCATGGCAAGCCGTTCCACAGGACTACATCCAGCATCTCTACGATCGTCTCCATGGGAGAATAGCAGCCTGCATTGCTGCGAAAGGTGGATATACACTGTACTAGTGCCGACATTGTGCATGCTCTGTTGCCTGTGTCTATGTGCCTGTGGTTCTGTCAGTGTGATCATGTGATGTATCTGACCCCAGGAATGTGTCAATAAAGTTTCCCCTTCCTGGGACAATGAATTCACGGTGTTCTTATTTCAATTTCCAGGAGTGTATATTCGCGAAGAGAAGTAACACTATTAATGTTGTTTTGTTAAAACAGCTTTACGCGTAAATCCCTGTCCATCTTGCCAGATTCATGTTGACTGTCTGCAACTGTAATGCACATTAGTGCTTGTGTTTCAATCATTCCAGTAGCGGTGTATAACAACGAGTCATGACACTAACGCTAATAGCAATGCAAGTCCTGCAATGCACAGTATTCCTATCAAGTTTGGTACCTTTATGGTAAACAGTTTTCTTTCTACAGTAGCTTAAGTAGCCAACAAGCACCCCGTAGTTTAGAGTGTGTACCAAAAGCAGTTTTCAAATTTCAAATCGCAAGTACAGGAATTGGAAAAAGCCATGAATGATGCAAAAATTTGCAGCACGCCAACTGGTATCAACTTAATCTTACAGGAAGTAGAAACACTAATGCAAGAAAGCGTTGTGCAGATTGTTGTAGAAATGTTATAATTGATGACATGCTTATTCATGGGCATGGGCATGAGAAGAACACACAGACACATTGCATAAAGATCTGACTACATATAAATCTGAGGGAGCTACCCTCAGTTTGGAAAATTCGGAATTCGTGAGAAAAAAGATACAATATTTAGGGAATATATCTCATCACTAAGTATTGAATCAGATCCAACTGAAAATTTCCTAGTTCCTGTTAAAAACACCTTGAATCATGTCTCAGTTTCTGTGGGTACTACCGAAGTTTCATTAATGGCCTTGGAACACATTTATATCACATATTTCTCTTGATAGAATATCCACAACTGTTATTCATCGTCAATAATAAAAATACAACACAGTTCAAAACTATTTATTTCTAGAAAGAAAAGCGCATACCGGTTTCAGGACATACGTCCCATCGTTAGTGCATATTAAAATGTGAGTCCACAAAGGCTGCATAACTGAGGGTGAAATAGGCTGAAATGGACTGACGGAAAAACATCCCAACACAAAAAATTGATTAATGTAGAGTAATGAAATTTCGGGAATACATTTATCTAGGTAGCATATTTAGGCGATTAACATGGCACGAACACAGTGTAATGTAAAAACGAGACAAGCCACTGCAAATGTGAAATGCTGATACATTAATAACTGTTGTAACCGCCAGAATGTTGAATGCAAGAATGCAAACGGGCATGCATTGTATTGCACAGGTGCCGAATGTCAATTTGTGGGATGGAGTTCCATGCTTGTTGCATTTGGACCGTTAATATGGGGACGGTTAATGCTGTTTGTGAATGAGGCTCGAGTTTTCGTCCAATGATGTCCCGTATGTGCTCGACTGAAGGTAGATCTGGTGATCGAGTAGGCAAAGGCAACATGACGACACCCTGTAGGACATGTTGGGGTACAACAGCGGTATGCCTGTGAGCGTTCTCCTGTTGGAAAACACTCCCTGGAATGCTGTTCATGAATGGCTGAGCAACAGGTTGAATCACCAGACTGACGTACACATTTGCAGTTGGGGTGCGTGGGATAACCACGAGAGTGCTCCCGCTGTCATACGAAATCACACCCCAGACCATAACTCCAGATGTAGGTCCAACGTGTCGAGTGCGCAAGCAGGTTGTTTGCAGGCCTCCTCCTAACCAACACACCACCATCACTGGCAGAACCAGCTTTGATCAGAAAACTTAACAGGCCTCCACCCTGCCCTCCAATGAGCTCTCGCTTGACACCACTGAAGTCGCAAATGGCGTTGCTTTGTGGTCAGTGGCATGCATGTTACAGGCGTCTCGTTCGGAGCTGTCTTTGAAGTAACCGATTTGTGACAGTTCCTTGTGTGACTGTGCTTCGAACTGCTGCAGATGCAGTACAATGCGCCAGAGCCATGCGCCGAACATGTTGCTCTTCCCTCTTGGCAGTTGCACATGGCCGTGCGGAGCGACCTTACATTGTCGCAAGCACCGCTGCCAGCAATCATGTACAGTTGCTACATTCCTTTCAAGTCTTTTTGCAGTATCGCAAAAGGAAAATTAGCTTTTCGTAGCCCTACTAGACGACCTCACTCAAACTCAGTGAGATGCTGATAATGGGCTCTTTGTCGATTTTGAGCCATTCTTGACTAACATCAACTCGCCACATATAACCTCAAAGGTAGTAATGTTCACTACCGTTACAGCATCCGTTTCAAGCAAACCTGATCTGCATCCTCATAATGGTGCTATCAGCGCCACTCTTGCGTGACTGGCGCGAAATTGGAACAGACGTCATCTTTTAGACTTAAAAACACACTATCCAACTTTGGAATATGTCGCACAACTCCTTCTTGGTGTTGCGATTTTTTCCCGCCAGCGTATGTTATATCAAATTGTCAAAACGGTCTGGAAAAACATCACGCAATAATATTCATTAGTAGAGTTCGTCAGGATGGGAAATGAAATACAGCTTGGCTAAGCGTAAAGCACAAGTAATTGCTCAGGGCTTTGACCAGTTACACTACTTTCTGTTCGGATAAGAACCCAGATCATAGGGAGTTATTCTTCATACTTCATTGTAAATTGATGCGTAATATGCGTAATAGACTTGTTAGTCACCCCCTAGCCCTCCCCCGCACAGTAATTTAAAGAAAAAAATCAATATATTTCTGGTGAAATAACTGTGGTACTTGATGCTTTATCACGTCTTCTGCAAAATTTCAAAGATATTTATGCGGAAACTCCGCATGTCAAATAAAAAACAATAATTTTATAAAATTTTGCAAGAGGCGTGGACGGAGGTAAAAAATTCGTAGGTTCATACTTAACATCAAAACAGAACACAAAAATGATCAAAACAATGTATCAAGATAAAATGGAGACTAAAATTCAGCAATATTACCTAATTAATGATGACACATTGCACACAGGACCGACTTGAACTGGGAATCATGGCGACTTTGCATACAAAAATATAATATTGATGATCTGATTAAAAATATACATACCAGTTTTGCACATTTTGTTCCGAAGAAATGATTACAACAACTTCAAGATCAGGTGACCTTTGATAAATGACTATATCTATGTCAGCTTATTGAAGTATCTACTATCCAACATAAACGATTAATGCATAGTATTATGCTACAAACAACAGGTGAAATCATCACTTTGGATCTATTTGGATCACTGCCCTAGTCTCGTGGAAATTTATCACTGATCTTAGCTGTTGTGGAACTGTTTTCAGAATTCTTTCACTTCTTTCCACTGAGACAAATTAACAACAAGTTCATACGTAAAAAAAAATCCTGAAGGAAGCTTATTACCTGAATACCATTTGACCTTAGTGTATCTTGTCGGGTAACAGACTGCAGTTTAGTTACAAATTATACAACTCATTCTTTGAAGAAGGGAAGATCCGTAATATTCTACTTCTACGTATTGTCCAATGTCTAATGCGCTGAAAGTATCACGAACACTCTTCAGAAAGAAACAGACGAACTGGATTAATAAGTTGTGCGATTCTGAAGATGCGATTAACGTTTATCTCATGATAGTACTTATCTGCCACCCTGTACTGTTAGCAGAAACCCCGCCAATATTTTTGATGATATAGTTGATTTTCGATCACGAACTGAGTTACCTACCGAAGAAAGACAGCAAATAGCAGTATGGCAGTTGGAGAAGATGCCACCGGTCAGTACATTAAAACATGTCTGCTTATTGACACCTGTTGCATATAAAGATGGATCAAATTACAAGGCTTCAGTAGCAAGGGATGAAATCAAAAATCTCTGCAGTTGGGACGCTTTAGAATTCTAAAGATAGTGCATCCAAATTCTGTCATATTGGAGAGAATTAATGATGAAAAATGTTCTTCAGGAGGAGAACATGAAAGTGTACCAACGATGTATGGAAGAGAGTGAAAATGAATAGCGTTGTAGGAAAGAAATTTTCATATTGTGCAGCAATTGAGCGTGGGAGACTGGTCGAGCATGCTCCCTGTGAGTAGGTTAATGAAGTGTATGAAGAAATTTTCTTATGAATTATAAGGTGTGTAAGGCTGAGTGATGTTGTGCATAAAAATCATGTTTTGGTGTCGTCGTTTCATATTAAATGTATGGAAGTTATTATTAACATGTTTGACGGCGTGCGAAGTACAAGTTTTGTTTTTGAAGATATTCGCCGTCTGTTTTCTTTTGTTCGAGTGCTACCAGTACGCAACGCCGTGTCATCGCCTTTGCAAGAACGTGGGTCTCAAAGGAGTTAGACGTCACTTCATATGATCCCAGGAACTGGCGTACCTTCTGTCACGTAGCGCTGCCAATCTGCCCTGCATGGACTAGGCCACGCACTAGTCTGCCCACTGCAAGCAGTATGGAAGCAGTTTGTTTATCAACAGATCCACGTGAGATGAAGCGACAACACGAGTCTTCAGTTGCATGTGACAGATTAAGTGCTGGCCAGATAGTTCGCAAAACAGTGTGTCCACGAGTGCAGTGAGTGATTTAAAGTGTGGCGTTAAATGATGTGTTTATGTATGCATATTCTGACATTATGAGGTATTTATGTGCAAACATGTATCTACGTATGTAAACTGTGTGCCTCAAATCTATCTCTGTCCCCTTCTAACTTTTTTCCTTCGATTCTAAACTAACTGTTAACATTTACGTGATTAACATTGAAAGATTATGCATCTTCTTTGTACTCATTTCACATGACATGAATACTCTTTGCTACCAGACTATACAATTAATTAATGTTCGTCTACACAGATAATACTAACTGGGGAATAATTTTGTCTCAAAATGTAATTTTCTAAACATAACAGATTTTATTTAAAGAAAGAATAGAACAGATACGAAGGGCTACGAATATTGATTTAAAGGTTATTAGTATCTTCTATGAAATACAATTAAAAAGCAAACTAGTTCAAAGATAATTCCATTACACATTGTAATTATTTGACAATGGATTAATTTCATTTACAGCCTTTACTCATTTCTGCTAATTAAATTATATAAATAACATAATTTCCTTACAATGGGTTTTTACCAGGAGACAGACTCTGTATCAAAATGTGTCTATTAATGAACAGTTACCTTCATACTACTGAACACCATATTTTGGGGCATTCTCATTGATGTCATTTTGTACTCCTTTCCTGGAGCTATCTTTTAATGTACTGACATTATATGTATATGAACCACGTGCCTGTTAGTTTAGCATTACGTAGTATTTAGGTACTTAGCTATTTCTTCTTCCCTATCTACAAGGGCTCTGACATTTTTGTTAATTTCACACTGAAACTTTATGTTGCCATAAACTTCCAGTCGAAATTTATTTTATGATGACCTGGGACGTGTGAGGGTCTTATATCCCTCAAATCAGAATATTTGTTATGTTTAGTGATTTTTTTTGTGAGCTCATTGATCAGTGTTCCACAGAGGGTGTCTCTATTACTGGATGTATATAAGGGGCAGCAGCCTTTGCAGTAGTTGCAGGGGCAAAAGTCTGGATGATTGACTGATCTGGCCTTGTAACACTAACCAAAACGGCCGTGCTGTGCTGGTACTGTGAACGGCTGAAAGCAAGGGGAAACTACGGCCGTAACTTTTCCCGAGGGCATGCAGCTTTACTGTATGGATAAATGATGATGGCGTCCTCTTGGGTAAAATATTCCGGAGGTAAAATAGTCCCCCATTCGGATCTCCGGGCGGGGACTACTCAGAAGGACGTCGTTATCAGGAGAAAGAAAACTGGCGTTCTACGGATCGGAGCGTGGAATGTCAGATCCCTTAATCGGGCAGGTAGATTAGAAAATTTAAAAAGGGAAATGGACAGGTTAAAGTTAGACATAGTGGGAATTAGTGAAGTTCGGTGGCAGGAGGAACAAGACTTTTGGTCAGGTGAATACAGGGTTATAAATCCAAAATCAAATAGGGGTAATGCAGGAGTAGGTTTAATAATGAATAAAAAAAATAGGAGTTCGGGTAAGCTACTACAAACAACATAGTGAACACATTACTGTGGCCAAGATAGACACGAATCCCACGCCTACGACAGTAGTACAAGTCTATATGCCAACTAGCTCTGCAGATGACAAAGAAATTGAAGAAATGTATGATGAGATAAAAGAAATTATTCAGATAGTGAAAGGAGATGAAAATGTAATAGTCATCGGTGACTGGAATTCGATAGTAGGAAAAGGAAGAGAAGGAAACGTAGTAGGTGAATATGGATTGGGGGGAAGAAATGAAAGAGGAAGCCGCCTGGTAGAATTTTGCACAGAGCACAACTTAATCATAGCTAACACTTGGTTCAAGAATCATAAAAGTAGGTTGCATACATGGAAGAATCCTGGAGATACTGACAGGTTTCAGATAGATTATATAATGGTAAGACAGAGATTTAGCAACCAGGTTTTAAATTGTAAGACATTTCCAGGGGCAGATGTGGACTCTGACCACAATCTATTGGTTATGAGCTGTAGATTAAAACTGAAGAAACTGCAAAAAGGTGGGAATTTAAGGAGATGGGACCTAGATAAACTGACTAAACCAGAGGTTGTAGAGAGTTTCAGGAAGAGCATGAGGGAACAATTGACAAGAATGGGGGCAAGAAATACCGTAGAAGAAGAATGGGTAGCTTTGAGAGATGAAGTAGTGGAGTCAGCAGAGGATCAAGTAGGTAAAAAGACGAGGGCTAGTAGAAATCCTTGGGTGATAGAAGAAATACTGAATTTAATTGATGAAAGGAGAAAATATAAAAAGAATGAAGCAGGCAAAAAGGAATACAAACGTATCAAAAATGAGATCGACAGGAAGTGCAAATAAGCTAAGCAGGGATGGTTAGAGGACAGATGTAAGGATGTAGAGGCTTATCTCACTAGGGGTAAGATAGATACTGCCTACAGGAAAATTAAAGAGACCTTTGGAGAAAAGAGAACCACTTGTATGAATATCAAGATCTCAGATGGAAACCCAGTTCTAAGCAAAGAAGGGAAAGCAGAAAGGTGGAATGAGTATATAGAGGGTCTATACAAGGGCGATGTACTTGAGGACAATATAACGGAAATGGAAGAGGATGTAGATCAAGATAGAGATACGATACTGCGTGAAGAGTTTGACAGAGCACTGAAAGACCTGAGTCGAAACAAGGCCCCAGCAGTAGACAACATACCATTAGAACTACTGACAGCCTTGGGAGAGCCAGACCTAACAAAACTCTACCATCTGGTGAGCAAAATGTATGAGACAGGCGAAATACCCTCAGACTTCAAGAAGAATATAATAATTCCAATCCCAAAGAAAGCAGGTGTTGACAGATGTGAAAATTACCGAACTATCAGCTTAATAAGTCACAGCTGCAAAATACTAATACGAATTCTTTAGAGACGAATGGAAAAACTGGTAGAAGCCGACCTCGGGGAAGATCAGTTTGGATTCCGAAGAAATATGGGAACACGTGAGGCAATACTGACCCTACGACTTATCTTAGAAGCTAGATTAAGAAAAGGCAAACCTACGTTTCTAGCATTTGTAGGATTAGAGAAAGCTTTTGACAATGTTGACTGGAATACTCTCTTTCAAATTCTGAAGATTGCAGGGGTAAACTACAAGGAGCGAAAGGCTATTTACAATTTGTACAGAAACCAGATGGCAGTTATAAGAGTCGAGGGACATGAAAGGAAAGCAGTGGTTGGGAAGGGAGTGAGACAGGGTTGTAGCCTCTCCCCGATGTTATTCACTCTGTATATTGAGCAAGCAGTAAAGGAAACAGAAGAAAAATTCGGAGTAGGTATTAAAATCCATGGAGAAGAAATAAAAATGGCTCTGAGCACTATGGGACTTAACATCTGTGGTCATCAGTCCCCTAGAACTTAGAACTACTTAAACCTAACTAACCTAAGGACATCACACACATCCATGCCCGAGGCAGGATTCGAACCTGCGACCGTAGCGGTCACGCGGTTCCAAACTGACGCGCTTAGAACCGCACAGCCACACCGGCCGGCAAGAAATAAAAACTTTAAGGTAATTGTAATTCTGTCAGAGACAGCAAAGGACTTGGAAGAGCAGTTGAACGGAATGGACAGTGTCTTGAAAGGAGGACATAAGATGAACATCAACAAAAGCAAAACGAGTATAATGGAATTTAGTCGAATTAAGTCAGGTGATGCTGAGGGAATTAGATTAGGAAATGAGACACTTAAAGTAGTAAAGGAGTTTTGCTATTTGGGGAGCAAAATAACTGATGATGGTCAAAGTAGAGAGGATATAAAATGTAGACTGGCAATGGCAAGGAAAGCGTTTCTGAAGAAGGGAAGTTTGTTAACATCGAGTATAGATCTAAAGGTCAGGAAGTCGTTTCTGAAAGTATTTGTATGGAGTGTAGCCATGTATGGAAGTGAAACATGGACAATAAATAGTTTGGACAAGAAGAGAATAGAAGCTTTTGAAATGTGGTGCTACAGAAGAATGCTGAAGATTAAATGGGTAGATCACATAACTAATGAGGAGGTATTGAATAGGATTGGGGAGAAGAGGAGTTTGTGGCACAACTTGACTAGAAGAAGGGATCGGTTGGTAGGACATGTTCTGAGGCATCAAGGGATCACCAATTTAGTATTGGAGGGCAGCGTGGAGGGTAAAAATCGTATAGGGAAACCAAGAAATGAATACACTAAACAGATTCAGAAAGATGTAGGCTGTAATACGTATTGGGAGGTGAAGAAGTTTGCACAGGATAGAGTAGCATGGAGAGCTGCATCAAACCAGTCTCAGGACTGAAGACCACAACAACAACAAACAATGTAGTAGAAGTTCGGATTATCTATCCTGTCTGTTGACACCTGATAGTTTGGGGTTGAATGTTCCTTTTTTTTTCAGTGTTACTAACGATGTTAGCCCACGATTTTTCCTCCACTGCTTCCAACCTCCGATCTATTTCAGGTCTTGGTTCCGCCTTCAGTACCTTCATTGCTTCCTCCATCACATCTACATAACCCTTGTGTTCCTGGACTGCCTTCTGCTCCAGGGTACTGCCTTGGCCTAGCATACCAGCCTCGGCTCTATCCTTTACGTTTCCTTAATGCCTTTATCTATCCTTCTTGCTCCTTTCTCATGAACTGAGTACTTAAACTAATGCTACCTAATTGCAATGACAGGTCTCGCATATGTTCAGTTAGACCTTTGCAGCTCTTTGTAACCCGTCAGCGGTATCTCCGAGTGTATTTTTATTCTGGCGCAAGTGTGACTGCTCTTGCTGCATTATTGTCTGAGCCTCAGATACCTCCTTCACCTTTTCCGCGAACTGTTCTTGTTTCTCGCCTGTTGATGGCGCTTTTTGGCTTAAATTACTTACATCTTGTGACAAATGAGGAGCAGTTGTGTTTTTCGATCTTTCCCCAAGCTTACAGGTTTATCCGATAATTCCTTTGAAAAATCAACACGCACATCTTTTGCCAAGTCATTGAACTGTTGTGGTATGTCGGTTTTGAATGCATCAAGAGTTTGGTTTTGCTGTTCAAGTAATTCCTTTTGTGTACCTGTTTGTTGTTTTGTAAAATCATTAAATTTTTCATCAATACTTTGTTTGAGTCTTTGTTTTTGCTCTTCCCTAAACTATTTCCTCAAATTATTGAAGTTTTATTTAAATAACTGTTGTGACACTTGCATCGTGATCAGGGTTTTCGGTGTGCACAATACACCCTGTCCAATCACGTTTGCATTAGGCGTAAGTGTGGCAGGCAAAGAACGGTGTAATAAGTCCACGGTGTTGCGCGTTATATTTTCACCAGGGGGAAAAATACTCCCTGGAGAAAATTGTGATCCTGTCTCATCTACTGTCATCATCGTATCATTTCGAATGATGTTGATCTGTGTCCATGTTAACTGAAAAATGTAATTAGTCGTCGTCATTGCGACCGACATCTTCAGTTTCGATTTCATTTGTTGCAACGTCCATGTCGGCGACATCTTGTGCCTGGCTATCCGGCAATGGACTGGCAACAATGTGCCTATTGTGGATATTAATTTTTTGATAATGTAACAAAATGACAAAATAAATAAATACTTTTGAAAATGAAATATTCTGTTTCTGATAGGATACTATTGCGAAACCTGTTTCAGTGGTGCCTTGCTGACATGTATCAAAATACATTGTGGGCATAACTCAATTTTATGCACACATTTCTCTCCCTAAAATTAATTTTCTGTCCAAATGTCTTCTTATTTTACGTGAATGCTTCAATTTGGAAACTGGATCGTGAACCTTCCTACCTTTTCGTTGGCTTTTTCGCTCCTTCTGGAATTAGCTCTCGAACTGATTATGTTTAATCTTTTGCACATCGTGTGATTCCTATCCTTGTTGTGATAATACAGAATCCCATTCGTGAAACAGAGCAAGACAACAATTAGTATAATAGAAAATTTACAAAGTTGTATAGTTTTTTTAAATTATTACAAACGAGCTAACTCTCTTTCTATAGCCACGTCCTAGTTTAGGTCACCAGATATAGTGGTTAGGGAGAGAGATAATGAGTTTTGTTCAGAGCTGACGTAGTTATCCAAGAACGTGTAGCCGCACCAGAAACTGCAAGTCCAGAAACGCAGGCAAGTATGGATGCGTGCGGGTTACGAGACGTTGCGGCAGTTCTGGAACATTGGTGAAGATGAATTCTTTCTGTGTACGGCTTGGTATTTACCTCGTCTCCCCAACGATGTACAGCAATGCCGGCGTGGCTGCGTCGGCTAATCTCTGGTCTTGTTGACTTCGTCTCATTTAAAAACTCAAGGCCTCGTCGTATCCGGAGGTGGTGATTAGGACGTAGCTCAGTAGGAGAATGAAAACTTGCGACTTCCGTCTATTATAACATTTAATTAACACAATACCGGGCGAGTGCAAGTACATACGTCTTATCGCACCAGCTCATAAGACCGACATGCACCGTCATCGGAGAAAAAAATTGACGTACATAAAAAAATTGATTGTACAGCTTTTAATTTTCTGTCAGCTTACTCTGATATAATCATACCTCCCTACGATATCTTTACCGCTCGTGGACTCTGGGAATAAGAATCATTACAAATATTTATTTATATGTGAAGGCAATTTAAAGAATCTACATTTGTGGTAGCAGTGGATGTTTAGAGCCTGTCGTTGTCGTTAGGCTACTGCAGTCAGTAACGTATTCTAGTACTAATTACTTTTACCATATTCTGACTGTTTTAATGTTTCATTGTGAAGTGACTAATGTAATGTGGTGTATGGAACGTTGCTAAAACTGAGTGTAATTAAAATTGGTTGGAAACTAGTAATAACTTCGGTAATAAATCGTTAGGTATGTGCGAACTGTTAATAACTTTTATCAATCGAATGTTTCGCCGTCCGCTTTCTAAAATTATCAGTAAAAGAAAGTTCATAATTAGACACTTGAAGTGAAGTAGGACAGCAGCTATTGATATGACACATCATGCCGTTGTGTTACAGACTATATTTTCTGAGAATTGCTCCAGTTAAATTCAGTCTTGCTTCTACCTTACGTGCGATCACTTTTACGTGGTTTTTCTACTCTAAATCGCCCCGTATAGCCATTCCCATATATTATGGATGTGACTATTTCCAGTGATCGCTCTGCAATGTTGTAACCATACAATAAAGGGGTCTTCTTGTCTTTGTATACGCAGTACGTTACATTTGTTTATGTTGAGGGTCAATTGTCACTTCCTACACCAAGCGTCGGTCCTCTGCAGGTTTTCCTGCATTTAGTTACAATTTTATAGCGTCACGACTTCTCTGTTTTGGTTTTTAGTTTTAGTTGTGTCATGTTCAGTAGATCATTTTCCCGATTATTTTATCGATATGATGTGGAACAAGTCAGATTACACGGCACATATACACACATGAATAGTGCTAATATTAATATTACTGAAATTTTTAGTTCTACACATGCAACTCCATTTATAGGTACAATTTTTGTTTACCATTTCAGAAATAGAAACTCGTCCATGAAATAGTAGGAGTTGTCCAAAAGAAATGATTTTAAGCTAGATTTAAAACTTGGTCTGCTACCTGCCAGACACTTTATGTTGTTGGGCAAATGATCAAAGATTTTTCTTGCTGAATAATGTATTCCTTTTTGAGCAACTGACAGCTTCAATAACGGATAGGAAAGATCATTTTTCCCCTCTAGTGTTGTACGTATGAACATAATTGTTCTTCACGAATTGAGATGAATTATTTGAATTGAGATGGATTATTTGTAACGGATTTCATTAGCAAATATATATAATCTGATGGTGCAGTTAAAATACCTAACTTCTTGAAAAGGTGCCTATGTGACGTCCTTGGGTGAACACCACTAATTATTCTCACTGCTCTCTTTTGTGCAATCTATAGTTTATGTCTAAGTGGTGAGTTACCCCAGGAAACTATTCCATAACACATTATTGAATGGAAATATGCAAAGTATGTTAGGAGACTATTCGTTTATTACCAAGACTAGCGATTATACGAAGAGCGAAAGAAGCTGAACTTAGTTGTTTGAGAAGCTCTGTAATATGCTTCTTCCAGTTCAAGTTGTCATCAATGTGAACACCCAAAAACTTGGAGAAATCTACCCTGTTAACTGAGCCCTGTTCATATGCTACATCAATTGTCGTTATGACTATTCGGTGTACAGAACAGAATGTAGTGAGTTTTTTTCAAAATTAAGGGAGAGTCCATTTTCTGAGAACCACTTAATAATTCTTTCAAAGAGGAATGGGATTTATTATAACACTCGTGTCATCTGCAAACAGTACTGTTCCGCTTGCTGAATGTAAAGTGGGAGGTCATTCACATGAATAAGGAACAGCAGAGGACCCAAAATTGAACCTTGTGGGACTCCCTTTGTGATAACTCCCCATTCACTATAATTTTCCAACCCCCCCACCATTATTTGTGCTACTCAGCACAACTTTTGCTTTCTGTTCATTACGTATAATTCAAACCAACTGTTTATATAGCCTTCAGTTCCATCAAACCTAAGTTTTTATAAGTGTGTGACATGATCCACACAGTCAAATGCCTTGGAGAGATCACAAAAATACCAACTGGCGATAATTTGTTATTTAGGGCTGGTACTATTTGATGGGTAAATGTGTAGATAGCATTCTCAGTCGAGTAAGCATTCCGGAATCCGAACTGTGGCATGCTGAGTAAATTATTTTCACTTAAATGTGAGACTTCTCTTGAATACATAACTTTTTCGAATAATTTAGAAAATGAAGTCAGCAATGAGATTGTTCTATAATTATTTAAGTCACTCTTGTCCTCTTTCTTATGAAGAGGTTTGACAATTGCGTATTTCAGTCTGTCTGGAAAAATGCCCTGTGTCAGCAAAGCATTACATATATCGCTAAGGACTCCAGTTATTAAATTTGAACAACACTTCAAAATTCTGTTAGAGACTCCATCAACACCACATAAGCTCTTGTTTTTCAGTTTATTTATAATTCCCTTAATTTCAGTGGGGGATGATGGTGCTATTTCTAAAGGCTTAAATTCCTCGGGAATGACATTTTTGACATTTTTTTTGCTTCTTCAACTGAACCGTTTAACCCAATTTTTGCTGCTACATTCAGAAAGAGATTGTTAAAAATACTTGCAACTTGTGAATTATCACACACAACATCATCGCCAGCCGGAGTGACCGAGCGGTTCTAGGTGCTACAGTCTGGAACCGCGCGACCGCTACGGTCGCAGGTTCGAATCCTGCTTCGGGCATGGATGTATGTGATATCCTTAGGTTGATTAGGTTTAAGTAGTTCTAAGTTCTAGGGAACTGATGACCTCAGAAGTTAAATCCCATAGTGCTCAGAGCTATTTGAACCATTTTTGAACAACATCATCATTCAGCTTTATTGCTATGGTATGCTGTGCACTGTCAGGCTGCCCCGTCTCCCGTTTCACAATACTCCATATAGTTTTAATCTTAGTATCCCCATTATTAATTTCTGTCAGAACACATAAGCTTCTCGACTTCTTAATGACTTACCTTAAAATATTACAGTATCTTTTGTAGTAAGCAAGTAATATCGGATCCTGACTTAATCTGGCCTGTCCATATATTTCCCTCTTCCTCTTACACGATATCTTAATTCCCTTAATAATCCATGGCTTACTTGACTTTGTAATGGCTTTTTTGGATAACGTTTCAGGAAAGCAACTCTCAAATATTGAGGCAAATTTACGGTGGAACAAATTGAATTTGGCATCAACATAATTTTCTGTGTACACTTCATCCCATTCTACCTCTTCTAGGCTGCACTTAAAGATCTGTATCCTGTTCGCATTAATAAGCCTCCCTGGCTTGTATGAACCTGCCTGAATCCTTTAAGGTGCTGTATGTGTTATTTCCATTAACTGTGCATCATGATCAGATAGCCCATTAACAACTGGGTACGTATTAATTGTTTCTGCCCTAACACTGTCTATGAAAATGTTATCGATAAGTGACCTACTATCCTGATGCACACGAGTTGGAAAATTTACAACAGATACTAGATTGAAACAACCAAACAAAGATTCTAGCTCATTTTTCCTATCCGTATCTTTTAAGAAATCTACATTAAAATCACATACAACAGAATCTTTCGGGAAAAACCTCATTACACGACGTTATCCACTACGTCATTTAAATATATTGTGAAATATTAAGATCCTGTAACACTCCACTGGGGTACGCTGATGCTACGTTTACGTCTGAAGATTTCTCTCCGTTGGGAAGGAATTCTCTGTTTTGTTTGGAAGAAATTTCTCGGTCCAGTCACATAGCTGATCTGTTATTTTGTACGTTCGTGCATTGTTCGTCAGGTGACAATGTGGAAAGCTACAGAACACATTCCGGAAGTCAAGGAACACGACATCTACGTGGGCGCCTGTACCTAATGCTTTCTGGGTCTCGTGGACGAACAGTGCGACCTGGATTTCAGAAGATCGTTGTTTTCGCAGCCCATGTTGTATCCTACAGTGGAGATTTTCGGTCTCAGGAATTTCGTATTACGCAAGCATAAAACACATTCAAAAATTATACAACAGGCCGACTTCAGAGATACAGGCCCATAGTTTTGTGCGCGTGTTTGACGACCCTTCTTGAAATCAGGAATGACGTGCACGAGCTGGTGTAGAGGTTATCATAGTGGACTCGCTTTCGGGAGGGCACGGTTTTTCGTGATTTCACTAAATCGCTTAAGACAAAGCCGGAATGGTTCTCTTGAAGGGATACGGCCGATTTCCTTCCTCATCCTTTCTCAGTCCGAACTTGTGCTCCGTCCCTAAACAATAATCTTTCTTCCATCGTAATATGTCATTTAGCTAGTGGACTCATAATTGTAATTCTTGATATTACCGGTATATAAGTAGCACGTTAATTAACACAAAACACAAGGCAGAAACTACATACAATAATTTTGTAATATACTACACGAGTACAGCAAAGTGACACCTGAAAACAGAACAAACTCAAGAGACATTCTATTAAAATGTAAAAAGGTCAAATATAACACATAAAATCACTAGGAATGCTTCATTACTCCGCCGACCTACGGTACGCTGCTGCCAGAAGAGGAATAGGTTTTGTCGCATACTTTATGTAGAATACTACTGGTATCCCGTGAGGTCCAGTGCACTTCTCTCCGTTGAGCAGTTTCTGTTGACTTTGTAGTCACTTACATCAATATGTCATTCTGACGTTCTTGCAACGATTTAAAGGAGGAACCATGTTATGATCTATCCTAAAAGACCCACGTTTGCAAGTCACAAGTACTCCGCCACCCTCGTAGCCTCTTTCTGAGTGTGATCTACTAAGGGGGTCCGACAGTTGGTCCACCCGTTAGCAGAGGCCGAAAAATCCATATCCAATGCCACGTAACGGTAGCTGTGCTTCCACCCTCTGCGCAATGTCAGTTGTCTTCAGCAAAGCAGCCACTATCTGTAGGAACTGAAGATGGTCTCTACACCTAGGCGGTAGGCATCAATGATGCCAACACAAGCAACGATTTACAGCCGGATGCACCCACTGCTCTCAGTCGCTGCCGGAATGATCGCTGAGAGAGCAAACACAGTGGACTCCGGCCTTCCCATAGCTTTCATAAAAGGCTCCGTCACCCACCTGACGTTGGAGCTCCTATAAGCAATCCCACCCTGTGTGCTTGTCCAGACCTTTCAGGTAAATCGGCATCAGTCCCAAAAGACGGTGCCTTCTGTGCTGTATCAGATGTACTTTCAGTAGTGGGCAATACCTCAAACCTGTTTTTAAAGCATAAGGGGAAGGCCATGCGATCAATATCCACTTTTGTCTTCGGTTTAGAGATTCGCGACCCCATCACTGTTCGCCATTCACCATCATGTAAATGTCGATAGACAACGAAGGAGCCGCGACATCAGGGATCCCAGGCGACGCTACAGGCCCCAGAGATGCAAAAGCATTCGTCTCAGGTGCCATAGCGCCACCACAACGTAGGATAACAGCCTGAAGTGTGTCGATCATGGCCAAAAGGTTCCAGTAGTTTACGGACCGTGGCCTATTCTCTCTGCATCTGTATACAATAGGCGCAGACCCTGCCCTTCTTTAATTAATGATCTTCAATGCTACAAAGAATTTAACTTTAAGCCAAGCAGTTGCTGAAGGCAGTCCAATAACTGCTGCTACGCTATTCTGTTTTCTACTATTCTCCAGAGACATTTCAAACAATTAAATTCAGTAATATTTAGACAATACTTAGAATAATTTAGTTTACACTAGTCAACACAGTAAAATATATAGATACAATTCACTTCGCCACAGAATCATGTGAGAGCAAAAACTGAACTAATTCCTGTGTATAAGCAGAACCTGTTGTTCTCCTGGCGCATCCCCTACCTCTGTGGCTACTTATCGATTTGCAAGAGCTTGTGGAGGCAACTTATTACGCCAAATACACACCACAGTTGCAAAAATCGCTCACCCTCAATTAAATATGTAACAATGTGACCTAACGATATGGGTACAAATATATTAGTGGACAAATTCAAAATGAAAGCAGCACATTCTCTCACCAAACAATATCTCGCAGACGGCTAAGTTTGGTGCCTGAAGCTCCCCAGCTTCCGATATTCTAACCTCAGCCAAAAAAAATTATTCCCAGACGGAGTTTAATGCATTAACAAAATACTCACATATCGTAAACAAGTTACCTACCTACCTTTGTCGAACACATTTTCATTGTTCATAGTGCTGAGAAATAGCTGTCCAACAACCTTCATCTTAAACAAAGCGCCAAGTCCCTTGGAAGGCACCTTCTAGGCCATTACAGTTTTCACAGTTGCTCAAAATGTGTACAGATATTAAACGTTTAAGCCGCCTGCTGGTGCTGGTCTTTCACCTGCAGCCGGTGGCGATGCTGAGCGGCTGGTCAGTACTTCCATGCAGAGGTCGTCTTCCTACCTGGTGCAGTATGCGAACAGCACTTCAGTCTGCACCTTTTGGTGATGTCTGGTTGGATTCTAGTACGAGTGGTCGCCGTTAACGGCAAACACACTCACCATTTCGTCTGAGAAAAGTGCACTGGTGTGTCACAAGAAACAATTGCAACCCTCCGGACCTGCAATTTCCACACTGCTAGCAGCTGGGTGACAAACAGCTTCCGCTGCCCATCCATTGGCACAAGACTGGCCTTTCAGTACCGCCACCACAGCTGCCGCCAACACATTAGTGAGTTTCACCAACTTGATGGCCCCAATGTCCTCCACCGCTAGGACGAACAATCCCTCTACAGGCACTGGTGACATCCCCAGCTTCACTAGCACAGCCACCGTTGCCACCAAAGCCACATTTCCCACTGCTCCCATTGCCACAGCGCCTCTGAAACACGCAGCCTAGAATAATAGCAACCGTCACAGCCAGCTCGCCTATGTTGAGGATCTGGTGTTTCCATCCCTCTCCACCAGGGCGGAGAATCTGGGAGTATTGTGTAACTGGCAAGAACACTAGTAGTCTTTTTTTCTCCTGACAAAGACCAGAGTTTCCATCAGTAGCTCTACTTGGTTCCGTGGGTCAAGAGTTTGGCACTCTGGCCAAGCATTTCGATTGTGACGGTGGGCTACGCTACGGAGACATTCTCCATTATAAAGACACATCCTCGCCACCAATACTGCAGCAGTTGCGTGTGACAGGCCAATTCTCTGCTCAGGGTCTGCACACAGGTGACACTGAGCTACTTTGGCTGTCACACTGTTGACATTTTCTGCAGCCTTCTCTCTGCCTGAATCAACTACTGCCTGTGCGTTGCTGACCTGCAATTTAGATTTTCTACTACTGGAACCGTCCGCCCCTGGTCACTGAATGGTCACCGCGACAGAATGTCAATCATAAAGGCCCGGTTCGATTCACGGCTGGGTCGGAGATTTTCTCTGTTCAGGGACTGGGTGTTGTGTTGTCCTAATCATCATCATTTCATCCCCATCGACGCGCAAATCGCCGAAGTGGCGTCAAATCGAAAGACTTGCACCCGGCAAACGGTCTACCCGACTGGAGGCCCTAGTTACACGACATTATTGTTATATACTACTGAGATTTCTACAACTGGCGACACTTTTTCAAATCATGGGCTTTCTTGAAGCATTCCTGAGAAGGGTGATGGAGTTATTTCTGATATATGGATAATGAAATCTAAAATCAAGGCCAACTGAATATAGTACATCATTTTCAATAAAAGAATGTTTTGTCCTTCACAAACGATCACTCATTTAATCTGATATCTTTAAGAAAGAGTTATCCTTAAATAATATAGTTTTCCTAAGGTTTTCTTTTGTAACTGAGAAATCTAGTTATGTGTAACAACAGCCACAAAGTTTTCGCAAAGTAAGTATTTTTGTATTCTTCACAATATCACTGAAATTGCTGCGTCATACCACATTACTTTATACTCATCATGTAAGGTGTTAGGCAAATCCAACACCTTCCATGATAACCCTGACATGATAAGCAAATCCAGTAGTATGTCACATAGCTCCGATTAAATTGTGACATTAAATTAACCAAAGTAATACGAGTAACGAGTGAGCAAATGGAATACCACACACTAACACAAGAATACCTAAATGCATGTCATACCTTCCCACCGTGAGACAGACGCAGTTCCGAGGGGAGAAACGAGAACAGAAGCCGAGAGCAGAACCGTGTTAAGCTAGAAGGCCCTACGATAAGGGACGCACACCCACGTCGCCAGATAACCACCAGGACCACCCCCAGCCCATGTTAAAAGCTAGAGCCCTCCAGAAGAACAGTATAGATCTTACGATAACACTAAAAGGGCCACACCAGCCGCAAGATTTAGCGTGAGACTTTTTCGCGTCTCTGTTATGTTGCAAACCTAAAAAAACATTGCCCCACCACGAAAAGTAACCGCCAGGACTACCCCCCAGCCCATGTTAAAAGATAGAGCCCTCCAGAAGAACAGTATAGATCTTACGATAACACTAAAAGGGCCACGCCAGCTGCAAGTTTTAGCGTGAGACTTTTTCGTGTCTCTGTTATGTTGCTAACTTTAAAAACATTGGCCCTCCACGAAAAGTATAACGTTTCTCATTGGATAGACAGAATTTTTGTAGGCGGAGCTTAAGGTTAACATTAAGACCCTGATTGGTCAGATGAAAACACAGCCAGATAGCTTTTCTTTAGATCAACTTCGGTAAATTGTAGTAAGGAGAAGTTAGAAGAGAGTTGCTTCCGAGACGGCGAGCTGGATGGAGCTGCGCCGGGCGCCGCCCCGTGACGAACACCGACAAGATAATGAACGCACGCGATGCCGCATTTTTGAGCGCATTAAGGCTTCACTCAGAACTGCAGAAGTCTCATCTGTTACATCCCATTTTTACGTAATACTAGTGTCGATTGTCAATTGAAGCTCATGGTATTCACTTTTGCTATGTAAGTTAAAATCTGAAATGTGATGACTTTTTTGTTACATAATTATTGAGAAGCCACATCAGCCACTGTAATTTACGACAAGTTAGATAAGTAATTAAAGATAATTGAGGGTCACTGTAGACCATTTTGATAGTTTTCTGTTTTGTGAAACTTAATTTAAACCAAGATTATAGATGTGATATGGCATAGGTCATCCTTCGAGCCATTGTAGAACTTGGAAACCCATTCAGGGAATATTCGTTCACATTTTTGTTGAACGCAGTTGGTTTTTATCATCCTGTATTAAAACATTTCCTTTTATCAATAGTGCAATTTTTAACAATGTTTTGTGAGCAGAATAAAACTTCCAATGATAAACTTAACTGCTTTTTCGACGTTATTTTGCCAGATAACTAAAAATAGGAAAGCCTTGAACCCATTCCACTAAATTTAGTTTGTATTAAGATTCTTGTACAGGGAGTGCAGTGGAGCTGACGCTGAAATCATTAAGTATTTGGTTATATCATCACTAGTCTCACTGAACTCTTCTGAACTCTACATGTCATGTGTGATCTGGCGTCTCCTTACCAGCAACAGGTCCCAGATTCAAACTAGTCGATTCCCTAAAAAACACGCTCAGAGCGTCGTTGCGTGACAGTGGTAGGGAGACACGACTTAGAACAGACAGACACCACGCAGAATGTTAGAGACTGGCGACCCTGCCAGGATGGTAAAATACCATGATTGAAGGTCGACCACATGCCTAACTAGGTCAGAAAAATATCCTGTTGAAAAATTTTCGTAGTAAAAAATTTTTTCTTAAAGTTATACATAGTCGAAAACAGTAGCTGCAGCGATAGATAGTAAGAAAGTATTCAATAGAAAGTGAGACATTCTAGCAGAGACAATAGCATAATTAAGTTATCAATTTTAATATTGTTAGAATTAAGTTTTCTATCCAATGCAAGCCCACAGGTGGCGGATACATCGTTGACAAGTTGGTTCTGACCCAACAAGTAAATGAACTGATTGTCAAGTCGTGTGTGTAAAAAGTTTATGAAATGCGTGAGATCGCATGAGCGCATGTCGACGCGAAGTAGGGCGCGTGAATTGCTTTTAAAACAGAAAATAAGGGATTCGGAAAGATTAGCAATGGCAGATCGAGACCTTGACCGAATTGAGGTAGAGACCCAATATGAAGATGGACAGAGAATAGAGGACAGTACAACAGACGATGCAGTATCGCGAGAAATAGTACAGATAACGCTCCATAACGAGGATAATGTACGTCAAGGCACAGTAAACCTAGGTCAGCATACGACAGAGGAGCAGGAAAGTAGATAGACAGCCGATGAGGATTCTAACTTGCGTCTTAGAATACGTAGAACCCATAGTACAAGTAATCAGAGCTCCCTCACCACAGAGTACAAGGAATGCGAGCAGAAACGTGTCACCGCACAGTTCAATGCAATCGGTTGCAAACCAACAATTGGGCGAAAACACAGAGCGTAGGACGTCGGAAGAAAACGCAATAGGATCCACCAGTCTGGCAGAATTATTACAATTAATGACGGAAACCATGACAAGACAAAATAAAAAAACTGTGAACCAAATTAAAATTTGAACGAACCAAATTGCAGAAATCACGAGACAAATGCGTGAGATTAAAGAACAAAACAAAAAAATTCAGTTACACCTAAGTCATATTGAAGAGCCGGCCGCGGTGGTCTAGCGGTTCTGGCGCTGCAGGCTGGAACCGCGGGACTGCTACGGTCGCAGGTTCGAATCCTGCCTCGGGCATGGGTGTGTGTGATGTCCTTAGATTAGTTGGGTTTAAGTAGTTCTAAGTTCTAGGGGACTTATGACCTAAGATGTTGAGTCCCATAGTGCTCAGAGCCATTTGAACGATATTGAAGACGAGGCAAAAGAATCTCGAGAAGTGATAGGAAACTTAGTAACAGGTACAATCAATTGAGAACAGACGTTGACAAGGTACAAGCGGACGTACAAACATTGCGTAATGACACTCAGGACGAGATCAAAACATTACGTAACAACACCCAGGGAGAAGTCAAGAAACTAGAGAAACAGATAAACGTAATTACTAGACAAGCAGCAGGTACAGCGCGTGAAATTGTTGAAAACAGTGTGTTACACAAACATATCACAAAAGCAGCGCTGAAAAGATATGATAACCGCATAGTCAAAATAGAAGCACAAACGAAGCGACAATTTCAGAAATTGCGAACAGAGTTGTTGCAAACCATTGAAGAGCGTAGTGAACAGGATCGAACAAGCACTGAGTCTGCAACCACATCCGTATCTGTAACAGCACCGGAAAAACAAGCAATTAACGAAGATATCATGCATTTTCGATTCCAATCACAGGCGGAAAGTAACATACGTGAAATCAGACAGCCTGCACAGCAACAAACACGTTTCAAAATTCTCGATGAACAAACGGCATCACAAACACATTCGGAACCACAAATGTATGTTTCAAGACAGTTTGGATCGTGCAATGAAGCAGCAAGGTTAGCCAGACAAGGTACCGAACCAATACCTGACAATGGAAAGCCAGGTCGCGAAGAGTACAGTGCAATGCATTCAGCTACACGTTCACAACCGATGGGAGAAAACTATTGCGTACCATTCCAACGATACTACGCAAGGGTAGGCGAAAGTTACAGTGGGCAATAGCCAATGGATCTACCACAACCGGAAAGAACGACGGGAGAAATGATCAGAAACAAAAGTGGCGAAGAATCGCGAATTTCATATGGAACTATGACGAAGTACGACAACGATCATTTCCTCACAGTCAGAAAATTTCAACACTTTCGAGAAGGAAACTCATTACATCCACGAACTTTTATTGATCAATTCCGAGTAGGATTACCAGAACACTGGACGCTAGCACACAAATTAGACTTTATATGTGCACACATGTCAGGAACAGTCGCAGAAACCATGCAAAATGTTGCAGCGAGATGCCGATCGTACGAAGATTTCAGAGAGAAGTTTCTCTCACGACATTGGTCCAGCGAAGCACAGAACAGAGTGAAGTACGAATTATTACAGAACCCATATTTTGAAAATTCAGGAGAGAAGAGTCCCGTGAAATTTTTCGAAGTAATGGTAAACAAAAATCAATGCTTAGATGTACCATACAGTGACGGAGAGTTGATTAAATTATGCGCGATGAAGTTACCATTGAAATACCAGCAATCATTAGTAGGTCGCGGAGGCAATGACGTCGAAGCATTTAAAGGTATTCTAAGGGAACTAGAGTTCTTATCTTCGGAAGACGACGCAAGAAAAAGACGAAGCGCACGTGAAAACGAAAGCAAAAAGCAGTGGAATTCACAAGACACAGTACGAAGAAACAAGAATTACGAACCACGTGATAACTTCGCACCAAGAAACGACAATAGATTTCAACAATGAACCGGTTATGGATTTAGAAGAGAATAACTATAATTCACCCAGGAACGGCAACAACTATTACAGAGGGAATAACGACAACCGGAACGGGTAATGGAGCGCCAATAGACCGACAAATTATCAACAAAGAAACCAATATCAACAATCGGAGGAAGAAAAGAGAATACAGATAGAAGAGGTGGAGGTAAGACCACCAAACCCCGAAAAACGTTCGAATTGACAGCTAAGCGCCCATGCCAAAGAGAATGACGCACCGACCCAGGACCATTGCAGCACCTTGAACAGAGAAGCAAATACCTTATCACGAGATCACGAGAAGAGAAGAAGGAAGAAACAAATCCGCAGGGACAAGATGAAAACGAAGACAGGAAAATAACAACATCGTGTTAGGACGAAATTAATTGGGAGAATACTGACGAGGAAGATGGATTAACATAGGCATGCACAACGAATGTAGGAGGAAAGGACGAAGTAATGAGTATTGCAGAGCTATTTGAGATGGAAACCAGGGAAAGCGAATTCAATGAGGATAATGCACAGTCGACAGAAGTTGAAAATAAGTTACTAGTGGGCACAAAACCCAGCGTATATAATGAAGGAAGTTATGAGGCGATAATTAGAGCATGTAGATGCGATTATGTGGAAGTAGCGACGAAGAAGGAGAAGATAGACGAGGATGAGGAAAAAGTAGAGGATATTGAAGAAAGCGTAAATGAAGGAAGAAATAGAGAAGAGGAAATAAAAGAGAGAGAAGTAGCAGTCGAAGCTTATCCTACAGAAAGTTCGAATTCACAAGGGAAATTCCTGAAAAGACTCATGTATGATCCAGTGGAGGATTCGTTGATGCAAGAAGAAGAAGAACAGAACGAACCCTTTCAAATTCAGCCAATTGTGAAGGCCATGGTAAAGCATATCCCAGTCAATATTGTAATTGATAGCGGAAGTAAACTGACTGCGATCTCAGAAAATTTATTCATGCAGTGTAATGCCAATGAGGAATTGCCAGTTCTGAGAACACGTAAGATTAAAGTAAGAGGTCCTATTAGAAACAATGCTGCGGAAGTTATGAGACAAACAAGGTTAACTCTTTCGTGTCAAGGTCAAAAGGTCGAAGCCAACTTCGTGATTATACCTAAACTAACTGTAGATTTGATTATAGGTGCAGATTTTTTAAATGAGAGAGGAGCGATAATAGATATGGGGAAAGGTAGCGTAACATTCGGGAATTTCACACTTCTCTTTGAGCAAATGCTAAAATTAGAAGAAATACCAGTTGTAAACAAACAATTAAGAATGACGTGAGATGAAGAGGATGAAGAATTAGAATGGTATGCACAAAAGGGGGAATCGCCTCAACTCATGTTAGAAGTCCATAAAGAAATCGATGAAAAATTGCAAGAAGTTCAAGGTATTTCGGAACACAGTAAAAGAGAATTAGATAGTATTTTACGAGATAAAGCAGAGGTATTTTTACCTAAGACTGGCAGTATTAAACACTTTCAGTACAAGTTTGTAGTAAAACAGCACAAACCATTTAGAGTGCCAGACTATACAATCCCTTTAAGCTACAGAAATAAAGTATTCCAGGAGACATCGAAAATGTTAGATGATGATATTATTGAACCAGCTACCTCCACATATAACAACCCGCTCCATATTGTACAGAAACGAGATGGGAGCATCAGATTAGTGCTTGATTCCAGACAGATCAACACAATCATAATCACTGAGACAGATCGCCCAGAAAAATTAGAGGAATTGATACAAAACTTCCACAGTGCTAAGATATTTTCATCAATTGATTTACGGAGTAGTTTCTGGCAAATAGAATTGGCCCTAGAATGTAGAAAATTTACAGCATTTATCGTATTCGGTAGATGTTACCAGTTTAAACTGTTGCCATTTGTTTTAAACATATCATCAGCAGCGTTTATTAGGGGATTTAATACTATACTCAGTCCTGAAATATTACAAAAAATTACTTGTTATGTTGATGATGTGATTATAGCAGAACCCTCTTGGGAACAACACAACGACACATTAAATCAGATTTTACAGATCATGAAAGAGCATGAGGTCACAGTAAATATAACAAAATCCAAATTTGGAAGGCGAGAGGTCATATTTCTAGGACACATAATTTCAGAGAAAGGGGTAATGCCTGACCCAGAAAAACTAACGGCAATCAAAGAATTCTGTACTCCATATAATAAGAAAACTCTCAGAGGATTTCTAGTTCTCACCGGATTCTATAAAAAATTTATTTGGATCGACTCTCTCGCAACACCACGCCTGGAAAAAACACTCCATGGGTATGGGATCAACAAGCCAATGAAGAATTTTTAAAAGTGAAAAACGCACTAACAACAGCACCTATTTTAGCACATCCTGATCTAACACAAAATTTTTGTATGGCCACTGATAGCGCGAAAACAGGTTTAGGAGTTGTTTTACTCCAAAAATACGAACAGGCAGGGCTAAGATCATATAGAACAATTGCATTTGCCAGTCGAGTACTCACAAAAAGCGAGAAAAACTATTCAGTCACGGAACGGGAAGCATTGGCCATTGTATGGGGCTTTCAACGTTTTCGATACTTCCTATTCGGAAGAAAAACAAAAGTATACACTGACCACAAAGCACTAGAATTTCTGTTATCCGCCAAACTAACTCATGGGAGGTTAGCCAGATGGATGTTAATACTACAAGAATTTGAGTTCATTATTACACACATACCAGGACCAGCGAATGTATTAGCAGATGCTTTATCACGATGTCCACAGGGTGCATCCGATAACATAGGTTTGGAAGCAGCAGAAGACCAGTTTACAATGTACTATATGAAACAAGTACCTTTCGAAAACTACATTACGACAGCATTGAAAAACATAGGCAAAGAACAGGACAAGGGTCCCGAAATACTAGGAATCAAACACAAGTGGAGAAGTAAGGATTTTCAAGACATTCGACAGCACTATCTCGTAAAAAAACAATGTTTTATTTTTTAGACGAAATGTTGCAACGAATGAATGGTTAATTTATATCCCAGATGAACTAATTAATAAGTACATATGGTATACACATTTACGTAATGGCCACTTTGGACCAAAGAAATTCTTTTTAAAAATGAAACAAACAAGCCATTTTCCTAATATGGAAAGACGAATTAGAACAGTATTAGTCAAATGCAAAAAATGTATGAGGGCTAAACACGTCACTTTGCAAACCAAACCATCTATGTTTCCAATAATCCTTAAAAATTAAAACAAACAGCTGCAACAGATTTGATAGGGCCCCTCCCACGCACAAAAATGGATATATTTTCATATTTGTCGTTTTGGAACTTACTTCTAAATATGTTACCTTGACACCAGTAAAACGGGCAACAGATCTTACTGTAAGTACAGCATTTAGACAAGATTTTCTCAGACAAGTAGGTCGAGTGGAAGGAATAATTTCGGATAATGGCCCACAATACAAATCAGTGCAATGGCAGAACACCTTAAAACAACACAAAATAAAACCCATCTACATATCTAAGTACAAACCTAGTGTAAATCCAGCAGAACGACCTATGAAGGACATAGGCACTTTATGCCAATTATATGCAGGCAAAAGACACAACACTTGGGATATACACCTTAAAGATTTTCAAGAAGTAATAAATGAAATGCCACATAGCACTACACTACTACCTCCAGTTACTGTACTTAAAAATATTGAACCCCCAAACATAACCAGAGAAAATGTTATATTTCCTATTGTATCATGTAGACAGCACAAACAAGTCATAGCAACAGCACTCTCCAACATCAGAAAGGCAGCCATTAAAAGAAAAGAAAGAGGAGATAGAACAGCAATTAAAAGAACATTCTCAGTAGGCCAGAAAGTATATGTAAAAACACACCATCTCTGCAGCAAACATAAACACCAAATACATAAGTTTTACGCTGCATACAAAGGACCTGTCATAATTAGCCAAATTGCTCATGATAATGCTGTGGAACTAATGAACCCCAAAACAGGCAAAACCTTAGGACTTCACCATGTGAGCCATATCAAAAAGTTTGAAGATTAATTTTATTACTAGTAAATAATCAGCACAGTATTTCAAGATTATGTTGCAGATAAGATCGTCAGGAGAAAGAAGAATGAAGAGAGAGGAAGGTGGGAAAAAGGAAGTAGTTTCAATAGAAACAAAAACAAAAATAACACCAATAGTACCGTAGATTAAGGTGAAGGGATAAAATGTAGATAGTCTAACAGCATGAAATACTAAAATGCTATACACCATGACACTTCACAAAAATAAAAAACGAATTTGAGGATTCTTGTAGAAGTTAAGACTCAAAATATCTTAGAATTGTAACATGGAAAGGGTGCTGAAATTTGTAAAGCTTTTTAAGAAGGCATGAAACAATGTAGGTACTAGACATATGTTAGATGATTGTAAGTAAAACTTTTTGTAAGAGCCATTGTAAAAACTCCAGCAAAGACCAGATGCAACGACCCTCAAGTTGCAACGCGAGAAGTATCAAGAAAGAAAAGGACGTAATTAGCAAGACACAATTTCTACAAGGCAGAAGCGTTGAGAGAAGGGAAAGGACAGCGAGACCAACAGAGGGCCCTTGTATCTGATGTAGGCAGTAAATCTGCCCGCTCAGCGGAACCCTGCTGTGACAGAACACGGAAGGTCAAGAGGGTCTTGGGACGCCCCGACTCAGTGGAGCGAGCAAAAAACGGCCTGACAAGAAGACCGCTTGGGCAAGCCACCACTGGCAAAAAAATATGTGCAAAGTCACAATACTGCTATTAAACAGCACGCTGATGCACGAAACTGAAGAAAACTTCCACAAAGTAAAAATGACATGCCAAAACAATTTATCAAACTGTTACTAAGAGGAGAACTTCAAAGCGACTAGTTATTTCCATATCCTGCCCAGAGAAGAACCAAGAATCAAGTAAGAAGCAGAGAAAAAGCAGGAAGAACACAAGTTGAAGATTCGCAAGATTGAGAAAGAAGATGGGTGAAGAATAGACGACATACCTTCCCAAATCCCTATCCTATTGTAAACTAGTCATCTGCGAAGTATTACTACAAAAAACGACCGCTTTCAGCGACACATAACGATGACTTTCACGCATACAAAGCGAGTAAACCACGAGATTCTGCACTCACAGCTCCATTCCATTATGGGACCTACACAACAGCAACACACACTTGCAAAACCAACAAGGAGCGACGAACGAAGCTGAACATCAAATACTTGCCCACATCCATCTCGCTCAAGTCCATCACCTTCGTGCAAAAACATTCGCCAAACTCATGCTTAAACATTCATAGGATTGTGTGAATGTGTAAAATCAAATTATGTGATGTAGGAATTGTGCAAAAGAAACGTGTGAAAAACTAAATAAGTTAAGCACACCAGACAGCTAATAAACTACAAAACAACAGTCATTGACTATGGACTTAAGTAAAAAAATAGACTATCGATAAAAATAAGTCAATAGTTCTGAAATGGACGGTATATAAAGAACAAAAGTAAGGCATAATAAACACTAAAACTATATGCCACTTATTTTCTCCTCATAAAAATAAAAGAATAACTATATTTTACTTATTTTCTCCTTATAAAAACAAAGAATAAAAAATTATCTTGTTAGATGTTTTCCCTTTTTTTAAACATTTGTACCATTTGTTAGGATAATATCTCAATACTTGTGTGTGTACATTTCTTTGTCAAAGCAATTCTTGGAAATAATTCTTATTTGTTAGTGTAACAATGTTGAAATGAGTGTCTAGAAACAAAAACATTTTACTTTTACATGATATTTAGAAAATGTGTTCGGAATAGATTTTACTTAATTGCTACATTTATAAAAAAAATATTTCTAAGAAAATCGATGTGAAAGACTCCTCACTTTCGATAATAAACTTCTGAAACAACAAACTTCACACTTAAAAACAGAAAGAAAATAATTTAAAAATAATAATTATAATAGAATAAAAATATTCTTCTCTTGTCAATATAAACATATTTTTGAGAATAATGTGGAAGAATATAAAAATATAAATTAGTAATACAAACTAGCATAGAACCAGAATAACGTGGCTGAACAGTAGGCAACAAAATTTAGATACGGGAATAATTTTTGACTGACTTAGACAACGATTCAATCATTGCCTGAATTCAGTGCAAAAAATAAGTTCGAAGGGTGGTGACATGATAAGCAAATCCAGTAGTATGTCACATAGCTCTGAATAAATCGTGACATTAATTAACCAAAGTAATACGAGTAACGAGTGAGCAAATGGAATACCACAGACTAACACAAGAATGCCTAAATGCATGTCATACCTTCCCACCGTGAGACAGACGCAGTTCCGAGGGAGAAACGAGAACAGAAGCTGAGAGCAGAACTGCGTTAAGCTAGAAGGCCCTACGATAAGGGACAGACACCCACGTCGCCAGGTAACCACCAGGACCACCCCCAGCCCATGTTAAAAGCTAGAGCCCTCCAGAAGAACAGTGTAGATCTTACGATAACACTAAAAGGGCCACACCAGCCGCGAGTTTTAGCGTGAGACTTTTTCGTGTCTCTGTTATGTTGCTAACTTTAAAAACATTGCCCCACCACGAAAAGTATAACGTTTCTCATTGGATAGACAGAATTTTTGTAGGTGGAGCTTAAGGTTAACATTAAGACCCTGATCGGTCAGATGAAAACACAGCCAGATAGCTTTTTTTTAAAATCAACTTCGGTAAATTGTAGTAAGGCGAAGTTAGAAGAGAGTTGCTTCCGAGACGGCGTGCTGGATGCAGCTGCGCCGGCTGCCGCCCGCTGACGAACACCGACAAGGTAATGAACGCACGCGATGCCGCATTTTTGAGCGCATAAGGCTTCACTCAGAACTGCAGAAGTCTCATCTGTTACATCCCATTTTTACGTAATACTAGTGTCGATTGTCAATTGAAGCTCATAGTACTCACATTTGCTATGTAAGTTAAAATCTGAAACGCGATGACTTTTCTGTTATATAATTATTGAGAAGCCACATCAGCCACTGTAATTTACGACAAGTTAGATAAGTAATTAAAGATAATTGAGGGTCACTGTAGACCATTTTGAGAGTTTTCTCTTTTGTGAAACTTAATTTAAACCTAGATTATAGATGTGATATGGCATAGGTGATCCTTCAATCTATTGTAGAACTTGGAAACCCATTCAGGGAATATTCGTTCACATTTTTGTTGAACGCAGTTGGTTTTTATCATCTTGTATTAAAACATTTCCTTTTATCAATAGTGCAATTTATAAACAATGTTTTGTGAGCAGAATAAAATTTCCAATGGTAAACTTAACTGCTTTTTCGACGTTATTTTGCCAGATAACTAAAATAGGAAAGCCTTGAACCCCTTCCACTAAATTTAGTTAGTATTAAGATTCTTGTAGAGGGTGTGCAGTGTAGCTGACGCTGAAATCATTAAGTATTTGGTTATATCATCGCTAGTCTCACTGAACTCTTCTGAACTCTACATGTCATGTGTGGTCTGGCGTCTCCTTACCAGCAACAGGTCCCAGGTTCAAACTAGTCGATTCCCTAAAAAAACACGCTCAGAGCGTGAGAATGCTAGATATTTAGCAGCAGTTTTTACCAAAATCATTCCATCGCTTTCTCTATCTGCTACATCTCTTTGTTCACCTCCCACCACCAATAAATTTAACGTAGCTAATGGCAAACAGTCTCGTCTGTGTCCACAAGCGTGTTCCGAATTGGGAAGCAGAAATGTGGGAGGTATGAATGTGGCTAAATAGTACTCCCAATGTTTCGCTTATGGAAAGGGTGTGTTCATTACTACTAAATACCGTGAGATTTCTTCAAGTAGGATTTTCAAATGGCCATTTACCAGTTCAGGCTTCGAATTTTGTGCTCCGCCATCGAATCTGGGGAGAAGGGTAGGTAATTGGATAAGTAAGAATAACGTTCAAGACGTTACCAGTGAGTCTGAAATCAGCACAAGGGCCTAATTTGCAAGTGTGTGTTTTTGGGGCAACATCTTTGAATGTGGCTCACGTCTTGTGCTCAATTTCTTCATAGCAGAATCGCTCATGTAAAATGTATGACACCCTCCTTCAGATTTGCCTACGTAGTTAAGAATTAGAAATCCCCTTTATCATCGATCACCGAATATCAAACTGTGGCACCTTATGAGTGTTTCACCTCTGACTGCAATTTGGGACATCCTTTACATTATCTTCAAGAAAAGTTTCTAGGCAAACCATTCAAAAACATAACATTCTGGTGCGTTTCTTGTTGATAGCAAAAGGTGTGCTCCATGAGTTTGATTAGATCTGTGTAATGTTCAAGACACTCGAGTTCTTGTTTGATTGCTTCCTTGAATTGGCCGAGGCAGATAAACCTAGTTGCACAACCCAAACATAGTGAAAAACGCTTTAAGTTCGTGGCAGAAAGGAGAGAGAGCTTCAAATGGGAATGTGTAGAAAATGAAGTTTACCACCTTGGAAATTGCTGATACAAAAGTTGTGATGACATCAGTGGACAAATTTTAGACGTGATCGATATGCCGAGCGGTTCTAGGCTACAGTATGGAGCCGCGCTACCGCTGCGGACGCAGGTTCGAATCCTGCCTCGGGCATGGATGTGTGTGATGTCTTTAGGTTAGTTAGGTTTAAATAGTTATAAGTTCTAGGGGACTGATGACCTCAGAAGTTAAGTCCCATAGTGCTCAGCGCCGTTTTTGATCGATATGGAATTTCATAGATACATTTTTCTAGGATGAAGTGAAGCGGCGTAGCTCATCATAACCATGAACGGAGACGGCAGTGTATCTCCCTGCTAATCAGAGTAATTGGAAAAGTTATGTCCTGAGCACCTATCGAAAGTACGATATGCTGAAGCATTTGGGAGCTACGGTTAACAACGCAGAGTCACACTGAATAGAGGATTGACAAGATGGAGAAAGGGATGAATATACTTGGGTCAGCTGACGATTATGGTGGAGTGCCAACCCGTCGGCGCTACTGAATAACAAGAAACTGGTCGTTTGCAACAACAGGCAGTCAAGCAACAAAACGATGATCACTATTCTGGTATTAGCCAATGACAGCTTCAGGACATTGATTTTAGATGAAGTGACACGGAAAACGTTAAACCTCCTTGTGTTGCGCGCACGAAAACTACTGAGGCACCTATGAAAATAGATTGCCCTACAGAATCAAATGCAGTTTCACTGAGCAGATCAAACGCTACCAAGAAATTTTAGTTCTACTCTACGCAGCCACACGAGGTTTCTACTAATCTATTTACTCCCTAAGAAATGCTGTCGGCTGGTCTACTTATTGTGTACCGGCAGAGAGTAGCGGTACTCGATGCGGCTGAAGGCCTGGTGGCGACCATCGATAACGGCGAGCACCGGCGCAGCGGAGTTGGCCGGCGGCGGCGGCGGCAGGTGCAGCTGCATCGTGGCCGGCCGCGCTCTGCCCTCCTGCACACACCCACTCCTCGTGCTCACCCACACACAGGCTACGTTCAGAAGGCTGCACTACTTCAACAACTAGCTACTAGGAGGCAGAGTCTGTGCTACACTTGGGCTACGTGATGCAGGAGGAAGACTACACTGCTTCAATGACTGGCTACCAGGAGGTGTCAGTGTCACACGTAGGCTACGTTATGCAGTATAAAGACGACATTACTTCAACGAGTGGCCGAGTCCGTGTCACACATGAGCTACGTGATACAACAGACTACATTACTTCAACATGTGACTACTAGGTGGCGGAGTCAGTTCCAGCTGTAGCAGTTGCTGAAGGGGAGGGGTGTACGCAGGTGCACTCTGGGCTCCGGCACACAGCCTCACCTGAGCGCTCAAAAAAGACTACTCTGCTTCAACATGTGAACACTTTGTCGCTGAGTCCGTGCAAGGTGAACTGGTTGCTGGGGTGATGGGAGGGGGAAAGTGAGGTGCACTCTACCTTCTGACACACACTAACTCAAACACAGGCTACATGATGCAATATAGGATGAACATTAATAGAACCGACAAACCGCAGGTACGGATTCCTCACCCGAAATGGAAGAAAAAAGGTCGTATGAACATGTGTCCGAAAATGTATCGTTGACACGGTAGATGCCGCTGACGGATGAAAAGTACTCTGACTACACTACTGGCTATTAAAATTGCTACACCAAGAAGAAATGCAGCGGCGGCGGCAGGTGCAGCTGCTTCGTGGCCGGCCGCGCTCTGCTCTCCTGCACACACCCACTACAGCTGACATGTGATTACATTTTCAAGCAATTTGGGTGCATAGATCCTGAGAAATTAGTACCCAGAACAACCACCTCTGGCCGTTATAATGGCCTTGATACATCTGGGCATTGAGTCAAACAGAGCTTGGATGGCGTGTACAGGTACAGCTGCCCATGCAACTTCAACACGATACCACAGTTCATCAAGAGTAGTGACTGGCGTATTGTGACGAGCCAGTTGCTCGGCCACCATTGACCAGACGTTTTCAATTGGTGAGAGATCTGGAGAATGTGCTGGCCAGGGCAGCAGTCGAACATTTACTGTATCCAGAAAGGCACGTACAGGACCTGTAACATGCGGTCGTGCATTATCCTGCTGAAATGTAGGGATCGAATGAAGGGTAGAGCCACGGGTCGTAACACATCTGAAATGTAACGTCCACTGTTCAAAGTGTCGTCAATGCGAACAAGAGGTGACCGAGACGTGTAACCAATGGCACCCCATACCATCACGCCGGGTGATACGCCAGTATGGCGATGACGAATACACGCTTCCAATGTGCGTTCACCGCGATGTCGCCAAACACGAATGCGACCATCATGATGATGTAAACAGAACCTGGATTCATCCGAAAAAATGACGTTTTGCCATTCGTGCACCCAGATTCGTCGTTGAGTACACCATCGCAGGCGCTCCTTTCTGTGATGCAGCATCAAGGGTAACCGCCCCACAGTCTCCGAGCTGACAGTCCATGCTGCTGCAAACGTCGTCGAAATGTTCGTGCAGATGACTGTTGTCTTGCAAACGTCCCCATCTGTTGACTCAGGGATCGAGACGTGGCTCCAGGATCCGTTACAACCATGCGGATAAGATGCCTGTCATGTCGACTGCTAGTGACACGAGGCCGTTGGGATGCAGCACGGCGTTCCGTATTACTTTCCTGAACCCACCGATTCAATGTTCTGCTAACAGTCATTGGATCTCGACCAACGCGAGCAGCAATGTCGTGATACGATACACCGCAATCGCGATAGGCTACAATCCGACCTTTATCAAAGTCGGAAACGTGATGGTACGCATTTGTCCTCCTTACACGAGGCATCACAACAACGTTTCACCAGGCAACGCCGGTCAACAGTTGTTTGTGTATGAGAAATCGGTTGGAAACTTTCCTCATGTCAGCACGTTGTAGTTGTCGCCACCGGCGCCAACTTTGTGTGAATGCTCTGAAAAGCTAATCCTTTGCATATCACAGCATCTTCCTGTCGGTTAAATTTCGCGCCTGTAGCACGTCATCTTCGTTGTGTAGCAATTTTAATGGCCAGTAGTGTATGTGCCGTGTATTCCTTGTGTATTGCAGGCTGTGTGATGGACGCAGCGTACGTAGCCAGCAGAATGGCCCAGTATTCATGCCGGGAACAATCCGAGATGGTGTTTGTGTGCGTCCAAGCAGATGGAATCGGTAGAGAGGCAGCATGGATATACCAAAAAAAGTACCCCCACGGACACCAGTCACATAATGCAATATTTTGGGCGGTTGTGTTATCATAGGTCCTTTCAGACAGACCAATATGTAGCGAGGCGGCGGACATTGCATACACCAGATTTGGAGGACCGGATTCTGCAGGATAATGAGACGAACCCTCGTACAAGCTGCAGGCAAGTGACCCGCCAACATCATGTAAGCCAAAGTACGATTATGTGTATCCTGCATGGCAATCGCTACCATCCCTAACACCTGCAGTCCCTAAAGGCCGCTTCCGAATATCTGCTGTGATGTGCATGCGATGCAGCTCTTTAATGCGTCCCAGGACGAGTTGCTGTCGTTGCATGCACACCGTCCATTTCCGGACACAGGTTCAGGACTTTGTCCTTCATTTCCGGTCAGGAACTCGTCCCTGCAGTTCGTCGGTTTTATTAATGTCCACCCTGTATAAGGACTACACTACAGCTAACTACTGGTAGGCTGCGTCAGTAGCAAGTGCATTGCTTGGTGAGAGGTGGGTTGGGGTGGAAGAGGAGTGATATCCTGCACACAGACAAACGTGTTTCTCTTCTGTACACACTACGTGATGCAACATAAAAGCTACAGTACTCCAACAAGCGGCTACTGCCAGGAGCGATACGAATCAACAGCATTGCTCTTTACCGGATTCATTTATACATCTTGGCATGCTCTACCGTGGTTATTTGCGGATGAATAGCTGAACAGATACGCCATCCTATGTTACAACACAGTTATACAGGGCACGTCAAAAAAATGTATACACACTTTGAATTGTCATAGACAATTTATTTCCCGTTCTACAAGATTAAATATCTGTGAGAAAGTAATGTTATGTTTCTTCAACATGTGGCAGCAGTGGCAAGGAAGTAACTGCAATATGGCGGACGTTCGTTTGAGCTTTGAAGAGCGGAAGCAGATAATTAAGTGGTACAGGAAGTTTGAGAATGTAGCTGCTGTTCGAAGACAGTGGAGAAGTGAGTATGGTACAGAACCACCTTCAAGGTTAACAGTTACACGTCTACGACACAAATTCGAAATTCATGGAACAGTGTGTGATGTGCATAACGGTCGATCAGGGCGACCTCGTGCAGCTACAAGTGATGATTCCACAACTGCGGTCTTGGAACTGTTTCAGCGTTCGCCTCAAAAATCTTCAAGGCAAGCGGCACGTGAGAGTAATGAAGTGCTAGTAGTGTGCTACGCATTCTGAAGAAAGACAAGTTTCGTGTGTACTTTCCAAGGCTGATGCAACGACTAAGTGACGACGATCCAGATCGAAGGTTAGAATTTTGTGAATGGGTTCAGGAGATGGTGAGACGTGAACCGGGATTTATGGCTAGCATAATTTGGTCGGATGAAGCCCAATTCAAACTCAATGGAACTGTCAATAGGCAAAATATGTGTGTACTGGGCTGAAGATAATCCTCACAATACAGTTGAAAAGGCTGTGAATTTGCCTGGTGTAAATGTGTGGTGTGGTTTGTCTGCAAGGGGACTCATTGGGCATTTCCGCTTTGAAGGTACTGTTACTGGATAAACGTACCTAACAATGCTTGCTGACTCCATATTCCCTGCCATTCGTGCATTATACAGTAATGATGAGTTTTATTTCCAACAAGATGGCACCCCGCCGCACTATCATAGGGATTTACGAGCATACCTGGATCACAATGTGCCAGGCCAGTGGATAGGATGCAGGGGACCAATCGAGTTTCCTGCACGCTCTCCAGACCTCACGCCGCTGGATTTCTTCTTATGGGGCACAGTAAAAGATGAGGTGTACAAATGTAACCCATGTAACCTGGACACACTTTGGAATGAGATTCAGGCGGTGTGCGCAGAAATCTCATTGGACACTTTTGTACGATGTATGGAATCAGTAATGACTCGTACTGAGAAGTGTATTGATGCTGAAGGCCACCAGTTTGAACATTAGTCACATTTGCAAAGTACGTTTATTTTTCCAATTGGACTTTAAGCTTTCCATTTCCAGAAATTTAACATTGTAGAACGGGAAATAAATTTTCTATGATGTTTCAAAGTGTGTATACATTTTTTTGATGCACCCTGTATTTATATAGATTTTTGGTTCAAAATGGTTCAAATGGCTCTGAGCACTATGGGACTCAACTGCTGTGGTCATAAGTCCCCTAGAACTTAGAACAACTTAAACCTAACTAACCTAAGGACAGCACACAACACCCAGCCATCACGAGGCAGAGAAAATCCCTGACCCCGCCGGGAATCGAACCCGGGAACCCGGGCGTGGGAAGCGAGAACGCTACCGCACGACCACGAGATGCGGGCTATATAGATTTTTAGAAGGAGTCATATTGTGTTTCCTTCACATCGACAAACTGCAATATTGTGCCGGTCAAAAGAATGTTTCTTCAATGGTGTACCGTCAATGGATATTTATCCAAAGTTGATGTAGATTTTTGAGGAAATTTCTTGTATATTATGTACCCCCACAGCTATTATACATTGTGTAGAAGACGTAATAAATCCAACAAAGTATTAACGGATTTGCTATAAACTTCATTCAGCTTATAAAGAAGCTTTGTTTTCAAAATCTAATAAATGCACGATTAAAGTAAAATATAGCTGCACTCGTCATAAAGATAATTCAGATGAAGGGTGTCTCAAAGCAGCAGAAACAAACGAAAATTGTGATGTGAAAAGTGCAAAATAGTATTTGGGAATTGGAGATTAAAACTGTATGCAGTAGCTAACACCATAGGCTAACATAAAGGAAGTGCAGAATACATTTTACCTGACGAATTAACTATTTAGAAATGGGGTGAGATGCAGGTGCTATGTTTACTTAATGTTGAAAAAAAATACCGAAAAGAAACTATGTTTGGTACTTTGTAAGAAAATCCTCCCGAGGTGGATTAGTAATTTCGTAAAATTCAACTGAAGACGGTTACCTGTTTGTTAGCCGAGGTATCAAGGCAAAAAGTCAGCATCATCCAGCTACTATCCTGACTTCTCATGGTACGCTCATCACACAGGGAAACCTACTGATACTGGTATTCTTTATTGATTAAAGGTCGCTCCAGTTTTTTTTATATATCCTTTATTCAAGGCAAAAAGTCAGCATCACCAGCTACTATCCTGACTTCTCATGGTACGCTCATCACACAGGGAAACCTACTGATACTGGTTTTCTTTATTGATTAAAGGTCGCTCCAGTTTTTTTTTATATATCCTTTATTTCACTCCACAACCTGTCAACCTGTACAACCAGGACATTATCTCTAGTGTTGTGTGGAGGTAACTTTCAAATCGCAGTGACTGGTTTATCAATATCATAACAGAGATTTCGGTACAATGGTAAATGAATAAAATACGAGCCCCATAAGATGATGAAGTTGAGAAGAGCTGCAAGTTGCAAACTGCAGCCATGGTCTTCTTGGGCTGTTGTTGATATGTAGGAGGAAGCCTGGACGATAGTATCAGAGGCATACACACACGAGGACTAAGTTTCATATCCCCTTGATTAGGTCCTGGATGTGAAGGCGAAAATCAGTCGTGGACTTATGCAAAGTATATATCAGCAAATGCAGCGCCTCAGCAAATGAAGCGCCTTGTAATTAATTGAATATACGGTTGCAGAGTAACAGCACGCTCCGAACATGGAGAAACTAACAAATGTTCGTATTATTTGGCATGTGGACTTAGCTGAGACCTGCACGTGTATACTAAACACACTCACGGATATGAACAGAAGTAAATGTATTTGATGTGACCGGCAAATAAATGAGAATTATAACCGAAATTACAAAGCTAAGTTCTCTACAGTTTAAACAAAACTGAAATACAGTCTAAATTTAAGATATGATCCAAACATACCAATCTACAGTTATCGACGTTTTGCGTGGTATTATGTATGTAACATGAAAGACGGCAAGCCTTTGGAAATATACAGGGTGAGTTTTTTATCTTAAGACAATGAAATATCTCGAGAATAATGTACTGGATCAAAAAACAAAACCAGACATGTTTAGAAATTGTGAAAAAAGTTAGTTTGTGGCGTGTCGTCTCACCTCTGACCAAGGCGGTGCTCGTCTAAGGTGTGTCCTCTTACGTCTCACCAACGGGGAGCTTGTTTGTAAGAACTGTTTCACAGTAAGTGGTCAAAAATGTCCCCGTCCACTTCAATGCACTTGGCACTTATTGGCACATGGAATGAATCGACACAACTGAGAGGTGTTTTCGACGTAATCTTCTGACACGTATTGGTGATACGCTGAATCATATTATCACGCGTTCTTGGCACTTCATTATAAAATTCATTCTTGAGGTAACCCCACAAAAAACGTTAGGCGAAGTAAAATCTCGTAAACTTGCCGGCTAAGACACTGTACTGGCTCTTCCAGTATGTGCTGGACAGCAATTATGTTGAAACCATATTGTTTGTCTCAAGTCCCAGGTAGGACTGCAAACAATATTGTTCTCCAAGACTGTTCGATATTTACTACCATTTAAGCTGCCATCGATAAAGAATGGACCAATGAGTTTGTTACCAATAATCCACATCAAACATTCACATTTCACAGATGCTGATGTTCAGCTTGGCGTAACCAAATTGGGTTTCTCATATTCCAATAACGCATGTTGTGCCAGTTAATCGTACCGTGGCTCGTGAACGTCGGCTCGTCGGACAACAATACTCGATCAAAGAAATTAGACAGTAGTCTGACTAACAGCCACCTCAGGACTTAACTGCCGAGTGCCAATGTGGATGTTACAAAAAAAAAAAAAAAAGCGCGTGGTCGCACACCGCCTGGAAAACGTTGAGTGTAAATGGCTACAGCATTACTGACATACCTTCCTCTTTCTCCATTAACGTTAAATATTTAAAATTTCTCTTCTATGGTAATACGCTGCATTCTAATAAATCAGTTTGGTTATGAAGGAACGTATTTAAGAAATGGGGGACTACATACATGCACTGAGATCAAGTCAGATAATTAATTAATGAATGTTTCAAAGCAGCTACACGCCGAAAACTGTAAAACACTCAGTCGTTTGCCACACACGTCTGTGTTTACGTTTTTGATTCATTGCATTCTTCTCGAGATTATACCGTTATGGGATTTAATTACATTATTTTTCGATTACAGTGATATCCATCACACAACGACAAAAGTGGTACACACGAAAGTTACATGTTATTCCCTGTAGGATTCGATTCTACAACAAAATGGAATGTTCCTATTTATGCATTCAAAGTTGCCCACACCCCTCATGGGAGCAACAATGGTATCGCAGGACAGAATTTTTAAAAATACTGAAAACGTGTTTTTCCGTTTTTTAATCTGCTGCGCACATTTGAGATACGTCGCTGAAGATAAAGAAAACTCTGCCTATATAATCAGCAAAATTCTCTTAGTAGTAAGGTTCAGGCACGTACACTTTTCAGTGTTCAGGATCAATTAATACTTTTCGGACCGTTTAGCAATGCGTCTAAAATTTCTTTTAATTTGTTTCGATTATTTGTTGGCTGCTATAGCCCTTTAACGGAAGCACAACCAGCAAAAAATCTTTGAGAGCTGCTTACATTATCTCCTAAATTATTTATACACATCAAGGAGAGCAAAGTGGCGAATCAACTGCCTTGGGAAGCGCTAGGTATAATTTCGACTTTGCTGTAGAAGTTCTACATCTACATGTACATCATTACCCCAAAATTCACTTAGAAGTACAAGGCAGAGGTACTTCTATTGTACCAGTTATTAGGGCTCCTTTTGGTTCCATTCACGTAGGAAGCGCGTTAAGAATGATTGGTTAATCGCCTCCGTGAGTGGTCTACTCTTGTTTCCCTTCAGTTACTATGACCTTCCTCATGAAAAATCACAAGTTCATTCGCATAGCTGACACGATATTCTGCAGAAACGCAATTCGATTAGATGCAGATTTTTGCCGAACGATAGAAAGATATTTTTAAATCTAAGAATATGGAATAAATTGTTCAATAGATTCCCTGTCTGTAACACTCAACACTTCGTGTAAAAAAAGCGCAGGATCTCTCCCAAAACCTCACGAACTTCTAACCTGTGTAAAAACCGTCATACGCACAAAAATTGGTGAACAGAAATTTATTGATGACCACGGTTCGAAATACACAGTATTAAAAACGAAAAGATCGATTGACATATTTTTTTCTCTTGCAGCTGAGTTGACGATTCCATTTTTGGAATAAGGTCACTATTGTGATCACCTATAGAAGAAGTGCAAAAACTTGAATTCTTAATTCCGCTTACCATAATGCAGTCACTCCAAGATAACTCGAAAATGCTGAAATGGGAACTCAGTTTGAGAAAGTCTTTTTATAAGTTGTGGAATTGGGTTCCACCTGATTACGCAAAACACATAAATCTTCTGATGTTACTTTTCTTAATCGAATATGTTTCAGCACATTTGTACCGTCATCAATGGGGCGTTAGTTTTCTACTGAAGTATTAATTTCTAGTGTTAAAAAGCCTAGCCAATTAGTAATTAAGACTTAAATAATGAAATAAGATCCCAAAGATTATGGCACAAATGGATTCAAATATATTTACGCAAGAAAAAGAAGATGTGTAATTTTTCTATAGATTGCGTAAACAGGTAAAATCTATGTCATGCTTTGTTTTGCAAACATGACCGCTGTTATAGCGTCAAAAAAAATCAATGAGTGGTCCTTTCATTTAGTAACAACAACTGTTTTCTGTATACTTTTGCCTTACCAAAGCAAATATGGGTGATGTAAATACCTGTGCGAGTATTGTTGAAAACCAGCTAAAAGTCTAAAACTCAGCAAGGTCTCAAGATCCAGTGCAGTGCTTTTCACATTCTATGCACAATTTGAAAGAAAATTAGTTCGATTATTAACCATAATACATTCATGATCTATACAAGAATGCAAAGCACAGACATACATTTCTGTATGTAAGGCAACACTAAAGTACCGGCCTACAGTGTCGGGGCAGACACGCAGCCGAGAGAACACTCCTCGAATGGTAGCAATTTGTTTAATACACAGTAATTTAAATTGTGTTTCTCAAGAGCTTCTACGAACGTATGTGTATATTTCACAGTGCAGACTAGTGTCTACTAACTTAAAGTTCCCGCGTAAATTTTAGTGCACTAACCTTGTGTGAGAAGGAGCGTGCCGGCTGTTGTGGCCGAGCGGTTCTAGGCGCTTCAGTCCGGAACCACGCTGCTGCTACGGTCGCAGGTTCGAATCCTGTCTCGGGCATGGATGTGTGTGCTGTCCTTAGGTTAGTTAGGTTTAAGTAGTTCTAAGTCTAGGGGACTGATGACCTCAGATGTTAAGTCCCATTGTGCTCAGAGCCATTTGAACCAGAAGGAGCGTAGCACAGCAAAACTTAGATTGCATCCAGCGACTCCTTGGGTTACTGTTAGGTTACTTGTGATACAAGCAAAAATTGATTAAAGATGTATAGAGATTGTGCCTGTTGTGTATGGATGCAGGAAGAATTGGCCACTGTCCGTAAACAGATGGAAGCTGAGTTAGTCACGGTTGACAGGTTACAGTCTCCTGCCATAGCCTGCAGTGGCATGAGGCACCTGCGACGAACGCTTAGGTACCTTCAGTGCGGTGTGGGATCCCCGAGGCTGCTGAGCGTCCCGAGCCGTAAGTCCCGGTTGTTCGACAGTTACCTGACAGTGATTGGCGAATAGTGACAGGATCACGAACCCCTTCGTGGAAGGCGAAAGTGGGTACTGGTCACAGGGCTGTCACCATAAGCCTCAAAAACAGATTTGAGGTATTGCTCAGTGCTGAAAGTACATTTGATACAGCACGGGATGCCTCGCCTGTTGGGTCTTTGGCCATTCTTCATGAGAGGTCTGAAAAGGTACAGAGGGTGGGACTGCTCGTCATTGGGAGCTGCAATGTGAGTTGGGTGATGGAGTTCCTCAGGGATATTGCGGGCAGGTCGGGGAAAAAGGCCGGTGTACAGTTTGTTTGCCTGGTGGGGGTTATCGTCCCAATGTGGTGGAGCCTCTGTCAGCAACGACTGAGGATATTGGGTTCACCCATCTACAAATCGTGGCTCATCTCGCCAAGAATAACGCTTTCCAACAGGGTTTAGAGGCCACCCTCGTTTCATACAGGCAGCTGACTGATTTGTTGGAGGCAACTAGCCTTGCTCGTGGATGGAAACAGCGTTATCGCTTTTTAACATCGTTCCCAAAATTGATCGCGGTCCTATGGTTTGGAGCCGAGTGAAAGGATTAAACCAGAGGCTCAGACGATTCTGTAACGATCTTGATTGCGGATTTCTCGATCTCCACAATCGGATTCGTCCTTAATAAGACAGACTTGAATTACAGACACGGGAAGCGGCTCGGCTACTAATGTAGCACAGAACGTGCGGCATGCACATGCAGCTTATTTAGGACGGAGAAATCCCCTCATAGGAGTGACAAGATGCATTCTGAATCCAGAAAGGGTACCAGTCGTCGCAGCAGGTGGAGAACGAAAATTTTAATAAAAAAAAAATGCTCCAAATGGCTGTGAGCATTATGGGACTTAACTTCTGAGGTCATTAGTCCCTTAGAACTTAGAACTACTTAAACCTAACTAACCTAAGGACATCACACACATCCATGCCCGAGGCAGGATTCGAACCGGCGACCGTAGCCGTCGTGCGGCTCCAGACTGTAGCGCCTAGAACCGCTCGGCCACTCCGACCGGCAAAATCTTAATATGGTAATAGTTAATTACAGGAGGATCTATGGGAAGGTCCCGGAACGAGTCTCGCTTATAAACTGTAACACTGGGACAAAAATTTGACAGAAACCAGATGGCAATAGCAACAAAATTCTAAACTAAGACTGCAATGTATATCGCACAGAGAGGTTGAATTCTGGCGGTGGAGGTGTGTCTAAAGCAACAAACAATACTACAATGTGTTGTGCGATTAGTGCATATTCAGATTGCGAAATAATTTGGATGAAGACAAGTATTAAAGGGAGATAAAACATGATCATCGGATGCTTTCATAGACCTCCTGCCTCTACTGCAACAGTAGCTGAAGATATGAGGGAAAACTTAGGGTATATTTCGCGTAAATTTGCTGCTCATGTTATAGTTTCAGGTGGAGGTTTTAACTTACCAGCTATAGATTGGGAGATTCAAGTGATAAGGGCGGTCACTAGGGATAGAGAATCATGTGGAATTGTTCTAAAAATTGATCCGACAGTTACCTCGATCAGTTTATCAGAGAACCGACTCGTGAAGATAACAACTTAGATCTGGACTGACAAACGCGACAAAACCTTTCGACTCAGCGTAAAATAGGGGACCTGCAATCACAAGGTCGTTACAGCATCACTGAACACTGCTGTAAGCAGCAATACAAAGAAAGGAAGGAAGATATTTCTGTTTAAAAGGCCCAACAAGATGCAGATTTCAGAATGCATAACTGTTCATCACAAAAATTTCACCACTGGCACTGACAATGTTGAACGTTGATGGACAAAGCTCAAGAGCGTCGTATAACTTGCTTTAGTCGAGTATATTCCGAGTAGCATTGTGAGGGATGGAAAAGACCCATAGTGGTATGACAGAGTTAGGAAACTGTTGCAATCAAAGAGAGCTTGACTGCAAATTTAAACGTAGTCAAAGCCTTACAGACAAGCAAGAACTTAACGATGCCAGAATGTGCGTAAGGAGGGTTATGCGTGAAGCGTTCAACGAATACGAAAGTAAAATTCTAACTAGCAGCTCGGTAAACGGCTCGAAGCACTGAAACAGAGAATGACCCAGAAAAGGCCTAAATTCTAAAAGTCTTTTTCCAAAACTGTTTGACAGAAGAAGATCACACAATATGATAGATATCGAAATAAGTGCTCATTGGATAGAAGAGCATCCAAAATAGCTCAACAGAGAAAAGGTCACTAGATCTGATGGGGTATCTGATCGATTACAGACAGAGTATGCGAAAGAACTTGGCCCTCTTCTAGCAGCGGTATACAGGTCTCTAGAGGGGTGAAGCACTCCAAATGATTGGAAAAAACAGCATCTCATTCCTGTTTTCAAGAACGATTATCGAACAAACACACAAAACTGTAGGCCTATATCTCTGACACCTGTCTATTGTAAAATTTTAGAACATGTTTTATGAGCGCGTATTGTGACAATTATGGAGACCGAAAATTTGCTCTGTAGGAAACATGGGTTCCGAAACAATGTTCGTTGAAACTCAGCACGCTCTGTTCGTTCACGAGACCCAGAAAGCAGTAGATATAATTGCCCCAGTGGGTGCCGTGTTCTCTGACTTCCGGAAGGCGTTCGGTACAATTTCGCACTGTCACCTAGTGAACAAAACACGAGCGTGTGGAATATCAGACCAACTGTGTAACTTTACTGAAGAGTTACTAGCAAACAGAACACAGCATGTTATTCTGAACAGAGAGGAGTATTCAGATGTGAAATTAACTTCGGGTGTGCCCTAGGAGAGCGTTACAAGACTATTACTTTTCACAGTACATATAAATGACCTAGTAGATAACGTCGGAAGCTTCATGCGGATTTTCACGGAATATTCTGCTGTACTGAGAGAAAACTGTAGCGAAATGCAGGACTTGTAGAGGATCGACGCTTGGTGTAGTGAGTGTGGTAATTGACCTTCAATATAAACAAATGTTCAAATGGTTCAAATGGCTCTGAGCACTGTGGGACTCAACATCTTAGGTCATAAGTCCCCTAGAACTTAGAACTACTTAAACCTAACTAACCTAAGGACATCACACACACCCATGCCCGAGGCAGGATTCGAACCTGCGACCGTAGCAGTCCCGCGGTTCCGGACTGCAGCGCCAGAACCGCTAGACCACCGCGGCCGGCATAAACAAATGTAACGTACTCCGTATATGTAGATAGGAAGACACATTACTGTATGACTACAAAATTGCAGAACATTCATTGGAAGCCCTACGGAGCGACTTAAAGTGGAACAACCACATAAAACTAATCGCAGGAAGGGCGAATGTCAGCCTGAGATACACTGGAAGAATTCTCAGGAAATGCAGACCGCCATCAATGGAGGTAAGTTAGAAAACCCTCATTCGAACAATAATTAAATATTGCTCGTCAGTATGGGATCCGTACCAGATAGTATTGACAGAGGAAACAGAGAAGATCCAAAGAAGAGGTGCGCGTTTTGGTACAGGTTGATTCCGTAAGCAGGAAATCTCGGAGATGCTCAGCCAACACGAGTGGCAGACGCTACTCTCTATTTTATGGTGTGGTTTATTGTTATACTTCCAAGAACGTACGTTCCTAGAAGAGTAAACAAATATATTGCCCCCCCCCCCCCCTACGTAATCTGGAGAAAACACCATGAAAGTGTAATTACAGAGATTCGAGCTCACACGGTTGCTTACCGGCAGTCGTTCTTCCCGCGAACCATTCGTGAGCAACAGGAAAGGGGGAGAGGTGATACTGGAACACGAAGTATCCTCCGCCCCACACTGTACACTGTAAGATGGCTTTCGGAATATAGATGTAGATGTACATAAACAGAATTATTGAAAACTTTATGGATCCAGAATACTGTGTAAAAATAATATCAGGCTAATAACATCTTGCACAGGGGTGTAATGACAGTTATCCTTTCCACGCTCAATTCGTATTACAGGAAGTGGTGTAAATTTTGTTTTGTATCTCCAGTCTTCTTGCAACCCGCCGTGATTTCCTCTCTACTTCTCAGGGTACTTCCTCCGTAAATGTATATGTTCTAATCTCTGCCTTTCCTACAACTTTTGCTCTGCGGCTCCGTCTAGAGTCACAGAAGTTTTTCTCTGACGTCTTGAACATGATCTATCGTCTTATCCCTCCCAAAATGAGATTTTCACTCTGCTGACATGAAACTAGCGGCTTACTTCCCCCAGTACCTCATCTCCTGGTGAAAGTAAAACAATAAGGAGGCGCCGTGAGTCGTGCTTGGGTAGCTCATTGGGTAGAGGACTTGGCCGCGAAAGACAAAGGTGTCGAGTTCGACTCTCAGTTCGGCACACAGTTTTAATCTGCCAGGAAGTTTCATGCTATCCATTTTTCTACATAGCAATTCCCATACATTCCTTTCCTCGCCGATTTACCCCAGCTCCTAAAAGAATGATTGAATCAGATTTTGTGAATGTAATTTCTTACTTTAGAAGGGAACTTTATTCATCTGTACAAACTAACCACTACGCTACTTGTCATTCTCACTAACCGATAAGTGTTGGTTTTACCGAATTTGTACTATATTCACGTAATAGAATAATTTTTAGCCACAACTGCTCAATAATTCTCTCTGAAAGATAGTTTTCATTAATTTATGGAAAACTCTGAAAAAATAAAATAGCTGCATAAAACAAAGAGTAAATTGCATGCTGTACGAATACACTGAGGTGGCAAAAGTTATGGGATAGCGATATGCAGATATACAGATGGTGGTAGTATCGCTTATACAAGGTATAAAAGCCGGCCGGGGTGGCCGAGCGGTTCTAGGCGCCTCAGTAAGGAACCGTGCGACCGCTACGGTCGCAGGTTCGAATCCTGCCTCGGGCATGGATGTGTGTGATGTCCTTAGGTTAGTTAGGTTTAAGTAGTTCTAAGTTCTAGGGGACTGATGACTTCAGCTTTTAAGTCCCATAGTGCTCAGAGCCATTTGAACAAGGTATAAAAGAGCATTGGCTGGGCTGTTATTTATACTCAGGTGATTTAAGTGAATAGATTTCAGACGTGATCATGGCCGCACGTCGGGAATTAACAGACTGAAGGTGGAATGCTAGTAGAAGCTGGCCGTATGAGTCATTCCATTTCGGAATTCAATAGGGAAGTTAATATTCCGAGATTGACAGTGTCACGAGTGTGCCTAGAATACCAAATTTCAAGCAATACCTCTCACTACAAACTACACTGTGGCCGACTGCCTTCACCTAACGGCCAGGAGCAGTGGCGTTTGTGTAGAGTTGTCAGTGCCAACAGGCAAGGAACACTGAGTGAACTAACCACAGAAGTCAATGCGGAGCGTACAATGAACTTGTCCGTTAGGGCAGTGTTGCTAAATTTGGCATTGATGGGCTATAGCAGAAGAAGACCAATGCGAGTACCTTTGCTAATAGCACGACATCACCTGCAGCACCACTCCTGGAGCCCTATTCTGTATCATTCATACCCATTGGTGCAGTAGTTTAGCCTCGGTAGTGACGTCATTTTCGGTTCTTTACCCGAAGTTGCTATTCTGTAAGCTTATGAGACCTGTTACTGATTGGTCTTCCTGCCGATTTTTCGACAACTGTAACGTTTTCGACAACTGTAACGAGATCTTTTGGATTTCGGTGTGGCCCTCTCGTTCGGTTAGGCGTGATTTATTTACACCTAGAATTTGTTATTTTAAACATATTGACTGAAGAATCACCAGGACGTGACGGATACAAATTGAGCTCATAATAGACTATTGTCCTTTGTTAGAAATATGGTTTGTATCGTTGTTACTATGAATGATTATAACATAAAAACAGTTTCAGTCAATATTCTCACAAAATATTGATATTACTAGTGACTTCCCGTACATTTTTCTACGAATGGTGTACTTATTAATTATCGAAACGAGTTCAAAACCTTTAAGTAACAATGCAAAGAAATTTTGTGAAGTCTGATAGAGGAAACTTTCCAAAATTTCATGCATTTACAGCTTACACCCGCATCAAATAAAGCGCTTCAGGAAATAGAGTACTGGTTGCACAGTGGGTAACGTAACGAACGGCCGTCTCAATTGTCATAGGTTCGCATACTGTTGGGTACCAAAATACTTTATTTTCCTCTTCGTGTTTGTAAGACATTCTGAGACTTCGATAATCGTCATATTTAAGCATTTTTCTGATACTTTCGTTGTTAAGAGAAACTGCTGTGCGTGAAACAACTGACAGTGACATTTATACTTTTTCTTGTCACAAATAATTCACCATTTTTTCTGAATACGTAGCGATTTCCTAGTGTATGGTCAAACAGGAATGTAAGAGCACAACTTAAATTACTGTGAATGTAACTAGCAATAGTCGTCTTTATACTTTAACTTGTACCAAGTATATATCTGCGATCGAATTCTTCCCAACAGTAGACACAGATGAAAGACTCCCACTACAATATTTTTTAGACTTTACCACTACATATGAAACATTTTGAGTCATCAGACGCATGTTATAAACTACAACGAAGTTCTATAGCTGCACTCGCCACACGCTCTTGAAAAGGAGTTTTTTTAAATTTTGTTTTATGAGCCAAATCGCTGATGTATCGTATGGGGAAGTAGACTACTTCTTCATTTGGATTTCTAAGAGCGAGTTACAACCGCATTCTATGCATGTTCTTAATATTTGACACACGCTTAAACAATTTTTCGGTTTAGAGCCTGTATTTCAGTTGATTACTCCTATTGCCTTTCTTGAATACTAGTGTGACCTGCGCAACTTTCGAGTTTTTGGGTGCGTGTTGGCTGCAAATCCCCATATGAGCGCAGCGTATTCGAGGAAAGGGCTGAGCAGCGCCTTGTACAGGGCAACGCCCTGCCATGGCTGAAGCCTGAGTCCGGATTACAAATGCCCGGAGTTTTTTTTTTCTTTATTGTGATTTCATTCCCCTGTCCCATATGGGCAGGGGAGGGCTGTCAGGGGCACAATCCGCCGCTCTTCAGCCGAGTGACATGAGAACTTAAAATAAGAAGAAAATGTTACATTCATAAGGCGATAAAAAAGGGGAACTTAAAACAGAGTAATGGGAGAAAATGGAGGTAAAAATACACTGACATGGAGACTGTCATAGGGGGACAATTAAAAAAAAAGTCGACATAAAGTTAAAAAACACAGTTGGCGATTCGCAGGACACAAAAAAGACACTGAAGTCACATGCACAGGTTAGAAGTTGGCCACAGTATTAAAAACACTCCAGAAAAACACTTTAAACCCACTTGGAGCATACACGATGAAGAATAAAACTGTCAGGTGGGACCTGCCTAGGGAGAGGCCTGAGAGGATGGAAAAGGAGGGGAGAGCAAGGTGCAGCAGGGGAGGGGGCGGGATGAAAAGCGTAGGGGGCGTCAGCGAGTGCACCAAGAGGTATTTGGGGCAGGGGAATGAAATCACAATAAAGAAAAAAAAATCTCCGGGCAATAGTAATCCAGACTCAGGCTTCAGCTGCGGCAGGGCGTTACCCTGTAAAAGGCGCTGCTCCGCCCTTTCCTCGTATACACTGCCTCGCGAATGGATACTTGCAGAGGTGCAATTGTCAACAGTCCCTGTCGTCGCTGTGCACGCCTCCTGGTGGCCTGACCGGAGCATTTTAGACGATTTCTGCTAGCCTCGCGCTGAGTTGCAAAGCCCTGTGTCGTCTGAATTGTAGCGGCTGAGCAACCCATACGATGTATATGTTGCGCGTGGTGTAGTCGGTGCATGCTGTCCAGGGCGCCATTGCACAAACATCCTCCATTATCCTAGAACACATCTCAACTCCCTCCCCCCTCCTTCCCCCCCTCTCACTCTTACACACCCTATACGCCACACTCTCTCTTTTTCATTCTCTCTCCCTATTACACATATTCACACACATGTGCACACATATACACACAAACAAAGAAGACTTGGATATCTTCATCAGAGCAGCTCTGTACAAACTCGCATCAGACATTCGGAATTAGTGCCTCACTGTTGTGAATGTATTACCGTAAGTATTTTTGTCAACTCGTTTCGTGGATAACAACTTGTAGCACCTGACAACAGTCAGTGACAAAAGGAGGAAGAACGGTTTGATCATCACACCTACAAGACACACCAAGGCTACACAATATGACGAAAGATTTATGTACACAACATCCACAACTATTACTCCCAGGCAGAGTACACAAAAATAATTACTTTCAGACTACATTGCTGTCAAGGAATGAACTGTATAAAAGCAGGCCACTAACGCAGATTTCTATGAATAATTATAAAAAAATACGGATGCTAAGAGTTTTGTAGTATTTTACAGACAAAAACGCGATTGGCAGAAGGGACATACAGATGCTAAACATATTTTGGTAAACAATAAGAAAGAAGAAGACGATGTTTCGGAGGAGGCAGAGTTTAAAAAAAAAACAAGCTATTTGAGTCATCATTATGGTTTTTTCTGGTTAATGGAAAAGAATTTTCTAGTAGGTTGTGTGATAATTAAATTTCATAATCCACTCCACCACTCCAAGCAGATAACTAACAGTCCCATTTCTCACGCTGTAATGGCAAACTATTAAAATAATAAAGGTCTTCTCTTCACGTCTGTCTGTAAGGTAACAGATTCATTCCTATATTATGAACCAAATGAAACAAACATCACTTAGTACAGTGTTACGGGCCTTCTTGGCAACGTAAATATCCTGAAGTGTGTAAGGCATCGATGCATATACGTCATGGATGATGGTCACTGGGGACTAACAACGTATCTTGAAAAGTGTGTTCCAGTATCTTGAGAGTTGCTAGGACAATATTACACTGTTTTAATTGTTTTCGCAGTGGAATCACAATAACTAGATACAGTCCATTCCGAATAATGGAAACCGATAAAAACGAATTATTTCATCTGCGAAATCATTACATCAATTCTGGACTTTCCAGCCTCCTGAGAGGGGTTATTTGCACCTTGGAACAAATAACCGCTGTTTCGGTGAATCTCTCTGTCACTGAGTGACCTTAGTCAACTAAAACGGTTAAATACAACTAGCTATTGACCTTTTAGCACGGCTGTACTCATTATAAAATTGAGACGCAACTGTAAAACATAAAACCCCTACCATGCTTCACAGTCTTTAAGACTCTTCCTTTCACTCATCTGGTTAATAGGAGAATTTTGAACAGTAGCTGTACTATAAATATTATGGCTCTGCAGTTTGCTTTGCACTGTTTTGTTAGTGAATTGTTCCCTCATTAATCAGAAGACACGTTAGTGTAAGTGGTCTTATTATCAGAAGTAAGAAGACTCTTGGGCATTCCCGTGTTTCCATAAATAAGCTTAAAGCGTTTCTCCCACTTTTTGGGAAGCAGGCAAGAATTTTTCTTGAACTCCGTCAACTGTAATAACATTAGGTACCTTGGATACAGCTACCTTTAGTAGGTGTGTAACTTATCAGAAATGCATCACCTGACGAAGCACCGACAAATTACTCTCGTTGAATGACTGTAAGATTCGACTTGGTGGAAATATCAAACATCCAAATAGAGACGTACTGGCAGTGCACATCGCTCCAGAATATGTTACTGCAGAAGCAAAAAAGCGGGACACAACGGTGACCCAGAAATGAGTTGTTCATACAATGGAGATACAAGTAATTTGTCCAACATCTGTTACTCCATATAATCTAAAGCTTTGTGTAAAAATGCTACAGACCTTGCGCGACCTAAGCGACTGGCGGCGGCTCAAGGTTTCTACATCAGCGTTGCTGTGCGCCAGTCCGGAATTTACGGAGATGACCATATTCTTCGACCGATGATGTGTGGGTCCAGTCTCGCTGTCTATCGCCCTCACGCTACGTCTTTGAACTTCATCTGTAATCATGAGATTTATCATTTTCGAAATTACATCTGCATATAATTTCAGGGACAATACTGTAGAAAGAAAATGGAAAAAGTGTTATTTGTTTCCTGTTGCATCGGCGCTACCGTATGCAGGGCAAGTGGGCAGATATTAAATTGGTAAGTATAAGAGGACTCAAGGTTTCTCTACCTAACATAATATCAAGAAAAATAAAAATTGTGTTGCGTGAAATGCTCACTATTGTGATGATCATCAACCAGAGATGTTCTTCTTATATTTTACATTCTGCTACCAATTTCGTGCGGTAGTTCATTCTCAAGCAGAACCTAGATATAATCAGTATATATAAATTCAGGGTGTCCCTCCTAAGAGTCGTCGAACTCATTTTATGTGATATTTCGGCAGATATTTGTAATTTTGTTTATGCAGTGTAAGGCTGAAACCAGCCCAGACAAATACTGTTCATCAAGTCTTTCATACGACGCCAGGTGTTAATGGAGAGCGTCGTTTTGTTTCCCAATATACAAAAAATGATTATTAAAGCGGATTTTTAAATGCCTCTTCTACTGAGCGGTCCAATATTAATCCAGTGCGATACTCGGTCCGTTGCTGTTGTTGTTGTCGTTGCTGTGGCCTTCAGTGCAAAGACTGGTTTGATGCAGCTCTCGATGCTACTCTATACTGTGCAAGTCTCTTCATTTCCGAGTAACTACTGCAACCTACATCCTTCCCAATCTGCTTCCCGTATTCATCTCTTAGCCTTTCTCTGCGACTTTTACCCTCAACACATCCCTCCAGTACTAATTTGGTGGTCCTTTGATGGCTCAGAATGTGTTCTACCAACCGATCCCTTCTCCTAGTCAGGTTTTACCACAAATTTCTCGTATCTCCAGTTCTGTTCAGTACCTCCTCATTAGTTACGAGATCTACCCCTCTTATCTTCAGCATTATTCTGTAGCACCACAGTCCAAAAGCTTTTACTCTCTTCTCATTTAAACTGTTTATCGTCCATATTTCACACCCTTACATGGGTACACTTCATATAAATACTTTCAGAAGGGACGTCCTAACACTCAAATATATATTCGATGTTAACAAAATTTCTCTCTTCAGAAAGGCTTTTCTTACCACTGCCAGACTACATTTTATATCCTCCCTACTTCGACCAGCATCAGTCATTTCTTCCCAAATGGCGAAACTCATTTACTACTTTAACTGTCTCATTTCCTAATCTCATTCCCTTAGCATCACCTGATTTAATTCGACTAAATTCCATTATCCTCCTTTTACCTTTGTTGATGTTCATCTTGTATTCTCTTTTCAGATCACTGCCCATTTGTTCAACTGCTCTTCCAAGTCCTTTGCAATCTCTGGCAGAATTACAATTTCATCGGCAAACCACAGAGTTTCTATTCATTCTCCCTGGACTTGAATTCCTACTCCAAACTTTTCTTTTGTTTCCTTGGCTGCTTGCTCAATATACAGAACGAATATCATCGGGAATAGGCTACAACCCTGTCTCATTCCCTTCTCAACCACTGCTTCCCTTTCGTGCCCCTCGACTCTTACAACTGTCATCTGGTTCCTGTACAAATTGTAAATAGCCATTCGCTCCCTGTATTTTATCACTGTCACCTTTAGAATTTGAAAGAGAGTATTCCAGTCAACATCGCCAAAAGCTTTCCCGAAGTTTACAAAAGGCTATAAACGTAGGTTTCCCTTTTCTTAACGTATCTTCTATGAGAAGTCGTAGGGTCAGTATTGCCTCGCGTGTTATAAATTTCTCCAGAATAGAAACTGATGTTCCCCGAGGTCGGCTTTTACCAGTTTTCTATTCTTCTGTAAAGGATTCGTGTTAGTATTTTGCGACTGTGACTTAATAAACTGACAGTCCGGTAATTTTCACACCTATCAGCACCGGCTTTCTTTGGAATTGAAATTGAAGTGTGACGCATCTTGCTCACCAGATGGAAGAGTTTTATTATGACTGGCTCTCCCAAGGCTAACAATAGCTCTAACGGAATGTTGTCTACTCCCGGGGCCTTGTTTCGACTTAAGTCTTTCAGTGCTTTGTGAAATTCTTCTCGCAGTATCATATCTCCCTTCTCATCTTCATCTACGTCCTCTTACATCTCCATAATATTGCCCTCAAGTACACCTCACTTTTATAGACCTTCTATATACCTCTTCCATCTTTCTGCTTTCCCTTCTTTGTTCGGGACTGATTCTCCATCTGAACTCTTAATATTCATACAGGTGGTTTTCTTTTCCCCAAAAGTATCTTTAATTTTCCTGGAAGCGACATCAGTCTCAACCCTTTTGATATATGCCTCTACATCTTTACATTTGTTCTCTAGCCATGCCTGCTCAGCCATTTTGCACTTCCTCTGGATCACATTTTTTAGACGTTTGTATTCCCCTTCGCTTGCTTCATTTATTTCATTTTTATATTTTCTCCTTCCATCGATTAAATTCTATACCTCTTCTGTTACACAAGGATTTCTACCAGCCTTCGTCTTTTTACCTACTTGGCCCTCTGCTGTCTTCCTTACTTCATCTCTCAAAGCCACCCATTCTTCTTTTACTGTATTCCTTTCTCTTGTTCTTGTCAATTGTTCCCTAATGCTCATTCTGAACCTTTCTACAGCCTCTTGTTCTTTCAGATTATTCAAGACCCATCTTCTTAAAATCCTGCCTTCTTGCAGTTTCTTTAGTTTTAATCTGCAGTTCATAACCAATAAACTGTGGTTAGAGTCCACATCTGCCCCTGGAAATGTCTTACAATTTAAAACCAGGTTACGAAATCTCTGTCTTACCATTTTATAATCAATGGGAAACCTTCCGATGTCTCCAGGTCTCTTCCACGTATACAACCTCTTTCATGATACTTAAACCAAGTGTTAGCTAGGGTTAAATTACACTGTGTGCAAAATTCTGCCAAGCGAGTTGCTCTTTTATTTCTTTCCCCCCAGCACATATTCACCTACTACATTTCCTTCTCTACATTTTCCTACTATCGGATTCCAGTACCACAAGACAATTAAATTTTCGTCTCCGTTAACTATATGAATATTTCTTTTATCTCCTCATACATATCCTCAATCTCCTCCTCACTTGCACAGCTAGTTGGTATATACTAGCACTACTATGCTGGGTGTGGGCTTCGAGTCTATCTTGGCTACAAAAATGTGTTCACTATGCTGTTCATAACAGCTTACCCGTGTTCCTACTTTTTAATTCATTATTAAATCTACTCCTGCATTACACCTATTTGATTTTGTGTTTATAAGACTGTATTTATCTGACCAGCAACCCTGTTCCTCCGGCCACCGAACTTCACTTAATATCTAACCTTAACATATTCACTTTCCTTTTTAAATTTTCTAACCTACCAGCCTGATTAAGGGATCTGACGTTCCATGCTCCGATCCCTAGATTGCCAGTTGTGTTTCTTCTGATAAGACGTCCTCCTGAGTAGTCCCCGCCCGGAGATCCAGAGATGCGAAAGGAGTACTGTTTTATCTCCGGAATATTTTACCCAAGAGGACGCCATCATCATTTAACCATACAGTAGAGCTGCAGCCCTCGAGAAAAATTACAGCTGTAGTGTCCCCTTGGTTTTAGCCGTTTGCAATACCGCCACAGTAATGCCGTTTTGGTTGACGTTACAAGGCAAAATCAGTCAACTATCCAGACTGTTGTCCTTGGACCTACTCAAAAGGCTGCTTCCCCTCTTCATAAACCACTCGTTTGTCTGGTCTCTCAACAGATACCCATCAGTTGTGGCTGTACCTACAGTACGGCTATCTGTATTGCTGAGGCACGCAAGTCTCTCCACCAACGACGAGGTCAAAGGTTCATAGGGGGGTTAGCGATATGTATGAAGAAGGACAGTAAAACACGAAGAATGACCAGTAATCGAATAGCGAAATAGCGAATGCACTGTCCTGACCCACGCTGACTGCTACCACCATGCAATACCGTTGCTTAGTCCCTCGTGGAGTACTGGTTATTCTTCGTGTTTTACTGTCCGTGTTAACACATACTTATAAAACGAACATCGCACTAGACTTTTTGGGACTGCTCTATGAATGGGCATTTAAAAATCTACTTCAAAAATTATTTTGTTAGTAATGGGAAACAAACCATCGGCACTGAGCGTTACGTTAAGGACGTGATGAACAGTATTCGTCTGGGATAATTTCAGCTACACATTGGAAAAACGAAGTTGCAAGTATCTTACGAAACTCCGGAGGAAATCGTATGACATTTATTGGCCGGGACATCCCCTTCAGGGCTCGGCCGCCGTATTGCAAATCTCTTTACCTGACGCCACTTCGGCGACTTTCGCGTCAGTGATGATGAAGGACACACAACATCCTGTCCCCTGCCGGGAATCGAATCTGGGCCCCCTTGCTTGGCAGACGGTGACGCTACCGCTTCGCTACGGAGGCGGACATATAATTTTTTGTTGTATCGTAATTTTTACTGACCTTACAAGATCTTAAATGCTAATTTATATATTTGTTGATTGTATCAGGTAGCAACACATAAAATATAAAGTAAGCAGTTATGTAGGATTATAATTACAATTGTAGGCATTCTATAAAATTTGTTGACGTTGCAGAACAGCATACACAAGATATATATAAACCATATTGCTTTTTTTATTTTATGTCCATATGATGTAATTTCTTATTTTCAATTTTTAACACACGGAAATAAGTAACAACAAACAGGAAGTTATTTATTGTTATAGGAATAACAAAACGTATTGAAAATAGGTAGCTACAAGTCTGCATGTGTGTTAATATCCTTATGTAATTTAAATGTCTGAGTGCATAAAATGTTTTAGTATCTATCACGTCCGTAAATAAACCGTTCTTCCATGAGACTGGTTTTGATTGATTAAGTAGATATATTATCACATACAGTAAATTTTATTAGCATGAAGGTGATGTGAAAAAGATACAACATAGTTTTAAATGAGACAAACAATGAAGCAAAACCATAGTCTGCGACGGAAAGAAATACTCGTTTATGGCATGGCCTCGCAGCAATATGAATTAATAAAACTAGAACTAAGGCACCTAAGAACAGCCTTCTGGTAAAACGGCTATATCACCGCCAGGTATCACAGGCTACTTCTGGTGAGACACGCAGGAAAAACACCACCGCTGCGCGAAGTGGCCGCGCGGTTTAAGGCGCCATGCCACGGATTATGCGGCTCTTCCCGCTGGAGGTTCGAGTCCTCCCTCGGGCATCGGCGTGTGTGTTGTTCTTAGCGTAAGTTAGTTTAAGTAGTGTGTAAGTTCAGGGACCGATGATCTCAGCAGTTTGATCCCTTAGAAATTCACACGCATTTGAACATTTAAAAAACACATCTGAGGAAGGGAACAAGAAACCTGAATTTTTGCCTTTCTGTGCCACAGTGTCGGGAAAGATTAGCTTGCTCCTGAAGAGACACATCATCTCATCAGTGTTCAGGCTCCTAGGCAAAATACGACAGCTCATGGTGCCTGTGAAGGATGATTTAGGGCTTAGGATGCCTGGAGTGTACAAAATACCCTGTCAGTGGGGCTGCGACTACATCGACCAAACAGTTCATACTGTAGGGGCAAAGCCGGATGGGACACAAGAGGTCCTTAGTCCTACGCTGCCATGGTAGAACACACTTTATAAAATCGACACAGAATTCTACACTCCTGGAAATTGAAATAAGAACACCGTGAATTCATTGTCCCAGGAAGGGGAAACTTTATTGACACATTCCTGGGGTCAGATACATCACATGATCACACTGACAGAACCACAGGCACATAGACACAGGCAACAGAGCATGCACAATGTCGGCACTAGTACAGTGTATATCCACCTTTCGCAGCAATGCAGGCTGCTATTCTCCCATGGAGACGATCGTAGAGATGCTGGATGTAGTCCTGTGGAACGGCTTGCCATGCCATTTCCACCTGGCGCCTCAGTTGGACCAGCGTTCGTGCTGGACGTGCAGACCGCGTGAGACGACGCTTCATCCAGTCCCAAACATGCTCAATGGGGGACAGATCCGGAGATCTTGCTGGCCAGGGTAGTTGACTTACACCTTCTAGAGCACGTTGGGTGGCACGGGATACATGCGGACGTGCATTGTCCTGTTGGAACAGCAAGTTCCCTTGCCGGTCTAGGAATGGTAGAACGATGGGTTCGATGACGGTTTGGATGTACCGTGCACTATTCAGTGTCCCCTCGACGATCACCAGTGGTGTACGGCCAGTGTAGGAGATCGCTCCCCACACCATGATGCCGGGTGTTGGCCCTGTGTGCCTCGGTCGTATGCAGTCCTGATTGTGGCGCTCACCTGCACGGCGCCAAACACGCATACGACCATCATTGGCACCAAGGCAGAAGCGACTCTCATCGCTGAAGACGACACGTCTCCATTCGTCCCTCCATTCACGCCTGTCGCGACACCACTGGAGGCGGGCTGCACGATGTTGGGGCGTGAGCGGAAGACGGCCTAACGGTGTGCGGGACCGTAGCCCAGCTTCATGGAGACGGTTGCGAATGGTCCTCGCCGATACCCCAGGAGCAACAGTGTCCCTAATTTGCTGGGAAGTGGCGGTGCGGTCCCCTTCGGCACTGCGTAGGATCCTACGGTCTTGGCGTGCATCCGTGCGTCGCTGCGGTCCGGTCCCAGGTCGACGGGCACGTGCACCTTCCGCCGACCACTGGCGACAACATCGATGTACTGTGGAGACCTCACGCCCCACGTGTTGAGCAATTCGGCGGTACGTCCACCCGGCCTCCCGCATGCCCACTATACGCCCTCGCTCAAAGTCCGTCAACTGCACATACGGTTCACGTCCACGCTGTCGCGGCATGCTACCAGTGTTAAAGACTGCGATGGAGCTCCGTATGCCACGGCAAACTGGCTGACACTGATGGCGGCGGTGCACAAATGCTGCGCAGCTAGCGCCATTCGACGGCCAACACCGCGGTTCCTGGTGTGTCCGCTGTGCCGTGCGTGTGATCATTGCTTGTACAGCCCTCTCGCAGTGTCCGGAGCAAGTATGGTGGGTCTGACACACCGGTGTCAATGTGTTCTTTTTTCCATTTCCAGGAGTGTATTCGACAAAACACCTGTCATTATGAGGACGAAGAGATATTGGGATAGCGCCATACAAGAAGTGGCAGAAATACAAATATCTCAAAATACCATCTACGAAGACGACGATCTGCAGCTCAGTGCAGCCTGGAACCCCGCTATCACAAGGTTGAAGCTGGCGCGACGGATGCGGGACAAAAACGTTACCACAACTGGCGAGGAATGGAGAACCAGTGAAGTCACAGACAGTGGTGCGATTACACAACAGTGGGGCCATTGCGACACGGCAGTCATTTTAACGCTTGACAATGGCCGAGGAGAGATCGCTAGAAAGCTTATGGGACTATATACATCTGACGTGGCTAGAAGCCTGAGAAAATTTTGTTAGAAATACTCGTGTTCATTTTGTTGAAATGTCTAGCGTCACGAAACTTCTAGATAAAGTAAAGTCAATAGTGATAAATTCAAAACTGAACGAGGGAGCAGACATATCACAAAAATCATTCTCAGGAGTTTTAGCGAAAATTTTCAGCTTTTTAATCTGTGGAAACTAGGGATGAACACGTATTGATGGAACATACCTGCATCATATTCGATTTGCTGATGACAGTGTACTGTCTGCCTCTAGCGCAGATAAAAGACACCAACGGATAAAAGAACTTAACAGACTATTTTGAATATTAGGCCTGCAGGACACTTGACATATCTATCGAAGATGAAAACAATGATTGGATGAATTCCGAAATAAATAAATGGAAGGGTGAAAAGGGCGTTAAGTGCTTAAGGTAAACTAAACAGGTTTCTCAGAACTAATTTTCTGACGTTTGTGAAAAGCAAATCTTACTTATACAATCAGTGTATCTTGCTAGTTTAAACTTATGGTCTTTTAATGTGAAAAGAATTCAGAAATGACGACTGCTCTGTCAGTTACGGTCCGATACATATTGGAAACTACCGGGAGACACGAGAAAACAATTAAAGGAATCAGGAAACATACTGGAGTGGAAGATGTAATTATGAGTGCAATGAAAATAAAACGGAGATGGAAAGGATACGCAGTCAGCGAGTTAATTGATGGACTGAGGGAATTCTTTGCTGGGAAAAACTTACACAGCTTGGGAGTAGGTTTGCTCAAAAGAAAATAACATACAATCCTTGTGCAGCAGCGCTATTACTGAGTAAAAGAATTTTAGCGTTTTGACAGAACTGACTTTGGAGAGTAATATGACAAATTTCTACTAGTTTTTATAAATTAGAATTAATTTAGATTATTGACTGTATGTATGTGCTTTGTTACATTACTCAGACTGACAGATCTCTTCTCAATTTAATCGATTATTTATGTATATGCGTAGTGAAATGATAAATTCTGATTCTGGTTTCAAGAAGAGAAAAGACAGAGAGAGCAACGTAATGGGAGGTGGATGTAGGACAAAATTGGATGCTTGTATCTGAAGACCGCAATGCGAGGAAAATTCCAGAAGGGGCTGCTGTCCAACTGTGGATGGCAAATGGCTGATGAAGATGATACCGATCATGATTATGTACTGATCCATAAACAGTCTGTTCCTTTATGAAATAAAGCAAAGGAAAAAACATTCCTTCAATACCTGTCATGAATAAACTGAAATGAACAGAACCATTTACGAATATGTACGATAGCGTAATGGAAGCATCAATTCTGATAGAAGATTAGAGTTTCTCATCCAATAAACGATGACGTCGTTAAATGTGCCAGGAGTTCATCTATCGACGTTTTGGTGGAACCATCCTGTGGGAAAACAGTTGTAAAAGCTAGGATCAGATGGCCAGATAAGAAATTAGCTCATGCTTCACCCGAATGAAAGTCGTGTCTGAAGCAATGTGCCATCCAATTCTCTTTGCAGCTGTAATGAAATAGATATACTTTCTCAGTACATAAAGAGAAAAACACGATATCATATCACTACTGATATCAAAGTTACAAACACATAATACTGTAATTTTTTGAGAATTATGTTGAATAAACAGTATTATTAAAATTAGAGTCCCCGTTTACAAAAACAGAGAATGCACATGGCATCCAGTACCCTATCGCTCAGTTTATAAAAACCAGGCATATTCGAAGCAATGTGCTGACAGTCCTATATATTCTACAGGGCGATTTTGAACAATGTGGGCAAGAGCAACACTAACTCTGAGGGTAAAGGGAACAAGTACGGTTCAAGAAATATATATCTTCAAATACGCAAGAGGATATTTTAACGTGCGATGTAGCACAAACATCATTACATGTCAGTTGAGAACAGTCTGTCAAATGGGGCCCCACAGGCCTCCAGGCACCAACGAACACTACAACAGGGACGCTCAGTTCGTTCAATGGCTCCTCCTTGCAGATAATGTCGAAGTATCACCCTGACATAAAGCAGATATGGGCTGGGACACTGCAAGTAGAAGTTGCATGGTATTTCATACCTCCAAAAACGCTTCTTTCAGAAGAAGAGGTCCTGTGTCGTTTTGGAGGTGCGTGTAGTCCTCATCACACATTGCCACGGAAGGACGACCGATCTAAAAGGCACTCACCAACGACCCCGTCAATGAGCCGTACGGAAACTTGTAGACACCTAGAGATGCCTTCGAAAATCCACTGTAAGTCACAGGGCAGTATGTTGACCAGTGGGATATGCTGTACACGCTGCTTCACGTTATGACCGTGCTGCCTTGTAGCACAGAAATCGCATTTCTCCACATAAGGTTCATTAGCTCTTATTTGTTCCTTAACCTCATAAGTGCTACCTCAAATTGTTTATTCCAATTATTGAAAATTTTCCTGCATGTCAAACATAAAAGCATTAAGAAAACAATTTCATGGCAATACTGTCGTAGAAAGAAATTGCAAGTTCCGGACATACAAATAAGAATTTATATGCCCATCCTTCTAATTGAAGGTTTGAGGGACTTCGGCCATTCACTAGTGTAATCAAATGAACACCTGCAACAGTCCTTTCGATTACAGAACTCAATTGAAACCGGTTCATAGATGTCGGCCACTGATGGGATCTTGTCAACGATGGGAGTTCACCCCCTCAGCTTCAGTTAAGGCCTGAGGATGGTGTACTGAATCAACGAAACTGGCAGCTGTATAATAAATAGCATATATACGGCTACAGGTGTTCCATTTTATTACACGCACACGAATAAGAAATCGTAATAAAAAACAGAAAAAGAGTTCTCTTTATAGGCATAGAGATATCATCAGTATGCGGCTCTATAATTTGCTTCAGAGTAAATATAAGTACTTAAAACATTCAATATGTAGATTAACTACTGTCGTTTCTTGTTAAGTTTCTGCCGAATCTAATAGATATAGGTGTTGAAAAACAATGTATTTATATCATTATTTGTATAAATTCAGGGAACGACTTGTAAGCTAGGTCTATAAAAATCAATTTTGTAATAAATTAAGTAAATGTGATTTAGTCACACAAAAATTATTGAAAACTTTAATGTAAAAAGTATGTAAATATCATTAATATACCTGAACTATTTTGTACTGCTATTAACTCTCGCACCTGATAATATACACCACCAGAAAAAAAATAGTGGACCACTTTAAACGTTTCCAAATGAAATGATTAATGGCAGTTCTGAGATACCAGGTATCGACACATGCTGAAACGCCCATATTAGTATGTGGTGTAGCCTCCACGGGCGGCAACGCAGGCGCTGAATCTGGCATCCACTCGATCGCACAGATGGCGAATGCTGTCCTGGTATGCTTAGTGCCACGCTGCTCGAACTGTCCATTAGTGCTGTAAGAGCTGTTGGTTGCGTTGCACGAGTCAGTCCTCATCATATCCCATACGTGCTCGTCTGGAGATCCTGCTGGCCAGGGAAGTAGCTGCACGTCCTGCAGAGAACGCTGAGTTTCCCGGACAGTGTGTGGGCGATCGCTATTCTGATGAAACAATACAACGATGGGAGTTCACCCCCTCAGCTTCAGTTAAGGCCTGAGGATGGTGTATGTACTGAATCAACGAAACTGGCAGCTGTATAATAAATAGCATATATACAGCTACAGGTGTTCCATTTTATTACACGCACACAAATAAGAAATCGTAATAAAAAATCCCTGGTTGCCCGGGATACTGCCCGCATTGAGGCTGATCCCTCACCTGTGGTAGAGCGGGAGGTCGTCTCAAGGTGTGGCAGGGGGCGAAAGACATTCAGGAGGGCTGAACGGAAGGCCTCTCCAGTTTGTCTGACGAACCGGTTTCAGGCTCTGTCTCAGGCTGATACTGATCTTCGGCCTTACATGGCTGCTTGTCCTGTTCCAGAGGTTGCCCCTCAGTCTGCAAGATCCGGGCGGTCGCAGAGGGTGGGCTTACTAGTAGTTGGCAGCTCCAACGTCAGGCGCGTAATGGGGCCCCTTAGGGATATGGCAGCAAGAGGGGGGAAGAAAACCAATGTGCACTCCGTGTGCATACCGGTGGGAGTCATTCCAGATGTGAAAAGGGTCCTTCCGGATGCCATGAAGGGTACAGGGTGCAACCATCCGCAGGTGGTCGCTCATGTCGGCACCAATGATGTGTGTCGCTATGGATCGGAGGAAATCCTCTCTGGCTTCCGGTGGCTATCTGATTTGGTGAAGACTGCCAGTCTCGCTAGCGGGATGAAAGCAGAGCTCACCATCTGCAGCATCGTCGACAGGACTGACTGTGGACCTTTGGTACAGAGCCGAGTCGAGGGTCTGAATCAGAGGCTGAGACGGTTCTGCGACCGTGTGGGCTGCAGATTCCTCAACTTGCGCCATAGGATGGTGGGGTTTCGGGTTCCGCTGGGTAGGTCAGAAGTCCACTACACGCAACAAGCGGCTACACGGGTAGCAGGGGTTGTGTGGCGTGGGCTGGGCGGTTTTTTAGGTTAGATGGCCTTGGGCAAGTACAGAAAGGGCAACTGCCTCAACGGGTGCGGGGCATAGTCAGGACATGCGGGGACCAAGCAGCAATCGGTATTGTAATTGTTAACTGTCGAAGTACCGGAACTTCAAGCGCTGATAGAAAGCACCGAAGCTGCAATCGTTATAGGTACAGAAAGCTGGCTGAAGCCAGAGACAAATTCTGCCGAAATTTTTACAAAGGTACAGACGGTGTTTAGAAAGGATAGATTGCATGCAACCGATGGTGGAGTGTTCGTCGCTGTTAGTAGTAGTTTATCCTGTAGTGAAGTAGAAGTGGATAGTTCCTGTGAATTATTATGGGGGGAGGTTACACTCAACAACCGAGCTAGGTTAATAATTGGCTCCTTTTACCGACCTCCCGACTCAGCAGCATTAGTGGCAGAACAACTGAGAGAAAATTTGGAATACATTTCACATAAATTTTCTCAGCATGTTATAGTCTTAGGTGGAGATTTCAATTTACCAGATATAGACTGGGACACTCAGATGTTTAGGACGGGTGATAGGGACAGAGCATCGAGTGCACTATCCGAAAATTACCTCGAGCAACTAAACAGAGAACCGACTCGTGGAGATAACATCTAGGACCTACTGATAACAAACAGACCCGAACTTTTCGACTCTGTATGTGCAGAACAGGGAATCAGTGATCATAAGGCCGTTGCAGAATCCCTGAATAAGGAAGTTAATAGGAATATAAAAAAGGGAGGAAGGTTTATCTGTTTAGCAAGAGTAATAGAAGGCAGATTTCAGACTACCTGACAGATCAAAACGAAAATTTCTGTTCCGACACTGACAATGTTGAGTGTGTATGGAAAAAGTTCAAGGCAATCGTAAAATGCGTTTTAGACAGGTACGTGCCGAGTAAAACTGTGAGGGACGGGAAAAACCCACCGTGGTACAACAACAAAGTTAGGAAACTACTGCAAAAGCAAAGGGAGCTTCACTCCAAGTTTAAACGCAGCCAAAACCTCTCAGACAAACAGAAGCTAAACGATGTCAAAGTTAGCGTAAGGAGGGCTATGCGTGAAGCATTCAGTGAATTCGAAAGTAAAATTCTATGTACCGACTTGACAGAAAATCCTAGGAAGTTCTGGTCAGACGTTAAATCAGTAAGTGGCTCGAAACAGCATATCCAGAAACTCCGGGATGATGATGGCATTGAAACAGAGGACGACACGCGTAAGGCTGAAATACTAAACACCTTTTTCCAAAGCTGTTTCACAGAGGAAGACCGCACTGCAGTTCCTTCTCTAAATTCTCGCACAAACGAAAAAATGGCTGACATCGAAATAAGTGCCCAAGGAATAGAAAAGCAACTGGAATCACTCAACAGAGGAAAGTCTACTGGACCTGACGGGATACCAATTCGATTCTACACAGAGTACGCGAAAGAACTTGCCCCCCTTCTAACAGCCGTGTACCGCAAGTCTCTAGAGGAACGGAAGGTTCCAAATGATTGGAAAAGAGCACAGGTAGTACCAGTCTTCAAGAAGGGTCGTCGAGCAGATGCGCAAAACTATAGACCTATATCTCTGACGTCGATCTGTTGTAGAATTTTAGAACATGTTTTTTGCTCGAGTATCATGTCGTTTTTGGAAACCCAGAATCTACTATGTAGCAACTAAACAGAGAACCGGTTCGTGGAGATAACATCTAGGACCTACTGATAACAAATAGACCCGAACTTTTCGACTCTGTATGTGCAGAACAGGGAATCAGTGATCATAAGGCCGTTGCAGAATCCCTGAATATGGAAGTTAATAGGAATATAAAAAAAGGGAGGAAGGTTTATCTGTTTAGCAAGAGTAATAGTAGGCAGATTTCAGACTACCTGACAGATCAAAACGAAAATTTCTGTTCCGACACTGACAATGTTGAGTGTGTATGGAAAAAGTTCAAGGCAATCGTAAAATGCGTTTTAGACAGGTACGTGCCGAGTAAAACTGTGAGGGACGGGAAAAATTCACCGTGGTACAACAACAAAGTTAGGAAACTACTGCAAAATCAAAAAGAGCTTCACTCCAAGTTTAAACGCAGCCAAAACCTCTCAGACAAACAGAAGCTAAACGATGTCAAAGTTAGCGTAAGGAGGGCTATGCGTGAAGCATTCAGTGAATTCGAAAGTAAAATTCTATGTACCGACTTGACAGAAAATCCTAGGAAGTTCTGGTCTGACGTTAAATCAGTAAGTGGCTCGAAACAGCATATCCAGACACTCCGGGATGATGATGGCATTGAAACAGAGGATGACACGCGTAAAGCTGAAATACTAAATACCTTTTTCCAAAGCTGTTTCACAGAGGAAGATCGCACTGCAGTTCCTTCTCTAAATCCTCGCACAAACGAAAAAATGGCTGACATCGAAATAAGTGCCCAAGGAATAGAAAAGCAACTGGAATCACTCAACAGAGGAAAGTCTACTGGACCTGACGGGATACCAATTCGATTCTACACAGAGTACGCGAAAGAACTTGCCCCCCTTCTAACAGCCGTGTACCGCAAGTCTCTAGAGGAACGGAAGGTTCCAAATGATTGGAAAAGAGCACAGGTAGTACCAGTCTTCAAGAAGGGTCGTCTAGCAGATGCGCAAAACTATAGACCTGACGTCGATCTGTTGTAGAATTTTAGAACATGTTTTTTGCTCGAGTATTATGTCGTTTTTGGAAACCCAGAATCTACTCTGTAGGAATCAACACGGATTCCGGAAACAGCGATCGTGTGAGACCCAACTCGCTTTATTTGTTCATAAGACCCAGAAAATATTAGATACAGGCTCCCAGGTAGATGCTATTTTTCTTGACTTCCGGAAGGCGTTCGATACAGTTCCGCACTGTCGCCTGATAAACAAAGTAAGAGCCTACGGAATATCAGACCAGCTGTGTGGCTGGATTGAAGAGTTTTTAGCAAACAGAACACAGCATGTTGTTATCAATGGAGAGACGTCTACAGACGTTAAAGTAACCTCTGGCGTGGGACAGGGGAGTGTTATGGGACCATTGCTTTTCACAATATACATATATAAATGACCTAGTAGATAGTGTCGGAAGTTCCATGCGGCTTTTCGCGGATGATGCTGTAGTATACAGAGAAGTTGCAGCATTAGAAAATTGTAGCGAAATGCAGGAAGATCTGCAGCGGATAGGCACTTGGTGCAGGGAGTGGCAACTGACCCTTAACATAGACAAATGTAATGTATTGCGAATACGTAGAAAGAAGGATCCTTTACTGTATGATTATATGATAGCGGAACAAACACTGGTAGCAGTTACTTCTGTAAAATATGTGGGAGTATGCGTGCGGAACGATTTTAAGTGGAATGATCATATAAAATTAATTGTTGGTAAGGCGGGTATCAGTTTGAGATTCATTGGGAGAGTCCTTAGAAAATGTAGTTCATCAACAAAGGAGGTGGCTTACAAAACACTCGTTCGACCTATACTTGAATATTGCTCATCAGTGTGGGATCCGTACCAGATCGGATTGACGGAGGAGATAGAGAAGATCCAAAGAAGAGCGGCGCGTTTCGTCACAGGGTTATTTGGTAAGCGTGATAGCGTTACGGAGATGTTTAGCAAACTCAAGTGGCAGACTGCAAGAGAGGCGCTCTGCATCGCGGTGTAGCTTGCTCGCCAGGTTTCGAGAGGGTGCTTGGTCGCCAGGTTTCGAGAGGGTGCGTTTCTGGATGAGGTATCGAATATATTGCTTCCCCCTACTTATACCTCCCGAGGAGATCACGAATGTAAAATTAGAGAGATTCGAACGCGCACGGAACTTTCAGACAGTCGTTCTTCCCGCAAACCATACGCGACTGGAACAGGAAAGGGAGGTAATGACAGTGGCACGTAAAGTGCCCTCCGCCACACACCATTGGGTGGCTTGCGGAGTATAAATGTAGATGTAGATGTAGACGCAGATGTAGATCACCTTCCTGTTGCAATAACGGCAGAAGAACGTGTCTAACAACATTCTGCATGTAGAGAGAGCTGGTTAGTGTTTCCTCCAGAAAAACCAAAGGTGGACGAGAGACCATAAGACGTGGATGGATGTCTTCGATAAATACACTCTACGAGACAGCACTCACCAGGTCTACATCTTACGCACAAACGGCCATCACTTCGGGCACACAGAAGCTGCTTTCATCGGTGAAGTCCACGGCGCGCCATTCCATTTTCCAAGAGATCCTCTGACGGCACCAGTAGAGCCACGCATGTCGATGTTGTGGTATGAGAGGAAGTTGGGCTCTAGTCTGCGGGCCCGTAGTCCCCTTGCCAATACTCGTAACAACCGGTTCGCAACGGTTCGTGTTGACACGTCTGGGCTCAGAAGCCCTCTTATCTGTACTGTGGTAGCTGTACGGTCTGCCACTGCCTTAAAATGGGACGATCCCGGCGGGTTCTGTGCTTTGTGTACGTCCAGAATCTCGTCTACAGGTATGAGAATGTTCACGTGGCCATTGATACCAGCATCGTTGCACAGCTGACACAGGACGTCCAGCCTGTGTGGCTATTCTCCGAAAAGACCATCCTGCCACTCAGGAAGTCACAATGTGACCACTTTCAAACTCGCTCAGTTGACTGCGGGAAGCACTTGTGCGTCTTCGTGGCACGACTGCCTGCTTCCTTCACACGTTTGCACCACACTGAGCCTTCTGGCTCTCACCATCGCCTATTAAATGTCAGACAAACCATTGTCAGTACATCTACGATTCCTGGGGTGCATATGCCGTCATCGGATCAAAATCGACGTTGTCGTTGTAGGTGTACTACTTACTTTTTCTGGCAGTGTAAGGGTGAGGTAAGTGAAGCGTTATATGGTTCTTAATTTGTCATTGCCTAAAACACAAAATTAACAAAAATACGTATAAATTCAATAAGTGACTGCGAAAAAGCTTGCATTACTAACATGGACACTCACTAACATGTCAAACCTAAATTTAACTACAAGTTCTTTATACGGGAGAAAATATCGAAATGTTTGTCACAAGTGTTTTATACTAAGAAACAATAAACCCAGAGTTTAAGGCTGCGTCTTTATTGCGTACACTAAACATTTTCAAGAAATATGGAGGTGATATGAACATAGATATAACTGCCACATCCAGCACAAATAATACGGATCTTTGTAAAAAGACCTATACTGATTTTTGACTAATGCTTTATTTATACAGGGCGATTGGAACGGAACGGAACGGAACGGAAGAGTCAGTTGGTGACAAACCTTCTGACTGACGCATAGAGATGGACTGCGAAGTTGAGATGGTGCTGTCTCGTGTGCTGATCCTGCTGGCACGCCGATCGTCGTCTGCACCACCATCCGTTTCCTACGAGCAATACCCAGATATTTTCCATTTTCAACATGTTAAATTGACATGAGTTACAGCAATGAAAGTTAACAATATGTTCGTTATGTTATCCATCTCACAGAAAGTTGATCTTCTACACAACGGGAAGAATTAAATGAATCTGGATTCGCTATGTATTGCTGATATACACTGATTGTAAAAGATCTCAACACCAAAAAGTATTCGGAATACATTTTTCTAGGTAACATATTTAAATGATTAACATTGCAAGATCACAGGTTAATATAAGCGTGAGATAAACCATTGCAGATGTGACATGATGGTACATTAATAACAGGTGTAACTGCCAGAATGTGCATGCGTGGTGTTGTGCAGGTGCCAGATGTCAGTTTGTGGGATGGAGTTCTATGAATGTTCCGCTTGGTCGGTCAATACAGGGACGGTTAATGCTGTTTGTGGATGACGTTGGAGTTGTCGTCCGATGATGCCCCGTATGTGCACGACAGGAGACAGATCTTGATAGAGCGAGCCAAGATAATACGTTGACACTCTGAAGAACATATTGGGTTACAACAGCGGTATGTGGCCGTGCGTTATCCTTTTGCAAAACACCTCCTCGTATGCTGTTCATGAATGGCACTTCAACAGGTCGAATGACCAAACTGAAGTACAAATTTGCAGTCACTAAACTTTGAAAAAACACACTACATGCAGCTCAGAACTTGTAAGCGGTGTCCCAAGAGTATATGTCTAACATACGATGACAAGAAGATAGAAGAAGTGGACAGTGTTAAATTCTTGGGATTACAGCTTGATAATAAATTCAACTGGGAGGAGCACACCACAGAACTGCTGAAGCGTCTTAACAAATCTCTGTTTGCAATGCGAATTTTGTCAGACATAGGGGATATAAAAATGAAAAAGCTGGCATACTATGCTTACTTTCATTCCATAATGTCATATGGGATTATTTTTTGGGGTAATTCATCAAGCCAAGCTTAAGTTTTCCGGGCACAAAAACGTGCAGTAAGAATTATATGTGGTGTGAACTCAAGAACATCCTGCAGAAGCCTGTTTAGGGAACTAGGGATACTAACTACAGCTTCCCAATATATTTATTCCTTAATGAAATTTATCATTAAAAATATATCACTTTTTCAAACCAACAGCTCAATTCATGGAATCAATACTAGAAATAAGAATAATCTTCACAAGGATTTAAAGTCACTTAGTCTTGTACAAAAAGGTGTGCATTATTCAGGAACACACATTTTCAATAACTTGCCAGCAGCCATAAAAAGCTTAACAACCAATGAAATTCAGTTTAAGAGAAGCCTAAAGGATTTATTGGTGGCCAACTCCTTCTACTCCATTGATGAATTTCTTAGTAAAACCAACTGATTTGTATATAAGTACAACATAACTTCTGCACAATTTCAGTGCAGTAATGTGTTCACTGAAAATTTGTGTGCCTGTGTCTGTATGTGTGTGAGTGTGTGTGGTTGTGTGTAAGTATAATCTAACTTCTGCACCATTTCAGTGCAGTAATGTGTTCATTGTAAATAAGTATTACAGTAGTTGTATTACATGTTTATTACCTTATAAATAAATAAAAAACTTTTTTATTTTAAATTCAGTGCATTAGTATTTGTAAAATGACTCTTAGTGTTCATTAAAAAATGACGATCATTCCACTTGGGACCTGTGGAATGGTACATTAGCTTATTTGTTTTAGTTGTAAATATTTGTCATGTATTGTTGTTTTTCTGACATGTTCCACATCCTGGAGGACCTCCTCACTACGGATCAATTGGAATGAAAGTAAATCTAATCTAATCTAATCTAGTCAGAGTACGAGAGAGAAACGCGAAGAGTGCTGCTGCTGCTGTAATTCAAAATCACACACCATATCATAACTCCAGATATAAATCCAATGTGTCCAGCACTCAGACAGGTTATTTTCAGGCCCCCGACTTGCCTCCTTCTAACCAACACACGGCCATCACCGGCACCCAGGTCGAACCGGCTTTCGTGAGAAAACACAACAGACCTCCACCCTGGCCTCCAATGCGCTCACCCTTGACACCACTGAAGCGCAAATGCTAGTGGTTTGTGGTCAGTGTAATGCACACTACAGGACGTGTGGCTCGGAGCTGTACTTCAAGTAACCGATTCTGAATAGTTCGTTGTGTCACTGTTGGGCCAACTGCTCCTCAGATTGCTGCTGCAGATGCACTACGATGCGCCAACCATACGCCCAATACGGCCGTCTTCTCTCTCGGTAGTGCCACATGGCTATCTGCAGCCCTGTATTCTTGCGACCGTACATTTTGGTGACCACCGCTGTCATCAGTCATGTATAGTGACTACATTCCTGTCAAGTCTTTCCGCAATGTCGCGGAACAAACATCCAGCTTATCAGAGCCCTCTTACATGACCTCGTTCAAACTCAGTGGGGTGCCGAAAATGGCGTCTTTGCCGCCTTAAAGGCAATCTTGACTAACATCAACTAACCACGTCCAATCTCAAAGGTAAGTAATGCTCACTACCGTTACTGCGTGTATTTAAAGTAAACCTGATTTGCGTCCTTGTAGTGGTCCTACTAGCGCCTGTCTTATACGACAGGAGAGAAATCTGAATAGACAACATCTTTCAGATGTACATTCATGGTTCAAATGGCTCTGAGCACTATGGAACTTAACATCTATGGTCATCAGTCCCCTAGAAATTAGAATTACTTAAACCTAACTAACCTAAGGACAGCACACAACACCCAGCCATCACGAGGCAGAGAAAATCCCTGACCCCGCCGGGAATCGAACCCGGGAACCCGGGCGTGGGAAGCGAGAACGCTACCGCACGACCACGAGATGCGGGCTGTACATTCATGCTGATAAATTAACGATAATGCTGGTACATGGTGAAACAACGCTCTGGCGGACGGTTTGCGGGTTTAAATCACCTCGGGGTATGACCATACGATGCATTTGACCTGCGGTCGTCTACGGTGGCGCTGGTAGCAGTCCACATACGCAGGAGGTGTGTTGGTGCACGTAAGAGTAAGGTACAGCGAGTAAGTGTGCAGACGTTTTCAGACGTGATAATGGTGACTGTGACATTACAGCCTTTATCACTGTAAAAGTTTTTTTTCTGTATTCGCGTCAGTATGTGCGAACTTTTAACATATATCAATGAATGTTGTAACCAGATATCTTTGCCGCGCTCCTGAAAAACGCAGAATATCACGATAGCTATAAACTGTTATACGCTGCTATCGGTCAGTAAAAAAAAACGATGCACCTATGTTTCAAAAAATAACAATGGACAATTTTTACTTCTGCAGGGAGCCGCGACGCTCTCTTGCTGTTCTTCTGTGAGTGTGTTGCGAGTCGGACGCAAAAGTATTGTGCTCCATACTGATATAATCATTTTTTTTGTAAATTTAAGAGTTTAAGTGATTAAAAATATATGTAGCCACAAACAAGCGAGAATGTGTATCACGAAAATTCGCTCCACCGCCACAATGGGTGGCCATGTTAATGTAAGTTTCCGTTTCATAATATAATACTTAAAGCCTTGAAGTTTATTTAATTTCATAGAAAATCTCTCAACCTTATTTTCATTAATTATACTTGTGATAATCTTTTCTGTTTAAAAGATATATGCAGCTTATGATCCAGCGTGTGTTCTGTCGGAACAGGAGGCTGTCGTGACGACATCGTTATAGTATTTATTCCAAGTTCTTTCAGTTCCGTTTATATGTTCGTACAAATCCAATTAGTTGGTCCCTTAGGTTTCTTTCATGTAACTTCCGTCTGTTTTCTCCGCGCGATCTTCCTCCAAAACAAAAATTTCTGTTCATTTTTTAGTAATTTTCGATATCGCGAATGAGAAAAGACAGCCGCCTCCTGCTCCGAACGGAACACCACGGCTTTTCTAACGTCGGAGAGTACTGCACGAATTTTCCGCTAAAAGGTAATAGAATTTCTTAAAGCTGGATCAATTACACATGTTGCTGCTGTTCTCCGACAAATCTGGTGTGATTAATAGTAATTTATTCTGTCACGACAAAAAGAACCAATTTTATTTTTACCAAAGCAACAAAGCTTTCAATTAAATTACTAGAAAAAAAAAAATCATACCAGATCTGGCGCCCGAACAGGGACCTCACTAAAATATTGAAAGTGTCACGGTACTAATATATGATTGTCTTATTTCATGTATCGCTCTTTGGAACCCAATGCTGCATAAAATTACGGATGAGCAATAAATATACGCAGTATTGAAGGACGCGGTATTTACACAAATATCTTGGGATTTAATAAGACGCAAATTTGCAGCTTTGAAGACAACGCCGAGTGAGTACCAAATTTTCGTTTGCCATAGTTCTGTCTAAAGAGTAGCTCATTTGACCTTCAAATTCGACCTCACTCTATCCTTTCTGTAGCTTAACGTAAAAAAAACCACCTTTTTTTTCTACGTAAATATTCGAAGATTTTCTGTAACCTTTTGCTTGGATTATTTGTTTTATACTGTAGCTAGTATTCTCGTGTAAGTTCAAGATGGATGCCATTTCAGTCTTTTCTGTGTAACAGCGTTGGCAATCAATTGTTTCAACGGCGTTGACTCCATCTTGTCTTTTTGCTACAGACGTGTGTCAGTTATTACCCACGTAACATTAGACATTTGACGAACGCGCCACGACTTTAACTTGCGCGGCAAGAATAATTGACAATCAGAATTTCAGTTGGCAGTACCCATTTTAAGTTGGCAATAGTTGAATTTCATTATGGCGGACGGACAATCGAGCGCGAACTCTGCAGACGAAAGCGACGGCACTGTTAACAAACATTACCGACTTCGCTCACGCGGAACGACGGCCAGGACAGACGACAGACAAGAGGTAGCTAACGTGGACGACACTCAGCAGGAAACACCCACCTCCCCGATAGCGGTATCAATTGACATTGTCAAAATGTTACAGGAATTGATACTAGACAGACAGGAGAGGGAACAACGTGAGAAAGACAGAGACAAGTTTTTATCAGAGTTGAAAACGGATATGACAACACAGATTGACTCAGTTAGGAATGACGTAAATACCACCATTGACTCAGTTAGGAATGACGTAAATACCACCATTCACTCAGTTAGGAATGACGTAAATACCACCATTGATGCGAAAGTAGGTACCCTCACTACGCAAGTAGGCTCTCTCGCAGCACAGATAGATTCGGTTAAGGGTGACGTCACGGCGCAAGTAACCACTTTGACAACACAGATAAGCACTCTGAATAACAAAATTGATAACATTGGTCAGAATCTCACAACTCAAATCGAAGCGTGTCGCAAAGAAACCGATTCGGTAAAACTTGCGTATAAAACAGTTGCACGACAGGTAGACGAGTTAGCGACAGCGGTAGCCACTGTAGAATCAAAAGTAAGTGCAATGGCGGATGACATTTCGGACCGAACTATTGAGGAAAGAGTTAACAGTAGTGTTGCTTCGCACACTAAAGCACTTTCCGAACATTACAAAGAATGGATTGATGTACAAGAGAAGCTTGTTGAGGAGAAGGTTACACGTGACTTGAAAGATGTTGTTAAATCCGCAACCTTAGACATATTATCTGCACCCGGCAGTTCAGGAGACACTGTTTGTACTGAACTAGGCCAAATTAGACGAGTGTTTACCCGGGATTTGCCGGAATGGCGGAAGCAAGTAACAGATGAGATATCCGACCTGAAACAGCAAATTCAAACACTACAGTATGATAACCAGAGTGACGGGAAACACTCACTACCTTCTGAGCCAGATGAACATCAATACCAGACAACACAACAACACAAGACACCACAGTACATTCCGCGACCGAAAAATGAATTTAACGATTCACGCAACAACAACACTGAACAATTGACACTCACAACCCTCATGAAAGAGGAGAGTGTATTGAAACATAGAGTTTTTCAACCATTCCAACCGGAAAAGCGAAATATTCATCCAGTCGTTTTCCTAAAGAACTTTTCAGGAGTCTTTCCAGCTGCCTGGAATGACAAACAGAGAATACAATTCATTACCGGATACATACAAGGAGAAAGTGCTATATGGGGAACCGAGATGGTTGATAAGTGCAAAACATTTAGCGAGTTTGAGAAGAACTTTTTAAGCAAATTTTGGAGCGCAGGTGTTCAGCAACGCCTACGCAAAGAGGTCTACAACGCCGAACCTTTCCATTCGAACAGTGGCGGACTTCGCCGGTACTTTGAAAAGTACTTGAGAAAGATACAATATTGGGACACTCCCATAACAACAAAAGATGTTATTATGATTCTTAAGTCAAAACTACCCATTTCCATACGCGAAAAATTAGTGAACGTGTCAGAGGAAGATCAGGACGCATTTTTATCCGTCCTTGATTCGCTCAATCTTATACACGAAGACGCGCGTGCAAATGCTAACCGTAAGAACAACAACGCAGGCACGTATTCGAATGGAAACGGTAGTAATGGAAATGGTTCACACGAAACACAATACGGAAACAAACAGTACAATAACCGCAATAGAGGCCGAAACAATGGTTACCGTAATGGTAAACGCAAAAACAAGCATTACGGCAACCAACGGTACAATCCAATATACAACACGCAACAACAGTATTACGGGAATGCCCCATACCAACCAAACAATAACGGTAGTAACTTCTACCAGAATGGGAACAAACACAAGGGTAAACGTTGCAACAATCAAAATTGCGGAGGTCAGCTACCTCCACCACAACCCTATGGGCAGCCACAACATCAGCAACAACAGCAATACACGCCTCAGCAACAACCATTCATGCAACAACAACAGTACACGCCACCACAACAGGACTTTAGATACAATAACAATAAACCAAGAAAACAATACAATCCACCGGTATATTTTACGCAGGCAAGTAATGTACCGATTTTTCAGCCTGGTAACCAAGTGCAGTACCAACAAGGGTTTGATACAAATCAACACACACAATGGGTAAAAAACCAGCGAGAATGGTCAAGTGATGTGACAGAAGAATCAAATCAGTCGCATCACAAGAAAGCGGAAAACTAAAGGCAGCACCTTTTCGCCTCCTTGGGGATGCTGCGGGACATAATGGGGGCAAACTCGACCTTGAACGACTTAACGTAATACGTTATGATCGCGACACTGACTTGAGAGACGATTTGTTGCAGGAAAATGTTGAGACAGACTTGAATGACGTATGGGAAGACGAAGTACAAGCAATGACTAAGATTTACACCTGCGGAATTAATGACGAGTCATCGGGAAAGAAATGAATGGTTAGATCCCATACCTAAAATTGTAGAACCAGAATTAGATTTAGATGCAAAACTTAGGCAAGCATTGGTATCCTTAGCTGTACAGGCGAATCTACGCAAGAAGTCTTACGACAAGAAGGTATCTAAGGCTCTTACATATGATATTAATGAAAAGGTGCTTTTACGGACACATTTTAAGCCATCGAAGTTGCTGAAAAGAAATCGGAAATGGAGGCTATTGTACGACGGACCATTTGTAGTAATTAGAAAACCACATACAGGATGTTATCTAATAGCGGATCCAGCATCTGGCAGAATTAAAGGATTGTATCACCACCAGGATCTCAAGAAGTATAACGAGGCAAAGTAACAAGCAAAGGAACATTAGCCTAAGGTTTAACCTGTGAAACACTTCGGTATTCAAACACACCAATACGAGTACTCACGCTTTGGCGAAAAAACTGAGGTAATTGAAGATTTGATTTATTATGGCGTACGAAAAAGAAAGCACATTCCATTTGAGAGGACAGATTCTCAGTTAGTTTTAAGTTAGTCATAGGTGTAAGCAGTCCAAGTTGGCTGTTGGCATTGAGGAATGCCGTTATTGGTGAAAGGAGATACGGAAGGAAGTAGCAGATTGCCACCTTCCAACTCCAATGAATATATATATGTATGTGAAATATTAGGTTAAGCAATTTCTTTTTCAGCCCTCAAGATGGAATGTTAGTCTTTAAGTGTACAGAGTACAGCCTATTGCGTGTAAACTGTGCGTTATTGTAACACCGCCATGAACTATACCTTTTGTTAACGCGATCTTTAGAATTAAACAGATTTGTGTAGCCAAGTGTTTGAACTGTCAAAAGCTGTAAATAACAGAGAGAGAGAGAGTATCACGTAGTATTTGATAGTTTTCAGGAGATTCAATCTCAGATTCAAAGTACCATCTACGAACAGTAAGCCTCATAAGATTTAATAGCTAAGCAACAAAGCATTTCCTTTATTCTGTTTTACAACAGCTGTTAGGTCATGTAGTCGAGAGTGCCACTACATGGAAACATATACGTCGTACTGACAAGTCTGAAGTATTCCTGATGGTAAACGTTTCTTCTTTAAACATGTAAGATGCACTAAAGTAATTAGCTATTTCACAGCCAAGCCCGACAATCGCCCAGAAGGAAGCGTGAGAAACTAGAAAGCTGTCACCAGATATGACTCACATTATAATAATAAAACTAAGATCTGATATTAGATTAAAGAATAGCCACTTGAAGGCACACGTGACGCATGTCATGCATCTAAAGTCACAAAAAAAAAAAAAAAAAAAAAAAAAAAAAAAAAAAAAAAAAAAAAAAATCCTGGTGTAGTTGTGCTAGAATTTGTATATGTATATAGTGTATTTATGTTCATATTTGATCCTCTCCTCTTCCACTTCCCCATCCTATCCCATTAAAAAAAAAGTGAGGATTAGAATTTGACAGGCTCATCTGAGTGCTCTTTAGACGGTTGAAGTGGAAACGAAATTTGTGGGAGAGATCCGTTAGCGAAAGTTTTGTTCTAATCGCGTATCGCGAGTAGCAATGTTGAGAGATTATAATACATTCCGCGAGTAGTACTTGCAGCCAGTAACTTTATGAAGCATGAATCTTACGGAGAGAAATGCATGAGTATGCTCGACCAGTAGAGACAGAATTTGTTCAATCTGTGCTCTACATAAACAGTGACACTAAATTTTGAAGAGAAACGAAATAACAAGCTACTTAAAAGATTTGTTTTAAGAAAAATTTTACCTTTGTAAAAGGGAGAGAGAATAAACGAAATAATCGTGCCTTGATGCACAAGTAGTGGTATTCAATACGCTAATCCGGCGTGGCGTGACTGAAAAGGTTAACAGAATTTTGTGACTGTAAGCAAACTTAAGAAATGTATGTATGTATGTAATTTATAGACATTGTTAATCTTGTAATGTATTTACCTGTGAGTAACTTGAACTGTGAACTTTGAAATCGCAATGTGAGATGGGAGATGTGAATTTGCAGACACTTTAAGACGTTCTGAACAAAATGCGAATGATAAAGTGTACAAAATACGTGTGCAGTGACATGTGTACACGCAAGTGCAGGTAGTGACAGCGATCACAGCAAAGCATTTTGCAAACTATATGTAAAACGTTGGCTTCACTGACCTGTGTGTAAGCAGCATGGCAGGTCGCAGGGACTGTCGTGTGAAATCCTCGAAACAGACGTTGGTATTTTCTACCCAAGTTTTCGATACGCCGATCGACGATGGAGAAAGGACACTAGACGTGTGTTTTCCGCGTGTTCTCATTTTAGCAGAGCGCGAGTGACACACGTTAAACTTCCTACGAGCATACACGAGCGCGTGTTGCACTGAACTAGTAACCGGCAACAGCGCGGAGCTGCTTGCAGTTGGACTCAACAATTAACATTTGAAACACAACCGACGCGCGCGCTGTGGAGGCGTGTCATTGACCTTAGAATGTTTTCCGTCTTACAACTACGCAAGAGACATTGCTAAAGCTATCACAGTGAAACTTAATTATGAACTTTATTTATTCTGCAAAAAGAGAAGTCTTAGCTTCAAATTAATTTCCATTTAATCAGTCACGTCGGATATTTTGCGATAGATAATTAAATAAAGACAAGGCATTTCTGAGCACTGAAACGTTAACTGGAAGGGAAGGTTATCAATCCTGTCCAGAATCCTATAAAACCTTTACCTGTAAGTCTACATTATAGCACGAACCTAACACAGGTTTCTTTTTGTTTATTTGCATGTAAACGACCTGACGCTTGATGCGAGACACTAGAGAGGCAACACGAGCGAACACCAAAAAAAAGGACGCTACCCAGGGTCGTGACCTCTCGGACGACGCCGATCACCGAACGAGAATAGACGTTCCAGACTCCGGTTAAGTGAGCGCGTGACAAAAGTGTACAGTGTAGTGTCAAGTGCAACGTCCTGATTAACAACGACATTCTAAAAGAATCTAATGAAACGGATAAAAAACATTACGAGACCAAACAGGTCACGGACAATTTTAGAGGACTGTTTAAGTAATTATTTCAATGTATCTGTGTATGTTTGTCTACTGACATGTTTTGTTTTCTATATAGAGTATTATTCATTTATCTTTGTGTGTGTTAGACTTAAGATTGTTTTTTGTCATATGTTGTTTCACAGTAACAGCAATTAAGATAACAGTGCAAGGACACCTTACAATGAACTGAGAGAAGTGCCAAAGTGCACAAAAGACACTGAAAGACTTTATTTGTTTTCATAACTGAACTGGAAGCATAAAATAACTAGATGACAAACTCATTCCAATTTTATGTTAGAACGAAGGTAAACAGATGATAAAACACAGTAATGTCTTGAAACTACATGTGAGTCCTGATGATCCTCCGGAATCATCATGCCTCACATGGGAGGCATTGTGACATTACAGCCTTTATCACTGTAAAAGTTTTTTTTCTGTATTCGCGTCAGTATGTGCGAACTTTTAACATATATCAATGAATGTTGTAACCAGATATCTTTGCCGCGCTCCTGAAAAACGCAGAATATCACGATAGCTATAAACTGTTATACGCTGCTATCGGTCAGTAAAAAAAAACGATGCACCTATGTTTCAAAAAATAACAATGGACAATTTTTACTTCTGCAGGGAGCCGCGACGCTCTCTTGCTGTTCTTCTGTGAGTGTGTTGCGAGTCGGACGCAAAAGTATTGTGCTCCATACTGATATAATCATTTTTTTTGTAAATTTAAGAGTTTAAGTGATTAAAAATATATGTAGCCACAAACAAGCGAGAATGTGTATCACGAAAATTCGCTCCACCGCCACAATGGGTGGCCATGTTAATGTAAGTTTCCGTTTCATAATATAATACTTAAAGCCTTGAAGTTTATTTAATTTCATAGAAAATCTCTCAACCTTATTTTCATTAATTATACTTGTGATAATCTTTTCTGTTTAAAAGATATATGCAGCTTATGATCCAGCGTGTGTTCTGTCGGAACAGGAGGCTGTCGTGACGACATCGTTATAGTATTTATTCCAAGTTCTTTCAGTTCCGTTTATATGTTCGTACAAATCCAATTAGTTGGTCCCTTAGGTTTCTTTCATGTAACTTCCGTCTGTTTTCTCCGCGCGATCTTCCTCCAAAACAAAAATTTCTGTTCATTTTTTAGTAATTTTCGATATCGCGAATGAGAAAAGACAGCCGCCTCCTGCTCCGAACGGAACACCACGGCTTTTCTAACGTCGGAGAGTACTGCACGAATTTTCCGCTAAAAGGTAATAGAATTTCTTAAAGCTGGATCAATTACACATGTTGCTGCTGTTCTCCGACAAATCTGGTGTGATTAATAGTAATTTATTCTGTCACGACAAAAAGAACCAATTTTATTTTTACCAAAGCAACAAAGCTTTCAATTAAATTACTAGAAAAAAAAATCATACCAGATGACTGTGTGTTGAAAATGGCTCAAAGAACATATATTGATGACGTTATGATGGGTAGAATACTAGGGCGACTGTAGGCTGGTCAAACGCAACAGGTGATAGCATAGGCCCCCCGTGTGCCGCAAAGTGTGATTTCAAGATTATGGCAACAATTCCAGCAGGCAAAAACGTCTCCAGGCGCTATAGTACGGAACTTCCACAGTGTACAACACCACAAGAAGACCGATATCTCACCATCAGTGTCCGTAGACGGCCATGGAGTACTGCAGGTAGCTTTGCTCGGGACCTTATCGCAGCCACAGGAACAGTTGTCTCCAGACACACAGTCTACAGACGACTGAACAGCCATGGTTTATTCGCCCGGAGACCTGCGAGGTGCATTCTACTGGCTCTTGGTCACAGCAGAGCCCCTAAAGCCTGGTGTCAAGAACACAGTACATGGTCATCGGACCAATGGTCCCAGGTTATGTTCACGGACGAGTCCAGGTATAGTTTGAACAGTGATTCTCGCAGGGTTTTCATCTGGCGTGAACCAGGAATCAGATACCAACCCCTTAATGTCCTTGAAAGGTACCTGTATGGAGGTCGTGGTTTAATAGTGTGGGATGGGATTATGATTGGTGCACGTACACCCCTGCATGTCTTTGACAGAGGAACTGTGTCAGGTGTATCGGGACGTCATTTTTCACCAAGATGTCCGCCTTTTCAGGGCTGCAGTGGGTCCCACTTCCTCCTGATGGATGATAACGCACGGCCCCACCGAGCTGCCATCGTGGAGGAGCACCTTGAAACAGAAGATATCGGGAGAATGGAGTGGCCTGCCTGTTCTCCAGACGTAAACCACATCAAGCACCTCTGGTATGCTCTCGGTCGACGTATCGCTGCACGTCTTCAAAGCCCTACGACACTTCAGGAGCTCCGACAGGCACTGGTGCAAGAATGGGAGGCTATACCATAGCAGCTGCTCGCCCGCCTGATCCAGAGTATGCCAACCCGTTGTGCGGTACGTGTGCATGGTAATCATATCCCATAGTGATGCCGGGGTACATGAGCAGGAAACAGTGGCGTTTTGTAGCACATGTGTTTCGGAACGGTTTTCTCAACTTACAGATGTGTGTCGTTGGTGTTCCCTATGTGCCTATGCTATTAGCGCAAGTTTTGTGTAGTGCCACGTTGTGTGGCACCACATTCTGCAGTTATCCTTAATTTACGAGCATGAGTGTAGAAACACGCCTACCAAGTTTCGCTTATGTCGGACAAGTCTATCTTTGTTTTTCGTTTTTTTTCCGTCGGTGTATTTCAGAACTGAGACCAATTGGGATGAGAACCATGTAATGGGATCGCTCTCTATCGATAATATAGCATAAGGCTGTGGTCCAACAGCGGTTTGAATCAAGGCAAAAATCTAATCTGTACACCAAGGCAGAAGGTGCTTTAAATATATTCAGAGGCTACAAGTGGTGTAGTCTCGGCTTGCCAGTTACTTCCAAATTTACTACGAATTGTGGAACAGCGACAGTTGACAGGTGCAGAAACACAGCAAAGTATCATGTAGATTGACAGCTAGTTCCTTTTGTTCTCGTTTATTCCATAGAGAGCTAGTAAATTGTATGTTTGCATGCCTCAGTGGTCGTTGTAACATAGAGCTTGTCCTTTAAACAGCATAATTACTGAGAATATTGTAAGAAATTTTTATTGGTATTACTGGATTCTCTCCATAACCTAGAGCCTATCCTTAACGAACCAGAGAGAAAAGACACTAAATTCTTTTTACATAAATTGTTACTACTTTACCTGAAAGTAGAATGCTACACACTTATTTCCCACTAATACAGTGCTTGAGAAAGATATTTATTGTTACGGTCAAGTATTGTTTTTTTGTGTTGTTTATATACAGTGGGAATGAAGTACATGTGCCTTTGCGGTTCTATAGTGGTGGTAGTCTCCATGATACATGCGCATGGTATCAACTGAAGATGCGATTCACTATCCTTCCCCAGCAGTCATGTGGTCTTACAGTAATACAATTTACGCAGTTAATCTTAGTAGCATTCAGTTATATTGTCTGTGTTTTCTGTAGCGTATTTTGGGGAAGCACATTATTACGACCGACGGAAGCCGTATTAATATCCCCACAATCTAAGGATATCGATAACGCATCATGGGCGTCGCAGCTCATGAGAGAGGTGCCTCGCCAAAGGCATGAAGTGCGGGTCACTTGGGCTGCACCACTGACAGCCACGGACTAAGGAAGTTTAAACGTTAACGTCCCGTCGATATCGAGGTCATTAGAGACGGAGCACAAGCTCTGGAAGTTCAAAGCATGGGGAAGGAAATTGTCCATGTTTTTGCAAAGGAACCATCCCGGCATTTGCCTGGACCGATTTTGGGAAATCAGGGAATATCTAAATATGGATGGCAGGACGCAGATCTTAACTATCGTCCTCCTGGCTGCGACTCCAGTGCGCTTCGCCATTGCGCCACCTCGCTTGGTCAAGCAAGCCGCTGCGGCGCAGTCTAGTATAGCACGCTGTAATACTTTTCAATGCTGGTTGCTTTGCGTATGGCGACACTGCTATTGACTAGGATTTTCTGGATATCGTTATTAACATTCTTCCTGTGTTCCATTCATGACGATCTCGGCTTGGCCCACGGACTGCGCATTCGTCTCCAACGCGGATTCTTCAGTGGCGACGAGTTGTTAGCCTAACCTTTTTTATGGTGAAGCGTTCGCCTCTGGTTCCTGTGTTTATGAAACTTGGGCAGCAACGGCTGCCATTGAAACAGAAGCAGGAACAGTGTGATATTCAAGTGCCGTGCTGGGGCTCGTTCCTCAGCAGCAACAACGCCAGTAAGTGGCCATGGTTATGTACCCACCGCCATGACCTGCCTTTAACGAGGTGGGAAGTCTACTCCGCTATTTTGCACAGTACTGTTCTAAGTATGGCATTTCTGGTAGGCAGCGGAGTGTTTGCTTTTGCCTTCTAACAGCCGGCACGGTAGCTCAGCGTGTTCGGTCAGAGGGTTAGCAGCCCTCTGTAATAAAAAAACTGAGCTAATCGATCAACAACGAACTTAAACGGATGTCTTACGACGTCCGCCCCGAGCAGATGCACCGAACAAATGCGAACAAAATGAGAGTAAAATACAAAAAAAAAAAAAAAAAAAAAATGTGGTCAGCGCGACAGAGAGTCAATCCTAAGGGCCCGGGTTCGATTCCCGCCTGGGTCGGAGATTTTCTCCGCTCAGGAAGTGGGTGTTGTGTTGTCCTAATCATCATCATTTCATCCCTGTCGACACACAAGGCGTCCAAGTGGCGTCAAATTGAAAGCCTTGCACCCGGCGAACGGTCTACCCGACGGGAGGCCCTCGTCACACGACGATATTCGAAGCCAGTAATGGAGTCGTCTACGACAATTTTTTCTCTCGCACTCAGTATATGACTCATTATCATCATCATCACCATCTTCTTCTTCTTCTTCTTCTTCTTCTTCTACATCTTCACCATCGACCAACACAATGTAGCAAAAGAGCTCGCAAAAAAATGGTTTAAATGGCTCTGAGCACCATGGGACTTAACTGCTGTAATCATCAGTCCCCTAGAACTTAGAACTACTTAAACCTAACTAACATAAGGACATCACAGACATCCATGCCCGAGGCAGGATTCGAACCTGCGACCGTAGCGGGCGAGCGGTTCCAGACTGTAGCGCCTAGAACCGCTTGGCCACTACGGCCGGCAAGGAGCTTGCAGAGAATGGTGGTCATATTTATATGACTATATATCCTAGTGCTGACAGTGTCTGTCGATTGTCACGAGTCAAGATACTTTCCACTTCCTTATTATTTTTCGTCCTCGTCGTTTTCTTCGTATCCCTTTTTATCTCTGCAGACGCATTACCTGAATACCATATTCGTCGCGTTAAGTGTGATGAAACAATTATTTCTCCTCAGTCGAATCTGCAAGATTCATGTCGTGATCTCTAATAAATATACTTAACTTTGTATATCAAGCAAGCAGTAAAGGAAACAAAAGAAAAATTTGGAGTAGGAATTAAAATCCATGGAGAAGAAATTAAAACTTTGAGGTTCGCCGATGACATTGTAATTCTGCCAGAGACAGAAAAGGACCTGGAAGAGCAGCTGAACAGAATGGACAGTGTCTTGAAATGAGGATTTAAGGTGAACATCAACAAAAGCAAAACGAGGATAATGGAATGTAGTCGAATTAAGTCGGGTGATGCTGAGGGAATTAGATTAGGAAATGAGACACTTAAAGTAGTAAAGGAGTTTAGCTATTTGGGAAGCAAAATAACTGATGATGGTCGAAGTAGAGAGGATATAAAATGTAGACTGGCAATGGCAAGGAAAGCATTTCTGAAGAAAAGAAATTTGTTAACATCGAGTATAGGTTTATGTGTCAGGAAGTCGTTTCTGAAAGTATTTGTATGGAGTGTAGCCATGTATGGAAGTGAAACATGGACGATAAATAGCTTGGACCAGAAGAGAATAGAAGCTTTCGAAATGTGGTGCTACAGAAGAATGTTGAAGATTAGGTGGGTAGATCATGCAACTAATGAGGAGGTATTGTATAGGATTGGGGAGAAGAGAAGTTTGTGGTAGAACTTGACTAGAAGAAGGGATCGGTTGGTAGGACATCTTCTGAGGCATCAAGGGATCACAAATATAGCATTGGAGGGCAGCGTGGAGGGTAAAAATCGTAGAGGGAGACCAAGAGATGAATACACTAAGCAGATTCAGAAGGATGTAGGTTGCAGTAGGTACTGGGAGATGAAGAAGCTTGCACAGGATAGAGTATCATGGAGAGCTGCATCAAACCAGTCTCTGGACTGAAGACCACAACAACAACAACAACTACTACTTTGAAACCTACCTTACCACGACTGGCACGCAAATGAGCTGATTCTATAATCTTACATTTAGACATTTAGGCGGTACTGCAAGCAGAAAATGACGTATTTGATGCGCAAGAGCAAAATTGTGGAATGAACAACCAGAAATCTTACAGTCGACGCACGTTCTGAATATTTACTAGATATTCTGTTATTTTTAAGGTTTCTTTCTCAGTTACATCTCTCACCGAAACAAACAATGTGCCTTTATTATCACCCAGCTTAAAATCAACATATAGAGAACTCAACAGCTCGCATTGTTTGAGAGTTTCACTGTAACTGATATTCAGTTGAACACTGAACAGAGTGGAAAAATCGTCGCCGAGTTCTAGGTTTCACAGTTATTCTGTCCGGAATTTCCACGTAGCCTATATGATTATAAAAATTGAAGTTATTGTTTCTCGATATAATATTCGATATGGGACTGCAGGTAATAAGTTGAGTAAGGCAATTTCGTGAACATGATGAGATCAATTTAGCACAGGGTTAAAGAGAGCACTTACAACAGAGGTTTTAACGGTCAAGCTCAACTCCACATCATGCTCGATGATGTCAATTGTGATACTGACAGTATGCGGTAAGACACTTGCTAATTAGTCCATTGTTCAGAAACTTTAAATAGAAAAGGCCACGCTTTTGATTTTAGGCAAATGAAACAGATTGTAGTTATACTTTATTGTATAATTTTTGAAATACCTTACTATTTCAGGAGGAAGCGGTAAATTACCGAAACTTTCAAAGAAGAATACAACATTTTCATTCTTCTTGTAAGACATTCACTGTCAACCAGGTTCATTTTCCGTCTGTGGGTTAACAATCGCGCTCTCATAACTCTCAGGCATTTTGGGTAAAAAATCTCTCACAAAGAACACATCGGAAGCGTGGTTCACTCTCCATTCACCAAGAGCATTTCGGCTTTTCCTGCATTGGTAAATTCCATTGTCCACTCACGAGCTTCTGCTTGGACTGTTACACAATGACTAGCAAGTGACAATACACTCAAGGAACACTCAAGCACACTATAAGCAAACATCGCAGTAAGCAACTATGCAGATTGAATAGCACGAAGGAATGTTGCTGTGCAAATTTTTCAAAATACGACACCTCGTAAACGAGTTGCAACTAGAATACTGCAACAAACACCAGTGACATTTCCATTTATCCTATTTTTAGTTTTTTAATGTCAGTAGGCATTGTTCCATTTAAAAAGTGTATTCTGGCACAAAAATACAATTTCTAATTATTATTACAATCTGTTGATTGGCTAACAATACGAGCCCCTGTCTACCAAGCCATTCTGTGAAAACCACACATCAATGGCACTTACCATTTCCGGAATATCTGCAGTGCAAGTTTTACAAGAATCCTCGGTGTATTCCAAGATGTGAAGTATGCACTTGACCTCCCTGTCAGTCATACTACTGACGTTACTGGCTTGCAACCACAGAAACACAAACATGGCGATTTATTTCTACATACAGTTAGAAGCATTGTATCGTCCTTCCAGTTGACGAAAAAAATATGATTACTTATCTTCTCCTTCATGAATATGGCCATAGATTTAAGAATGCGTATATACATTCCAAATTACGTCAGTAATATAAGAATAAATTTCTAGCACAAGAGTTTGAGAACTGTTTATGATATTGGATACTTCACATTTTTAAGTAACGAAGATTTAATATCGCCTGATGAAGCGCTACTGCTTTCGATTTTTATTTTTTACGATGTTGCTTGTGAAAAGTTAGATCACATGAAAGTCTACGTTTCTATGAGATGCCATTCTGGAACAGACAGCTTATATCTACATCAAACATATAGCAAAATTTCAAAACAATTAATTAAAGACAATACTAATGTATTTTTTTTTTTTTTCAAAAAAGTCTAACGTAATTTGAGGCATGTATTCAACGATCATGTTAACACAGATAAGACTTTTAACGTATTACTTGAACTTTGTGAAGCATCATCTAGTAAGGGTGGATATGAACTTCCAGTTACAAGCAAAGATGACTATTTAAATAATAGGCGATATCATATTAATTTCGATAACTACATTTGTATGTGAGAGCCTGTGATGTGATGTAAATTGAGACGTTTGCTTGTAATTGGTTCAGTTGTGACTGAGCACTACAGTTGTCAAGACGTTTCTCAATTCGATTGAATGGAAGATCAGTCTCAAAAGTCAGGTGTTGAAATCTCGATGAAACATTTTCAGGAAACTGGCCTTGCTGCAAAATAGGCAGTCTGAAACTGACTGTATTGAAAAAAGTATTTAGACCTGTTTTCCAACCGCTACACAGATGGGGAGAGATATTCGAAAGGGAAAATAAGACATACATAGACAAAGTATTTATGAAAGCAGAAGAAGAAGAACAATAACAAGATGATGATGGTGCAGACGAAGATGCAGTAGAGTAAAAAGAGAAAGTAAAATTGGAAGCATGGGGTGGACTGACAATATAATTCTTTAACCAGTAGATAGAATGCGTGATACTATATACAGCATCAGATATGAACCAACAACAAGAGTGTAGATGAGTGAGTTGTTAGAAGTAACTAGCCAAAGAGATGATTGAATAATTCATAATGTATGATAGCCGGGAATGAGAGAATTATATAACCTATTGTTTCAAACAAAACCTTCTAAAATGAGTTACGGAGGACGCGATCTACAAAATTATGGTACAGTTCTCAAGGCTAACAATGCTCATAAGTGAAGCTATCTCTATGAAAAACCATTTAATTGAAAACGAGACTATAAATACACTCAAATCGTTAATCCTCCATTAAATAAAATTGGTGTATCACTAATGAGTGATGACGTATATATCAATCCATACGAAAACGCACTTTAAGTTCGCGATTGGAAGAGTCTCCACCGAACCACGAGCACATATTGATTTGGCTAACTGTAACAATCCGAATTGGTTGGTGGAGTGATTAGTTTTTTGTTAGTTTCGAGAACAGTGGATAATAATTCCCACGATAATGAAATAATTTCTACTGAAGAAGAACTCCGCGAAGCATTATTATCACCTAAAAGTTTGTGATGTATGAAAGTACAAGAGTGAAAGATTAGATGCAGAACAAGTCCGCTTAATGGATTTGGCTCGCACAGCATGCGCTGGATTATGAGGTTCCATGAAAGAATTAAAAGTATTAGCATCAGTATTATTCCAAGAGTATGGAGCGAGACAAACACAGTGTGCTTCAGATGACAGCATGCAAGATACCTTCAGACATGCATAATATTATCTCCTGCAAGGATGCCTACTATTGCTGTTCGGAAAGAAGCTGCTGTAGTGAATCATTATGCCCACGTTAATGGGAAATTCTCTCTCGATAATACAAATAAATATAGATGTGGTTCATCACGATTATTTCTTTATTTGTAGAAGATCTCCTCTGATTCTGTAGAGTATTGCAGTCGAGAAAGAAGATGAGTGCGATAAGCCATAGCAAGTTTCAACTCGCTTTTTCGTGTTTCTCGGAAAATGACATGTCTCTCAGCTTGGTCGGGTCTATCTGTTTCCTCAGACTTGTTTGTGGGAAACTTGCGTTTCCGCGAATGTGATTGCGGAATCTCTGATTCTGTACACGAGGTAAGAAACTCTCCTGGGGGGTGCAGGGGGGGGGGGGGTGGAGAAGGGGAATCTATAAAGTCCAGAAAACTCGCTATAAGGCTTTCAGTTAATGCAGAACCGTTGGAGAGTCAACACTGAAGTCGCTGTCCTCGGAAAAGATGTAAGTACAAAAGGCACTGTTTGTAATACATATTTTGTTCTTCAGTTACTTGCTGTATTACACGAAGGCAGGGATTCGATGTTACAGTGTTTGAAGAATCTATGGAACGCAGTACACACTGTAAGGCTGTCAACGTTGGAGAAAGGTTGGCGGTGGCCGGTATGAAGCGCAAAACACATCACCATCAAATCTGAAGCAGTGGTGCTGGTTCATCTAAAGGACTGCAATATATATCTACCGTTAAGATTCTCGACCATGAGTCCCGCCGAACTCGAGTACCTTGCATAACACGTCGTGGAAAAGAGAATAAGACATACAGTCGATTTTTGTAAAATTGTTACGTAATTGTTCACGTGTATAAAAATGTTATTTTCTGTTCACAAAGTGGAAGAATGATATGTTAATATCAGATATTTAAAAGATGACTGTTGTGAATACCTGTTTTATTCCCAGGAGTGTTTAGATCTCACACAAAGTAAATGGAGATCTAAAAGCCTTTACAGAGGTCATTGGCCAAATAATACAATCGCTTTACCAATTTCAAACACTAGGCTGTTTTTGAAGTATTGTTACGAATGTACTTAGTTCACAGAACGATTGCCACATTAAAGATACATTATTCATAATGTACACAGTTTCCCAGTGCAATACTATTCAGTGTCATCAGATTTTGAAACATGTACTAATTTGCAAGAAATTAGTGTTTGCAATAGACAATGCTGTAAAAACTGCAAAAGACGTTGTAGAATGTACATTAAATTCGTATATTTCCGCTTTTTATGAAAGTATAAGTTGTGAAATTTCCCTGTGAAATTTTTTTATATAATATTTAAACTTTTGTTATATACTGTTTCTTTTCCTTTCATTTCCTCATTGTTGTTGTTGTTGTGGTCTTCAGTCCTGAGACTGGTTTGATGCAGCTCTCCATGCTACTCTATCCTGTGCAAACTTCTTCATCTCCCAGTACCTACTGCAACCTACATCCTTCTGAATCTGCTTAGTGTATTCATCTCTTGGTCTCCCCCTACGATTTTTACCCTCCACGCTGCCCTCCAATATTAAATTGGTGATCCCTTGATGCCTCAGAACATGTCCTACCAACCGATCCCTTCTTCTGGTCAAGTTGTGCCACAAACTTCTCTTCTCCCCAATCCTATTCAATACTTCCTCATTAGTTATGTGATCTACCCATCTAATCTTCAGCATTCTTCTGTAGCACCACATTTCGAAAGCTTCTATTCTCTTCTTGTCCAAACTATTTACCGTCCATGTTTCACTTCCACACATGGCTACACTCCATACAAATACATTCAGAAATGATTTCCTGACACTTAAATCTATACTCGATGTTAACAAATTTCTCTTCTTCAGAAACGCTTCCCTTGCCATTGCCAGTCTACATTTTATATCCTCTCTACTTCTACCATCATCAGTTATTTTGCTCCCCAAATAGCAAAACTCCTTTACTACTTTAAGTGTCTCATTTCCTAATCTAATTCCCTCAGCATCACTCGACTTATTCGACTAGATTCCATTATCCTCGTTTTGCTTTTGTTGATGTTCATCTTATATCCTCCTTTCAAGACACTGTCCATTCCGTTCAACTACTCTTCCAAGTCCTTTGCTGTCTCTGGCAGAATTACAATGTCATCGGCAAACCTCAAGGTTTTTATTTCTTCTCCATGGATTTTAATACCTACTCCGAATTTTTCTTTTGTTTCCTTTACTGCTTGCTCAATATACAGATTGAATAACATCGGGGAGAGGCTACAACCCTGTCTCACTCCCTTCCCAACCACTGCTTCCCTTTCATGTCCCTCGACTCTTATAACCGCCATCTGGTTTCTGTACAAATTGCAAATAGCCTTTCGCTCCCTGTATTTTACCCCTGCCACCTTTAGAATTTGAAAGAGAGTATTCCAGTCAACATTGTCAAAAGCTTTCTCTAAGTCTACAAATGCTAGAAACGTAGGTTTGCCTTTCCTTAATCTTTCTTCTAAGATAAGTCGTAAGGTCAGTATTGCCTCACGTGTTCCAGTATTTCTACGGAATCCAAACTGATCTTCCCCGAGGTCGGCTTCTACTAGTTTTTCCATTCGTCTGTAAAGAATTCGTGTTAGTATTTTGCAGCTGTGGCTTATTAAACTGATTGTTCGGTAATTTTCACATCTGTCAACACCTGCTTTCTTTGGGATTGAAATTATTATATCCTTCTTGAAGTCTGAGGGTATTTCGCCTGTTTCATACATCTTGCTCACCAGATGGTAGAGTTTTGTCAGGACTGGCTCTCCCAAGGCCGTCAGTAGTTCCAATGGAATGTTGTCTACTCCGGGTGCCTTGTTTCGACTCAGGTCTTTCAGTGCTCTGTCAAACTCTTCACGCAGTATCGTATCTCCCATTTCATCTTCATCTACATCCTCTTCCATTTCCAAAATATTGTCCTCAAGTACATCGCCCTTGTATAGACCCTCTATATACTCCTTCCACCTTTCTGCTTTCCCTTCTTTGCTTAGAACTGGGTTTCCATCTGAGCTCTTGATGTTCATACAAGTGGTTCTCTTATCTCCAAAGGTCTCTTTAATTTTCCTGTAGGCAGTATCTATCTTACCCCTAGTGAGATAAGCCTCTACATCCTTTCATTTGTCCTCTAGCCATCCCTGCTTAGCCATTTTGCACTTCCTGTCGATCTCATATTTGAGACGTTTGTATTCCTTTTTGCCTGCTTCATTAACTGCATTTTTATATTTTCTCCTTTCATCAATTAAATTCAATATTTCTTCTGTTACCCAAGGATTTCTAAGAGCCCTGGTCTTTTTATTACCTACTTGATCCTCTGCTGCCTTCACTACTTCATCCCTCAAAGCTACCAATTCTTCTTCTACTGTATTTCTTTCCCCCATTCCTGTCAATTGTCCCCTTATGCTCTCCCTAAAACTCAGTAATACCTCTGGTTCTTTCAGTTTATCCAGGTCCCATCTCCTTAAATTCCCACCTTTTTGCAGTTTCTTCAGTTTTAATCTACAGGTCATAACCAATAGATTGTGGTCAGAGTCCACATTTGCCCCTGGAAATGTCTTACAATTTAAAACCTGGTTCCTAAATCTCTGTCTTACCATTATATAATCTATCTGATACCTTTTAGTATCTCCAGGGTTCTTCCATGTATACAACCTTCTATCATGATTCTTAAAGCAAGTGTTAGCTATAATTAAGTTGTGCTCTGTTCAAAATTCTACCAGGCGGCTTCCTCTTTCATTTCTTAGCCCCAATCCATATTCACCTACTACGTTTCCTTCTCTCCCTTTTCCTACACTCGAATTCCAGTCACCCATGACTATTAAATTTTCGTCTCCCTTCACTATCTGAATAATTTCTTTTATATCATCATACATTTCTTCAATTTCTTCGTCATCTGAAGAGCTAGTTGGCATATAAACTTGTACTACTGTAGTAGGCGTGGGATTTGTGTCTATCTTGGCCACAATAATGCGTTCACTATGCTGTTTGTAGTAGCTTACCAGCATTCCTATTTTCCTATTCATTATTAAACCTACTCCTGCATTACCCCTATTTGACTTTGTGTTTATAACCCTGTAGTCACCTGACCAGAAGTCTTGTTCCCTCTGCCACCGAACTTCACTAATTCCCACTATATCTAACTTTAACCTATCCATTTCCCTTTTTAAATTTTCTAACCTACCTGCCCGATTAAGGGATCTGACATTCCACGCTCCGATCCGTAGGACGCCAGTTTTCTTTCTTCTGATAACGACATCCTCTTGAGTAGTCCCCGCCCGGAGATCCGAATGGGGGACTATTTTACCTCCGGAATATTTTACCCAAGAGGACGACATCATCATTTAATCATACAGTAAAGCTGCATGCCCTCGGGAAAAATTACAGCCGTAGTTTCCCCTTGCTTTCAGCCGTTCGCAGTACCAGGACAGCAATGCCGTTTTGGTTATTGTTACAAGGCCAGATCAGTCAATCATCCAGACTGTTGCCCTTGCAACTACTGAAAAGGCTGCTGCCCCTCTTCAGGAACCACACGTTTGTCTGGCCTCTCAACAGATACTCCTCCGTTGTGGTTGTACCTACGGTACGGCCATCTGTATCGCTGAGGCACGCAAGCCTCCCCACCAATGGCAAGGTCCATGGTTCATGGGGGGGGGGGGATTTCCTCATTACTATATCATAATTACAAGGTAACTTGGTGCAGTTTTCGGTGTGTGACAAGAAATGATTTCTGGAGATTACATGTTTTTAAAGAGCATAGAATTTGGTGGATTATATAAAGAGATACGAGTGTATGTAAATTATGCATAACTATGTCCTTGGCGTCATTTTAATACAGGGCTATTACAAATGATTGAAGTGATTTCATAAATTCACTGTAGCTCCATTCATTGACATATGATCACGACACACTACAGATACGTAGAAAAACTCATAAAGTTTTGTTCGGCTGAAGCCGCACTTCAGGTTTCTGCCGCCAGAGCGCTCGAGAGCGCAGTGAGACAAAATGACGATATGAGCCGAGAAAGCGTATGCCGTGCTTGAAATGTACTCACATCAGTCAGTCATAACAGTGCAACGACACTTCAGGACGAAGTTCAACAAAGATCCACCAACAGCTAACTCCATTTGGCGATGATATGCGCAGTTTAAAGCTTCTGGATGCCTCTGTAAGTGGAAATCAACGGGTCGGCCTGCAGTGAGCGAAGAAACGGTTGAACACGTGTATCTGGACATGCTGGAAAATTGGCTCATGCCACAACTAGAGACCGACAGCGCCGACTTCATCTTTCAACAGGATGGTGCTCCACCGCACTTCCATCATGATGTTCGGCATTTCTTAAACAGGAGATTGGAAAACCGATGGATCGGTCGTGGTGGAGATCATGATCAGCAATTCATGTCATGGCCTCCACGCTCTCCCGACTTAACCCAATGCGATTTCTTTACTGTGGGGTTATGTGAAAGATTCAGTGTTTAAACCTCCTGTGTATGTGTATGCAAAGCATTGTGAAATTATCTCAAATAATAAAGTTATTGTAGAGCTGCGAAATCGCTTCAATCATTTGTAATAACCCTGTATTGTGCCAGAGGTATGCTTATGTGCACAATCATCTTTGACTTTGACTTAAATCATTTAACTTGACACCATTTTTATGCATCATAATTTTTCATAGAGACCCGTAATTATACTTGTATATTAGACTGCGTTTAATGTTTAACATTTAATATTTGCCACGTACCGATTAAAGTTTACTGTTAAGCATTTAGTGTTTGCTGTTAGCGTTTACCATGGAGAGTGTTTACCATTTAGCATTTATCATTAGGTATTTAGTGGTTACCATTTAGTGTTTAATTTTTAGTGTTCAGTGTTAAGCACTTATTGTTTGCCATTTAGCATTTAACGTTTACTGTTAAGCATTTAGCATTTACCGTTTCGTATTTAGTGTTAAGCATTTACCATTTTGCATTTACTGTTAGGTATTTAGTGTTTCTCCTTTAGCGTTTACCATTATACTTTTACCTTTCACCTTTTAGCGTTTACCGTTTAACATTTACTGGAGGCGGTGGGGTATAAAGCACACAATTGGTCTATTTCCATCAACTTGGATTTTTGATACTGTTCTATGGTTGGCTGGAGATAAGGTGGTAGGAAACAATGAATATCTTTGGCTTTCAAATGGAGGTTACAGAATTTTTTTAACTGCATGTCTGGCAAATCATCGTAATACTACGCTCTGATTTGTTCATGATAGAGAGGATGGGGATAGGGGGGGGGGGGATCTACATCAGAAACAATGTAATTTGACACACCATTTAAATACTACACTCTGATTAGTTGGAGGTAGGCAGTAGGGGACGTGGGGTATTGAAGTGCAGTTGGGTTGTTTCCATCAGCTTGGATTTTTAATACCGCACTATGACTAACTGGAGATAAGGTGGGGAGGGGACGGGCAGAGTGTTTTTTAACTTCCTACCAGCACAACGGGGCTCTTTTCTTACACTATACTCTGATTGGTCACATTCAAGAGCGGAGGAGGCGCCAAGTACACTGTTGGTCTATCTCAACATGTTAGGTTTTTAATACTGCACAATGACTGGCTGGATATAAGGAGTACTCCACTGTGATTGATTAGAGATAGGGGTTCTTTAATTTACTAATGCAAGGGTTATACCTCCATATTGGATTTTTAATACTGCTCTATGACTGGATGGAGAGAGGGGGAGAGGGGGAAGTGAAGGGGAAGGGGCTTTTGATTTTCAGTTAGTGACTGACTGATTATTGACATCTTGAGTTCATGGTCGTCGATCATGTCATACATTACCTTTAGGATCTCATTAAGAACAGGAAAAGGTCAGTGACCGTGTTCAAGGTCAGAGTGGCCAGAATGCCCAGGTGCTATGTCTGTAAAGATTCTAGCTGTCCTATAAGACAGATAGCTATACTACTACTAATAATTTTTCCATCGTTTAACTAAATCCAAGCAGGCCCTACTTCGTTCCCTATGCACGCAGGATTCACTACACGCATCGTGAACCCAATTAAGCTTTGTGATGTCTCTCCACTGTGGGCTGCAAGCCAGTTTTCACAATTTGAACTGTGCTAAAGATGCTGGACTTGGTCTTCCAACAACTGTGAGTGTCTGAATTTTTGTAGCACTTTAGCATCCATGCTTCATTCTTCACTTAACTCGCTGAATACTAATTACTAACCTTTCGGAAAACAGACAGTCTTTAAGGAACCACAGATATACAGTTTTATATGCATTAAATGTGCACTGAAGTTGAGCAGTTCGTTCAGTTTTATGAATAAATGTAACGTGAATCAACTTAGTACACTAACTTCTCACTCCGGCACACCAGTCAATAGTCCTGAACTCAATTATCTCCACTGTCCCTTAACGAAAAACATATGAGATGGCACATATCGAAAACTGATCCCGTGACCGGCCGTCATGACGAAATTAAATTAATGTTTCGTGTGACTTCAGCCGGACTGTCGTTTATTAGGAGTTGTAGAATGACAGGCATTGCTTATTCAAAAGGAAACATGCAACTACGAAAAAGTCCATGTTATATGTCGAAAGTTCAAATGGTTCAAATGGCTCTGAGCACTATGGGACTCAACTGCTGTGGTCATAAGTCCCCTAGAACTTAGAACTACTTAAACCTAACTAACCTAAGGACATCACACACATCCATGCCCGAGGCAGGATTCGAACCTGCGACCGCAGCGGTCGTGCGGTTCCAGACTGTAGCGCCTTTAACCGCTCGGCCACTCCGGCCGGCTATGTCGAAAGTTCGCTTCACAGTAAATTCAGTTACCAAAGCTTAGACGATATCAATATTCTATTAACAGTGGGCAGCTTTTACGTCTACCACTATCACCAGGTTGTAGCGTGCTCTCGGAAACTTATACGTGAACCCAGCAATGCCTGGAAATAACAGCAGTACAAGAAGACTCCATCAACGATTGTTGCCAGAACGAGTGCTGCTGGTGGAAAAACTACAACCACTGCTGGTGGCTTCCATCAGCGTATCCGTAGCCACAAGGCCAAAGCTGCACAGTTGAAGAAGGTAGCACATAAACAATACCTCCGCTACCATTGAGAGAAGACATATAACCAATGGCTGATGCATCGGAGCATGCTCCACGCTAAGCTCAACTGCCGATAGGACCAATCGGATTCAAATACTATGGCGGTTAAATGGAACTTTAGAGTCATTGAATGGGACCTATTGAAGACTTGCTTACGCACTGGTGCTGACTGTACTACAGCGAGGCAGCTTATGTATGCCAACGGGTAACGCCAGTGTTAGCACACTAGAAATCTTATTAATGTAGCAAACAGGAATCATCCCATCTACATAAAAACCACGAGTCAGAAGGATACGAGATGAAACAATCGAGTGTGTCAAGTCGCCGAAGACATATCAACTGATGTCCCTAAGCATTATTGCTGACGGAAAACGTCGCCGTGGACTATGCTTCAGGTTCCGAGTTTTTAACTATGTGGTGAAACGCTGCTGTAGGTCAATCCAATTCGTGAAGACTGCTGAAAAATCACTGTACCAGAGAATTCCCAAGACTGATAGAGCTGTCACATGCGCCAACTGCAAAGAAAATTATATCGCCAGCTACCAGGACTCTCCGACTTCAAGAGAACAATTACTAAATAGAGAGCACAGCAGGTGTCACAATTCGGAACGTAATGAGCTGTGTCAGATTACCTGCTGCACTTCAGCCCAAGCAGCCTCCAACCACCCACTCACAGCAACCACCAACTGAAAGCAGCTGCCCTCTGGATGGCAAACTTCACTGCAGTTGATTAGTGCTGCAGTAAAGTTGACAAAAAAATGTTCAATGTGTGTGAAATCTTATGGGACTTAACTGCTAAGGTCATCAGTCCCTAAGCTTACACACTGCTTAACCTAAATTATCCTAAGGACAAACACACACACCCATGCCCGAGAGAGGACTCGAACCTCCGCCGGAATCAGCTGCACAGTCTATAGTAAAGTTGACCTTCCACGGAGCGTAACAGGGAAACTGCACACCAACAAACATGGCTATGATCGTACGCTAATGGCATCCACATTCAAGACGCATTTTACCAGAAAAGAAGCCACTCAAGAATGCCAAGAGTGCAAGACTCACTAAAAACCAAGAGTTCATGTCAATGTATCTAGCATTAGATGTTACTCCAACACCTTCTAATGCCGAACCCTACCTTGAAACTCGCATTTGACAAACACAATTGGAGCCGTCTCCTGAGAGCTGCTGATCGAGCAAACGCCATCATCTTGGGGAGCATTTAACTCTGCCATTTACTCTTGTACAGGTCAGCCTTGTGTCCACGATATTGTGGTTATCAAAAGTATCCCATAGAATTTTATGGCAACAACATGGACTGTCACAATTAAAAAAAATATTTCGGAGTATCACGCCGCGGTCGAAGGGATTTCGCTTTAAAACCCGACGTTTCGTCCCCATCTGCGGAGGACATTTTCAAGGGGGATCGTAGCTTTGTTGAATGTCCGATTCACACCCTTGCTCGCTACAGACTACAGCAAAATTAGGCTTCAGCGCAGTGACGTGACGTCACATGTTTTGAATACGAGAGCGCAACTGGACGTTGTCGACTGCTGTTGTCCGCTGTTACTGTCATACCATGGTAGAAGACTGGTACACATCTTCTTCAGCACCGGAATCCAAATTTCGTTCAGTTTCACGCCCTCCTCCTCCCTACTAAAATTCCTAGGTGTTTCACAATCTCCATGGCCTCTCTGTATAGCCTTTCGTGGTATCCGTTTGTGGCTGCCAGTACTTGAGTCCGGTCAAAATGAATGTGGTGGTCTCCTGGCTGTAAAGCATGTTCCGCAACAGCTGATCTGTCAGTCTCCCCTCTTCTGTAATTACCCTTGTGTTCTTCGGGTCGTTTCTTGACAGTTTTTTTTGTAGTACCCTCGTACACCTCCCCACGACATTGCGGTAATTTACACAACACACGGAAGACACAAGGGCCCATAAAATCGGACAAGGAAGCTCGCCAACCGCTGGAAAAAGCTGGAATACATAGGATTTCGTGTAGTTGTGGGGAGGTGTACGTGGGTACTACAAAAATAACTGTCAAAAAACTACTCGAAGAGCACAAGGGCAATTGCAGAAGAGGGGAGACTGACAGAGCAGCTGTTGCGGAGCATGCTTTATAGCAGCTCCAAAGAGTCTCCTCCGTTCAGTGGCTATTAGAGCTGTTGACCTGGCAGCCACAAAAGTACACCACGAAAGGTTGTACAGAGAGGCCATAGAGACTGTGAACACCCCAGGAATTTTAATAGGAAGGAGGAGGGCGTGAAATTGAATGAAATTTGGATTCCGGTGCTGAAGAAGATGTGTACCAGTCTTCCACCAAGGGCTAATAGTAACAGCGGAAAACGGCCAGTTGCGCTCTGGTATTCAAAACATGTGACGTCACGCCACTGCGCGGAAGCGGAATTTTGCTGTAGTCTGTAGCGAGCCAGGGTGTGAATCGGACATTCAATAAAGCTGCGATCCCCCTTGAAAATGTCCTCAGTAGTTGGGAACAAAACGTCGCGTTTTAAAGCGAAGGCTATTCAGCACCGAAATGCCATCTCGACCACAGAGGGGTCAAGTGGAATATTTTCATTCCAAAGGAAACATATTCAAGTTGACTTACAGATCTCTATATGCCAACGTTTGTACTAATCAAATAGATAATATTATGCTTAAGAATGCTAAACCAGACTTTCGCATTGATAAGTCTTGAACTAAAATATGCAGATCTCTGAAAGATGGACCAGGCGATCTTTCTCACTATTAAACTCAAGAAGAACTGGAGAGTATATCATATGCTAAATTTGATCAATCTGGTGGCTTAGATAACATAAGAGCCAAAGAAAAGTCCTAGTAATTGTCGGATTCCAAAGTTATGGAGGAGGTCTCGTGTAGTTGCCACTGTGAAACAAGGCAAACAAGCTGGTGATCAAAGGAGTTGCAGATCAACTTCTCTTCTCCACGATTTCTACAAGATGTCTTAACGAATGATCAATAACAGACCCTTAGAAGCAGTTGAACATCCCTTAAGCTGGATTTAGACAGGTAAGAACTGTACAGACCAGGTTCTACGTCTAATCCAGCATACTGAAGACGGCTTTAAGACAAGAAATGCACTCGGCTAGGATTTATTGATCTAACAGTAGCTTACGACACAATCAACCATCAAATACTCCCGTGCAAAATGAATGAAAAAACTGAAGATTACCATCTTACACGAATGATTCAAGATCTCCTTCAAAATAAAATGTTTTTCGTTGAATCACAAGCTCAGCTCTATCGATGGAGGGTGCAACAGAACGAGTTACTATAAGGCAGTGTTTTGGCTCCTCTGGGAAGGGGACTGATCTGTGAATACCAGAGGTAACCTTGAAAAAATTGTCAGTTTTCTAAACAGTGTAACTCAAAGAGTAAGATTTGTAAGCCCATATAATGCTTACTAGCTTTTAAGAGATCTTTTGGGAACATTTTTATATATGAACCACAGGTTTATAACTCACACTTTTTTTAATTTTATTATTATTTTTTGTTCAAGTGAAATAAATCATGCTAATTATTTATATACATCATAGGTACACATTTCTCAAAGCAAAAACAAAGTAGCAGGTTTATTTTTTCCTGTAAGTTCTGTACACTATTATCTTTAAAGCACACTACTGAAAAGATGGTGCTGTCAAATTGTAGCACAACAAATTTTTAAGTATGATTATCAAAAATTTTCAAGGGTTTTCTTCAAAAAAGCATTTTATTTTCAAACTTAAGCCACAAGAGTAGGTAGTCTACTTCTTAGTTAAGCATGTTTTAAGACAATATAGAAAATTTCAGCTCTCTTTCTTTAATAGTTTTTAGCCAAAGTGTACCGGTAAATGAAATAATTTAACTTTCGGGAATTTCAAGTTAAAGTTAAAATTTGCTTTTTCTATTAAACTTGCATGGCACTAATGCATCCCAGGTCCATATTCATCTTGTTTTCTGTGTTGTTCTTCCTCCCTTCTCTTTTTCACACTTCTTATTCTTGTTTCTTTGGTGGCTTCCAACACTGATTTTTCTGCTTCAAAGAGTCTCGTGTGGTGTGTGTGTGTGGTTTGAGGTTTTCGGGCGCTAAACAGCGTGGTCACCAGCTCCCAAACGCATAGAAACAGGAACACATGCGGTGAAGGGACGAAGACGGACAGCGAACAAGGAGAACGGCTAAAAGACACAGGCCTGACGCAGTTCCTAATCCTCACATACAGAGCAAAACAAGAGGAAAAGAAACGCACTAAAAAAGGAAAGGAAACACAAGGAAAAGAGAACAGAAATCGAAGTGAAACAAGTAGGTAATCGTGACTGGCGGACCTCTTACCTAAAACCTGGGTGAGCCAGTCACCCAGCAGCACATTAAAATCCTCTCCCTAAAATCCGAGGCAACAAATTGGACAGGACACAAAGCCGTAAGACCTTAACCACAGTCGTTGCGTCGTCTTGCAAAATATAGGGCAAATCCGGTGGCAAGGAAACCACCGGCCTCTGGTCAGAGAATAAAGGACAGTCAAGTAGAATCTGGCGGACAGTAATCTGGACGCCACAAGCACTGCAGATTGGGGGTCCTCCCGCCGGAGTAAAAAACCATGCGTTAAGGTACTGTGTCCGATTCGGAGGAGAGTGAGGAGAACCTCATCCCGCCTGCATGACTGGTAGGACGTACGCCATGGCCGTGTGGTGGCCTTGACCAAACGCAGCTTATTTTCACCGACTGCCAGCCACTCCTCTTCCCATTGACGCATAACACGAAAACGCAAAAGGGAGGTAACAGCATGGAGGGGGACGGCACATTCAACAACGTGAGGGAGGGAACATGCATCTTTGGCAGCCACATCCGCCAGTTCGTTTCCCCTAATACCCACGTGCCCCGTCACCCAGCAGAAAGAAACCTCCTTCCCCTGCCGTTGCAGGTGGAGTAGGGCATCGTGGATGTTCTGGACGACCGTATCCGCTGGGTACAAGTGTTGCATGGTCTGAAGGGCACTCACGGAGTCAGAACAGATGAGAAACTTAAGACTGGGAACACATCTCGTCCGCTCCAATGCCCGCAAGATCGCAAACAATTCGGCATCAAAGATGGTAAACGCCGCAGGAAGCCGTAACTTGACGACTCGATCTGGGAAAACAACAGCACAACCAACAGAGTCCCCCTGTTTAGAGCCATCCGTAAATATTGGTACATGGTCGGGATGCTGGTTTAAAATATCGTAAAATAAGGAGGTAAAAACAAACGCAGGAGTGCAGCTCCTCCGGTACTCTGACAAGTCTAAAAGGACGCTGGGCCTCTGGAGCAACCAGGGAGGCAGACGGGTAAAACCGTGGAGTTGGGGTGCCACACGCTCCACACCAAGGGACTCAAGCAAATGCTTGGCACGAATCCCAAATGGTCTCGTTGCCCTGGGACGACTGGAAAAGAGACGTTGCATAGGCGGTCGGGCAACAGTAGGATACGCAGGGGAGGTAGGACAGGCAAGGAATTGACACACCCGTCGCACCATGAGGAGTTTCCGCCGGATGGCGAGCGGCGGTTCCCCTGCCTCAGCACACAGGCTGGGGATGGGACTGGTACGGAAGGCCCCAGTAGCCAGCCTGATACCCTCATGGTGTACTGTGTCAAGAATCTTCAGATACGAAGGCCTTGCTGACCCAAACACGGAGCATCCATAGTCAAGACGCGACCAGACGAAAGCCCTATAAAACTGCAGCAGACGCGCCCGATCTGCTCCCCAGGACCGATGGCTCAGACACTTCAAAATATTCAGTGTCTTCAGGGCCCGCACCTTGAGGTCTTTAAGGTGCGGCAACCACGACAACTTCGAATCAAAAGTGAGGCCCAGGAACCTCACAGTGTCTCTAAAAGGAAGAACGGTGTCCCTCAGACGCAATTCGGGGGAGGTAAAAAGACGTCAAGAACGATTAAAATGAACACACACACATTTGTCTGCAGAAAAGGTAAAACCCGCAGTCCATGCCTCTAAGCGCTTTATCGTAAGCTGCAACTGCCGACTAGTAGTGACAAGACTGGAGGAAGAACAGAAAACAGCAAAATCGTCCACAAACAAGGAGCACTGGGCCGGACTCCGGATAGTGGACGTATACTGTTAATGGCGATGGCAAAGAGGGTGACACTTAAAACGCTTTCCTGAGGAACACCATTCTCCTGCACGTACAAATCAGATAGCACATTACCAACCCGATAACGAAAGAGCCGGCGGGCAAGAAAGGACCGAATGAAGATGGGGAGATGGCCACGAAAGCCCCACTGATTGAGTTGATTGAGGATAAGGCGGCGCCAAGTAGTGTCATACGCCTTATTAATGTCAAAGAATACACCTAGACAATGCTGGTTACGTAGGAAGGCCTTCTGGATGGCCGCCTCGAGCAGGGTCAAGTTGTCTATAGTTGAACGACATCTCCGAAAGCCACACTGAGAGTGGCTAAGGAGCTGCCTGGTCTCGAGCAGCCAAACCAGGCGACGGTTGACCATGCGTTCCAATGTCTTCCCGACACAGCTCGTCAAAGCAATACTCCGATAACTACTGGGATGCATCCGGTCCTTTCCCGGTTTGAGGAGGGGAATCAAAATCGCCTCCCTCCACGAGTCAGGGAGCGTTCCGGATGACAATATCATATTAAAACAATTCAGGAGAACTTCCTCGGATGGCAGCAACAAGTGCTGCAGCATGCTGTACAGGATTTGATCATCACCTGGCGCAGTATCATGAGCCACAGACAGCGCCGAATCCAGTTCCCACATTGTGAAGGGGCAGTTGTAGGGTTCAGAATTTGGAGACCGGAAGTCCAAGTGATCCCTCTCGATGGCAGTGCGGTAGCGGCAGAAATCTGGATCACAGTTAATAGTGGCAGTAGATTCCGCAAAATGCATGGCCAGTGTCTGGGAAATGTCTCTCGGCGCCGTGAGGAGACAACCCTGATGCAGCAATGGCGTGACAGGTAGTTGGCTGCGTTTCCCGGAAATCCTCCTGATGGCTTCCCATACTTTCGTAGAACTAGTGGAGCGGGAGATGGAGTTCAAGAACGATTGCCATGACCGTCGTTTGCTCTCTTTAATCACTCGCCGCGCCTTGGCCCTTGCTACCCGAAAGGCCGCAAGATTGTCAGCTGAGGGACGGCACTTGAAGCGGCGCAGAGCTGCACGGCGGGCTCGGATGGTTGAGCGGCACTCAGTGGTCCACCAAGGGACAGGACGCCTCTTGGGATGACTTGAGGACCGTGGGATCGACAATTCAGCAGCATGGGAGATCACGGCTGTAACATGGTCGACCCATTCGTGGACGCTAGCACGGTGTTCCAAAACAGCTAAATGGCTGAAAAGTGTCCAGTCAGCTCTGCAGAGGTGCCACCTGGGCGGCACTGGTAATGCCACAGCCTCATCCAGGAGGCGAATCCTAAGGGGGAAGTGGCCACTAGAATGGAGGTCAGCGGCAACCTCCCACAGAGCAGAATCCGCGAGTGCTGGAGAGCAAAAGGAAAGGTCAATAGCTGACGACGACCCAGAAGCAGTACAGAAATGAGTGGGAGCACCAGAGTTGAGGATGCACAGTTCTTCGGACGCCATGAGGCTTTCCAGAACGCGACCCCTGGGGCAAGTAGTCGTAGAGCCCCATAAGACATTATGAGCATTGAAGTCCCCCAGAAGGAGAAATGGGTGGGGGAGTTGGCTAATAAGGTCTGTGAAAGCCTCCGTGTCTATTGCATCCTGAGGTGGTAAGTAAACGGAACAGATTGTGAGTCTCCGCCGCACAAGAATGTCAACTGCAACAGCTTGCAAGTCCGTAACGAGAGGGAGCTCAGATGAGTGGTGCAACGGACAAAAACTGCAACACCACCCTTTGCCCTTTCCCCCATCAGATCATCTTTTCGATACACGGTATAGCCCCGTAAAGAAGGAGCATCAGTGGCCCGAAAATGTGTATCTTGGAGTCATAAGCACAAGGGGCGCTCTCGTACAAGGAGTTGTAATTCGGCCACATGCGTCCTGAACCCGTTCAGGTTCCACTGTAATATGGGAGCCAGTGATCAGGGTGGCTGAATTTTCACCCTGCCTCTGTGCTTAGGAGGAGAGCCCGTACTGGCCGGAGATTTATTCCTGGGGCGAGAATATCGCCCACGGTCAACATCAATGTCCATCAGGTCTGATGGCGACCCAAGGGAGATGTCAGACAGTACGATGGCAGCGTCATCGGATTGACCCTGACTAGTCTCCTCAGGTGGCAAAACCTTCACCTTCGGCGTCTTCGTCTTGGGGGGCTTAGAATGCCGAACCTTGTCAACAGTTGGAGCTTTACCCACCTGGGCAGAAGGCGCCATATGGGGAGGGGGAGGAAGTACCCTAATGTCAGCAACCACAGCCTTGTCCGACGTTGTGGGGAGAGCTGCAGGTTGCAAAACATCCGCAGCAGCACAAGTGCACTGGCAAACGCAGGTATTAGTGCTGACACTAGCAACCTCCGTTTGTGTAGCAACAGCGGCCAACTCTACCGGTTTCTGCAGAGCGGAAGCGAAAGATGTGGTAAACACAGGAGGCTGCATGGCCTTAAAGAGCTTCTTGGCCTCACCATAGGGGATGCGCTTAGATGTTTTGATCTGCTGTATCTTCCGTTCCTCGAGATAGATGGAGCAGACCCGGCTCCAGACAGGGTGACTCCAAGAGCAATTAACGCACTTCACAGGCGATGAACAATCGGCTCCTTCATGGGCAGGCTGACCACATTTACCACAAGTGGCTATCCCATTGCACCCCAACGTAGTATTCCCAAAGCGCTGACACTTAAAACAGCGCATTAGGTTGGGGAAATATGGCCGTACTGGCAAACGCAAGATACCCGCTTTAACATGCTCTGGGAGTCTCGAGCAATTGAACGTGACAATAAACGAGTCGGATTTGACTAGGTCCCCATCTACTCGTTTCATAATATGCTGCACGTCGACAATACCTTCATCAGCCCAGATTTCAACTCGTCCTTGGGGATATCCACCAAGTCCCTACATGTCACAACACCCTTACTATAGTTCAAAGTGCAGTGGAGCTCGGTCTCGATAGCGTACTCTCCAAGACAGGTTGCTTTCCGAAGAGAACTAGAAGTTTCAACTAACAGAGTACCATTGCGCAGTCGCTTCACAGATTTCAGTGTTCCTGCAATTCCCTCAATACCCTTGTGGATGTAAAAGGGAGAAACTCTCTCAAAGCTACCTTTCTTCCGTTTGACAATCAAAAACACATTCTGGTTATCAGCATGTGCTCTGTTACGACAGTCCGATAAATCTCTAGTAACACCAGGCGCTGGAGGACTCGCAGCACGAAGTCGCTTTTTCGATGGGGTGTGTTTTCCTACCAGTGGCCCACCCAATCCATTGGTAGGGGGAAATGTAGAGGTCAAAGGGTCCATTGTGGTCCCACGAGCAGCTAGGGAACTAAAGGTCCGCTCAGACAGAGCCCCGCATGCCTGAGTAAGCCTTATACAACTGGGGTGCGGCAGGTGCCCCAGACGTTGCCCGCTTGCGACTGTTCCACCCCAACAACCATGTATCTTATAGGCGCGCAGCACACCGTAATATTGAGGGGTTTTTATAGAGGTTTACCTTCCTCGCAATCCAGGCGGTCAAGCCAAGATTACCATTCCCCGCAGCACATAACATTCCACCGCCGCGCCATGCGGTGGTCGCTGAAGCATGTCCGGGGGTTGCGGTGACAGGAAACTGGCGGCGCTGACAAGTCCCCAGCTCAGGACCCCGGGGTCGCCAAGCCCGTACTCAGCAAATGAATGCTGAGCCCCTGGGGGGTCAAAGAGTCTCCTCCGGTCAGTGGCTGTTAGAGCTCTATGGGTATTTAGTTCACAATGCATTCCCATCAGTTCAGTAACATTAAGCCTTGCCACTGTACCGTCATTGAAACACAGAACAGCATCTAGCACATCTATTTTAAAAGTATTTAGACCTAGTAATACAGTTTTTGGTATCCATTCCCATATACAGTTGTTGAAACAAAAGCAAACAGTGACTAAACTCTCTGTATAAACAAAAGATAAGATAAGCAACTGTAAGGCTTTCGCAGGTTAGCCAACAGTCATAAAAGTCATAAAAACGAAACAAATGAGAGTAAAACTTTATTTTTAACAGAGCTGACTGTGTGACATTGGGACTTCGTCGTGCTTGGAGCCACTTCTAAATTTCTCTAATTTTGGTACTTTCTGTGGTCCATTTTCCTGGAAGTAAACTTTTTCTCGTCCAGTAGAAGACAAAAATTAAAAAATCGATTTTTTGCCAGTTACAGTATTCACGTACAAGTCCCCTTAATTAATATTTATATCAACTGTTACATACTGGGTAATAACACACGAGGTTTCATATACGCTGATGGTCTCGCTCTCTCTTCCGAGAATGAGATCTTTGAATAGGTGGAACTAAATCGCTGCTCTGGAGGAATTAGATAAGTACTGCTGTAAGAACCAGTTAAAACCAAATGCCAACAAACCACGAATGTGCGCATTCCATCTGAGGAACAAACTGGCCGTTCGGAAACTTCGAGTTACTTGGAGAGGAGTACAACGGGAACACAATTTCCAGTCCATATATCTTGGGGTCACTCCTAACTGGTTTGTCTTCCAAGAAAAAGTTTCTGAATGTAAAACAAAAAGTACTGGCAAGAAGCAACATATTGCTACGGAGAAACAGCAAAAACAGTTAAAACTACAGATTTACCTTTTTGTTACGTTGCAGGTGAATTTATCTTTTTGTTACGTTGCAGATGAGTATTCTAGTTCTATTTGGTGCGGTTTTGCCTCTCCTAAACAAGTGGGTATCACTCTTAATGAGTAGTGTAGACTCATTACTGGATGTCTGAAACGTATACAGCGGCAAAATCATTTAACTGGAACTGCCCCTCCAGACATTAGGCGTGAGATAGCTGCATGCAGAAGAAGGTATATCTTCCTCCAATAAACACCCATTAAGTGATCACCATCATGATTCTTCAGGATTGACGTCTAGGAAAAGTTTCATCAGGGTAACAAACAACACTTGGCAGTAGACTTGTTCCCAACTATGTATGCGAAAGTCGAGGACTGAATACCACTGGATAATACCATCGGAGATCGTGACTGTTGACTTCACTCACGAAAGATCCTGTGGAAAACTCTGAACCGGCTCAGAGCGGCAATCGCAAGGCCAAAAACAATTTACAGAAATGGGAGTATTCCACATAATCAACCCTTTGGGGCTCTGAAGTTTAACAAACTACAGAGCCCTTATACCATTGTATACTATATCCTCCATGATATACCACTGATGACCAGATCTCTGCAAGTTTTGAAGCTGTTGTAATTGTCCAAATATTGGATGAAAGTTGCTTGGATTGTCATTTTTGCGTGTTTTCACGTTATTTTAATGTATTCCAATGTAGACTATGTCACTGCCTTTTAATTTTTCAATTAGCAGTTAGTTTATAAGTGTTCTTATATTTATTTATGTATTCATCTTGCATGCTGCCGTTTGATGCTTTTGACCTGAATAAGTAAATGGAATATCTACATTTGTGATGTGTGTGCTGCAGTGAAGGCTAGCTCAGTACGAGACGCAGACATTAATGTCGCGGACTGCTGCTTAAGCGACACCACCATCAATGCCACTAGGGAGACAGGCTCTAGTCCCTGTGGGATGCCTTGAAACCACTACCACATAATATTTTTCATCTTATCACCTCGGAGAAGAAGGTGTGTTGAGAGTAGAACTCACCAGAGCTGCTGCAAAACAAGTGCCTGTTGAACCGCCCCAGGAAATAAAAATATATAAAAACAGATATTCGCTGAAATGAGGAATGAGCAAGAAGAATCTGTTCCTTGATGCTGGACACCATTATAGTCTGGCAAGCCATCAGAAAATTTCAGTGTCAGAACATGAAGCTGCTGCCACTCTACGTTGGATAAAACGTGATTTGCGAAGTTCAACAAAGAAGGGACCACGCTTGAGGGTGTTTTTGCTCACGATTTCAAACCTGTCTTTGATAGTCGAGGAGAGGCAGCCCCAGTACCTTGCCGCCAAAGCTGAAGTTGTCAAGTTCGCCTTGATGTCAGGAGAAGTAATGCACCTCATACTTCACCTAAAAAGTAGAAAGGCTTCCTGTTGAACCAACGTAGCAACCTACTGGTAAAACAGATGCTGCCTGAAGCATGTACCACAATTTCTAATGTCCGCAACCAGGTTATCTCAAGTAGCCACTACCCAGTAGCATGTAAATACACTCCTGGAAATGGAAAAAAGAACACATTGACACCGGTGTGTCAGACCCACCATACTTGCTCCGGACACTGCGAGAGGGCTGTACAAGCAATGATCACACGCACGGCACAGCGGACACACCAGGAACCGCGGTGTTGGCCGTCGAATGGCGCTAGCTGCGCAGCATTTGTGCACCGCCGCCGTCAGTGTCAGCCAGTTTGCCGTGGCATACGGAGCTCCATCGCAGTCTTTAACACTGGTAGCATGCCGCGACAGCGTGGACGTGAACCGTATGTGCAGTTGACGGACTTTGAGCGAGGGCGTATAGTGGGCATGCGGGAGGCCGGGTGGACATACCGCCGAATTGCTCAACACGTGGGGCGTGAGGTCTCCACAGTACATCGATGTTGTCGCCAGTGGTCGGCGGAAGGTGCACGTGCCCGTCGACCTGGGACCGGACCGCAGCGACGCACGGATGCACGCCAAGACCGTAGGATCCTACGCAGTGCCGTAGGGGACCGCACCGCCACTTCCCAGCAAATTAGGGACACTGTTGCTCCTGGGGTATCGGCGAGGACCATTCGCAACCGTCTCCATGAAGCTGGGCTACGGTCCCGCACACCGTTAGGCCGTCTTCCGCTCACGCCCCAACATCGTGCAGCCCGCCTCCAGTGGTGTCGCGACAGGCGTGAATGGAGGGACGAATGGAGACGTGTCGTCTTCAGCGATGAAAGTCGCTTCTGCCTTGGTGCCAATGATGGTCGTATGCGTGTTTGGCGCCGTGCAGGTGAGCGCCACAATCAGGACTGCATACGACCGAGGCACACAGGGCCAACACCCGGCATCATGGTGTGGGGAGCGATCTCCTACACTGGCCGTACACCACTGGTGATCGTCGAGGGGACACTGAATAGTGCACGGTACATCCAAACCGTCATCGAACCCATCGTTCTACCATTCCTAGACCGGCAAGGGAACTTGCTGTTCCAACAGGACAATGCACGTCCGCATGTATCCCGTGCCACCCAACGTGCTCTAGAAGGTGTAAGTCAACTACCCTGGCCAGCAAGATCTCCGGATCTGTCCCCCATTGAGCATGTTTGGGACTGGATGAAGCGTCGTCTCACGCGGTCTGCACGTCCAGCACGAACGCTGGTCCAACTGAGGCACCAGGTGGAAATGGCATGGCAAGCCGTTCCACAGGACTACATCCAGCATCTCTACGATCGTCTCCATGAGAGAATAGCTGCCTGCATTGCTGCGAAAGGTGGATATACACTGCACTAGTGCCGACATTGTGCATGCTCTGTTGCCTGTGTCTATGTGCCTGTGGTTCTGTCAGTGTGATCATGTGATGTATCTGACCCCAGGAATGTGTCAATAAAGTTTCCCCTTCCTGGGACAATGAATTCACGGTGTTCTTATTTCTATTTCCAGGAGTGTATATAGAGGTGATGGCCCTTTGCAAGGCAGGAAAGGACACACGACAGCCAGACAGGTTAATCAGCTTCCAGCTCGTGCTCTTCAAGTTCATCGAGTGATTGTACTGCATGCGCCTACACCAGGACATCAAGGCTGAACAGCTGCTGCCAAATGCCCAGCTTGGTTACTGTCACAAGTACGTGACATCGGAACAGCTAATGGGACTAGAAGGAGAAGCACTGGCTGCTTTAGAGTACCAGGAATTCTGTTGTGTTGGCTGAAGAGCCAACATCATGTTACTAGAGGAGGCCGAAATGCACGCGTTTAGCTCACGCAGGCTGGCGTGAAGAGGGAAGAACTATACTGACGTGAGGTCTGGAACATGACAAGGAATGAAAATTCAGAAAGTGGACGTAATTAGTTTCATACTTAACTTTAATCCATTAATGATGAACGTCGCTCTTGACGGTACATGATTCACAATATTATCTGTTCAGAATAGTAACTGAATATGACGCCTTGCTAGGTCGTAGCAACTGCCGTCTCGGCAAATGAGAGCGTATGTAGCCAGTGAACCATAGCTAGCAACGTCGGCTGTACAGCTGGGTGAGTGCTGGGGAGTCTCTCTAGACTAGACCTGCCGTGTGGCGGCGCTCGGTCTGCAATCACTGATAGTGGCGACACGCGGGTCCGACGTATACTAACGGACCGCGGCCGATTTAAAGGCTACCACCTAGCAAGTGTGGTGTCTGGCGGTGACACCACAAATTCTTCAAATCATAACTGGCAGGCAGGACCTTCAATGTGACGACATCGGAGGATCTTTCTACTAGGCTACACACGCTATCTTGAGTATCCCGATAGTCAGAGCTTGGGCTGATACTTTACCCGCATTACATTGTTGATGTTCTCGTCATCGACAGACGCCAGCTTGTTCTTTACGTTAATGATACGTCCATTTTCATATGGAGAATCAGCGTTCATGCTGTATTGCACTTGTTCCACCTATCCATCACAACCTTTCAGACTTGGCAGTTAATTAGAGACTTAAATTTAATTTTGCGAAAAGCCAAGCCATTATCCTCACAAACATATCCCTTCCAGATGACTGACGCAGCTACAAGTTAATTTGAGTGACATCTCATCGGTGAGGACTGCACCATATTCAGACGTCACTCTAGACTGAAAATTTACGGGGTGTCTGCTGATCGGGGAAATCACAGGAAGGGAACAGAAAGTCTAGATGCCACGTACCCGCAACCAAATCCGGACCCCACGTTGCCTCCACAGCTTGAATGTGTTCTCTGCAAGACTCTAATGCGTGTGCTCCTACAATAAGTTTCTGTAGTGTGGAGAAACGCTGTGGACAAATACATCCTAAAGCTACAGTATGTGCAGAAAAAGGCACTGAGGCTTGTCGGTCACCTGCTATAAGGCTTCTCTTTGAGATACCACAGTAATACCATCTAATTTCTTCCACCCTGCGACCTTTACTGCTTGACTGCACTCAAATTCTGCTGGAAGACGACACCGTTAAGAACAGACTAATGATAATAACTGCAGTGATAATGAACGACAATAACTACTGTGACAGTAATTAATGTAAAGTAACCCAATAAGAAAGTTGACAATAAATAAAGTGAAGAGATCACAAACTACAAATGAAGATTTTGTTGGCAAAACATCTCACTGGATAGTGGTGCAGTGAGGCCTAGAGACAGAAAGAGAGAACAGGTCAATTGCAGTGGTAAGACGGTGCATCACTCTTCGCAGGAACTTATCTACTATGGGGGGGGGGGGGGGTATATCACTGTAATTGCAGCTTCTCCATCAGAATATAAAACTACCTGTGGAAGAGAACAGTGAGAAAAAAACACTGCTGCCTTTCTATGAAGTTTAATAGTCTGCTGCTGTACAGCAATTGGTCTCACTGAATGTAACTAATGCTCTTTCAGAAAATACCTGTGTTCTGCAGAATGTGTGAACTATGCTTAGTCCGTGTTCATCCCATTAAGCGTATTTTACCCACAGATCTGCAAGGAGGAGTTCTGTATCACAAAATTTATCTGAAAGAAGCTTCAGGTGAGAAAATAGTGAATTAAACCCTCTGACATTCAAAGTCATTGTCCTGACATTCGAAGTCATTGTTTCTTCCCTGTTATTTACAACTGAAAATACCATACATCTAAACAGCTCTTGTAGATTGAAATACAGCAGAGTTCGTTACAAAATGCTACAAAAAGAACAGAATCATTTTGCCTCTCCATGTCGCCCCAGCACACGGTACATCAGCCAAGAAAATATCGAAGAAATAAGATGTTTTTCGGACTTGAGTTAGGCAACTCAGAAATAAGAGTACAAGTTACTGTGAATATTGGACAGTGTTTTTTTGGAGAAGTGTAGAAGACAGTGCTATACCATGAACAGTGCGTAAGGAACAAATAATGAAGCTTTCAGTCATTCGCAGTCATCTGACGGGAGTAGCGCTATGACGGTCACCTGTGGTTATTCTAAATTGCTATACCTTTACCGCGATTAAAATTGAGTGTCTGAATGAATATTGGTCATCTAACAGGTAGATCAGAGTTCTGTGAGAATCCTGTGGTGGAGCAAGTGGCTATATCAATCAATCAATATGTTACTGCATGTTTCTGGTATTATTCAAATGGTTCAAATGGCTCTGAGCGCTATGGGACTTAACTGCTGAGGTCATCAGTCCCCTAGAACTTAGAACTACTTAAACCTAACTAACCTAAGGACATCACACACATCCATGCCTGAGGCAGGATTCGAACCTGCGACCGTAGCGGTCGCGCAGTTCCAGACTGTAGCGCCTAGAACTGCTCGGTCACTCCGGCCGGCTTCTGGTATTATTCATTCGTTAACTAGGCCCATATCACATTGTCAAAGTCCTTTAAAAAACTTTTATAAAACTAGAGTCATGCTCTAATTCTTATTAAATATATGATAGCAGTATCCTAGTACACCGCCAAAGTTTTCATAAAACGTCTTCTATGAAAGATGCTTGGAAAATGTCTTTTATAGAATAATAAGGGCCTTAGAAAACAGGATGAGGCAACAGAGCGCCAGCAGGTATCCAAATCCAGTAACATAAATTTATCCTTTCAAATTTCCAGAAACATAAAGAACGCAGCCCACCTGCTGCATAATATAGCCAAAATATATAACTGACATCTCAAAAGCTGTAATCGAAGTCACGTTCGTACAGAAAAGAAATTCTAAGATTAAAGAAATGCGTTAATATGACGCCTGTCTCGATCAAATATCAACCCTGAATTACCTAGGCTCTAATATCAAACATGAACAAAACCGAGGCATTGAGAAAAATTTAGCTAGTTTCTCACAGTATACAGCACAGTCATGAACACTTCGCTGAAAATCTGCTTCAAACTACAAGATAATGGTAGCCCAACTTGTCTTCGCGGCAGTAAAATGCACGTCAGCAATAGGATGGAATTCATGCCAAGGAAATAAAGTTTCCGAGAGAAATGAGAGGTTGTGGCAGACTGGATCAAATTAGTAGTGAAGACAATAAAGACTGAAGATCTTTTGAATACTTGGCGACCTCACAGAAGACTTCAAAAAACGATTCGCCCTTGTTCTTCGAATGAGCAACTAGCGGTTGCCAAAACAACATCTTAAAATACGACCAGTTGGCAAAATATATTTGAGCAGAAAAAGGACGACCTGGACTTGTGGACTGGAAGAGACATAGAGGACTAACCTGTGATATAGACGATGATGATGAAATACTGAAGCATTCGAAAGAGTAACGGGAACAAGAAGTCTTCTGTAATCAGCAGAGGACGAAGTGCGAGAATGCCAGACACATATTGAAGAAGACGGTTTCTCAAAAATTATAATTGAAGAAAACACAAAATGGAAAAACAGAATATTCGGTATGTTGGATGATTTGAGACAAGGAAAATCCTACCAAGAATTGAAGAAAACAGCAAGGAAATCGAGGAGGACAAAGTGAAAGGGAAACCTGCTTGTCTTAAATTTATATACAGTGATAAATGATAATCAATGCTTTGACTGCCTCAACCTGAATTTACTATTATTGTAACCATCACCATCATTCTTAATATATTATCTTGATCTCTATTACCATCGTTATATTTGAAGCAGAATAATTTTCAGCTGCAACTACTGTAAGAAGTTGAACATGAATATTACTATATGACATAGACATCTAGTAGAGACATTCCATCTAAAAAAGTATGAATGTTTTACGCATCTACTGATGTTGAATACAGTAACGTTAAAGAGCTTTTAAAACTAGAATAGTTACTTGACCAACCATCATGGAGTTCATCAGCTCGAGCACATTCATCCTTGGCCCCGAGGAACGGTCTTCCTGTAACGGAGCGTGCTAGTTAGTTCATTATAATGGTAACTCCAATAAGTGAAAAATTTGCCCAAAATACAAAGGAGACTAGCGACAGATACAGAAAAAAAATATCAAGTTAAGAAGCTTGCACACTATGAATGTTCTACTAATGATCACAGTTTAGAATGTGAAGCATTTCATTACGGAACAGCTGAATACGATAGTTATCAAAGGAAATAATAATTTTTATCAATTTGATATGGATCCGACTTGACATAAGGAATCACTTGAAGACAGTATTTGTGTTATCTACATGATTTAGCAACGTTCCAAGACAATTTACACGGAAAATGAAATCCATTGTTGCATCCTCCTTCCGCGACATCCGATAAGCCACACGTGCGTCCCTGGGTCGCGCAAATGACTAGCACCTCAGGCAGCTGAATCTTTGTTGGTTGAGTACGGATTTGAAGAACCTGGTGCTCCTGATCTAGTGTTTGGTGAGCGCCGCCATTCCTCTGTAACCATAAGCTCTAGGCATGCTTCTTCGGCAATGTGTGGCCTACGGTGCAACATTGTGCTCCACGAGGAATAGAGATCTTGATTAATCGCCCAAATCGTGAGTATGGTACAAACATTTACTCAAAAAACTCAGCCTCAAGATGTGCTGCAAGCTATTGAGGCGAAGCATTTGTTAGTGGACAACATATGGGAAGCTGCTGCACCTCCGTTGCATAAGGCAAAGCCAAGCAAGCGATTCTATGTTTTCCTGGATTTTTATTTCACCATCTACTCGTGTGAATACCATGGCATCCACAATTCGCAAAAATTCATTCCCATCTGGTTAGGTAATCCGTTTGGGAGGGAAAACACTTATTTAACAAGCAGAGCTAGGAAGAATAATTCTCGTCCTCAGTCATTTTCAAATGTGAAGGCAACGTGTGCTAGAAAGGTATAAGCAGTATGAGGAAATGTGTTTATTGTATTATGAAGGTATATTCGCGACGGCATCACCCTTCTGCATTGAAATAGTCCTCAAAAGTTTGTCTGGGCCTCTAGAATCCTTTAACACAATGCGGAACGGATCAACGTGGCCCTTACTAACAGTGTGATTTGGGTCTTAGAATCACAGAAACGTCATACTCGATTTCAGTGTGGGTCCAAAACATTTACTTCAAGCTGCGAGAACCCAACCCTCTTAAAATGGCAATACGAAAATGTTATCTGGGTGATAAATACCCAACGGTCTATTCCATAGTCTTGAGAGTGCCTACGACACTACTCGGAGGCATAATTTCATCAGACAGCTCCACAAACGGAGCTACCGCAGGCTTCTCCTCTAATCTGTATGGTTCTTAGTTTCCAGAGGGTTTTTTCAGATGTCGGTCGATGGTGCTGAGATAGAGCATGGACCGATTAGGAGTCGTTGACACTGCAGTACTGATGAAAATCTACAAATCAAATACACAGAATGAGGGGACGAATTTGGGACAAATTCTTAACCCTTATAAGTTAATGAGAGAAAAGAGGTACTCTGAATTAAAATAAGAGACGCATCACGAATGAATTATACAAATGGGGCGGAAATCGGTAGATGTGGTGTACATGCACAGAAAAACAAATGATTATAATTTCAGAAAAAGTGGATGATTTATTCAAGAGAAAAAGTTTCACAAATTAAACAAGACAATAAAGCGTTGGTGTATCTCTGGCCCTTATGCAAGCAGTTATTCGGCTTGGCAGTGATTGACAGAGTTGTTGGATGTCCTCCTGAGGCATATCGTGCCAGATTTGACCAACTGCCTCGTTATGTCGTCAAAATCCCGAGTTGGTTGGAGGACCCCACCCATAATGCTCCAAACTTTCTCAATCGTGGAGAGATCCGGCGACCTTGCTGGCCAAAGTATGGTTCGACAAACAGGAAAACAAGCAGTAGAAACTATCGCTGTGTGCAGACAGGCATTATCTTGCTGAAATGGAAGCCCAGGATGGCATGCCATGATGGGCAACAAAACGGGACCTAGAATACCGTAGACGTACTGCAGTGCTGTAAGGATGCCGCGGGTGATAACCAAAGGGATTCTGCTATGAAAAGAAATGGCACCCCAGACTACCATTCCTGACTGTCAGGCTGTACGGCGGGCGACAATCAGGCTCGTATCACGCTGCTGCGTGGGGCGTCTCCAAACACGTCTTCAACCTGGAATCTCTCTGAGTGGAGTAAACTGTCTTCAGTGACGAGGCCTGCTTCGAACTGAGCCCTGATGACCAGCAAAGACATATCTGAAGACTGCCTGGACAGTAATGGGATACGAACGTGACTGCCATCCGTAATATGCCCTGACAACCAGGAGAGATGGTGTGGGGTGCCATTTCTCTTCACAGAAGGACGCCCTCGGTTGTCATCCGCGGTAGCCTTATAGCACAGCCCCTTTTTGTTGTCCTTCATGGCAAGCCATCCTGGACTTACTTTTTAGCTACATAATGCCCGCCCACACACGGCGAGTGTTTCTACTGCTTGTGTTTGCCAAACCTTTCCTGGCCAGCAAGGCCCCGGGATCTCTTCCCAATTGAGAACGTTTGGAGCATTATCGGCAGGGCTCTCCAGCCAATTCGGAATTTTGACGATCTTAACGCGCCAATAAATATAATTTGGCACGATATCCCTCAGGAGGACATCCAACAGCTTTGTCAATACCAAGCCGAGTAACTGCTGCATAAAGGCCAGAGGTGGACCAACGCGGAACTGAGTTGCTCTGTTCGTGAAGCCACTCCTTTTTTCTGAAACTGCAATCCTTTGTTTATCTGTAAATGTATTTCATATCTACCGATTTCTTTCGTCCTTTTCAGATAATTCCTTCTTGTTGCGTCTGTTTTTCTTTGTCTTAAATTGTACATTCTCTTACGGTGGTATAAAAAATGCATTGTGGTGAAGCGAGAACAGCTCGCAGAGTGTTTTGCCTGTTGGACTGCGCTCGTTTCGTTCCAATATCTAGTCACTCAGAGTAGACATGCACTGTGCGGAGCACGAGATAGCACAACAAAATCAGATTTTTAAGAGTAATAAATCGCTGAATTTGTTTTAGTCAGAAACTGTTCTCTTTGAAGTTTTAAAGCGATAAGTCACTCAACTAGTCCGGTATTCCACTTTTATGAATACTTTTAGTATGATCTCTTCTTCTTTCTTTTTCCGCCAATTTCAATGTCTCCTTCTTTGTTCTTCTTTCTTATTCCTCCAACATTCTTTCATCTTCTCACTATGTATCCTTTTTCTCTCCTCAGACCACTTGGCAAAGTCATCCGTAAATGCTATATAGTGAATTGCAGTACCTTTAGTCTTAGTCCCCAGTCTTATTGCTGATAGCTTATGTTCTTCTATTCTATATTTCCATTCTCTTACTGTTATCTATAGGACGCAGTTGAGAAGAAGTGCAAACAGGCCGTCAGCTTGCCTTGTACCTGTTTTCATTTTGAATCTGTTATTAGATATTTCACCCCGAAATTTTACATTTGATTTGGTGCCTGTGAGTGTTTCACAAATATGGTTTGATAGTTTAGATTTGATATAAAATTCTCGGATCACTTTATTTAGTATTTCCCTATCAAATGAATCAACTGACTTTTTAAAATCTATAAATGTTCAACTACGTCTTTAGAATTTCTAAGTCTGTGACAGATTATGGACTTTAGGTAGAAAATCTGTTCTGAGCAAGATCTACCCTTTCTAAATGCTCTTTGATATTCTCCCAAACGGCTATCACGTGTTACTTCTACCTTGTTTAGTAACATTGTTGAAAATAATTGATAACCCTCTACTGGCAATAGAGATATACCTCTATAGTTATTTATATCAGGCTCACCACCTTTCTTGTGCAAAGGATGGATAAGAGTAACTTTCCATTCTTCTGGGATCTTTTCAGTTTGCCATATTTCTTCAAACATAATCTGAAGGTTAGTTACAATTTTTGGTTGAGACCATTTTATAAGTTCAGCTGTATCTGCGAAGTATTTCTTTTTGAACTCGAGTTTGGAAGGATACCAAGGATGCTCCGACTTATCCTTACTGCAGATGGTGGGACTCCGCAGAACCCTTGGTCCCAATGAGCTACATAAAGCAATGGTGGTTTCCTCTTTCGAGTCACCACTTGGAGTAGTGCTTACTTTTAGCGGTCTTTCCATTCTGCAATTGAAATTGTACATGATAGGAAATAAATTCCAAGATAAGATCGGATTGTTAATCCAAACTTATTATGTTTCATGGTTTTCTCCATTAGATTCTTCCGCTCTCTCTGCCGTAGGGAACTACGACTCCTTTTCCGCCTTTGAGACCGTTGGCCATGTTTCATTTGTAACCATAGGCAGGGGATCTCACATGGTGCTACCATCTGGAGCCACATGGACCCAGGTTTTTTTATGAAGTGTTATTTCTCCTGCTGCTCCTTCCTCGTCACTTGCTTTGAGGCTCTGGGCTTGGGACCGACAGTATGATTTATTTTTATTTTCATTTTATCATTGAGATTTGTATACGTTTAGTAGGATTTATTTAAATTTCTGTCACAATTATTTATGCTGGTAACTAGGGTCAATTGTAGCCATACATTTTCAAACCAACTTATTTAATGTTGCAATACCGAAAAACGTGTGGTGAAAATAACACTAACATGACATAATGTGCACAACTCTTAATATTTCAATTAGCATGTTGGTCATGACTTCTGATGCTTATCACAGTAACATTGCACTGACTTCCTTGAGTAACATCCACGCAACACACAGTGATACAACAGATATAGTACAATCTTAATAAATGCGTGATACATTCAGCAAATGAAACTGCACTGAAGACATGAATCTTCCGTAACTCATAGTTGTGTGCGTGGCAGAACGATTCATCGTATCACTATCACACTATTTCTCTATGTTTCATTCTCTAAAATTGTGCAGGAAAAACGAGCACTTAAATCTTTCTGTGCGAGGTATGTTTCCTCTTATTTTATTATAGTTATTAATTACATATAAGTGTATTCACAACAGTGACCCAAGTGGTCAATCAATGCGGCAAGGAAAACCTCCCAAATGATTCTGAACGTTTAATAAACTCCAGAAAGAAATTTTCAATCTGCAGCGGAGTGCGCGCTGATATGAAACAGTTTGAATAGTTTAACAAACTACAATTTAATATAGGCTACTTTTGCGTTTCAGAAACTGGCATTGTACGGCGTTTATGCTTTCATTTTAGTTTCTTAAGTCTGTGTTACATGTCTGGTCGTTGCAGTTGGTTTGTAAGTTGCATTAGGCTGGCAACGAGTGTTAATTTGTTGATAAACTCATTGATTTTTCGGTTAGGCGATGTTTGCCCTGAGTGGTACTGGTTGACGCGAAGAACTTTCTCATCCCTCAAGAGCACGGGATCGCAGACGCTACCTAATAAATGTGCTGGATTTTTTACATAATTGGTACGGTTTTCTTGCATGCGATCACAAGGTATGACCGATTGTTCACACTTGTATTCTCCTTTACATGTTATTTAATTTTATATAGTATCCATTCCCTAATTTTTTGTAGTACCTGAATATTGTATTTACATCTTGAAACTTGGGTCATGTGTACAATTTAATCTTACTCTGTATAATAGTTGCCATAGATGCTACACGTTTGATCTAAATACAACCGCACCGAAGTCACATACCAACTAATAAATTACATTCGCACCTTGCGCGCCATAAGCAATACCTATTTTTTTCTCCACGCACATCATCACGTTGTGTACATCACCACCACACAATCTTAACGTCTGCTGAGACTCGGCCTTGGGGATACATTCAGTTAAACAACCTATGTGAACAGCAGAATCGTAAATCACCAGATGTGTTTGTGACAATTAGTCACCCCATTCAACGTGGAGAACATATGACTTTCCATGCACATCCAAAACTTTGAATTCAATCAATTTCTCACAAACACAACAGACAAGTCTTCTTCATCTAATAAACCCCCCCTAGACTAATCACATGCAATCAAAACACTCAAAGTGCTTGTCACTAATGTCCTAATGCAGCTCTTCCATAATGGGTGTCACATTGCTTAAATGATGGGGACTACAGGATTTGTGTGATTTCAGAGATTCATCCTCACTAACATTAGTATGTACAAATCGTCTAATGCACAGTGGCTCATAGTACAGTAGGAAATATTTAAGACACAAACCCCTTAGCTTATTGGAACTTTTATGCGATTTGATAAGCACTTTCTGACGAATGTGGTACTGCCTAAAATTTCCGCTCCTATCGGGAAATTCCTTTCGCTTCCTTCCAACCCTTTGTATTTTCTGTATTGCCATGGAAACTCCTGTCATATGTCTCACGTACAGTTATTGGTGGAAGAAGAGTGGCAGTGTGTGAACCATTGTTCATTACATCCTGGAAACTGGGTAAAAAGATATCTCACATTACAGCTGGCGAAGACAACCCAATTCATGCATGATTCTCCTTGCAAGATTCGAGCTGGAGTGGAAAGCGGAAATAAAGACATCTGATCTTGTGCCTCCGCAATTTTGCCTTCCATGAATGGAAATGAAACAGCAGACTATTGTGAGAGATCAGTTTCTTCACTCTGCCCACTCGATGTGTGAATCCTTTCTGGAATGGCACAGACACTATTTTTCTAGTCGATCTGTTAAGAATACAAATGTTATTAAGTTCGACGTCAGCTCTGCCATGATAAACACGTAACAGAATCCACTTCTCGCTGTCGGGAGTGGTCCTAGGAGATGTGTGGCCCCAAGATGACGCTATCTCTCCAGGATAATCTGAAACAGGGATACTGATGTGAAGCGATGTAACGCTTGGCCTTACAGCATGGTCTGCATACTGACAATACATTCTGGATTCTTTGTTTCATGTTGTTAAAATAAAGTGTGGCTTGTAACTTGAAGAAACATTTTTGGAATCCACAGTGGTCATAAGTCAAATGAATATGCCAGATTAGGTTGTTGATTGTTTTTCAACTTTCTCAATATTGGATCGCAATCCTGTTCCCTTTCGTTATCATGGAGCGATGCGACCACATAATTTTCGCATACCACTTTCTTCATATAAAAAAGTTTGAAGTGGCTATACTCCAGCTCTTCTTCAGCATCTCCGCTAAAGTTGAAAGAGAGCATAACAGAGCATCAGTCAGAAAGTTCACTGACCCACGTACATGAATGACTGTGAATGAAAATTCTTGCAAGTACAATATCCAATGAAGTAAACGCCCATTAAGATAGTCTGTCGGTTAACAAGAATTGTAGCACGTTGTGAGCAGTAAAGACTCGTGTTTTCGTTCTATGCCAAAAGTAGCGGAACTTTTTGAAGCCCTATACAACGGCAAGTACTTCAAGCTCTGTAATCAAGCAGTTGCTCTTGCACTTTGAAAGGAACATACTATTGAATGCAACTGATTTCCTCACAAGCTGCCTTTCCTCGTTGAACTCTTGAACGAAGACAATGCCTAATCTCGTTCCACACTATCCTTGGCCATACATAACTTCTTAGCTAAATCAGGTTGTGCAAGGATTGGTGCTTCGACCAATGTTGTCTTTAAAGCCTGAAATTCATACTCCGTGGCGTCATCCAATATCCACAATGACTTCTCCCCTGATAATTCACAGAGGCGTGGCATTGACAAAGTCTCCAATGCTGATGAACCGTTTATGGAGCTGATAAGCCCAGGAAAACCATGTAATTGCTACTTCATGCTTATTAGTGGATATTGACTTATTTTCTTTAATTCTGTAGCGGCTCTGTCTCCATAACATGTCTCAGAAACTTTTGTCACATAGAAGCTTGACTTTTCAATGTTTGCAGTGAACCATGACCGCCAAGGGTACTGAGCAACGCACTTGGCATCTTTTTATGTTCTGTCCATGAGTTTCCCGCAACTAAAAGGTCATCTCTGTATCATGTCACTCGATCAAGCAATGATAGCTGTAATATGCTGTTGAGACCATGAATAAATGCATTGCAGAACATGTTAAAGACAAATGGTAAACGTTGAAACTTATAACAGTGTCCAAAAGCTAGGAATGTCGAATATTGGCGGCAAGATGGCTACAATTCGATCTGTCGGTAGCTAGATCGAGGGTCCATAGAGGAAAAAAGGCATACCCCATGGAACTTTGGGAATAGCTCCTCCATGTTTTTCGGCCGGTCAATCTCCGGTCTTATGATAGTGTTAATCTGCTGTGAATTGAACACTAATCGTATCGAGCCATATCTTTCTTCTACCACATGCAAAAGAGTATTATACAAAGAAACTGCAGGCTCAATGACACCCTTCTCAAGCATCACTCATACCTTGTCACATACCTTCTGCCTGCACACTAACAGAACGGCGTATGATGGGTCGAAAAATTTAGTTTGTTCCCTGATCTCAAATTTGTATTGGAAATGCCTAATGGCGCCACTTTCGGCGAAAACACACACACACACACACACACAGGTTCATTCAGAATCGTATATAATACTTCGTCCTTTCTTATACTGGCTCCTTGGACTACATCTATCTTCTCACGAATTCTCATTCTAAATTCGTCTTCTGTGATTTCTTGTGTATCTGACAGGTGCCTCCTCTGACTTTCATAGCGATTGAATAGCTTAATTCTCAGTTCTTCCATCAAAAAGCATTGTTTCAAGCAACCAGTGGGAACCTGTTCCCGAAGCATTTGTCCCTCAAAACGAATGTGTGCAGGACTATCTTTCCTTCAAACACATTATCCACATACTATGTCCATAATAACCTCATGATCTCGCAAGAAATCGATGCCCAGCATCAGTGGAATGGCTAATTTCGGCACGAGGAAGAAGTTTAGTTCCATGGCATAAAAAATCGAGTCGAACATGCTGTTGTTCGCAGATTCAGAGATCGATGACAACTGGCTTCCTGTCCGTAACCGTCACCTACTTGTTCAAATATCTCTGGGCGTAACACTGCCCTCTTTGTCTTCTATTATTAACTCTCTTAAACCCTCATACGCCAAGATGTTGATGTCAGTTATTCTGAGGTATGGCACGGGTGTATCTTCCGTCTGATCCATGCGAGCCCCTCGTCAATGTTGTGATGACAGGCCTGCAACTGGGTTCAGTCACGGCTCAGGTGATTCAAATTCAACAGTCTCCACAGCTTGTCTCGGTGGTCCCGATTATTTCCTTTCTGCATCTATTATGGTTATTATTATGGTGCTCAAAACCGCTCAGTCCGTTACAGTGCAGCCGAGACTGTCTCACGCCCTCCCCCCCCCCCCATTCATTTATTTGTGTCCACTTATTCCTCCCACTGTTATGTGGTCTCTACGGACTTGCGAAACTGCATCCTGAATCACAGGGCACGTTGCTTCTGACGAACGTCAAGTGTAGCAGCCCATTGTCTCGTTTTCACAGAGCGTTGCTTCTGACGAACGTTAAGTGTAGCAGCCATCTTGAAGACATGCTGTGACGGCGCCACTCACGGAAACAGGTTGAACTAAGTTTGAAAACAAGCGGGAAGGATGTATCTACACACTGTAAAACTTTCACACATGCAGAACGAAAACTGTATTTTAAAAAAAATAGTGTGCATTTCTTTTGGAGTGACCCTCGTATGTAATGCCCAAAATTTATTTAGAAGGCTTCCGCAGACGCTAATTTGGAGTGCTCGGTCTGTGGGAGGCTGTTGGAAGTGGATGGCGGCTGTAGCTTCGTCGGCGCCAGCATACCGAGTAGCGACCGCCCGCTGCGGCCCCAACCGCCGCCGGTCACTGCGCCCGTCCGGTCACAGCATCTGCCCCTTGGGCGAGTGCTGCTTCTTCCCACCGCGAGATGTAGCTGAAGGCCGTAGCATGCTGTTGGCCGTTCGCTGACAGATAGTAAAGTATTTCGCTATTGTACAGAGGTCGGCATTTGCTACAGATAGGTTTGATTTCTGGAGACCTGAAACTCTGTATCATAGTCAACCCAACACCGACCGTAGCAGAGCATCACCAGCAGATGGATCTCTGTGTGTATCATCAGCGAAAGAATGAAATTAGGGCTGGGAAAGCAGAACCACCACCTACGGGGGAGGGGGGGGGGGAAGAGGCGTGTTCAGCTGCTGACTGGAAATAGTATATCATTGTCAACACAGAACCAACCAAATGAGAGCATCTTCAGTGGATGGAGCTCTTTGTGAACCATCAGTGATAGGATAGAATGGGCCTGGAAAATCAGTGTCCCTACCTATGATAGGAGGAGAGGGAGAAAGGAGGTGGGTAAGACCGGTTTCAAGTTGCATAATCTCAAACCGCACATCGAGATGAAGACACATGCACTGTTCTTGAGGAAGTTTTCTTTTTTCTATCTCTTGATACTTGTGTGATGTTGTTACAGTGTTTTGTCTCCCTATAGAACAAAGAGCAGGTTCCACTGTAGTATAACATAGTCGTTCCTATTATGTTTTTTTAATAGTTGGTCGCTTATAAGATGGTTATATATCTCTCTCTCCTCCTAAGACAAACTGACACCACCCACAAGAAAGACACATCTATCCATGCCGGTGTGTTGACTCAGTATTGATTATCGTGCTGTTGTTTCGTCCTATCATCATTAAGTTATTGGTGAAGTCTTGTACTCACCATAGTGCGTGAATCTTGCTAGCTGAACTGACTGTACGTTTAAAGAGAGTGGGATGATTATAGCAAGCATAAGTTCATACCATGAGTGAGGGTTTACACTTATTTAGATGTCGTTGATTTTTGTAGTATGTCCCCTATTTGCACTGTTGCCGTCCCATTCTTTGTTTTAAAAGCCTAAGACTAAACCCTTTACATAATGTGAGGGTAAATCTGTCGATAGAATATTCGTTGCAGCAAGCAAAAGAATCACACCTAGAGAGTCAATTTATACTTATTTTGCTCGAGATTCCATTGATTTAGTACTATATCCACTGTTTGCACTGTCGCAGTATTCGTTTTACAAACATAAGACTACACCCTTTACATGATGTGAGGTGATTTCTGTCCGTACAATATTCGTTGTAACAAGCATAAAAATTGCACCTGGAGAATAGACTACGGTAATTCCATGTAGCAAATGAGTGGCCATGTTTATTCAGTCACTTATTTATAAATAAATGAGCTGACATTACAGTGATTGAGATGGTAAGAACGTAAAACTTTAGGTAGACAAAAAGTGTGTTACACCAAAAGGATTAAGTTATCTGTGCAAAACTCCTCCACAGTTTGCTCTTCTGCCATCCACAGTATACGAGAACACACACACATACACACAGCTGTTATTCAGTACAGTGGAGCGTTTGAAATCTCTACAAGGCAGCTTTTGGATACTTTACCTGAAGAATTAGAATAAACACAGACAGTGACAGGTTATAAATGCATGCACTGGCAGAGGACAGCGAGTGCAGACACTGCTCTCCCTCAGTCGTGGCCAGAGTGGGTGGGTCAGTGCACTGTGGGACAACTAGTATAAACATCTGCGCGTACCTCATTTACGTGGGATGTATTATTTCAGTGTCTGTCCTACATGAGACTGAATTTACTTAGCCGAGGACTACTTTTAGAAGCCGGCTGGTATAGCCGAGCGGTTCTAGGCACTTCAGTCTGGAACCGCGCGACCGCTACGGTCGCAGGTTCGAATCCTGCCTCGGGCATGGATGTGTGTTCTGTCCTTCGGTTAGTTAGGTTTAAGTAGTTCTAAGTTCTAGGGGACTGATGACCTTAGATGTTAAGTCCCATAGTGCTCAGAACCATTTTGAACTACTTATAGACAGTACTGGCACATCCAGAACGTTTGAAAGCACTCCACTTTTGACTGATCAGTCCTTCATCCATGATGAATAGCGAAGTATTTCACTATTTTGCTATTGTTCCAGACCAGGTCAGTCTTTATGAGAAATACGTTTAATGGCTTGCACGAAGCATCCTGTTCTTGAATCATTTGTCCATCTTGGCCTTTTTTATGCAGACTGGAAACAGTTTGTCACTTACAGCAAATGGATTTCTTTGCATACCATAAGTGACATGCTAGAACAGGCCTGCAAAACCGGTATCCCTACCAACAGGAGGCTGAGAGGAAAGGAGGGAGGAGTGGAGGTAGGGAGGAAGGTGAGACTGGAACTAAGCTGATTAGTTTGTCTCCACACATCAATTCCCAGTGCTTGTGTTGCTTTATGATCCGTTGTTCAAATGAGGTTTTTTTTTTTTCATGACAAAAAATGGTTCAAATGGCTCTGAGCACTATGGGAGTTAACATCAAAGGTCATCAGTCCCCTAGAACTTAGAACTACTTAAACCTAACTAACCTAAGGACATCACACACATCCATGCCCTAGGCAGGATTCGAACCTGCGACCGTAGCGGTCGCGCGGTTCCAGACTGAAGCGCCTAGAACCGCTCAGCCACACCGGCCAGCTTTTCATGACAATTTCGATATGTAATTAGAGCAGTGAATCATTTTTAACCAGTTGTGGCAGCATGTATTGGCCTTCCTACTCCTCAGTGGTAGTTTGCTGCCATATCCCTTCCTATCATGTATCTGCGTAGAAGTTCCTCAGGAGCTACACATTTGTTGATCGGTAGGAGATAACTTTTCCTACACATTTCTTAGCGTGCATCTGTGTGTGTGTGTGTGTGTGTGTGTGTGTGTGTGTGTGTGTATGTGTGGTTCTGTGTACAACATCCTTCGCAGGTCTTTCACTTGTAGACTGATGGGAGATTCCTCATCCTACATATCAGTGATAGTTTGCAGTCCTATCCCCTCTTGCCCCGTATCTGTGTACAAGTTCCTACACACTTGCGGATTGGTAGGAGGCAATTCCTCTGGGAACAGCTTTAGGACAGTTCGCTGCCAATTTCGAGTGGTATTGTGGACTAGTGCACACAGCTTCAAAGCAGAGCAAAACCAATTTCAAGTGTTCTCAGTTGAGTCCCATACTCCAAGGCGAGCACCTCTGGTTCATTCAGTCTGGGGTAGTGGATTAGGACGAAGTTGCCTCCTGCACTGCGGATTCACTGGTCATTTCAAAAATATGAACAGCTCCAGCACAGGTAATAGTCTCTATGATTTGTGAAATGCATCCTCAGTCCATCCAGCTTCATCACCATTATTTACTGAAAAGTATTTCTCGTATGCCCATCCATTATCATCTCCTTCCATTCCTCATGCAGGAGGCATGCAGGGAACACACGTATTAAAAATAAAGGCAGTCCCTTCCTCTCCACCCTTTTTCCCGCCAATTCTCAAGCAGAGGCATATGGCGTCGGAAAGTAGGGACATGTGGGGGTGGCTGTAGGGCAGTTAATCGCAACCTTTGGTGGCAGTATTGCGGAACAAAACAGTTGATCTTCAAACTTTGTGGCGAACGTACACATGCGTGATCTGAAAATATGTGCCGCACGGGGTAGTCGCGCGGTCTAGGGCGTCTTGTCACGGTCCGCGCGGCTCTCCCCGTCGGAGGTTCGAGTCCTCCCTCGGGCATGGGTGTTGTGTCGTTCTTAGCGTAAGTTAGCTTAAGTTATAAGTTAAATAGTGTGTAAGCTTAGGGAGCGATGACCTTAGCAGTTTGGTCCCATAAGACCTTACCACAAATTTCCGGTTTTCTGAAAATGTGTAGGCTCTTTATGGTGGAAAATGGCGGCAGTGGGCGGCAGAGTCTGGAGTCAGCTGTAGGGCACTCCAGCAGTGGGCTAATACCCACATAAATAAATAAAATAAATAAAGACACTGCCTTACATCCATCCTCTCTAGCAGTTCAGCACAGATTCCTACAAATTTCTGAATGGGGTGGGGAGGGGAAGTGCAGGAGGGTAGAGGGTAGTGGTTGTCTGAGGGGGAAGTGAGCAACAGTGGTGGTGGCGAAGTCATGTTACATTGCCACATCTGTCCCCCCCCCCCCCCCCCAGAGCGAGGAGGTGGGGGATCAACCAAGAGGAGCCACAATCTTGAATAAATTCGACAACAATGCAGACTGTGCTGAGTTCGGCTTCATTCCAGTACTTCCATGGAGTGGCGCCACGCCACCTCTCCTAAGAAGAAAAATTTCAAAACTTTACCCTCAGCGAATAATATTACGACGATGGTCTTCTGGAATTGTTAAGAGATTATACTGCTTGATTTCCTCCCTCACGTTGCAATAATCAACTCTGAAGTGTATTGTAGGCTACTGAAGAAACAAATTCAGTGTATTCTTCATCAAAAAAAGACAAACAAACTTCTCCTTCACCATGACAATACATGGCCTCACGCAAGTCTACACAGCCAAAAGAAGCTCACAAATCTTTATTTAACTCTTTTTCCTTATCCATCCTAGACCCCAGATCTTACACCTTCTGTTTCCACCTGTTTGGTGCAAAGAAGGATGCACTGCGAGGGAGCAGAGTGGTTCCATGCGAGCATACAGGCCCTCCCAGTAAGGTGGCGTTAAGCCGCCACTCTGAACAGAGTTTATGTTGAAAAACAGGATTTTGTAGCAAAAGGAGTGGGTAATAGTGTGATGCATTTGAATCCTGAATAAAACGAACCTGATTTCAGAAAATAGAATGTGCTGCATTACTTGTTGAATGCCCATTGCACTACAATGACCCGAATGAAGCCATAGAACATCTGTATCTACTCACAGCGTCAGCTACAGCAGGAAATACAGTGCATACGAACGAAACATACGAGTAATTTCAAAGCTTTGTGAGACGTGGATCATCGAGTGAGTATGGAGACAGTCGCTCATGAACTTCACAAGCCTATGGGAAAAACATTTCCTACAGATACGTTATAATATGGGGTTTACATTATTTATGACAGGCTGACCTCGAACACATGAAACAACATTCAGGATGGAATAAAGGTCTCAAATATACACTGCTGGCCACCGTAAATGCAACACCCTGAAGGAAGCATCCGAATCAAGTGGAATTTACACCATGAGTTTGCAGCGATGAGATATGCAACTGATTAGAATTTCAGCGCAGACGCACATCACGCGCGCCTGTGGCGCCACCTCATAGCGCCATTTAAGGCTTGGCGATTTCGACGAGTGTACGTTCGGCACGTGTGTTTACCTTGTGGTTGTTTCACAAGACGATCAGTTATGCCTCGTAGAAAACAGCGAACATCTTTTGATCAAGTATCCGAGTTCGACAGAGGAAGGATAGTGGCTTACCGAGATTGTGGATTATCATACAGAGAAATCGCTAGTCGTGTTGGACGAAACCAAACAACTGTAATGCGGATATGTGACCGTTGGATGCAGGAGGGTACGACGGACCGACGTGGTCGATCGCATTCACCTCGGTGCACCACTGCACGTGCTGATAGGCAAATTGTGCGCATGGCAGTGACATCCCGAACCATAGCACAGCACATTGCGTATGTAACGCATCATCCAGTGTCTGCGCGTACCATTCGACGCCGTTTACAGCAGAGTGGTCTGTCCGCAAGACGTCCATTGCTTCGTCTACCATTGACGCAGAACCACAGACGTCTCCGTCGCCAATGGTGTGATGACAGACGGATGTGGACGGCAGAATGGAATGACGTTGTCTTTACTGACGAGGCACGCTTCTGTCTGCAGCACCACGATGGTCGGATTCGAGTGTGGAGACACCGTGGAGAGAGGATGCTGGACAGCTGCATTATGCACCGCCACACTGGTCTTGCACCGGGTATTATGGTATGGGGCGGTATTGGATATTACTCTCGCACGCCTCTAGTACGCATTGCCGGTACTTTAAATAGCCGGCGCTACATATCCGAGGTGCTGGAGCCAGTTGTCCTTCCTTACCTTCAGGGCTCGGCCACAGCCATATTTCAACAGGATAATGCGCGACCACACGTGGCACGCATTGTCCAAAGGTTGTTCGTCAATAACCAGATTGAATTGCTTCCCTGGCCGGCTCGCTCTCCGGATCTTTCGCCGATAGAAAACATGTGGTCCATGGTTGCTCAACGACTGACCCGGATTACATCCCCAGCTGCCACACCAGATGATCTTTGGCAACGTGTGGAAGCTGCTTGGGCTGCTGTACCCCAGGAACACATCCAACGTCTCTTTGACTCAATGCCGAGACGTGTGGCAGCGGTGATCTCCAACAATGGCGGCTACTCTGGCTACTGATTCTGGCAAGAACCACATGTCACAGACGTCTGTAAACGTAATCATTTGATACTTGGTCAACATGTGATCTACAAAATAAATTTTGTTGTGCTACCTCTTGTCTTTCTTGGTGTTGCATTTACGGTGGCCAGCAGTGTATTTTAATAATTACAGATACGCATTCCAAATTCGTATGGGCCCTACCTGTAAGGACAATGTCAGGGTAGGAGACTCGCAGGTTTTTAAAGAATTACTGCAGACAGGGACAAATCATGTCCAGACAATCTTCAAACTGAACAAGGAAGTGAATTTTACAACAGACATTGCAAGTCGGTAATGAAACAATATGAAATAAACCACTACTCGACATCCTACCACATGAAAGTGAGTATTGTGGAACGTTTGAACAGGACTATAAAAATCGCATGTAGATGAGTTTTATTCTTCAGGAGTCATACAAGTGGTTAGACATTCTCGCGAAAATAATTGAGCAGTATAATCAAACCAGATATAGTATGACTACGAAGTCTTTCGCGACGGAGTCCTTGCATAAAAAGTTCTCGGTTTACTTGCCGCGTCAAATTTGGATAAAATCCCAAGCTTTCGATGACTACCTCCGTCATCTTCGTCAGGGGTAAAACTGACTGTCGTGGACTGCTCATTTCTCTCCTGAAATACTAAAGTTATTTCGACACACTTTGACGACCACCTATTTTTTGTATGGTGGAAAATATTATGAAATGATTGACGGAACAGCCATGGGTTCGCCGCTGTCACCAGCCATAGCTAACTTCTTCATGGAGGATTTCGAAGAACGAGCGTTGAACAGTGCTCCATTACGTCCATCCTGCTTCTTCAGGTATGTCGACGATACTTTTTTAATCTGGCCACATGGCAATGAGGCACTGCAGCAGTTTGTTGAACATTTGAGTGGCATACATCAGAACATAAGATTTACAGTGGAGGTGGAGAAGGATGGAAAGTTACCCTTCTTAGATGTACTGGTGGAGCGAAAATCAGATGGACGTCTCGGACATTCTGTGTACAGAAAACCGACACATACAGATTTATATCTAAACGCGCGTAGTTTTCACCACCCAGCTCAGAAGAGAGCTATGCTGAACACCTTGGTACACAGAGCAAGGACTATTTCGGACAAGGATCATCTCGGCTCCGAGATTAACCATCTGACGACGGTATTCATAAAAAATGGTTATTCTGATCGTGATATCAGATCTACTCTGGCGAAGAAACCAAGAAAGGACGCTGTTCGAACAGATCAAGAGGACCAACACATCGCGCGGCTACCATTCTGCGGTGCAACGACCAGCAAGATCGGCAGAGTCCTAAGCCGGCAAGGAATCAGACCAGTCTTCCGGCCACCCAGGAAGATTAAGGAAATGCTGCGACCCGTGAAAGATAATCTTGGCCTGAGAGTACCGGGAATTTACAGCATTCCTTGCGAGTGTGGCAAAAGTTATGTGGGCCAGTCTATAAGAACTGTCGCCGATCGCAGTGTGGAACATCAGCGTCACCTGAAATACAGGTATCTAGAAAAATCAGCGATGGCTGAGCACAGTTTGTTAAATAAACATAAGATTTTATTCGATGAAACAAGACTACTTGCTCACGCTTCAAACTATTGGGACTCTGTCATCAGGGAAGCAGTTGAAATTAGACTCTGTGAAAATAATTTCAACAGAGATTCCGGTTATGCACTCAGCAATGCATGGAAGCGCGCAATTGATATAGAAAGAGCGCAGAGGGAGACTTCTTACATTCCTCGCAGTTCTCCGCCTGTTGCGATGGATGGCGCTGCAAGCAACGCTGGATAAAGCGCGCAAACAAAATCTATGGATATAGAGGCCGCCACCTCAGTACGCATCGGTTTCACCGTGACGTCATCCAGCCAATGAGAAGCCGTCCACTGCTTATAAAAGCGGAAGCCTCACCGGTCCACGACAGTCAGTTTTACCCCTGACGAAGATGACGGAGGTAGTCATCGAAAGCTTGGGATTTTATCCAAATTTGACGCGGCAAGTAAACCGAGAACTTTTTATGCAGATATAGTATGGTTAGGAGGAGGCCTATTAATGTACGTGGTAATGGAAATGCAGCATAGATTCTTATGAAGATAGTAGAACCACGCAAACAGAAATTCATTGTGGGTTATTTGGTGAGTATTTTGAAATACGAAACTGCGTCTGAGAAGTCTTAGTTATCAAAGTAGTCAACGGAGATATTCAGAGTTTCCAAAGTGCAACATACAAACTAGAGAATTTACATCTTACAGGATAGTGAAGGTGACGAAATTGCTGGATGTTTTTCCACAAGGGAATTACAGAAAAGCTCCAAACCACACGTGTTTCTCATAGAGCGTGTTCCAAGGCATGGAGGAACAAGGCTTTGGGGAAGTGGCTCGGTTTGCCATCAAGGGGTAACAGTTGGGTGAACGTTCACGGCTTGGTGTACAAACGGAACACATAAATCTCAAACCATACAGTAAGCTAACATGATTGCTATAAAGTACAGCAGAGATGGTGGCGCTATTACCATTTGAATGGTATTTACCTGGACATAACTACTGCAGACCTGGAACCCAAGTTGAAAATGCATCTGGGTCATCGTGATAAGGTAATTAATGTACTAGACAATACCTGCAAGGAGCGTAATGTTCCAGAATGGTTGCGTATGTTAAAAAACATCTATTAAATTGCCTTATACGGTTGTTTGAGAACACCTCAGGAGTTGAGCCTCTACTTTACCGATAAGAAGAAGGTGTCCTACAATTTTAGACACTACCAAGACTTCAGTTAATATCTCTGTGGTGATTTCTATCTGATGTTTTTCCTGAAAAATGCATAAAAACAGTCATTATGAACATCACAGCATCAGTTGAGATTGAGGTGTCATCAATATTAAGAGCGAACAACTTTCCTCCAATATATCCAAGTAAGGGGGAGTGGTGCATTGCATTGATCGGTCTGTAAACATAACAGCATACTTAAAGTCACCGAGAAGTGAAGTAAACTTTAACTAGGAAGTGATGAAATTGTGGTTATCCTTCCTGGCTAATGATATTGATGATTTGTATGCATGTATAAAACGTTTTGTACAAGGCACTGAGTTACTTGCAAACATCACTAGGCTAAAGCAGAGATACAAACAACACAACAGAGAATAGACTTTACACTAGAAGATTCAGTGGGACCGCTACTAGTTTCTCGAGGAGCCAGGTGTTAGATGAGAGCGCTGATAAAATATGTGAATCGAAGCAACAAGTGGATATTCATCCTGTTTACAACAACCGAGTTGAGTGTAATATCTCAAAAAATTCATACCTTAATGATAGAATAATTCACATCATCCACAGATTTTTTACTACACTAGGTCAAAGCCACAATGTTGTTGAAGTTTCTAGTAATCCAACACGCCTCACAGTGACTGTTCAGATATTAGACCATCTCAAACTGTATACCATAGATCAACACGAGAACCCAAACGATTTTGGTGGCGAGAAAATTACAGCACATCTTCATCTGAAGCAACAACATGGGTATATACACTCCTGAAAATTGAAATAAGAACACCGTGAATTCATTGTCCCAGGAAGGGGAAACTTTATTGACACATTCCTGGGGTCAGATACATCACATGATCACACTGACAGAACCACAGGCACATAGACACAGGCAACAGAGCATGCACAATGTCGGCACTAGTACAGTGTATATCCACCTTTCGCAGCAATGCAGGCTGCTATTCTCCCATGGAGACGATCGTAGAGATGCTGGATGTAGTCCTGTGGAACGGCTTGCCATGCCATTTCCACCTGGCGCCTCAGTTGGACCAGCGTTCGTGCTGGACGTGCAGACCGCGTGAGACGACGCTTCATCCAGTCCCAAACATGCTCAATGGGGGACACATCCGGAGATCTTGCTGGCCAGGGTAGTTGACTTACACCTTCTAGAGCACGTTGGGTGGCACGGGATACATGCGGACGTGCATTGTCCTGTTGGAACAGCAAGTTCCCTTGCCGGTCTAGGAATGGTAGAACGATGGGTTCGATGACGGTTTGGATGTACCGTGCACTATTCAGTGTCCCCTCGACGATCACCAGTGGTGTACGGCCAGTGTAGGAGATCGCTCCCCACACCATGATGCCGGGTGTTGGCCCTGTGTGCCTCGGTCGTATGCATTCCTGATTGTGGCGCTCACCTGCACGGCGCCAAACACGCATACGACCATCATTGGCACCAAGGCAGAAGCGATTCTCATCGCTGAAGACGACACGTCTCCATTCGTCCCTCCATTCACGCCTGTCGCGACACCACTGGAGGCGGGCTGCACGATGTTGGGGCGTGAGCGGAAGACGGCCTAACGGTGTGCGGGACCGTAGCCCAGCTTCATGGAGACGGTTGCGAATGGTCCTCGCCGATACCCCAGGAGCAACAGTGTCCCTAATTTGCTGGGAAGTGGCGGTGCGGTCCCCTACGGCACTGCGTAGGATCCTACGGTCTTGGCGTGCATCCGTGCGTCGCTGCGGTCCGGTCCCAGGTCGACGGGCACGTGCACCTTCCGCCGACCACTGGCGACAACATCGATGTACTGTGGAGACCTCACGCCCCACGTGTTGAGCAATTCGGCGGTACGTCCACCCGGCCTCCCGCATGCCCACTATACGCCCTCGGTCAAAGTCCGTCAACTGCACATACGGTTCACGTCCACGCTGTCGTGGCATGCTACCAGTGTTAAAGACTGCGATGGAGCTCCGTATGCCACGGCAAACTGGCTGACACTGACGGCGGCGGTGCACAAATGCTGCGCAGCTAGCGCCATTCGACGGCCAACACCGCGGTTCCTGGTGTGTCCGCTGTGCCGTGCGTGTGATCATTGCTTGTACAGCCCTCTAGCAGTGTCCGGAGCAAGTATGGTGGGTCTGACACACCGGTGTCAATGTGTTCTTTTTTCCATTTCCAGGAGTGTGGTATAAATACACTACACAGTCATCAGAACACCACCTTACAGCGGAGGAAGAATGCAACAGCTGTCCGGAACTACGAGTTTCTTAAATCGGTGCAAATGAAACTTTGCCATGACATCGCTTGATATAGAAACTCCAACTGAGTATGATGGTCGAACCATTAAGCAGGAATGTTCCCCTCACAAACCATTAGCTTTGTTGATCTTTAACGAGATAAGAATTCTTATCCAACATAAAGATGAGTTGTCACTTCCAAGCAACAGTTTAATATTTGTGACCATGAAGCGCTCTGCTATCAGCAACATCGTGACTCACACGTAATGTATTCGCTTTACTGTTTCAAGAAATAGGACATGAACTTAATGATATCGAGCTCGATTACTCAAGGAAAGTTGAAATCACTTCAATCCTCAAAACATTCATCTTCACATTAACTTTCGACGTGAATGCATTAGATAATGCAAAGTGGTTCTTACATGGATCGATAGAGGCTCTCTTTAGCACCTGCATCCCACTCAAAATGTGAATGGCTTTCTTTCAAGATAGTAAACGCATTATTATGAATGTTAAGCAGGAGCTGATTCTAGTCTGCCGTGTTACAGATAATAACTCATATGTTCAGGAAGGAGCAGAAGAGCAGAGTAAAATTATGTTGGATAAAGTGGTGTAGAACGTACCTCATTTATTAGTATCAGACGAAGAGCACCTGAAACTTTTGCGTGTGTTGCATACAACAAACGCCCAGCTTCCAGAAACAATCTTTTCATGTGAACTTTACAGTATCCAATCCTTCCAGAGACATCAAGACAATCATGGACAATTAAGTCATCTGTTCAACTAGAAACGCCTCGATTTGTTATTCTAGCACTACCACCAGACAGGAGGGAGATTCTGAAAAAGAGTTCGAGCGAATTTGACTACTGTAAATTAACCAGTGGTAAAGTATACCTAAATTCAGAGTGTTTTCCATGCGATAACGTACAGCTTGAGTGGAGCAAAAACAATGTTGGCCTACTGTACGATATGTATGCATGATTTCGCTCTTCTTACAATGAAGGTGATGAATTTTAATGTATGCTGAGTCCTAAGAAGTTTAAAGAATTAGCAGGTATAGTGATGATTGACTGCACCAAGCAAATCAAGCAAATCGAGGTAGTGCAGTCTGGAACTGTAGATCTGCTTACTGAATTTGAATCATCGCAAAACTTCCCTCCAGGCCCAGCAGTATGTGCATTACTGCTACACACTCGCTTTGTAATCTACTCACGTCTCTCAGGAATCATATAACGTGTTGAATAAGAATCGTAAAATGTGTAGCATAAACGTAGAGTTATTGCACCACATGGGCCGTATCTCAAACTGACATCTCAGAGTGCAAATATAGTTGTGGAGATACAGGGGTTTTATGACGAGTGTGGGCAATTTGCGATTAACGATGTTGCATTCGCTGCAGTCTCAATGCTGGACAAGTATTAATAAAGCATTCTACAGTATTTCACGTAAACCATTTAGTACAGTACAGTATTCTAACACTCGTTGAAGCATCAACTAACTGACTTGCCATCGTCACAGAAAGTGGTATATTGCTGAGGGGGCGTTGTATGAAAGTACTGCGATGTCACTCCGAACCTACGAACATAAAGACAGCATAGTTCACATCAAAGGCCGTGAAAAAGGTTTGTGGTTGGGTAACATCTTCAAGTGTGCATCAGTATGAAATGTGGAGGAGCACAGGTGGCGAACAATTTGGAGACTCAAGAAAATGTATATTGATAACAGCAGCAGCAGTTATACTCGAATGTGTACTTCAGTAAAAGTACATATACCTTTACGTTGGATTATTAATAATTTAAAAAAAAAATGCTTTGTAGTTCATTATTTCGCGTCATATTCCTCCACAGACCCACTAGCAGGCTTCAAGTAAGTTTGTAACAGACGTTTCCTATGCTGCTCATGAAGAACTGGAGATATAACTGTAGAGACTTCTTCTATACGACGTCAATAATGACAGCGATCAATAGCTGCTGGTAACTAGGAATCCATATGAGCCTCTCTATATACTGAAAAATACCAGTAGTTTTATATGTGAACTGATGTACTCTCATCATTCAGAAAATCAACTTTCTTCTTCTCCTTCACGTTCCATAGCTGTGCGTTACCAGTAACAGATATTGTGTATTTATTCATTCAGGCCACGGAAGTCCTCCACTCTGGCGAGCAGTCGTACGATACACGCCAACTCCGCACCATGTCTCAAGTTCTAAGAGCCGCCACGCTACGCAGTGTCTGCAGCATGCTTATACCAAGGTCAGTGCAGCTTCTCGGTATTGGAAAAATACCGCAGTCATAAGATCAAGCACCATATTAAAGATTTATACTGCACACAGGAAAAGTATCATCTGATATAATTTTTGAGCACTTCTACTCCCAGCTCAGAAGTGATAATAGGAACAGTAGCCAGCGGACTTCCCATGTTAAGAGATTGACTGTTTACAAGATAGAGTGTGAAGCATGTGATAAATTCTTGGAGACATCTTGGTTGCAGACAAATTTATTTATTGTGAAGCGTTTCGATACGTCATCCTCAGAAAAAAATTGGCCACAAATACTCATACTAGCAAACAGTACTAGTAGAATACCGACTCTGGTGATATCTCAAACTGGGGAACAATCAAGAATGGGGTGCCACAAGGTTCGGTCTTGGGTCCTCTGCTGTTCTTAATATATATCAATGACTTGCCATTCTGTATTCACGAAGATGCAAAGCTAGTACCTTTTGCCGATGATACAAGTATAGCTATCACACCCAACAGACAAGAAATAACTGGTCAAATTGTCAACGATGTTTTTCAGAAAATCATTAAGTGGTTCTCTGCAAATGGGCTCTCATTAAACTTTGACAAAACACAGTACATACAGTTCCACACAGTTAATGAAAAGACACCATTAATAAATATAGACTTCGATCAGAAATCGGTAGCTAAGGTAGAATGTTCAAAATTTCTAGGTGTAAGCATTGATGAGGGGTTCAACTGGAAAAAACACACTTAGGATCTGCTGAAACGTTTGAGCTCAGCTACTTATGCTATTAGGGTCATTGCAAATTTTGGCGATATAAATCTCAGTAAATTAGCTAACCACGGGGGGTAACACATCATTGAGTAAAAGACTGTTCATTGCACAAAAGCGTGAAATCATAATAATTGCAGACACTTATTTAAAAAGGTAGAGATCTTCACTGTAGACTCACAATATATATGTTCACTTATGAAATTTGTTATTAACAATCCGAACGGATTCAAAAGTAATAGCAGTGTACATGGTTACAACACTAGGAGAAAGGATGACCTTCACTACTCAATGTTAAATCTAACTTTGGCTCAGAAGGGGGTAAATTATGCTGCCACAAAAGTCTTTGGTCATTTACCTAATACCATCAAAAGCCTGACAGATAGCCATATAGCATTTAAAAGGAAATTAAAAGAATTTCTTAATGGCAACCCCTTCTACCCATTACATGTATTTTTGGATATAGTTAGTGGGTAATTTCCCCAACCTCCACAAAAAAATTAAAAATATTAAGTGTCATGTAATATTTTGTGTAATGTAATATCTTGTATAGATGATACCTTTTATTAACCTGACACGTTCCACATCATTACGAAGTGTCGTATTCATGATCTATGGAACAAGTACTAATCTAATCTAATCTAATCATGTGAGATATATATGTTAAATACAATTTTAAAAGGTGTTAACCACGAGACGTCGCAATTCGGCATGCGATGTTTCTTGGTCAACAGTTTTTTAAATTGCACTTAAGTTGTAGATCGCAGATGTACTCGTACTGCTTTCTAGTAAGAACATTTTTGACCATTCTTTTCTGAATCTGACGTATCGAAACGCGTCATGATAAATACATTTTCCTGCAATCAAGACCTCTCCAATAACTTATTACACGGCAAGTCTAAATGGTCGCGTACCTTAAACATGGATGAACTGTTAAGACAGATAGCAAAATGGTGTGAAGCGTTGCCTTTCTTGCGATATTCACACCACAAGTGTGCAGCAGGTAACTGCTCTGTTGAACGATACATAGAGGCTCATTATCTGTGGTGTGTCACAGGTAACAAATCATGAAAATTCCCCCAGGTATTATATTGTCAAAACATCGTATTTTTCGTACTGATTAATAACTGTTAAAGTTCTGTACGGCCGCGATCACAGTGATACCGATATCAGAAAATGGAAGATTTTGAGATCGACCGAAGGTGGTTGATGTTTTCAAATCAGCCGATCTAATACATAAATGTACAAACTTCAGGTGAGTTCAAATCAGTTTGTTATCTTCAGTCAAATCGGCCGACGTTCTCACACACGAAACGTGGACTGTGAGAAGTGGTAAGTTTAGGCTAAGAAAGGAGTTTGTGGCATCCTGAGGACAAAAAATTTCATAATCAGCATGTAGTTCGGAATATATGGACTGAAATTTCAGCTTCATTGGAGACCACAAGTAGGCAAAATCATCATCGAAAATTAAAAGTGTAAATTATAACCTCAAAAATAATTTCCTCAAGTGAGGAGAATGACATATCTTGTGCTTAAAGTCACTATAGTGGATCTTATTTGGGTTGTGGTAGGCGGGCATCAGCTGTCTACAAATTATTATTACTGCTTACTAGCCTTTTTATGTCAGTAGGGTGGCGATACTGCTATAGGAGGTGATTTGCAAACGTGATGTGCCCTATGTGATTTCACTTTTCAGTATTTCGTGTTTTGGAGTATCTTATTCTTAAATTTATGTTTGTCTTTCTGAATGACAATCACTGATAGTTAATTGAAATATACTGTCCCGCTGAATTTAAACTGAAGCGCCAAAGAAACTGGTATAGGCATAGAAATTCAAATACAGGAATTTATAAGCAGGCAGAATAGGCCGCTGCGGTGGCAACGCCTATGTAAGACAACAAGTGTCTGGCGCAGTTGTTAGATTGGTTACTGCTGTTAGGTGGTATTATAGTCGGCGCACGAGCGATGGACACATCTCCGAGGTAGCGATGACTTGGGGATTTTTCCATACGACCATTTCACGAGTGTTGAGTGAATATCAGGAATCCGATAAAACATCAAATCTCCGACATCACTGCGGCCGGTAAAAGATCCTACAAGAACGGGACCCAAGAATACTGAAGAGAATCATTCAATGTGACAGACGTGCAGCCCTTCCGCAAATTGCTGCAGAATTCAATGCTGGGCCACCAACAAGTGTCAGCGTGCGAATCATTCAACGAGAAATCATCGATACGGGCTTTCGGAGCCGAAGGCCCTGTCGTATAGCCTTGATGACTCCACAACACAAAGCTTTACGACTCGCCTGGCCCGTCTACACCGACACTGGTCTGTTGATGACTGAAAACATGTTGCCTGGTAGGATGAGTCTCGTTTCACATTGTATCGGGAGGATAGATGTGTACGGGTATGGAGACAACTTCATGAATTCATGGATCCTGAATGTCAGCAAGGAACTGTTCAAGCTAGTGGAGGCTCTGTAATGGTGTGGGGCGTTTGCAGTTGGAGTGATATGGGACCGCTGATACGTCTACATACGACTTCGGCAGGTGACACGTACGAAGCAGCCTGTCTGATCACTTGCATCCATTCATGTCCATTGTGCATTCTGACGGATTTGGGCAATTCCAGAAGGACAATGCGACACCCCACACGTCCAGAGTCGCTATAGAGTGACTCCAGGAAGACTATTCTGAGTTTAAACACTTCCACTGGATACCAAGCTCGTCAGACATGAATATTATTAAGCGTATATGAGATGCCTTGCAACGTGCTGTTCAGAACAGATCTTCAGCCCCAAGTACCAGTTTCTTTGGCTCTTCAGTGTATTTGAAGTCATGCAGAGTGTTTGTAATCTTGAGAATGTTTCTGTCTCTCTTCATCTTATATATTGTAAACGTTGTCTGGTTTATCCAATAACAGAGGAAAGAGTATACAGTACTCGCCACTTTCTTATCAGTGTCTTATTGCACTCTAAGACAAAAGGAAAAAAGAAAAGGTATAAAAATGACGCACCATGAAGAAGTTACCCGTATGGGATGGAAATTTTTAGATGTGATGTACATGTACAAACAAATGAAAACAATCTGCAGTGAGACATTATATAGAGGATTCCATTTATCTAGAGATAGTATTACTTCAGTGTCACTATATTGTGGCTTTTCCATTACAAACACTGGATGAAACCCATTGTCTGATGCCAGCACCATACTAACGTGTTTGCTGGCTTTCTTGTTTAAGTTGTAACTCAACATAAATAGCGTTATTTGCCATGATATGGTTAGCGTTTGAAACTTCTCATGTAACTAGGTGAGTGATTTATCGATGGCTATTATAAATATGTACTCTAGTGGGACATTATGGTTTTATTATAATTATTAATGTAGAGCAATTTCGCTACCCCTCACTGGGGTGCTGTGATCTTGTCTCTGCCTCATGTCAGGTCAGAGGAGTTTGAAATTCATAAAACATCTTAGTTATGTGGGTATTGGGACACGGGAGGACATTCTAATATATAGCTACATGGGTATAGGAATGATGTGGAGTGAGGCAGCATTCTGAAGGTTCCAGGCAATATAATTAAAATTCATACAAGTTTAATTTGTGTTTATACATCTCTGTTAATGGGATAAGTTTTTAGTCTCTCTCTCTCTCTCTCTCTCTCTCTCTGCATACAGTGGCTGGAGGATGGCACACACCGACAGCATGATGCCAAGGACATGACGCCACATTTGCGGAAGATATCACTACCTGTGTATGAGTGTGTGTGTGTGTGTGTGTGTGTGTGTCAAGGCCATGCAATCGTGACATTACGGATGTCGTCGGTGCGTTCACAAACTTGCGCAGCAGCGGCGCTGGCATCTTGCTGGTCCAATGCCGGCGTCACGCCAATGTCTTGCTCCTCCCATTGATTGGATAATTTTTCAAACAATAATTTCTTAAAAAACTGATCAGTGGGTGCTCTCTGACAGAGCACAGACCTTGAATGATCCCCACTGGACGAAGGTAATATGGGGAGTTGGAGGGAGCTTGATTGGCATTGGATGACCTCCCTCCTCTCCCCCTCACCCTCTCCTCTCCTGCTGCCCCTTCCCTCACGTGGTAGACCTCGCCTTGTGCCGACAGTTGTCTGCAATAAAACTCTAATATGACACTGCTCAGAAACTGCTAACTGCTGGGTCAGTGATTATGGCCAGAATTAACATTGGCCCTTTACTTGTTCAATCTCTTATTAATTTATGTGGTATAAATTTCTCCGTTGCTGTCGGCACTACTTTGAATTCATTCCACATCTGGTACACACCTTCATAGTTAATTCGGAAGGAATGGAGGCTGTCTCTTAGAAAGGTGACAATGGAGTTTTTAACAGTTTTTTTTTTAAATAGATACACTTTGCATTTATTTTTGGTGGGTTTGGATGTTACGGTAGTTAGTCTCGCTACGACACCCTTGTGGTCACTGATATATTTATCCATCATAACGCACCCTATTTGCTCAGTGTTACTTATTGTTTAGAGGTCAAGTATATGTTCGCCACCATTCACATTCCACATGGGTTCCTGACGATATTTTACGCCTACCGCCAACGTTAAACACATATTTTCGCCAACATATCGAGGACAGATTGAAGTCACCACTAAGTACATTTGTATGAGTGAGGAGTGAGGTTTGAAATAAGACTAAAATCTTCTTTGAAATGTTCAGCAACTGTATCAACTGAGTCAGGAGGTCGGAAAAGGCATTAGTTACTGATTTATTCCGGTTGTCAAGTATAACTTATACCCATTGTATTGTACTGTGTGGAATTGGGGACCTAGAAACTACGGAGAGGCTTCGTCCCTCAGTTATACATAACCACACAACAGGATATAGCAGTCCACTCACCCCACCACCGCCCCACACGAACCCAGGGTTATTGTGCGGTTTGGCCCCCAGTGGACCCCCCCCCCCCCCTCCCCTGGGAACGTCTCACACCAGACGAGTGTAGCCCTATCGTTTGCGTGGTAGAGTAATTAAGGTGTACGCGTACGTGGAGAAGTGGAGAAAGTGTTTGCACAGCAATCGCCAACAGAGTTTAAGTGGGGCGGAATAAGGGGAACCAGCCCGCATTCGTCGAGGCAGATGGAAAACCGCCTTAAAAACCATCCACACACTGCTCGGCACACCAGACCTCGACACTAATCCGCCAGGCGGATTCGTGCGCCTTCCCGCCCGGAAAGCTGTGCGTTAGACTGTATGGTTAACCGGGCGGGCCCTTCTACCCATACTAACTCATGGGAACTGTCTTCTTCAATTTCGCTGCAAGACAGACTCGCAATAGCAGCAAACGCACCACCACCAACTACATTTAATCCACCCTTCCTCAACACGTTACGTTCTTTGTTACAATTTTGGCTGAACTTATGACTGGCTGTAGCCAGCTATCGGTATTTAGAATGATTTCTGCTTCAGCACTTTCTACTAGCAGCTGAAGCTCTGGTTACTTCCCAACACCGCTACAAACATTTAGTACTACAGTACCTTTGGCTCCCATATCAACCCTTATCCTGTGTGCACCGTTAGAGAATGAAACCATTTTATTCTCTCCTGATACCCTCTATCCCAAAAAACAGTCCAATCCACTACACACAGCCCCCCTATCAGCTAGTTCCTGCCCTGTATCCTTGTTAATCATCTGCTGCCAATGGTATGTGACAGGTACAATCTAATGTATTAACTAAACACATGCTACCAAAAACAGAACAGCATAGTTCTTATTTAAATGCTAAGTAGAAGGCAAAAAACTTTCTCCATTCTCATAAATTTCGTTACAACATTTGGACCCATAACTTTTGCAATCGTAACAATATGAAATGGCTAAAGAAAATATGGGGAATGGTACCAATGTAACCTCACTATGTTAGCCTCCACTGTCAATGCTGTCACTCTAACATTTTACCTTATTTTTGTAACATCGGAATTAAATGTATGAAAACATCAGCTGCATTAATACAGAAACCTGTCACCTGAACACGTGTGATTGCAGAATACACATCCACAAAAGGCTGCTGCACTACAACCACATAGTCCAATATACAAGACACCAAGTGACATTCTAATTCTCGATTTCAATACCTTAAACTATAACGCCAAGCACAATCCAACATAGGGCAAACAATATAGTCACAATTACATTATGTTATGCTAGAAACTGCACATGTAAACATTCGAAAGGTAATTTCTCCATACATTACCGTCTTCTCATAGAAGACACTATGATGATGTTATACATATTTAATTAATAATAAAACTAACACTAGATACATTTTAAAAGTCACGAGCATTATAGTGATGAGTTGCTGCGCTACATGTCACAGCGTCATGTTATTAAGGTCATCAGCTGACCACACTACTTTTTAGAAATCGTACTGTCAATATTTATGCGCTGTGATATTAAAATCCTTACAGGATGAAAACCTTAACGTAATTCCAATTTCTGATGTATTGCAATGCCGCATGCAATTATCAGGTTGGCCCTCAAGGTGTCTATTGTTTATCATACTGATTTGGTCAGGTGATTACAGGGTTATAAATACAAAATCAAATAGGGGTAATGCAGGAGTAGGTTTAATAATGAATAAAAAAATAGGAGTGCGGGTTAGCTACTACAAACAGCATAGTGAACGCATTATTGTGGCCAAGATAGACACAAAGCCCATGCCTACTACAGTAGTACAAGTTTATATGCCAACTAGCTCTGCAGATGATGAAGAAATAGATGAAATGTATGACGAGATAAAAGAAATTATTCAGGTAGTGAAGGGAGACGAAAATTTAATAGTGATGGGTGACTGGAATTCGTCAGTAGGAAAAGGGAGAGAAGGAAACATAGTAGGTGAATATGGATTGGGGGGAAGGAATGAAAGAGGAAGCCGCCTTGTAGAATTTTGCACAGAGCATAACTTAATCATAGCTAACACTTGGTTCAAGAATCATGAAAGGAGGCTGTATACATGGAAGAAGCCTGGAGATACTGACAGGTTTCAGATAGATTATATAATGGTAAGACAGAGATTTAGGAACCAGGTATTAAATTGTAAGACATTTCCTGGGGCAGATGTAGATTCTGACCACAATCTATTGGTTATGAACTGCAGATTGAAACTGAAGAAACTGCAAAAAGGTGGGAATTTAAGGAGATGGGACCTGGATAAACTGAAAGAACCAGAGGTTGTAGAGAGTTTCAGGGAGAGCATTAGGGAACAATTGACAGGAATGGGGGAAAGAAATACAGTAGAAGAAGAATGGGTAGCTCTGATGGATGAAGTGGTGAAGGCAGCAGACGATCAAGTAGGTAAAAAGACGCGGGCTAATAGAAATCCTTGGGTAACAGAAGAAATATTGAATTTAATTGATGAAAGGAGAAAATATAAAAATGCAGTAAATGAAGCAGGCAGAAAGGAATATAAACGTCTCAAAAATGAAATCGACAGGAAGTGCAAAATGGCTAAGCAGGGATGGCTAGAGGACAAATGTAAGGATGTAGAGGCTTGTCTCACTAGGGGTAAGATAGATACTGCCTACAGGAAAATTAAAGAGACCTTTGGAGAGAAGAGAACCACTTGTATGAATATCAAGAGCTCAGATGGCAACCCAGTTCTAAGCAAAGAAGGGAAAGCAGAAAGGTGGAAGGAGTATATAGAGGGTTTATACAAGGGCGATGTACTTGAGGACAATATTATGGAAATGGAAGAGGATGTAGATGAAGATGAAATGGGAGATAAGATACTGCGTGAAGAGTTTGACAGAGCACTGAAAGACCTGAGTCAAAACAAGGCCCCGGGAGTAGACAACATTCCATTAGAACTACTGATGGCCTCAGGAGAGCCAGTCATGACAAAACTCTACCATCTGGTGAGCACGATGTATGAGACAGGCGAAATACCCTCAGACTTTAAGAAGAATATAATAATTCCAATCCCAAAGAAAGCAGGTGTTGACAGATGTGAAAGTTACCGAACTATCAGTTTAATAAGTCACAGCTGCAAAATACTAACGCGAATTCTTTACAGACGAATGGAAAAACTGGTAGAAGCCGACCTCGGGGAAGATCAGTTTGGATTCCGTAGAAACGATGGAACACGTGAGGCAATACTGACCTTACGACTTATCTTGGAAGAAAGATTAAGAAAAGGCAAACCTACGTTTCTAGCATTTGTAGACTTAGAGAAAGCTTTTGACAATGTTGACTGGAATACTCTCTTTCAAATTCTGAAGGTGGCAGGGGTAAAATACAGGGAGCGAAAGGCTATTTACAATTTGTACAGAAACCAGATGGCAGTTATAAGAGTCGAGGGGCATGAAAGGGAAGCAGTGGTTGGGAAAGGAGTGAGACAGGGTTGTAGCCTCTCCCCGATGTTATTCAATCTGTATATTGAGCAAGCAGTGAAGGAAACAAAAGAAAAATTCGGAGTAGGTATTAAAATTCATGGAGAAGAAGTAAAAACTTTGAGGTTCGCCGATGACATTGTAATTCTGTCAGAGACAGCAAAGGACTTGGAAGAGCAGTTGAACGGAATGGACAGTGTCTTGAAAGGAGGATATAAGATGAACATCAACAAAAGCAAAACGAGGATAATGGAATGTAGTCAAATTAAGTCGGGTGATGCTGAGGGAATTAGATTAGGAAATGAGACACTTAAAGTAGTAAAGGAGTTTTGCTATTTAGGGAGTAAAATAACCGATGATGGTCGAAGTAGAGAGGATATAAAATGTAGACTGGCAATGGCAAGGAAAGCGTTTCTGAAGAAGAGAAATTTGTTAACATCGAGTATAGATTTAGGTGTCAGGAAGTCGTTTCTGAAAGTATTTGTATGGAGTGTAGCCATGTATGGAAGTGAGACATGGACGATAACTAGTTTGGACAAGAAGAGAATAGAAGCTTTCGAAATGTGGTGCTACAGGAGAATGCTGAAGATAAGGTGGGTAGATCACGTAACTAATGAGGAGGTATTGAATAGGATTGGGGAGAAGAGAAGTTTGTGGCACAACTTGACTAGAAGAAGGGATCGGTTGGTAGGACATGTTCTGAGGCATCGAGGGATCACAAATTTAGCATTGGAGGGCAGCGTGGAGGGTAAAAATCGTAGAGGGAGACCAAGAGATCAATACACTAAGCAGATTCAGAAGGATGTAGGTTGCAGTAGGTACTGGGAAATGAAGAAGCTTGCACAGGATAGAGTAGCATGGAGAGCTGCATCAAACCAGTCTCAGGACTGAAGACCACAACAACAACAACAACTGATAAAAAATACAACTTTCACAGAATAAAATATTAAACAATATTAGTAGTGAAGATACAACACAATAACTTTGGAACGCTGTGCTGCAGTGGAACGGCCACGTTTGATTTACAGGTACGCTCATAGGCCGCCTATTATTTGTCATATTTATAGCGTACAAGAATGTTAACTCGACAACCCTGGTTGGCAGCACGGTAGTTTTCTTTACTTTATCTACCTTTCCTTTAAGCACAAAACATACCAGGCACCTTCGCAACTAAATGTCATTTCAAAAGCCATAGCATCTCGACTTAAGGAATGTCAATCGTATTTTTAAAACGGAATACTTTATGAGTACTAACACATAGTTAACCTACAACATTAAAAGCAAATTAACACAGAGGTCATGCTTGTGCATTAACCCGCTAATAAGCGATGTTATTGTCGTGTAACCACTCCGCCACAGGCTGTGCATTATGAACAGGTGCTCGATCGTATTGAAAGATGCAATCGCTATCCCTGAATCACTCTTCAATAGGTGCTTAAAACATCAATGTAGGCCTGTGCTGTGATAGTGCCACGTATAACAACAAGAGGGGCAAGCCCCCTCCATGAAAACACGACCACATCATAGCACCACCGCCTCCGAATTTTAGTGTTGGCGCTACACAAGCTGGCAGATGACGTTCACCCAGCATCCGCCATACCCACACACTGCCATCGGATCTCCACATTGCGTACCGTGATTCGTCACTTCACAAAATGTTTTTCCACTGTTCAATCGTTCAATGTTTACGCTCCTTACGTCAAGTGAGGCGTCGTTTGGCATTTACCGAAATGATGTGGGGCTTATGAGCAGCCGCTCGAGCGTGAAATTCTTCTCACCTCCAGCCTAACTGTCATAGTACTTGCAGTGAATCCTGACGCAGTTTGGAATTCCTGTGTGATGGTCTGGATAGATGTCTGCCTATTACACATTACGACCCTCTTCAACTGTCGGCGATCTCTGTCAGTCAACAGACGAGGTCAGCCTGTACACTTATGTGCTTTACGTGTCCCTTCACGTTTCCACTTCACTATCACATCGGAAACAATGGATCTAGGGATGTTTAGGAGTGTGGGAATCTCGCGTACAGACGTATGACACAAGTGACATCCAATCACCTGACCACTTTCAAAGTCCGTGAGTTCCGCGGAGTGCCCCATTCTGCTCTCTCACGATGTCGAATGACTACTGAGGTTACTGAGGTGGCTGATATACCTGGCAGTAGGTGGCAGCACAATGCATCTAATATGAAAAACGTATTTTTTGGGGATGTCCGCATACATTTGATCACGTAGTGTACACGCATTTTCATTCCTTTAGACTCGACATGCAGAATCTTTTCTTCAATGTTACAAGCTGTGTGCATCGTAATACGTAAATCACGGTCGTAAGCGGTGTTATTGTTTCGGCTGATGTGTTTCGTCGGGTCTGGCCAAATAAACAACCAATCACTCAATCGACATTGTAATCTATATATGGCACACGCTTCGTATCTCCTGTTATTCTCTCATACTCAATTTACACTTTAATTGCCTTGTGATTCAAAACGTTACTTTCTCCTGTTTATGAAAGGTACTTGCTAACTTATCAGTCACGGGCCCGTTATATATGAATGTAATGATTTTTTGTGTGTACGCAGACTCCTGCTTCGTTTGTACACTGAAGAGCCAACGAAAGTGGTACACCTGCCTTATATCGTGTAGGGACACCCGCGAGCACACAGAAGTGCCGCAACACGACGTGGCATGGACTCGACTAATGTCTGAAGTAGTTCTGGAGGGAACTGACACCATGAATCCTGCAAGGATGCCCAAAAATCCGTAAGAGTACGAGGGACTGGAGATCTGTTCTGAACAGCACGCTGCAAGGCATCTCATATACACTTTGTACACTGAAGAGCCAACGAAAGTGGTACACCTGCCTTATATCGTGTAGGGACACCCGCGAGCACACAGAAGTGCCGCAACACGACGTGGCATGGACTCGACTAATGTCTGAAGTAGTTCTGGAGGGAACTGACACCATGAATCCTGCAGGGATGCCCACAAATCCGTAAGAGTACGAGGGACTGGAGATCTGTTCTGAACAGCACGCTGCAAGGCATCTCATGTTTATGTCTGGGGAGGTTGGTTAAACTCAGAAGAGTGTTCCTGGAGCTACTGTGTAGCGACTCTGGACGTGTTGGGTGTCGCACTGTTCTGCTAGAATTGCCGAAGTCCGTCGGAATGCATAATGGACATGAATGGATGCAGGCGATCAAACAGGCTGCTTCGTACGTGTCACCGTTCAGAGTCGTATCTAGACGAATCAGCGATCCCATGTTACTCAAACTACACACGCCCCACACCATTTCAGAGCGTCCACTACCTTCAACAGTCCCCTGCTGACATGCAGGGTCCATGGATTCATAAGGTTGTCTCCATACTCGTACACGTCCATGCACTCGATGCAACATGAAACGAGACTCGTCCGACAAAGCAATCATCAACAGTCCAATGTCGGTGTTGACAGGTCCTGGCGAGTCGTAAAGCTTTGTGTTGTGCAGTCTTCAAGGGTACACAACTGGGCTTTCGACTCCGAAAGCCCATATCGATGATGTCTCGTCGAATAGTTCGCACGCTGACACTTGTTGATGGCCCAGCATTGAAATCTGCAGCAATTTGCGGAACGATTGTATTTTTGTCACGTTGAACGATTCTCTTCAGTCGCCGTTGGTCATGATATTCACGGTGCACTCGTTAAACAGTCGTACGGAAAAATCCCTATTTCATCGCTACCTCGGAGATGCTGTGTCCCAGCGCTCGTGCGGCGACTATAACACCACGTTCAAACTTACTTAAATCTCGATAAACTGCCATTGTAGCAGCAGTAATCGATATAACAACTGTGCCAGATACTTGTTGCCTTATACAGGCGTTGCCGACCGCAGCGCCCTATTCTGCCTGTTTGCATATCTCTGTATTTGAATACTCATGCCTATATCAGTTTCCTTGGCGCTTCAGTGTATTAATGGTTTAGATTAACTATATATTAGTATTATATTAGTGCAGATATGCGGCAAAAACAAAGAGTAAAGTGAAAGACAAAGAAACCAGTTGGTGGAACGATAGAGTAAAATATGCAATTAAAAAACGTAATATGGCAAAGAAAAACATGGAGTTTGAAAAAATAAATCAGAACCAGGGGCTCGTACCAAAAGGTGAACACAAGGTGACAAGACTGGAGAAGGAATACTGACAAAAGAAACTCCAAGCAAAGATAATTGTGAAAGAAAAAAAGGAGAAGAGTTGGGAATATTCACCCAGAAACTAGAGCAGAATAGCAAAGGGAACCAAAACCTGCTATATGGGTTATTGAAAAGTAAAAGATCCGATAGAGAAGACATAAAATCGATTGAAACGGAGGCTGGGGATATTATCAGGCACATGTAAGGTATCAGAAAAGAGATGAATTATTTTGAAATCTTACGGAATGTGAAAGGTGCACAAGAAAGTGAGACCGAAGTCATTGAATTAGAGGAAGAGCAAGTTCCAATCTCTTGGTTAGAAACTGAGAATTCCCTGAAACAGATGAGAAGTGGGAAGAAGGCTGAAGTAGATGAGTGACAGCGGATATGATTAAAGCCGCAGGAATCCGTGGAATACAATGGTTATACCGGGTGCTGGGGTGGTATGGAAAGAAAACAAAACTGCCGAATGAATAGAAAAAAAGGAATTATAATACCATGTTCAAGGAAAGTAGTAGAAAGAAATGCGCCAACTACCGAGGAATCACACTGTTATCACACTGCCTTAAGATACTGGAAGAGGTCATAGAAAAAAGATTGTGGAAAATTCTAGAACACCAATTAGAGGAACAACAGCATGGGTTCAGAAGTAATAGGGGAACAATAGATCTCATTTTCTCCCTCCGTCAGTTAATGGAGAAATATAGGGAAAAAGGAAAGGACTAGATAGTAGTATTCATGGATTTGGAAAAAGCATATGACAGTGTACCAAGGAATAAAATATGGAAATGCTTGAGAAAGCATAATGTTTCTGATTCATTAATTTAAAAAAGTCCAATTGCTGTACGACGTTTGTGAGAGCTGTGTACAAGTAGGGGGTGGAAGATCAAAATGATTTAAGACAAAGAGAGGTGTTCAGCAAGGCAGTTCGCTCTTCCCTTTACTCTTCATTACACTTATGGACACAATCATGAAAGAAATCAAGGAAGAAGAAACTGAAGATCTCAACGCTTTTGTTATTGCTAATGACATCGACATTTGGGGAGAGACGGAAATGGAGGTTCAGAGGAGACTAGATTACTGGAACACAAAAGTTAAAAAATTCAAGTTAACTGTAAGTAGGAAAAAGACAGTGGCAAAGAAGATGAGCAGGACACCCACACCTTGTCACATCATACTGGTAGGGGAGAAGGCTGAATGTGTGAAAAGCTTCAATTATCTGGGTAGCATCATATCATGCGATGGAAGTTTCAAACTAGAAGTCTTAAACAGAGTAACAAAAGGATCAAGCTTCTTCCACCAAGTACGAAATCTAATCTGGGACAAGGAAGTCCCTTAAAGACCCAAACAGACCATGTATAAAACTTATCTCCTGCCAATCATGATGTATAGTCTAGAGGCCTGTGTCATAAATAAGAGAGGAGAGAGTCAAATACAAGCATGTGAAACGAAGTTCCTTAGACTCTACAAAAACTAGGAGAGAAAGAGTCAGGAATGATTATGTAAGGAGAGACCTGCAGGTGACATTGACTACAGAGGAGAGAATGAGTGCTTTGAGATTGAAGTGGTTCAGTCATGTGAAGCGAATGCACCCGACTCGAACTCCACGCCAGTATTTGGAAATCGAGGTACCAGGAAGAAGAACAGTTGGGCGGCCTAGAAAGAGATGGACAGACCAGGTTAAGGAAGATCTCAAGAGGAGAGGAGTAACATGGTATGTAGTGGAGAGGAAAAAGCTATACCAGGACAGAAACCAATGGAGGCATATCGTTTACAAAGTTCCTACCCGGCTCGCTGGAAGAAAATCCTGATGATGATGATGATATATTAGTATTCATGAAGCAGTTTGTGTTAAAGTACGGGTGTCGATCAATGTTCACAAAGTCCAGATGCCTCTTATGTCTGTGCTTCAAGAAAATACAGCCAGAGATACTATGACGACGGCAATCAGGGCCACTGAGTTACACGGAACCGTCTATTGTAATATTTTGTTTGTTATAAATATTGCAAATAATTGGTGGGTAATGAGAATACTTGGAAATCAAATTTGATCGTTTCACTGCAACACAGCATGCCAACGTTATTTTGTTGTATGTCTACTACTAATGTTATTTAGTGTTTTATTCTGTTAGAGTTGTATTATTTTATCAGTATGACAAACTGCAGGCAGCTAGAGGGCCGACCTGATGATTACGTATGTGCGATTGGTTGCGGCACAACATGCCAATAAAACTTTGTCATATTTCACTAACTAGAATTATTTTAAGGTTTTTATCCAGTGAAGGTTTTAATATCACCGCACGTGAATACGGAATAGTATGATTTCTAAAACGCCATTTGTTCAGATGATGATATTAATAATTAACATGATGCTGAAACACGTAGAGTGGCAGCTTATCACTGAAATGCTCGTGACTTTTACATGTGTCTAGTGTTAATATCGCTGTCTGTGTTAGTACTAACGAGACATACATAATCCCATCTTAGAATCTTCTATGAGAAGACGGTAATGCTGGCAGAACTGCTTTTAGAACGGCAAGACGAGCGTATACGTGCATAACATAATTCAATCTTCACTATTTATTTGTATCCAGAAATATGTTTGAGTGTGCACGGTATTAATAGTGTGACGGTCGTATATGCTGTTATGACAGGTTACTGTTTCTTGTTTTATCCGTATGACAAAAAGTGGGCAGGTTCACGTCCGACCAGCTGATTACATATGTGCAGTTGGTACCGATATAGCTTGCCAATAGCACTGTGTCATATATCAGTAATGAGAATTACTTTAAGGTTTTTATCCTGTGAGGATTTGAGTATCACGGAAGATAAATACAGAACAATTTAAAGCTATGTGGTTAGCTGATGACCGTAATAACATAATGGTGTGACATTATAACGCTTGTGCCTTTTATATGTAACTAGAGTTAAGATTGATGTTTGTTTTATCACCAACCAGATACGTATAATTTCATCTTAGTGTCGTCTATGGGAAGATAGTAATGTCAGCAATTACTGTCTTTTGAATGGCGAGTCGACCAGTTACTGCAGTAACATAATGTGATTGTCACTAGTTTATTTGGACAATGTTGGAGGGTGTCTAGCCCTATAGTTGCTAGAAATATAGTGTCACTTGGTGTCTTGTATATTGGACGATGTAGTTATAGCGCGGTAGCCTTTAGCAGTTGTGCATTCTGCCGTCGCATGTGGTCATGTATCAGGTTTCTGTATTGGTGTAGCATTTGTATTTATACTTTTAATTTCGATAATGGTTCACGTAGACTGATGTTACAAAAATATGCCAAAATATTACAGCGAGAACACTCACTGTGGAGGCTAGCTAATGGGGTGATATCGGTACTGTACCCCATGTTTTCTTAACCGATATCATGTGGTTGTATAATGACTGCAATAATTATAAGTCAAAGTGTTGTAATGAAATATGTAAGAATGCTTGAAGTTTGCTCCTTTCACTTAGTAATTTAAAAAGAACTATGATGTGCTGTTTGGCAACGTATATGAAAACATTATACTGTGATTGTGCCACGCCATTAGCTGCAGACGATGGGCATGAACACAGTGCATTAACTTAAGGCACCTGAAAACTTGTTTGTAGTACTTGCATTTAGTACAGTTTCATGTCTTAATTTCTCTTGGATGTAATAAGATTACGTTATATCTCTTGTGTCAGAGTATGTCAGAGTAATTTTGCTTTGATAAGCATCTTTAGTGCAGGTACGGTATATTAAAAATGGTAATTGCACTGTTAAAAGATATGCACATTATGTTATGTTTTCGTTACATGTTTCTTAATACTGCAGTGATCTGTAAGTCTGCTTTCATAATGAACGGCTACTTTCGCAACTAGTCACCAGTATAAACTACATGCAAGTGTGACAGAAATTTCACTAAAGAATTGTCAAATCTATGTTGATGGTACTTCTCCGACAAAATGTTGGATCTACGTAGACTTTTAGTGTGACTCAGTGTAAAATACATATATTTGAAATTTTGAGTGCTGTTAAAGAGGTAATATGCCCTTGCTGAGTCAAGGAAGAAGATTAACTTGTAAGAGTCAAGTACTTTCACGTTAGGAAATAAGCTCAATGAACAGGGAGTTAATGGCAGCCCTAGTATACCACTTCCTGAACTGTACCTGAAAACCTGTTGTGAGAGGAATTTTTTGTAACAGCAAATCTCAATGTCATCGTCTGTACCTGCGGAGAATGCATTTCGCACGGATTATGCGAGAGTTAACGAAACGTATCGGGATATAGATTATTTTCCAGTGAATCTACATAAAGATAGCGAACTGCAATGGCAGGGGAGCTGGTGATTTTGGAAGTGTGCACGTAGTCTCATGTTTCAGGCTTCTCAGACACTAGGCTACATGCGTCACTGCCTTAGACTATCGGCGAGTAAGTTCGAGAAGTTGTTTATGACCCGACCATATATAGCATTCAAAAGATGCATCTAAAATAGTCTCACTTACCACGAAGAATTATACACATTATCATCATACTATGATGTATGATCATGTAATCATAGGACAAAGAAACAATGGCATTATGTACAAGGCACGATAATACATATCATCATTATTGTATACAAGAGTAAAATAAATAGGGGAAGGTAGGGAAAAGTGGCCATGGCGAGAAAAGAGGTCGTTGCATATTTTTTGCCCTGACAACTGCTGCTGCCTGCCGAGAAGTGGTCACCCTAGTTCTAATATAGACGATTATCGTGAGTTTGACAGTGGAAGCTTTCTCCGTTCATTTTAAGAAAAACCTTTTATGATTTTTCAGTCGTCTGATGTAAAACTAGTCATTTATATTATTCTTATTACCTCACATAAATGAAGAGTAGTACGGTTTTACAATACGTACGTCTTTTGGCATACAAATGTAGTTAGTTGTTGTTTCTTTTGGTTTGATAGTTTCATCTGTGAAGCAGTGATGCCGGCATGGCCTCCGATCTAGAAAGGTGGCTACTTTTACCAGCATCTTATTTTAAATATGTTTACCCCAATAAGAGTTACTTCTAAAAATCACACCATACTATAGACTGACTTCTAAATCCTTTTCCATACAAAGCTGTCATCCTTCATTCTATCTCTTTGTGGATATGATTAATTAATTAATTAATGCTATTTAAAACCGTCTCTGTTCTGTTACATTTGGCCTAATACGAAAATACTATTGATAATGTTCTGCTGCAGCCTCTTGCTATTGTTTCAGATACTTGAATAGCGAGCTGCCTAGTAAGTATGTACGGAAATCGAAGCAACGAACTTGGGATCAAGATGCAATAGAAAATACGATTGAGGCGGTAAATAATAAGATGATTTCTGCTACAACAGCAAAGCTATTTCATTTCCACGTAATATGCTGAAAAGAAGAGTTCCCAGAAGAAGTAGAGGTGCAATATGTAGTAAGAAGATTATGGGAAGCTTATGAATTGTGATCAATAAAGAACATGAATAAAAAGTCGTTGATTATGATTTGAAATGGAAAAGCGATTTTATGGATTTGCTGTAAAAGATCTATAGAAACTATCATTCAAGTTGACAGAGCGGAATAAAAATACCGCATCGCAGTAATAAAAAGTCGGAGACGGCAGGCTAAGACACCACCATACGATTACTTGCAGAAAGCATACCTCGATGACTGTTTTTTTTAATGGTCAACATATATATGTTTCTTGACATAAGAACAATTTCATTCTGCTCGTCATACTTACAATGCGGATGAAACCGTTCATTCTTCAATCCAATAAAAGCAAAGTATTTGCCCTTAAAGGATGACGTCAAACTGGTGGCGTTGCTTCAGCCGAAAGATGGTTGCTGTCCACTTTCAGAGTACGTGGCACTGGCCACTTTACACAGTTGGTTTGGGAAAAGTGGCCACTGTGTAATGATTGGGAAACATGCCTATAGGTCCTACTCAAGATATATGTTTTCACTTGTAAATATTTAATGTGATACTTTATAAATGACAGACTTCTAGCATTAACCGCGATTTGGTGAAAATTCAATTTCCCTTAGAGTGGCCACTTTACCATTCCCTAACCATAATTCAGATGACATTAATTCTTAAAAATTATTCTTACCAGCAACCAGGGGTGCACGCATAGCTCTGCTGCAGTAATTCTGAATTCTGGTTTTTTAGCAAGCATGCTGGTGACAACTGCCTTCGCTTCATCGGATATTTCCGGCGTCACTCGAAAGATTGCTGAGCTAGCTGATGAAGCAATACTCGATTGTCGACCTGCAGTGGAAAAATATTAACAACAGTGAGCTTCAAATTGAGGCAAACAATTAATTACATCATCTCTTGATAAAAGATATCACTTTATTTATTAGAACTAAATCAAACATGGTGAAATCTAGGCAGAAATGCTACATATATAGATCTGTTTACAGAAACTAGTAAAGAACCTCCTCAACTCTAAGGGATATATACTAACAGACTCAGACTTCTCTCAATATTATATACCGGTCAAGCAACGACATCACAACGCGACTTTACAGCATGTTATTAGAGTGATTAAACTGTGATTAAAAATAAGAATTATTCTAAATTAAATAAACCGTTTCTCTCTTACTCAAAATCTGTGTGCCCTCATTTTCTGTCAAAGGCGTGCAGGAATTGAAAAAAATAGGGAAATACATGCTGGAACATAAATGCAGATGCTAGCCAAACATGCAACTTGCGCTGTTGTATGTGATCGCGAACAGCATCCGCGCATTACGTTGCAAGTGACAGAGGTAAATGATTTCTAAGTGGACACATTGTTGGTGCTCGGATGATGAGTGCTTCCGTACGCAAAGAATCCGACGTGTTTGATATTTCAAGAGGTACTGCACCGCATAGAAGACTCGTACCGCATCTGGGGAAGCGGAAATACATCAACCGCTACGTCACAACGCGGACGAAAGTGAATATTAAGTTTTCGTGACAGGCGACCACTGAATAGGATTGTGACGAAAAATAAGAGAGTGGCAGCTGCAAAAGTCACTACAAATGTGAACATGGATCTCATGAACCCCGTCAGTAACAAGCCAACATCAAGTGAGCTCCATAAGCATGGAATCGCAGGGCGAGCTGCGATTAACAAAACCACTCATTAGTGATGCAAATACCGGTCACAGGTAAACGTGATGCCGAGGCTACAAAGCCTGGACTGCGGATAAATGGAAGAAAGTTTATTGGTCAGATGAGTCTTTTTTCACACTGTTTCCAACACTGTTGCCGAGGATACGTCCCGAGAGTGAAGCATGGTGGAAGTTCGGTTATGACTTGGGTAGCCATAACGTGGTATTCCGCGGCCTCCATGGTTACTCAGCAAACTCGAATTACTGTCAAGGATTATGTGACCATTTTGGCCGGTCAGGTCCATCTCATTGTACGATGTTTGTTCCCCAATAGTGATGCTGCGTTCCAAGACGACAGAGCCCCTGTTCGCATAGTTTGCATCGTCCAGGACTGTTTTTGCGGGAACGAGGATAAATTGTCGCATCTACCCTGGCCACCACAGACTCTGATCTCAATATTGTTGAGTCGCCGTGGTCTACTTGGGGAGAAGGGTGTGTGATGGCTACTCATTTCCATCGTCGTTACCTGAACTTGCTACTATTTTGCTGGAAGAATGGTATAAGATACCCCGGAAAACCATACACAACCTGTATTTATAGATTCCGAGACATTTTGCAGCTGTTTTGAATGCCAACGGTTTTCCTACACCACTGTGTTGTGTTTTCGGTGTTTCCATTTTTTTGTCCATCCGTCTGTAAGAAGCACATTATCTGGTCAGTAATAGGGACATACTGCTTGCTAGTATTTCTGAAAATGGATAGGGATGGGAGTTTATGCAAAGTAGTGTAGGGATTCTGTTCCGACTTCTGATCACTGCTGTTCTCTCTGTTCACGGATGACGTCATTTCTAGTGTCATTAAGAATAAAGTTCCAGCAGTTGTTACTTTCAGAACATTTCATCATTTTCGCATATGTTCCCATTTTTGGTAATTTCGTAGTTTATCATCAATATCGCACATTTTCACGTTTCATCTATTGAAAGTGTATCTCATGCTACACTAAGGTTCAAATGGTTCAAATGACTCTGAGCGCTATGGGACTTAACATCTCAGGTCATCAGTCCCCTAGAACTTAGAACTACTTAAACCTAACTAACCTAAGGACATCACACACACCCATGCCCGACGCAGGATTCGAACCTGCGACCGTAGCGGTCGCGCGGTTCCAGACTGTAGCGCCTAGAACCTCTCGGTCACCGGGGCCGGCGTAATGCATGGGAAAGGTCTGAGATGTCACCGACTGGGACATCCCAGCCAACAATGCCATACGATCATTTCATTTCGTCTGTTAAATAGTGCATGTAAAATGACTGATGGTGGTAAAGTCCGATTGGTCTACCCTCAGGAGTTTGTGTCATACAGACGATAGTTTCACTGGATCTTCCTACCACATTATAATTTCACTCTTTAAATTTTCATATGACATATGTTCATAGCTCGGTTGGTAAAAAAGATACTTGTTCTATATCAAATAAAATGAAAGAAAAACTCACCCACTCACAACACTGTCTCCCTTAACGATACTGCTATGTACATTATCTTCAATCTACTCTCATATAATACAAAATTTGGCTACTTTAAGAATCTTAATTATCCGTCAGGTTCCTATTTCGTGGTGCATTTTTTAGTTGGCTAAGGAACAGTGTAAACTTTACGCAGACTGCGGCTCCCTTTTATCGTAAATATCTAGCATGGTACCCGGCCTGTATTGAAATTTAGTATCAGTCTCTATTTTTTATTAGTATCAGCCGTATTATTTGTCGTTTTTGAGTGACAGAACTGTACTGTAAAGTTACGAGCACCTACTGACTTTGTCGTGCATTCAGATTGTAGAGCGTACAAAAGGACGCGCACGGTGGTTAACAATGCTATGCCTCTAGATAATGAGACTGAGTGTGGGGCTCCAATGTGGACTCAGAGTGTTTACTGTGTTCGTCCACCGACGTTCTTAGATGCTCCTCATTAAGTGACCATCGGGCCTTCAGTCAATTCCTTTGGAAATATGGTACATATATTCGAAAGAAGTGAGAGCCTAGATGACTAGTACACGTATTAACTATTATAAGCCAACCACGTTATCCAAAGGCAGCTTGCAGTACAGTATTAGGGAAAAGGATTGCGAAGAGAAGAATAACCATCAAATTTATATTTCCCTCACCAATTTAGCACTGTTGCTCACACTATACACTATCATATATTTGTATAATTTCTTACACAGTCTGATAGCCATCTCAAAGCCTCTCCATTCCAAATATTTATAACTAGCTTGAAAATAACTGTCTAATAACAGTCTAATATCATATTCTGAGATTTCGAAGACATACTCGATATTAAGATGAAATATTTCATCATAGCTTCATCAAAAAAATAATCTTTGTGACACAGATCTGATCTGAAATTCTGTTGAATGTTCGCAGTGGAAGTGTCGAAATAAAAGTTCTGAGACTACATTATACAGATACAATAATTCAAGAGGTCCGCGCGGGATACGGTGGCCGGCACCATGACCAATTTTCATCCAAAGTGGTGGGCAAGTTCGTTTGTTCGGAAGGAGAGGTCAACATTGTTCGCCCGCTTTCCGCTGGTTAGCGATGCACTGCACTTACAGAACGAGACGCACGTCCTGCAATCTTTCCCAAACGATTTTACAAAAACTATTCGTTAAAAATTCATTTTTGCGTTAATTACAGCTTTGTATGTCAACTTTATGATGGCGTGCCCATCATTTCGTTAATGGTCATAGTTACTGTGATATTGCATTTAAGTAAAACACTGCGCAAAATTGTAAAAATTTTGCAATGAAAACTAGGAGTCCCCACAATTTTGCGTTTAATGTATATTGCATAATATGTTGCTGTGTATGAAAGTTAGCTAACATACTGAATTTTTCTTTAGACTTGGGTGGAGAGTTTACCTCTCACCAGTCACGACAAAACTGATCTTACGTAGCACACTCATTTGCTATTGTGGACGCCAGCGACAAAGGCAGAACGAAATATCCAAAACATTCCTCACGTCACATAAACGGCTTGAGATATCGAAACGAGATTTTGACAAATGATAGGACGCAAAGAGAAAAGTATTCTGCCATATGGTTACTAAGCGAAACTTCATTACCTACTGTGTTATTCCATTTACTACAGACTTTTTCAAAGAGAGAATGTGTGCTTTTTTCATAAGCTATTGACCTTACTTGTCTTCAGTTCCTCATTTAATAAACCACTGTTTCAGAATTCTCTTACAACTGTGTCCGCACATTATGTTAGTGAGATGACACGGTGTAAACTCCGTAGTGTTTTGGCAAAAGAAGCAAATTTTAACATGGTAACAAGGTAAATGCAGGCCTCACTCAAAATTTGCTTCATGACGCTTCTCTAAAAGTTACATATGGCTAACAGGTCAAGCGAAAATAAATCGCTGCTTTTGTTGCATTTTGAGCGGAATTATTTTTAGATACTAACAAAATCAGAGGTGGCAGCAGGTCTTTTAGGATGGTCACTATGTAAGTGTGACGGTGGAGAGGCTCCACTTAATATTTACGAAAAACAGGAGCGTAGGCTTCGCTGTAGAACGTCACCGCTCCTACAGCACAGTCTTGCCCAAAATCCCCTCCACTACCACTCTTTTCACACTTTCCCTGGCGAATGGGCATCTCCAGCCATGTTACTCTGCGTAAACTTCTTTGCTTACTTGCACTCCTGTTCTTATCCATTATTGCACCTACACTTGCATTCCCTGTACTTGATTTTGTCTTGAGAAACTTGCACCCACCTGACTATATGCCCTTTTCTTCTTACCACCACATTTTTCCAATGAGCTTGAGGTTGCATCAGGATCAGAAAAGTGGCCACCATCTACTCACCTCCAGCCATCATTCTAATAATGAAATTATAATGAAATCCAGACCTTTAGCTGCTTACAGGTGTTGATAAATATCAACGGGGACAGTTGAAAAATGGGTGCCCTAGCCGTGACTCGAACCCAGGACCTCCTGCTTACATGGGAGATGCGCTATCCAACTTAGCCACCGACAACACAGAGGGTAGTAGGACTGCAGGAACATATTTCTGGCACACTCCCCATGAGACCTACACTTTCCAACTTCCTGTCCATACACTAAATTTGTAGTGCCCCTGCCCAGCATGCTCATTACTCGCGGCAGTCAATCTAGCGATTCCCGTAAGAGTTAGGAGATCCCGGGATCGAGTCCCGCTCGGATCACACATTTTCAGTTGTCAGATAGGGCGTCTTCCATGTAAGCAGCAGGTCCCAGGTTCGAATTCCAATCGGGGCACACATTTTTCAAATGTCCCCGTTGATATTTGTCAACGCCTGTAAGCAGCTAAAGATCTGGATTTCATTGTAATTTCATTCTTCAAGAGCTGATCTGTACAGATACCAGCTTCATATCATTCTAATAGGTGCATGCAGTGTGGTGTATAATATGCTCTTGCGTTGATAAGCATAAAATTGTTTCCTACTGTAGTTTAACTCTCGTGTAAATTAATGTCAGTAAACGAAGTGAGCACTGTGCAGTTGCACAACGTGTTATGTTGATAAGAGTGTATTAATTAACTGTCATTTATTTATTTGAAATTCTACTGTTTTTCTTGCAATTACAAATTAAGACTTTGCATACTTGAACTTATGTATGTTGTTTAAGCATTATGAAACAGGGTCTCAAGTGTAAAAAGGTCTAGCATTTGCGACATACTGATTGTTTTTGGTTTAATAGAATACTTGAGACATCTGTGTCACATGTGGGGCGAGTAATAGTAATAGTAATAGTAAGAGAAATAGCAGCAGTAGTAGTAGTTTTTTCATAAGCAGATAACTCTTAGAAGGATATAGTACATGTCTTGATACTACAATTTAAGAAAGAAAAAGAAAGAAAATAACGCATGCACTGACATACTTACAGACCTAGTTTAACAGAGACAGGACAGATAGTTGGCTGTGGCCTTTCAGTAGGAATTTGTCTGTATTGTTTATGGAAACCACGGAAAATTTAAATCAGGGTTTCTAAATGAAGACTGGATATTCCGCCCTCCTGAATACAAGTCCAGTCTGTTTAAAACAGTGCTACCTCATTTAGCCTATACATAGTGTAAAATACTATTTTACAACGCAAATGATTTAATGAAGTAAAGGGCTATTTTTATTTTTGTTGTGTACAACTGATTGATATACGTAGAGGAGACTTGGGATAGTTATCTTAAGGGGCTAGATGGCACACAGCTTCTGTTTCTAGTTTCTGGCAATACAAGTCAAATAACTTCAGAGTCAAAGATGAGTCTTGCGATGTATAGTGATACTAGTCAAAGAACTTCAAAGTCAAAGATGACGGTCTTGACCAAATCCAAAGAAGTTGCCACTGAACACTTCTGCAGTAATCAGATTACAAAATTGAATTATTAATAATTCTACACTGATTGATATTAGATGAAAACATAAACAAAATACAGATAAAGTAAAAGAGTAACAGGAATGATGAATTTTAATAACATAGAATATCTTACAATCCTGTCAAAAATGTAAGCATGTAAAATACAAGATACAAACCAGTCCATGAAATTATGATCAGTCAAACGACGAAAATATACATTAAAATAAATTGATATTAAGGAAATACAGTTTTAGGAGTGAAGGAAAACAAAAGGAATATAGAATTTGCACATTTAAAATAGCTAAAATTTTATGCAATATGCCTCAATCGGAACTTTGGTTTTTGTGAAGAAACATGGCTTACATCTAAACTGTTACGCATTAATTACACGAATATTTGAGTTGGAAGGCACGTTATTGGGCCCCTTAGGTACACGGCTGCCAAGAAAGGGAAGAAAGCCAATGTGCACTCTGTGTGCATACCAGGTAGAGTCATTCCAGATATGCAACGGGTCCTTCCAGATGCCATTAAGAGCAAAGGGTGCAAGCAGCTGCAGATGGTGGCTCATGTCAGTACCAATGATGTGTGTCGCTTTGGATCGGGAGAGATTCTCTCTGGTTTTGAGTGGCCTAACAGAAGTGGCAAAGGCTGGCAGTCTTGCTTGCAAGATGAAAGCAGAGCTGACCATTTGCAGCATAGTCGATAGAACCGATTGCGGACCTCTGGTACAGAGCCGAGTGGAGAGTCTGAATCAGAGGCTCAGACGGTTCTGCGACCGTGTAGGCTGCAGATTCCTCGACTTGCGCCAAAGGGTGGTTGAGTTTCGGGTTACGCTGAATAGGTCAGGTGTCCACTATACGCAGGAGGCGGCTACACGGGTAGCAGGGGCTGTGTGGCGTGGACTCGGCGGTTTTTTAGGTTAGAGGGTCTCGGGAAAACACAAGTAGAGCTTCAGTCACAAAGGGTGCAGGCTGAACACAGAAAAAATGTAGATACAAGAACCATTGGTATACCAGTTGTAAATTGTCGTAGCTCCAAGCGCTAATAGAAAGCACTGATGCTCAACTCGTTTAGGCACTGAAAGCTGGCTGAAGCCGGAGATAAGTTCAGCAGAAATTTTTGCGAAAAATCTAACGGTGTTCCGAAAGGACAGGCTAAACACAGTTGGCAGTAGCGTGTTCGTTGCTATCACAAATAGTTTGTCTTGTCGCGAAATTGAAATAGATAGATCCTGTAAGTTAGTAAGGGCAGAGGTCACTCTTGAAAACAGGTTTAAAACAATAATTGGATCCTTTTACCGACCGCCCAATTCAGATGATGCAATTGCTGAAAGGTTCAAAGAAAACTTGAGTTTAATTTCAAAGAAGTAACAGACTCATACAACTATACTTGGTGGTAACTTTAATTTACCCTCGATTTGTTGCCGAAAATATATGTTTAAATCCAGAGGTAATCATAAAACATCATCCGAAATCGTGCTAAATGCATTATCTCAAAATTACTTCGAGCTGTTAGTTCATGAGCATACGCGAATGGTAAACGGTTGTGAAAATACTCTTGACATCTTAGCAACAAATAATCCTTAGCTAATGACGAGCTTCAAAACGGATACAGGGATTAGTGAACACAAGGTTGTCATAGCGAGACTGAATATTGCAACCCCCAAATCCTCCAAAAATAAACGAAAAATATACCTATTCAAGAAAGCAGATAAAAATTCACTTGACGCATTCCTGAGAGAGAATCTCCACTCGTTTCAAATTAACAACGTAAATGTAGACCAGATGTGGCTGGAATTAAAAGAAATAATATGGGCAGCATTTGAGAGATTACAAAAAATAAATTAACAAACGACAGAGCTGATTTTCCTTGGTACGCAAAACGGGTGAGAACACTGTTGCAGAAGCAACGGAAAAAAACATGCCAAATTTTAACGAACGCAAAATCTCCAAGATTGGCGATCTTTAACATAAGCTCGAAATTTAGCGCTGACTTCAATGCGAGATTCTTATAATAGTTTCCACAACTAAACTTTGTCTCGAAACCTGGCAAAAAATCCACAGAGATTCTGGTCGTATGTGAAGTATTCTAGCGGCGTGATAGAAATGAAAATATTATAGACGACATTGCTGCTAAAGCAGAATTACTTACACACAGCATTCCGAGATTCCTTCACCAAAGAAGACGAAGCAAATATTCCAGAATTCGAATCAACGACAGCTGCCAACATGATTAACGTAGAAGTAGATATCAGTGGAGTAGTGCAGCTACTTAAATCACTTAACAAAAGGTATATTAGTTAGGTACCTTTCAGAGTATGCTGATACAATAGCTCCAAACTTAACAATCATGTGCAACCGTTCGCTCGACGAAAGATTCGTAGCAAAAGACTGGAAAGTTGCACAGGTCAAACCAATATTTAAGAAAGGTAGTAGGAGTAATCCATTAAATTACAGGCCCAGATCACTAATGTCGGTATGAACAGGATTTTGGAACATATATTTGCATTCAAACATTATAAATTAGCTCGCAAAGAACGGTCTATTGACACACAGTCAACACAGATTTAGAAATCGTCGTTTTTGTGAAACACCACTAGCTCTTTAGTCACATGAAGTGTTGAGTACAATTGACAAGGGATTTCAAATTGATCCCGTATTTCTAGATTTCCATAGGGCTTTTGACACTCTTCCACACGAGGGTTTGTAGTGAAGTTGCGTGCTTATGGAATGTTGTCTCAGTTATGTGACTGGATTCGTGATTTCCTGTCAGAGAGGTCACGGTTCGTCATAAATGATGGAAAGTCATCAAGTAAAACATATGTGATTTCTGGCGTTCCATATGGTAGTGTTGTAGGTCCTTTGCTGTTACTTATCTATATAAACGATTTGGGAGATAATCTGAGCAGCCGTCTTAGGCTGTTTGCAGATGATGCTGTCTTTTATCGTTTAGTAAAATCATCACAAGATCAAAACAAATTGCAAAACGATTTAGAAAAGATTTCTCTATGGTGCAAAAAACCATGTTTCTTCACAAAAAGAGTTTTGATTGTGGGATATACATAAAATTTTAGATGTTTCACATCTACACAATCTACATTCCATTGGTTTTCACTCACTTTTGAAAATTATATTTCCTTCATATCAATTTACTTTAAGGTCTATTTTCGTCAGATATGACTTGACTGATCGTAATTTCATGGACTGCTTTATGGCTTGTATTTTACATACTTACATTTTTGACTGGATTGTAAAATATTCTATATTATTATATTCATCAGTCCTGTTACTCTTTTACTTTATATGTATTTTATTTATGTTTCTATGTAATGACAATCAGTGTAGACTTGTTAATATTTGTGTCTTGAAATCTGATTACTGCAGAAGTGTTCAATGGCAACTTCTTTGGATTTGGTCAAGACCATGATGTTTAACTTTGAAGTTCTTTGACTTGTATTGCTATACATCACAAGACTCATCTTTGACACCAAAGTTCTTTGACTTGTATTGCCATACATCTCATGTTGTCCTTTTGTCAGTGGGTCATCGTATTGTAATCTTGCTACGATTTTTCATTTTTATTGGCAACTATGCTTTTCATCAGTAATGTATGTCAATGCATGTACGACATCTGATAAATATGTGATAATTTTTGTGGTTATTTCCATCGATTCAATGTGTTTTTCTGTTTTGATCTTATTTCGTTTCACATTGTTAGAATGTCCACTTATGTATGTTGTACAGCTGCCATTGAAGATGGTTTAAGACCGAAACCGTTAGCAAAATAAATATTATTATCACAGACAGCACAGTTTTTTGCATTTTGTATGAGTTAACAGTGTCATTTCACCTCTTCAAATGGAGATTCATGGGATTTGTTTTCCTTATGTTCTGTGTCACTTGACTGCATACTAACCAACTGTAAACTTCTGTAAGGGTATCGTTTGCTTTTTCTGCAAGGATTTCCCTTGTTTTCTCAGCGACTATAATATCGCTGTTGTCAGCAAAGAAAATTTTTCCACATTACTAGCATACTGCAAAAGTCACTGGTGTACCTCAGCATCAGTACTGGCACTGTTATGCTACCTTGAGGGTCTCCTATATCACTGTATTTTGGCTCTGATAAGCATTTAACTGAAATTTTAAATTATTTGAGGTTAACACTACACTATGTACCCTATATGCTAGCTATGACTGGAACTAGTCATTAGCTACACATCTTATTCCTAATGCTTCTAGCTTATTTAGTAGAATCTTAGTGTCAACAGTTTTAAAAGTCTTAAAAAGGTATAATATTATACCTGTGACACACTAATCTTTGTCATGAACACCAAGTACCACGTTTGTGAATTCTACTGTAGCTTACTCTACACTTCTGCCACTTCACAAACAAAACCACGATTCACTTACATGGTTGTATATATTCAGGTAATTTATTAATCTGTCTTTTGTCATTAATTGCGCTGTTTTTGAAAGTAGTGAAAGCAGGGAAATGGGTGTATCGTTTTCTGTGTCTTCTGTATTACCTTTATTTACAACTCTTGCCTGTTTTAAACACTTTGGAAATTTTCTTCGTGTGATTGATGTTTGTTAAAAGAGCTTTTATACTATGCATCAAATGTTTCACCACACACATCCATACATAATCTAAGCCTGCTGGCTTTATCTCAGGTTTTGTACCGTTTTGCTAATTTCATGCTCTGTGGTTAATAGTTACATCATTGCACTTATTGCATAATTATCTACAGATATTATGTCGATATTTGGGCTTTTTTGTTGTAACATGCAGTACATGAAAAATGCTCATTCACATAGATTGCTATGCGGTGTGGATCATTTATTACTTTATCCCTGTCGCTTATCAGTGTGTTGTTATGCCTCTGTTTGTCTCTCCATGTCCTTTTCAATGACTTTTCACACTGCTTTTGCTTTTATTTTGTGCAATGTGTGTTATTTTGTCATTAAATGTTTTGCTGCAATCACCATCTTCCTATAACTCTTTCTGAATACACAATAGAAAGTTAAGAACTCTGGTTCATTATGAAGTTTTCATGGAAGTGAGGTGCTTAAGAGACTAGCAGAATTTCTTAAAGCCTTCTGTTCTCCATTTGTTTTAGGGAGACATTTATACTTGTGTGTGGGCATTTGGAAATGTCTTTTCAAAGTTCAATTTAAATAACATTGAAAATTTAGAGAATTTCTCTATATACTTCATCCCAACTGCTAGTTGTCTTAAAAAATCTTTTATTTTCATTTCTGATAAATGTTTTTTGTAGACCTGCAGATAAGGGATTTTTTCGATACCCGATTTCACTGTTATTATTTGGCACAAATGTTTTGATAGTCCAAAATATTTCACAGCTACGTCACACTTTCCCTATAAATATTTGTGACCACATTGTCGATTACTGATGCAGTCATTGTAGTAACCCTTGTTGCACTACTGACCAACAGGAACATGTGAAAACTCTGAAGTATGTTTATGCTAGTTTCATTTCATTTATGAAATTTGTGTTTATGTAATGTCTCCAGGCAAAAATATGTTGATTTTTGTATTTGAGAAATTACCCAGAATATGTGTTGAAAAAAGTTTCCACATTACCAGTAGGTAACCGATCCAACACAAACCAATTCATATTTTGATGCCAATCCCTGTTAATTCAGTTACTGATATTTCAAAGTGTTTGTCTTCACTTACTTTGCTGAGGTCAGGTCTTGATTTAAGTTGTGCTCTTTTCATATATCGGAAAAATCACTTCAGAAGAGGTTTATCTTGTGTAACCCTTCAGGCTTTCCCGGCGAGATCTTGACATATGGAATAATCGGGTCTACTGGCGGATGTTTGTGTCGCTCTCGCACTATATTTCGGCCACGTAACTCGTTGCCTTCTTCAGGCGCTACCTGAGACTGCCGTATTGGAGGATCTTGTCCAGTATTTATTCCCAGAGGGCGCTGGGTGCTCTCTCTGCCGTCCGCGCCCGCCTGGCGCTGCCTGTAATGTGTTGTCTCTTCCCCGGTGCTCCCTCGGACGTCCATGCCTGACTAGGTCGCCATCTGTGGCAGCTATCTGAGGCCCGTCCAATACGGCAGTCTCAGGTAGCACCTGAAGAAGGCAACGAGTTACGTGGCTGAAATATTGTGCCAGAGCGACACAAACATCCGGCAGTAGACCCGATTATTCCACATGTCGAGGTTTACTTGTTTGAAAAAAAAAAAAATGTTCTGGCGTGACTGAGTTTCCACATTCAGGAAGTCACTATAACTGATAGATGTGATGAACTGTGACTGTTTAAACTTTGTGTAACATTTGCATTCCATAGGCTAAACCTGAAGTCAGGTGTAGTGGTACTGCATGCTCTAATTCAGCTGAATTCAATTTGAACGTTATCATGTCATCACTCACTGAGCAGACTTATTCAATACTATTACTGGTGACAATTTATGATGCCCTTCTGGTAACTTCTTAAGAAAGAGTTTGTGGATAAGCCCTAACAAAAGATATCTCCCCGAGCGAATGGCAGTGTCATCAGATACTTCGCATCTGGAGGCATGAAAGGGATGTTGTGTACTATGGACTCCTCCCCAGGGGTGTGTCCGTCACAACTACATCTGTTGACCCAACTGAGTCGTCTTCGGGTTGCACTGTAAGGAATCAACCAACAAAGATACATAATGTATTGCCATTACATTATAACATCGTCTGCTGATTTTAACAAAAAATTGTCCCAGAATTTGTTTGGGAAGTCATCCCTCATGCACTTATTTTTCTGACTTTAGTCCCCCAAATGATTACTTTTCCTACTCCGTATCGAACAACAGTCAAGAAAATTCGTTTCCTTCAAACCAGGAATGACGTCATCCATAACTCTGAATGAGTAGATTCCTACAGGTGTGCAATTATTAACTATCTGATTAATTAAATGATTAGTTTCTCTTTTATGTTTACTACCGAATTCAATAAGCTAATATATAAACGCTGTTAAAACATGTGATGTACTAATAGAAATCAATTACAGCTTAGTGCGATGACTTTATGACGAAAGTTTATTATAATAAAACAAAATAGTATCAGTAGCAAGAATACCCCTAAATGGGCACGAACTAATAAGGTATTACACATTTTGAACTTTGAAACGGTCTGTATTTATGTGCTGTCCTATGTCATATGCAGTTAGAACAGAAAGGAGGCAGCTGGGTGGACGCATAAAGAAACAAAGTTAACAAATTATTCAGCGACATTAAAATTGTATAATCACAAAAACCAAAAATTATGTCGGCAGAACGGGTTATCAAGTGCGCAGTACCATACATTTTTAACCCTTACTCTATGGTGGACTGGATCTAGCGAGAAAATTTACGACGAGGAAGTTTTATTAAGATTTTCTTTCTGATTTTTGATCTGACTGCTTGTAGGTCTGCCACAAATAGGTAAAAGGCCATCCTCCAGAGAGTACGGAATCAGGAGCCTATGCAGTCTTAAGTTACTGCGCAGCCATGTTCGATCCGAGATAGTGAAGTGATGCGGCATTTATCTCTTTCTGATTGCACTTGTAGTGACTAGGACAGACAAATTACTACGTAGAAGACAATATTAGTTGCACTTCCCGTATATAACGACCTCACTGGATTCAAAACCATAAGTTGATAATCTGATGTCAAATATTAAGTGAACATCCTTCAGGTAACTCAGTGGATATGGCAAGAAAATATGAAGTGAATTTACCAGGAAATTATGTGTGAAATTCATGATAATTATATACACCCAGGAAGTAATTCAATGGTCACAGAGTTGACATACAAATTCTGCCTTGTTGACAAGTTTCAGTTATACCGTCAGCAGACAAAGTACGTATCTTCAGTTGACGTGTTCCCTGAAAGGGCTCGACAGCGAGTACAGCTTATGTCTTAGAGAGGAGGGTGCTGAAAGCTGGAATACCGAAAGTACAAACCAAGGAGTGTTATTCTATTCCTGTAGTCAGGCGTAGGAACAAGAGCGTTGTTACGAAAAATGTTTAGTTGCAACGACTTCAAATTAAACATTGTAAATGAATAATGTTACGATTATTTTTGTTTTTCTTTATTCTAAGCGTTCTGAAAACTCAAAAGTCCTACACCAGACCCAGTTCATTTTTTTGGAGCCTCTACAATGGTTATACCTTAACATTATGAGCAGGCAACATATCTTTTGATCATTCTAGACATAGAAAATGTTTTTCTTGAAAATGCTGTCAAAACAGAGTAACACAAATGTGAAAACGGCAGTGATTACAAAATTTAACATCCACAGACAGACTTCGTAACTTATGAATAACATAAAATTCCAAGTCAAGAAAGTTTACTGTACAAGGAAACCACACATAACGACCAAAATAGGTGGCTCATGATACTGTAAACAAAATGAAACCAGCAATTGTGTATAGTGAAAGCTCGATTCCAGCTTCTGCTAACATGAAAGGCGGAACAGCTGACGTCAGAAAATGGGATCAAGGAAGACAAAATGCTGAGAGTAATATCTAGAATATCTCAGGCTTAAGCAAAACTGACATTCAGTCTATAAATACTGCAAGGATAACTAGTACCATCGACTCGTTTTATTTCAGTATAATTGCTGCTGACACTATGTCAATAAAAGCGAAAAGCACCTATGTTGAAGAGCTTCTGATCTAGCAGCATATACTTAAATCCGAGAGACTCAGAAATATTAATGGGTTCACCGAGCTGAATGTGGCGCTATTTCGCTATGCAACGCCTCGCAGTCAGAGCAGAGTGTTATTAATTTAGTCCCCGATAGTTTCATACGAAAGATGCCTCTGAGATACCAGAATATTCACATGAGAATTATCGAGGTGTAATGCAACAGCACAAATGGGTACACAGTTATATAATCTACAGAGACCATCCGTACGCTGCTGATTCATCACGGCAAACTACGACTACTTTATTTTAACACTGGTCATTGTTAGCCAAATTACAACATATATATGAATAAGAGTGCAATGCCTATTAAGGAAAATAACTAATGGTCATTACAGTTGAGGCAAGTGGACGTAATGTTGCAGCAAGCTGTAACTAAATGTAACGTATAGAACATGTTTAGTGACTGTGATTTCAATTGCATAGTGAATGGTAATTTATGCTATGCAATTACCAGCAGAATTAATGTAGTTACCACAACAGTACACTATGTTTTCATTCTTGTGTCATTAGCAGCTCGACATTAAATCAGATTATTCAAACTGATAACAATGTAAGAGATGCCATTTGAAATTGATCTTGAGGTTTGTTTTGCAAACAGTGGTGCATAATGTAACAGCGCTGTGAGCAATGTAAAATATGATAAAATATTTTTCACGATATGAGGTGCTTGAAAAATTATTACACGTGTGAAAATGGCACTAGAACTGGCGAGATAACGTGTGAATCAAGCATTGTTGAGTAGTATTATTTACAGGAATTTGTTATTTTATAAAATTTGCAGCTACCATCTGTAAATAAGCATTTGATGAAACTATAGTACAAATATGTATTGCTGCTGTATGGGATAAATTTAACTTTGACACCAGTGCTCCATTGTACCGGGGCATGGAAGTTTTATTTGGAACTTCTCTGAAATTAACACACAATAGTTGACATCATTACACTTCGTAATCTGAACCATTGTAAAATGCAATGATCCCTCCACACTTCTGACCAAGAAATTTGTTGCCGTTCATGTATTTCTACTGTGAGGTTAAGGCTAAGCCACTGACATATCCCTTTGGATGTCAGATAGATCTGTCTGGGTGACCTTACCGATAAACAGCTCACTTCCGATAGGATCACGTCGATTTAATTACAGGTGTCGCACAACGCGTAAGTTATTGAATTTAATTTATTAGACTTGGGTAGTCCTAGCATAAATGAAACGCGCGCGCTCTTACTCACAAAATAATAAAAGTAGGGTGTCCACTAAACTACTGAATGAAACAACGGTCACTACAACTCCTTTTAGACTTCAATAGAACATAAGGGCACAAAGAAAGGAAACTGTTATATTCATTGGGTACTAACGCAGGTTACAATGTCATTAAGATATCAATACCTTGGCAAAGAATGGGTAATGAATCTGAGGTGAATACGTTAAAGTCAACACAAAATTTGGGAAACAGCTAAGTTCGCAGAAGTCACATAGTGATTTCCGAATGTTAACCAGAGAGGAAAAACAGAATACACAAAGAATCATGCATGCAACTACTATCTTGCATGAACATCTGTTGAGATCGAGATTGCTAATAAAACTACTTGAATTAAAAATGTGGACGTCCTAACTTCAATTGGAAATCTTCGCTTGCATCATTTAACTCAATTTTTGAACGCTGCAGTCGCTCACCATACTCAGCATTACTGGTGCCCGTGAGTGGCTGCTGCAGTGTTTGTCGAATTCTAAGTCCACTGGGCTACATGGAGGGCTCCTCTCCCTCAGAGCCCGGAATTGAGGTTCCCATCTCAGCTACCCATTTAAACAATCCTCCAGAAAAATAAATTAATACCAAAATATAGTAGTTAGATGTGGCAATCACTGGTGTTAACCATACTCGTATTCTCATTTCTAGCTGGAAATTAATTTACATTGGCAGAGTTTATCAATTTAATAGATTTTGGTTATAGCAAGTGGGAATTTTGACAAAAACGGTCACGTAATACTATCGCTCATAGATTCTTTCTGAAGGACGTGCTAACATTGAGTTTTTCAGTGGATAGAGTCCTATACTGTTTTACTAATTCTAGTATGGGGAACACGCACCAAAAGAGAGTTACCTCCTACGGTGGTGAAGCTCTTTGGGCATGTCTGCATTTAGCACTGACTGGCAGCTGCCATAATAATTTACATAATTCATGAGGCAGGCTACCAAACTGTCAGAGAAGTTCAGAAATCATTCAGTAAGTCTTCTGAGATGGACTGAAAGTCAGATTAACGTCGCTCTCCGATTCATATTCAGTGCAAAAGGGAGTGCTACCTAAGGTAGTAGAAGGTGCTACCAACTACACTTGGATAATTCCCAGTATTCTGATAGCCTAAGGAGCCGTTAGTATGCAACTGGCGCGTTGCGCGTTTCGTGGCAAAGCGTCTGCAGCAATTACATTGTAATTATAGCGAATAGGCGATACAACAATTGTATGATGAGAATGATGTAGGTGCTCAGTGAATGAGGTGGTGTTACTCTGTTGGACTGCTTTCAATGACGCTAGTGGTGGCGCAAACAAGCTAGCTCTGACAAGTGAGTGCGGTGGCGTCGTCGCCTCTTGCGAGCAACAACTGGAGCAGCTACCAAACTATAATGTCTTACGTTTACCTCAACAACAAGCAAAGAATTGAACCAAAAATTTCAAACACTTGAAGGGAAGCACCCGTCAACCAGCAGAATCTAATATACGAAGCACCTGTCTCATTAGCACCAAGTGGGCACGTATGTTACTGAAGATGGTGAGTTACACTAAGCTTCTTGGCTAAAGGGAACCGATATGACAACTGAATAAAGCTGTAAATAAATTTTTGCCTAATGTGAATCGTGTTGTGAACTGAATGTATGTCATGGGTGCTATGACATACTCCATTTTAAAACGATGCGGCCTCCTTTTTTTTTACTGTTGGTGACTGCAATGTCATTTTGAATCACTGTTATATTCATTACCAATGTTAAAGAGTTCGCCTTCTTTGTCATTTCATAGGTTATTTTGATATTTTCAACGCAATGTGCGTAATGTTGTTATGAGCTGTGTATCGCTTCTGGCAAACTAATTTTACCAGTTATACCTAGCGATACAGATGGCCGTAGCGTCGGTGCAACCACAACGGAGGGGTATCAGATTCAGAAGGATGTAGGTTGCAGTAAGTACTGGGAGATGAAGAAGCTTGCACAGGATAGAGTAGCATGGAGAGCTGCATCAAACCAGTCTCAGGACTGAAGACAACAACAACAACAACAACCTATCGTCCGTCGTTCTGTAGAGTAGACATGAGCTAGACCTAAAGTTTCTACACTAGTGATCGTGAAACTGCGGCCCGTGGGCCGCATGCGGCCCGAAACAAATGTTTGTGCGGCCCTCAATTCTCAAGCGTATTTTATAATAATATGCTTCTAGCAAGAAACAGCAGAATCCAAAAAAATCAACTAACGTTAAGAGCTTCTTAAGAGCGTACTTTTATTGTTCAGTAACAAACAAAAAAAAACAGAAACAGTGATATTACAAGACTTGTTTAATTTTAATTTATATTAGTAAATTCGGCCTTGAGCTAAGTACAGTTTGTCGCTTACGTGATGGGCGGAGTGGGGGTTTAATAGAGGTGAGAGGGGGGATATTTTGTTGTTTGTTTTCCAGCGTTGACAACTCACGAGCGTGTGAACTAGCATCGATCAGCTGCTGTGGTATAAATGTCAGACTCAAGTAATAAAGATTCGTGAATGCGCGTTGTAGAGACAGTCATCTTTAAATGTGGTACATGTTTGTGGCAAGTAATATAAAATCAGATTAAGGCTCTTATAATAAAATGCAAAGAGTAAAATAAAAATGACATTCAAAACATTTAGTAAACATCTGTGATCGTGTCTCATACTGTCATTACTGTTAGTAATTATTATGAATACTAATTTACGTGGGTTACCAATTAAAAGCAAAATTGGTTGGGGAACGTATAAACTGTTCAGGACAGGAGAAGTGATCACTGCACATCATCGATCAATGTGGTACATATTTGTAGCAAGTAATATGAAATCAGATTAAGGTCGTAGTAATTGTAAGTAGGCTGTTTAGATTTTTATATTGGTAATGCCACGTAGCGCTCTGTATGAAAATCACTGGCTGTGCTGTGTGCAGCCTGTGGCTAGTTTGCATTGTTGTCTGCCATTGTAGTGTTAGGCAGCGGCAGCTGGATGTGAACAGCGCGTAGCGTTGGGCAGTTAGAGGTGAGCCGCCAGCAGTGGTGGATGTGAGGAGAGAGATGGCGGAGTTTTGAAATTACATATATTATGACTTTTGATGATATTAAGGTAAATACAGTGTTTGTTCTCTATTAAAATCTTTCATTTGATAACTATCCCTATCAGTAGTTAGTGCTTTCAGTAGTTTGAATCTTCTATTTAGCTGGCAGTAGTGGCGCTCGCTGTATTGCAGTAGTTCCAGTAACGAAGATTTTTGTGAGGTAAGTGATTTGTGAAAGGTATAGTTTAATGTTACTCAGGGCCATTCTTTTGCAGGGATCTTTGATAGTCAGATTGCGTTGCGCTAAATAATATTGTGTGTCAGGTTAAGCACAGTCTTGTATAAGTTGTTCAAAGGACACGTTTCATAATAAAACTCCTCACACAGCTGACTCCATGCAGTGCCATGGCGAATGCGTATGTAGCTGAGGGGTCGTTTCAGGCACATCACTGATGGAGTAGTGCGCCGCTGACATCACGGCCTCGGCCTACAGATGCCACCAGCCATTCATGGGCCTGCCGTCAGCAAAACAGGGTGTCTACGCCGCATCCTCTTGCCAGTGCAGAAGCCGCCGCGCGTACATCAGCGGCGGCCAGGCTCAACTTGGGGCGTGTTACGCGTCACTGAGCCACGACAATGCACATACCTCAGCTGAATATAGCCGTCTTTACTGTCAGCAGTGTTTTCACTGAGCCCTACAGCCTGTCACCACCACCACTCACACCACCAAGTGCAGTTGCACTCTTCAGAACATTTATAGTCCAAAAAACGTAAATACAGGTGGAAAATTGCAAAGCTAGCGATTTTGTTATTGTTCCCACTATCTCAGATCTAGAAAAGTAGCTTTTTCAGATTTTACCACAAAAACTCTTTTCTTGGCAACTTGTCTGGATTTCTTGCTATTTTACTTTGGATAAGTAATCTTAGTGTAGGTAGTGGGGGAGGCTGTTGGTAGGGACAATGAAGAGAGACTGAGAAAGAGCTGGAAATTTTGGAAATTTGTGGTAAGGTCTTATGAGACCGAAGTGCTGAAGTCATCGATCCCTAAGCCTACACACTACTTATTCGAACTAAAACTTACGCTATGGACAACATACACACCCATGACCTAGGGAGGATTCGAACCTCCGACGGGGGGAGCCTCACGGACCGTGACAAGGCGCCCTAGACCGCGCGGCTACCCCACAGAAGGAGCTGGGCACAGTGCATGCAGTGATGCTACTAGGGACCTGACTGGTTCACAGGGATGCATCACTGGAGCTGCAGACTCTAACCAGCCTTATATAAAGTTTCTTGAATAATATCAGACACAGAATGTCGTGTGGCTGTCTGCTGACGAAGATGTGAAGTGTAAGTGTGAGTTTGTAGCCAAGCAAGTCATGCTATGTGACACTTGATAACTAAATGAATATTAAATTCACGTTGTGTAATGAACAAAAATGATAAGTTTGTACTGTTATACCGTTTGTGAAAATTGCATCACCAAGATGGGTACGTGTGGGTGAAACTAACACTAATCACATAGTAACAGAATGACAGAACTGTACGTGAGCTCTGTTTCAGGAGTTGGGTTGGCGTGGAGCTCACACAAGTTGCAGTCAGAACCTACAAATATCAAATAATGAATCAGAGTACGTTCCTGGGCAGCTTCCTTCCAAAATGTATGAGAACCTAACAGTGGCTGCTAAACGACCGTCATGAAAGAGTTACTTACCGATCATACATCATCCGTGGGCGCCATGTCAGAACAGACTCACAGTGGTACGTGTTGACCTTGAAGAAGAAGGTATACGCGGTACTTGTGACATCTGACTCCACATTGCCATAATATACAATAGCATGTGGAGTTGCCAAAAGGAGTGGCAGTATCTCAGGATACCAAAACCCATTTACCTAACGATTGCCTTCCAGGAGTCAAGATGGCTGCTGGGTGAAACATTCTGTAACTTCGGTTCCTAATTAAGCTTTGATTTTGTAGCCAATAAGACAGTGATAAAAAAAATCCGAATGCATACAGTTGTCTTAGTGACTGTTTTCTAACTTCGTAGTTAGTGACCCAACCTTATTTGGAAATGTTTGACTGAACACGAGGAATATTTGAAGTTTACAAGTTTTTCTCTGTGGCGAGTTTGGCAACTGGGGGCATCGTTCCGTAAGCAGCCCACTCGATCTGCGCTGACAAGGAGACAACATGTCAATGAGATTTTTGTAATTTTTTTACGTTTTCGGTCGTTTGGAAGTCAAATATCAATATCCCACAGCAACTAAACGCTACTCTCAAAAATTCTCGAGAAAATTTGACACTGAAATGTCCCGAACATCTTTAATACCATAAAGTAACGTCCAGTTTCCCATAGACAGCGTGGCTCTATGGCAGAATCCTTGGCTCATTCGTAGGGTTCTGAGTTCGATTCCCTGGCGATACAAATTTTTAAGATATATGCCATACGAGCATTTCCGCGAAACGTAAAAGACGTAAGGATGAAAAGCAATTTAAGTTGTAAATTTTTGAATTTAACAATCTTCTTTAACAATATTTTCTAAAAAGATCTGTAGTCAACATTTTTTATTTGCAATAAAAAATTGATTTTTGTGTGTGATTTCAATTAGAAGTAGGAAGACAAGCATTTTTCATAATGAGACAATTAGATTTGTGTCAGTTAGCATGTATTTGATGAATCTTATATTTTTTACGTAGGTATTCGAACTGAACAAAATAAAAAAAATGAAAAATGTAACGGCCGAAACAAAATTCGAAAAAAGACCGAGTCATTACCAGCCATGAAAACTACTGAAATTTTTTTTAATTTTTATGTATTTTACGCTCCATCGAAACGCTCGTGTAACATGTATCTTTCTTTAAAAATTTTGCGTCGGCCGAGAATCTAACACTTGACCTGTACGTGGCAGGCGACCACTCTCCGTGTCGATAATATGGACCCTACTGAAGACACCCGGATAATTTCAGAGTTGATTTTCTCGAGAATTTTTGCGAGTTGCATTGCCTTGCTTGGGTGTCTGATATTTGAGTACGGACTTTACGTACCACACATATAAAAATTACAAAAATCCGACTGCCGGGCGGTCTCCTTGTGAGTCGACGCAACGGTTCGCAGCTGCCATAATCAGCCGCAAACGCTGCGGGCAGCGCGTCACGCACCACGAACACGACGACCACAGCGACGTAACGCAGCACGTCAGCGGGTGTCATGTCGCATCATATGTTTCATTCGGTCTCAGCGCATTCCATCAGCTTGTGAGCAACTTCCGAGACAGGGGTGCCCACAGGTTTTCATATCAATATGCAAAACATAAACTCCATAAATGTGATTAAGAAATTTTGAGCACATTGTTATCTGCTCATTATTTTCCTGTTGATTTCTACAGCGCACTTATAGTACTTGGTCAGTGAGTTGAATATAAGCAGTCTAACAGTATAATTACAGTAAAACCTATTTTTACATTCTGAGATTTTATGCTTTCCCACAATTTACGTTATTGTCTGTATGCCCCGTCACAAGCTCTATTCCCTCTATTAAATTTTTTTCTGCCATTAAAATTTCCATATGTGTACCATTTCCCATATTTTGCACTTCTGAACCACTAAAAGCTTCAGTATCGATTTGTGTGTAAAGTGCATGGTGTTCCTGCCCACACACAATGTAGGATAACGCATAACATAAAACTGTACAGCTTGTTTCAGAAATTAAACTAATTTTTGTTAGACGACTAATATACGTGGCATTTTTCCGGTCACTTTCAAAATGATCCCATAATGTTTCATTATATGACCGTATTCTAAACTACAACAAATAATCAAAAACAGCATTTGAAGTTGTTTTTCCTCAAAAAGACAAGTCATGTGATGCACAAAATTATTTGCGAGAAACAGTGGTTTGCCAAAGTGGTGCACGCCTGGCAGTGGCCCACATCCGTCTAGAGTGCCCAAATTTGGCTGCTTTGCGGCGATCTCTTAACCTTCCTGACTCGCTACCTTTGGTGCTAGCGGACGACGCCACAGTGCTGACCCGGTTTTACGTTTCACCCACGAAGGTGGTTTCTATATGTCTCTGTGAGGTGGGGCACGTTGGCCTCATTGACCGCCTGAGGGGTTGGAGGGGCATCCCTCACCTGCCCTGGTCTGTGGGACCCACGGCAGCACTTCCTCAGCGTTCCGGCGTGGCCACTACCCTTCCCACATTTTTATTCTCCTCTCTTTTTTATCTTTGCCGTTTTTAATGTTTTGTCTTTCCTAAAATTTTATGATCTTCTCTGTGCTACTCGTTTTCTTTGGGTAACAGATGGCGAGGTAATGCCTGTTCCTTCTCACTGATTTGACCTCTGTCCTATTGTATCTTGTTTATAATGGGGCTTCCCAGGATTAGCCTTTTGTATTCTTTCTCTGAGGACTACTTCTGGTTCGATACATAGCAGGGACTGACGACCTCGCAATATGGTCCCTTTAACTCCAACGTATGACAAAAGCCTTCGATAAAAGCTAACTCCTTCAAAATTCAAATAATGATGGACAATCATAATATGATAATTTACAGTAGGATATTGTGTTTTTGTTGAAGCGGTCTTCATCTACACCGTGTGGCTGCTGATTGGAACGTGTCCGTAGTATTAGGGGTCGTCGGAATTGGAACTACTGCCAACTTATACGCTCTAACTGTGGGTGACACTCATTGAGTATTTGTTGTACAACAACTTTTATGTAATTAATTCCATAATCATTACTACAGACTGGTACCACATTTGAGCGTGAACGTCACTATAATGTGCTGTCACGAAACGCAGCTGATCAGAGAGGGTGTTGACTGCAGTAAACTCAACAATTAGTTGTATGCGTGTAGGGGTGCATTAATGTGGAGCACTTAGAATTTTGTGCACTTTGAAGTTTAATAGCATAGAGAATATAGTGAAAAAATGACTGATATTTGTACATCTACATCTATATGAATTCTCAGCAATTCACACTTAAGTGCCTAGCAGAGTTTTCACCGAAACACCTTCATACTACACTCCTGGAAATTGAAATAAGAACACCGTGAATTCATTGTCCCAGGAAGGGGAAACTTTATTGACACATTCCTGGGGTCAGATACATCACATGATCACACTGACAGAACCACAGGCACATAGACACAGGCAACAGAGCATGCACAATGTCGGCACTAGTACAGTGAATATCCACCTTTCGCAGCAATGCAGGTTGCTATTCTCCATGGAGACGATCGTAGATATGCTGGATGTAGTCCTGTGGAACGGCTTGCCATGCCATTTCCACCTGGCGCCTCAGTTGGACCAGCGTTCGTGCTGGACGTGCAGGCCGCGTGAGACAACGCTTCATCCAGTCCCAAACATGCTCAATGGGGGACAGATCCGGAGATCTTGCTGGCCAGGGTAGTTGACTTACACCTTCTAGAGCACGTTGGGTGGCACGGGATACATGCGGACGTGCATTGTCCTGTTGGAACAGCAAGTTCCCTTGCCGGTCTAGGAATGGTAGAACGATGGGTTCGATGACGGTTTGGATGTACCGTGCACTATTCAGTGTCCCCTCGACGATCACCAGTAGTGTACGGCCAGCGTAGGAGATCACTCCCCACACCATGATGCCGGGTGTTGGCCCTGTGTGCCTCAGTCGTATGCAGTCCTGATTGTGGCGCTCACCTGCACGGCGCCAAACACGCATACGACCATCATTGGCACCAAGGCAGAAGCGACTCTCATCGCTGAAGACGACACGTCTCCATTCGTCCCTCCATTCACGCCTGTCGCGACACCACTGGAGGCGGGCTGCACGATGTTGGGGCGTGAGCGGAAGACGGCCTAACGGTGTGCGGGACCGTAGCCCAGCTTCATGGAGACGGTTGCGAATGGTCCTCGCCGATACCCCAGGAGCAACAGTGTCCCTAATTTGCTGGGAAGTGGCGGTGCGGTCCCCTACGGCACTGCGTAGGATCCTACGGTCTTGGCGTGCATCCGTGCGTCGCTGCGGTCCGGTCCCAGGTCGACGGGCACGTGCACCTTCCGCCGACCACTGGCGACAACATCGATGTACTGTGGAGACCTCACGCCCCACGTGTTGAGCAATTCGGCGGTACGTCCACCCGGCCTCCCGCATGCCCACTATACGCCCTCGCTCAAAGTCCGTCAACTGCACATACGGTTCACGTCCACGCTGTCGCGGCATGCTACCAGTGTTAAAGACTGCGATGGAGCTCCGTATGCCACGGCAAACTGGCTGACACTGACGGCGGCGGTGCACAAATGCTGCGCAGCTAGCGCCATTCGACGGCCAACACCGCGGTTCCTGGTGTGTCCGCTGTGCCGTGCGTGTGATCATTGCTTGTACAGCCCTCTCGCAGTGTCCGGTGGGTCTGACACACCGGTGTCAATGTGTTCTTTTTTCCATTTCCAGGAGTGTATTTCTCTGCCGTTCCACTCTTTAACAGCGCGCGGTTAAAACGAACAGTTAAACTTCTCCGTGCGTGCTCTGATTTCTCTAATTTTATTACGATGACTGTCTCTTCCTATGCAGCTTGGCATAAAAAAAAATGTTTTCGCTTTCGGAGCTGAAAGTTGGTGATCGAAAATTTGTGAAAAGATCTCGCCACAACGATAAACTCATATGTTTTAACGATTGTCATCCCAACTCGCGTGCCATATCTGTGACATTCTCTCTTCTATTTTGTGATAACACAAAACGAGTTTCCTTTCTTTGAACTTTATCAATGTCTTCCGTCAATCTTATATCTTAAGGATCCCATACCATGCAGCAACGCTCCTGGACAAGCGCAGTGTAGGCAATGTCTTCTAAGTGTTCTACCAATAAAACGTAGTCTGATTTACCTTCGTCACAACATTATCTATGTCATAGTTCCGGTGTAAGTTGTCTATAATAGTAATCCCTAGGTATTTAGTTGAATTCACAACCTTTAGATTTGTGTGATTTATAGTTTAAACGAAATTTAATGGATTTGTTTTATTACTCGTGTGGATGACCTCACACATTTCGTTATTTAGAGTCAGTTGCCACTTTTCGCATAATTGAAATATCTTGTGTAAATCATTTTGCAATTGGTTTTGATGTTCTGGTGACTTTACTAGACGGAAAATGATAGCATAATTTGCAAACAATCTTAGACTGTTTCTCGGATTGTCTCCTAGATCGTTTATATAGAGTAGGAACAGCGGAAGGCCACTATCACTTCTTTGGGGAATGCCAGCCATTGCCTCTGGTTTACTCGATGACTTTCCGTCAATTCGTAACTTTTTTTGTACCTCAAAACGACTGAAAAATGCAAATGAAGAAATAGAAAAATGTCACCTGTGATGAGATATTACAAGAATATTGTTAGTCAAACTCTAGCACCCACATACATAATCGCGTGGGTGCGTAACACCCACAGAATTTTTAGTTTGATAAGAACAAAATAAAATAAATATTTATCACTTGCCTTTACCATAAAGTAATGAACTATTAAAACAATGAGATGGAAGTTAAAATTTCTGACCTCTAATACATATCTATTTGTTTCAGATGACTTTGTGCAAAGGCGACTAAACAACACTCTCCGCCGTTCTTGCTTTTCTCCGACCAAGTCAAAGGCACTTCCCAGATTAACATTCGCGCTATGCTGTGAATGTAGGCCTTATCCCGTCGTTTTGGCTTGCTTTCATGTTTCCTCACAAGTGACACACTTCAGTATCCACACTCCATTCGTCAACTGTTGTTTTAAAATATCTGCCTGCGAATATTGAGCAATAATAAAGAATAATCCGAGATACAGGGAAGCCAATTTTTAGAGTCTGTCTCAGCAGTTAGTTAATGACAGGTTATGGGTTTTATATTAGGGGGTCAAGATTTTTATTTTTGCAGGTGGGCCAATATCGCGCGTACGTTAGACGTCTGTGTCTGTGGGTTCGTCCAAGTACATTTGAAAGAGAGTTTGATCTCGTTCTGTTGCTTTTAAGTCAGCAGTGTTACCGACTGAACTAGGCCAGTCTCAACATATGCTTAGAGTAACGATATATTTTACTTTACCACAGCACAGACCTTTACGACGCAGGCAGCATTCATAAAAGATTATAAATGAAATGCAATCATTTAAAAAAAAATCAAGACTCCCAGAAAACATATACTACATTCCGCCATTGATGCGCACCTACAAACATTTTGGAAAGTCGGCGCCATTGGTCCAGGGTGACCAGTCTCCATACCACACGTCTAACCATTGATGGTGTACAGTCGACTGAAGGTTCAGATCCGGGACCACCATTTCCAAAATCGGCATCCTGGTAGCCAACTTTCCCCCCCTTGTCGCAATGTTCATTCCCTGAGATCCTGACATGACCAAGGACCTGAAGACAACAAGCTGTTCAACTTGATGGAGGTCAAACTAACTAACTAACTAAACAGAAGATCCCAGATAGTCGTGACTAATGGGTGATGAGGGTAGCACTTGTCTACAGCCTGAAGGCTGCTCAGGGAGTCATTGCAGATTAGAAGCATCTTGCTGGTGCAAGAATGAGTATGGATAAGGGCTCATTTGCTGGTCACCAATTCAGCAGTGAAGATGAGGCATCCATTCTGTAGGGAGTGTAGTTCACTGCATCTTGCATGTATGTATGCAAAACCAGTTCGTCCATCGACCATTGAGCCATCAGTGTATATCATTTTCGAATCTGGAAGCACATCGAAGACATTCAGGAACAGATGATGAAAAACCATGGGGTCAACTGAATCTGTTGGTCCAGAGGATAAATCGAGACAGATCTGAGGTCGGGGTATACGTCATGGGGGCTAAGCAATTGCCCCCTGACAAGAGATGACAGTGGGTGAAGTTGGAGATTAGAACAAAAAAAACTGTCATCGAACTCTAATTGTGACCTCAGTTCTTGGTTTTCGTTGTGGGAGGTGGTTCTCCCCACTAGGAAAGTGAACACAGTAGTGCAGATGCTTATTAGAGCCGTGAATGCGTATAGCATAATTGACTTGCTATTGTTGGCACCAAATCTTAGTGAAGTGACCTCAGCCTCCACGAGAGCACTGTTCACAGGGATAGTTCGAAAGGTTCCTGTTACAAGTCGGATCTCACAGTTGTGTAAGGTCCAGTGACCACAATGCAGAGGATGATGTCATACTGTATGCCAGATGCCCATGGTCAGGAAGGGACAGGATCAGAGCCTTATAAAGCTGCAGAAAGGTAGTGCAGTCTACATCCCAGCTGATGTTACTGAGGTAGCGAAGTGTATTAAATTGTAGTTAGTACCTTTGGTTAAGTTGGCGAAGATGGGAAGCCACGCCAGCCAGGCATTGAAAACCACTCCCAAAAAGCGCCAAGTCTCCCCCACATTGAGTAACTGGTCGTCAAAGTAAAGTTATGACTGTGGATTAACAGTACAATGTCGACAGAAGTGCATGACGTGAGTCCTGGCAGCTGAAAAACTGAAAGCCATGGGTGAGAGCGTGGGACTGTGCCTTTCACATGGCGCCCTGCAGTTGGCGTTCCGCAACACCCATGTTAGAGAAGCTGTAGAAAAGCAAAAATCGTCAGTGTACTAGGAGAGTACCATGCTGCCGGTGCTAGACCGTTGATAACCACTAGAAAGAGAGAGGTGCTTAATACAGAGCCTTGAGCAACTCTATTCTCTTGGGCTTGGGGATTACTGTGGAAAGCACCAATCTGCACAAGGCATATATGATGCGACAAAAAGTTCGGGACAAAAAGTGGAAGTGGGCCCCGGAGACGCCACTCACATGAGGTAGCGAAGATGTGGTGTTCCGGTAGGGTGTCGTAGGCCTTTTGAAGGTCTAAGAAGACAGAAATACGATGTTGATATCAATCAAAAGCTGTCCAGATGGCACACTGAAGGCAAACAAAATTATTACTGGCAGAATGACTTGGCGAAAACCTGCCTGAGGCGGAGCCAGAGGGCCCCGAGATTCAATGAGCCAATACAGCCACTGCCTCACTATGCATTCAAGCAGATTACGGCCAACACTGGTGAGACTAACTGGCTGATAGCTGTCCATCTCTAGGGGATTCTCACCTAGTTTCAGTAGTGTGATGCTTTTTCGTCACTGAAATGAGAGCTCACCCTTGTTCCAGATACAGTTGTAGATGGTAAGGAGATGACCTGGTAAGTGTTTGAGCATTTGGTTGTGGATGTGGTCTGGCCCAGGGGCTGTATCAAGGCAAAGAGCACTGACGAATTCCCACTCACTAAATAGGGCGTTTTAGGGCTCCAGGTGCCATGCAGCGAAACATGAGTGCAATCGCTCCACACACTGTTTAAGGCATGGAAGGCAGGTTGACAGTTCTCAGGTGCAGAATCTCGAGCATAATGTAGAAACATCACAGTTCAGCCAGGTGGTGGAAAAAAACTCTACAATTCGACTGGAGAATCATGCTGTCAGTGTACTGTGAAGGTGTGAAGGGACCAAGGAAGCAGGTTAGTTCCCAGGGCACCTTCAGCCACTAGTTGAGAGATTATGCTGCCAACACTCACAGCTTCTGAGACACATTTTGTGGTGCAGCCTGGAGGCCCAGGGGCCTCTGGGCTCATCACCTTGGCGACAGAAATGTGTGGTCTATTCGTGTGGGAGCCACAGGAACCTCCTTCATCTTAGAAGACTTCTTTTTGTCTTTCTTCCGTTTAGCAGGTTTTGATAGCTGCGAGGGCTTCCCTGAATTTGTATCAGGGACACTAAGCCCTACAACCAGCAGTCTGTGTCTCCTTCAGCCAGTTGCAGGCTATCGAATGCTATCCAGAAAGTAATAGAAAGGGCTGTGTCACTGAAGAAACAAGTCGTTGCAGCACAACTAACACTTTGGAGCTCAGAACGTAGTGACCTTAGAAGAAAAGCTCGTAAGGCAAGAAGAATGTATATCAAACGAGTTTGTATGACAGAGATTTTAGACTATTTCAATATAGGCAACTAAAAGGGAGGTGTAAGTCTGAGATCAGGGCTGCAAGACGTACTTAGTGGAAGGGATTCGTTCCTAAAAACCTGGCAGTTGATCCATGGGGTGACATTACAACTGAGAAAATGAGCTATCCCGCTGACCTATCCTCAATGCTGACTGAAGGCCAAATGAGCAGGCTGAAGTTCTCCTTCAACTTCCCCTTCGACATGATGACCAAAAGGATGACAACATCACAAAAAAAGGAAGGAGCTAGAAGAGCCCTATGACAAAACAGCTCCCTTATAGCCATGTATTGATACACAGACGGCTGAAATCGTCAGAGAAGTGGAAGTGGATGGAGCTCCAGGCCCCGAAGGCATACACGGAGAGTAGTGCAACTATTCCTTACACGAGCAGAGTATTTAATGAACGCTTGAGCCAGGAGAGTTTTCCAAAATGCTGGAAAACGGCAGAAACATTCATTTTAAAAAGGAGAAAATAAAGATCCCATAGTGCCCAAATCATACCAGCCTACCTATCTAATAAGTGTAATGGCCAAAAGTTTGGAAACAATGCTAATTAGCAGATTAACATACCACAAAATAGTTCAAATAGCTCTGAGCACTATGGGACTTAACTTCTGAGGTCATCAGTCCCATAGAACTTAGAACTACTTAAACCTAATTAAGCTAAGGACATCACACACATCCATGCCCGAGGCAGGATTCGAACCTGCGACCGTAGCTGTCGCGCGGTTCCAGACTGTAGCACCTAGAACTGCTCGGCCACTTCGGCCGGCAAGATACCACATGTTTCCCATGGATTTACATAACGATGACTATAGACTCGGAAGGGGTCAATGTAATGAGGATGCTATTAATGAGGCGAGAAAATTAATATACGCTGCTGACACAGAGTATGTAATAGACATAAGACAGAGACCGATAAGTAATGCTGCCATATCCCACATCAACAGTTACCATACGCCTCAGAAAAAGCAAGGCCTAACTGTAGCCAACAGTCACCAAAGGCGAGCAAGGTTTGTAGACAACCCTTTGGGGAGAGAACGAAGTGCGATAGCACTAAGATAGCTTGGTCCAATAACGTAAGAAGGAAGGGAGGTGGCCGCAAGCGTATCTAAAAGGACCGGGAGACTCAGCGAAATATAAGTGTTGCTCTCTGACCCGTCGCCATACTATCTGGAGGGCATAAAATATTGCTGGAACCGACGGAGTGACCGATCTGGTACGGAAAATAGAGAGAAACTAGATAGATTCCTTTAGCATTGTGTGCACGTGTATCCATCCCATATTACTCTAAAGGGAAATAGTGAAGCTACATAAGACAATATGCTGTTCTCTGAGGCTCAGTGAACCTAACGTTATCATACGTCATCGTAAGTAGTTCGTGTACGACAGTGCGCGGTAATAATATGTTCCAAAAAGCTGCGCGCGATGTGCGATTCTTCTGGGGGTCGTATCTCTGTTTCTGTTGATCATAGACATAAGGGGTCAAGTATTTTTGGATAGCCATAGGTCTAGCGACCGTGCGTAAACCTATCGTAAGAACAGTCGTAGTGTAGCTATCCTAAAGTACAGGATCGAAATATACTAATTACACGCTTCCTCCAGGACAGGAAAATGGAGGAAATCGGTTGGTTCCTTTGCGTTAGGTACAGTCTAGGGTGGACTTTAGGTGGCGTATAAAATCATCATTTGGTCATAGGTGTTTACTGAGAAAGCCCAGAAAAAACATAATTTCTTGGGCACCAAAAGCGCAAATTGTGGTGATGACCACGTCTATAATTTCTATTGATGGCAAATTGTCGAAATTTTTACCATCTGTTCTTAAGACGGTGTTTCGGGGATCTTTGAAACTTTTTTTGATTTCACTATCCGTTACCGAGATGCAGAAGTTCAAATTTACCGCTCTTACGCTCGTAAAAATGCACATAATATCCGGTCTGAGGTTTTAAATGTAATTTTAACTGACATAGTTATCGATGGGTTCTGATATCACCAAACTATGTTTTAGTCATCATTTATTCGCCAATAAAACAGAACATGCTGTGTCTCTGCACAATGGGTACTTAACGCCTATACAGGTTGTCTTGAATTGGAAATTATTCGATGGTGCCCATCTTAGAAAAAATTATTTTGTCATACTAAATTCTCTGTACTTGCAAATCAAACAGCGCATTTTTTGGTATACTGTTGGTGTGGGCTATGAATGTTGTGCATTTTTATGTAGAATAGTGTAAACTGAATCTCCACTGGATCCGAGACAATTTCATGTTGAGCTTACGTTACGCATACCTATTTGTTGTTTACATGTTTCAATGTATATCAATACGTCAAAGTACACAAATAAACTGTCGCCGCGCGGGATTAGCCGAGCGGTCTAAGGCGCTGCAGTCAGGGACTGTGCGGCTGGTCCCGGCGGAGGTCCGAGTCCTCCCTCGGGAATGGGTGTGTGTGTTTGTCCTTAGGATAATTTAGGTTCAGTAGTGTGTAAGCTTAGGGACTGATGACCTTAGCAGTTAAGACCCATAAGATTTCACACACAAATAAACTGTCAAAACTTTACTGACCTTTGGAATTCGTTTTATAAAAGCATCTCATCCTGCTGTAACAAGGAAAAGAAGGTAACTAGCTGAAACATATTCCTGATGGAGTACAAAAAAGGCGAATATGTTGGTTTTTAAAAGACTGACAGTAAAGTGAAGAACTAGCTGCCTCAATACTCATTCCGCCTTCCTCAGCACAAATTTTTGCATGTGAACATATTCACGCATTTTTGTGCTGAAAGAGAGTAACGGAGAGACAGCGATGGTGGATAGGAGAGGATACAGTGCAAGTGGGTGAGAACGAGAGGGGAGATAAAGATGGTGGGCGACAGAAAGTGGCAGTGAAAGAGAGAGAGACAGAGAGACACACACAGAGAGAGATGAATGAAGACAATAGCAGTGGGAGCCAAAGAGAGAGGACATGTGATGGTCAGCGAGAAACAGTCGCACTAAAAGAGAAAGAGCGATAGATGGAGACAGTAGCACTGGTAACAAAAGAGAGAGGAGACAGTGCAAATGAAAAAGAGAGATGAGTGGAGACCAAACATAGGGAAGGGTTCTGGACTCCCCAGACCGACGAACTTTAACACGAAAAGAATTTGCTCACATTCCCCTATTCCCTATAACCAGCTGTTAAAGCTTCCAAGTCTAGGAGTCAAATCCCCAAGCAAACCATCGCCACATCGTACGTGAAGACAATCGTGGCTGAAGATAATGTCATCAGACTGTTAACGAGAAAAAAAGAGATGTGGCAGTGGGAGAAGAAATGAATGGACCAAGACAATGGCAGTGGGACAGAGAGATAGTGAAAGTAGCAGAGAAGGAGGCAGTTGTAAGGCAAAGCTAGAGACAGGGATGAAAGTGACAGTGAGCGAGGCAGAGAGGTGACAGTGGAAGAGAGACAGTGAGAGGCAGATGCTGGATATGAAGGCTTCACTGCAAATAGAAATAGGGTAAAACAATTTAGAATGTTGTACGTTAAAAGGGAAGGAATATGTTTCCATGCCAAATTTTTTGGTGAGAAAGGCGCAATGAGGACTGAGGCAGCTGTTATCCCACTTTTCTGACAAAGTCTTTCAAATAGGAGCATACATGACATTTTTGAGCTCCGACAGGAGCATTTTTCAGTTGGCAGAAGTGTTAGTTTTAGTGTTATTATTAGTAACATTGTTTTCAGTAGTAGTAATAGTTGTTTTTGTTGTTGTAAGTGCTGATTTAGCAATAGAAGCAACTGTAGGTATAAAGATAACTGTAAAATTAGTCAAGATAATTTGAGATAACGAAAATCTATGACTCCTTATGTGTCAGTAAAGGAAGACCCTACTGAGTGAGTGAACAGGTGCCACAGGTAAACCGCATGTAGCGTAGTGTATAGGTGAGGCGGTGGTAGGAGAAAGAACTAAACATCAGAAAAAATAGTATTATAGACACTCTAAACTTAATTCAATGTTCAGAACAGAAAAAAATAAAGGAAAGCAAAATAAACAGATTATCAAAAATATTCACAGACATATAATTTTATAACATATAATTCTATATATATAACGATCCTTTGTTGTCATCTAAAAAGGGACTATGGTTAATAAATAAATATTGTCGTGCAGAAGGCCATGACCGTTAGCTCAATAGGTAAGTGCCAGTTTTCAAATCTGTAGATCCGAGATACGATCCCCAATTGGTCTTGGGATTTTTTTGTAACTTGTTGCTTCTTTCACCTCTGGCAATGATTTTTCTATGTAGAATGTGCGGAGTCACATCGTGGCTCGGAACTGATGTTAAACTGTAGGTTCCCCTGCAACTCACTGGGTAAGTCAGTTCAAAGCTTGTTAGAAAGGACAACGTACCAACTCCAATAGGACCATGCCTAGTAAAGTGCCGATGTGTTGAAACCAGCTTGAGGACAGCTACAATACTCATTTGATATGCAATGATTCTCGACAATTCTGCCGTGTTTACCACAGTTGCATCTAATACATACACCGTCTGTCCTCTGTCCAAGAAGTTCCGAGACTGACTTTACTGCTGCGTATAAACTACGTGAGCACAATAACTATGGCGACACCTTGAACTAACTACGGTAAAAACTGCCGGTGTGCATTCGACCATTCAGTTGTGATCAGACAGTGTTAAGTGATGGACGTGCGAGCAAAGTGTGTCAATGTTGTTGTGTCACAAACCGCAATATAGCACCACTTATAAATCAAGTGTTCAAGACATTCTCCAGAATATTATAAAGGAAAGATAAGTGTGTGTCAAGTATGTCCCGCGCACCTTGACTTTCGAACAAAAATGACGACCCGTACTGCGACTAGATGGTAAATCAAAATGTGAAAATTATCTTCTGGTAAAAACGATCATGGATGACGCGACTTGTTATTATCAGTACGAACCGACCACAAAACGAAGAAGTGCAGAAATTCACATGAAGAGTCAATGCTTTTACGGCATAACTGACATTCAGATCAATGTGACACACAAGTTGAACGACATTACCAATAAGAGAGTTTAATGTTATTTTACGAACATTCTGTGCAAATGTATTCAAATGGGGGAGTCCATTTAGCACCCGTGAAGCATTAAAACCACTAACCTTTGGCAGACAAAGTTCGCAGTTTCGTCTCCCTGTCAGGCACACAGTTTTAAGCCAGGAAGCGCACACCCCGCCGTAGAGTGAAAATACATTCTTTATAGATACTGCTATTTTTGAAAATCTTAGTGTTTGAACTGTCGACAAGATTTCACAATTATTGGACGTAACTTACTGACAAATAGAGGTTCGTCGTTGAGTACTCGCTGTTTGAGCTGGTCGGGACTGTCGCCGGTGAATGGGAACTCGCCGACGAGCAGCACAAACGTGATGACGCCCATGGACCAGACGTCACACTGGTGCGAGTACATTCGCGATTCCAGCACCTCGGGCGCTGAACACACAAGTCCCTGCTGTGACTGACAAGAACGATTCATCTGAGGTATATGTTATTTTATCTCTAAGACTGTCTGAAAAGACACAATTAGTTTTACAAGCACCTCTAACGACAAAACAAATTACTAATGAAAGAGCGTTGTTGGCTACTGATGTGCCAAACTTTCCGCTTTTTATGTCTGTTACTATGAATACTGAAGTATGTATTTGACTAGAATTGGGTGCCTTGACTCCCTGATTAACAGGAGCTGAGCCTCAGTATTAATGCAACCCCAACGTGCAACTTTGTACTAATTTGCATAAAGAGTCAGACAGCTAAGATAAGCCACCATAATCATATCCACAACAAATAAATATACTGGTGTGCGAAACTTACGGACAAGAGTAGCTTCAGCGTGACTTGTTACTGCCTAGTAGCATTGATCGATGAAGCTTGGAGCACACATGAGGGAACAGCTACAGTATAATCATAAATTCGCCTTCTTCTAATATTTCAGCTGAATACCGTCCAGCCATCTTCAGAGTGAGCCGAGGTGACTGACTCTCCAGCACTTGCACCGTGCTTTTAAACCCGCGGACCGCATCACTACGCATGCGGCCACAGATGCACAAAGCGCCAGAGACGTTGATCGGCGGCAACGAGGTATGACATATGCATGGAATTAGATCTATGGCTGTGGAGTCCATCCATTCGGTGATACCTATGTATCACTGCGAGCTGCACCGTCGCGACGTCTTTGTGATTTTATTACAGAAACTACTGGATTCCATGATTTGTCCAAGCTGAAGTCGCTATCTCTATTAATTAAATTCGTCGACAACCGAATTTCAATTGCTTCCTTCACTACTGAGCCCCAGAAAGATGAAGTCGAGGCTAAAATTTCGACGTTATCGTACATCATAGAGTGCCCAGTGTCAATGAAGTGCTCTGCCACCGCAGATTTATTGGGTTGTAAGAGCCGGGTGTACCTGTGGTGCTTTGTGCATCTCTCCTGGACAACACGTGTCGTCTGTCAGATGTATGAACGGCAGCATTCACAGGGGATCTTATAAAACCCAGGCTTCCGAAGCACCAAATCATCTTTAACGGAACCCTGGAGTGCTGCGGTCTTTGGTGGAGGGCGAAAAATCATTTTCTCATTGACGATAGGCTTCCCACGTATGGCAGAAAAGCCATGGATTTAAAAATTTCCGTGTCTTCTGCTTGTCTTGTACCCACAGCGGCTTTCATTTGCAGTGCCTTACATATCTGCTGTGGAGAGAAACCGTTGGCTTCAAAATCTCTTCTCAGGTGTAGAAGCTCATCCTCCAGACTGCCTTCGTCAGCAAAGACGTGCGCTTTGTATACCAGAGTTCTGAGCACACTCATCGTCTGCGAAGGATGGTGGCAGCTATTTGCACCTAAACATAAATCCATATGGGTCGGTTTTCGATATACAGCGTGTGAAAAGTGCCATAACGTAGGCCAAGTCAGACTGTGTTCGTCAGGTAGCCACATCGAGAAAGATAGCAAAGCTTAGCCGCCTTGAGACGTCTTCACAGTAAGAAACTGTTATTCGACGCTCCGTCATTAATATGACGGATAAAGATTTGGACGACGCTACGATGATGGTTTTCAGTAAAGGACTGAACTTTGCACCCACGCCGAAGGTTTTACCAATACCAGCTTTCATCAGTGCACCAGTGCCGTTGAAGAAACTGTTCGTCCTCTTTCTACGCAATAAGCAGAAGAAATAAGACGCGAAACTTGTCGAGCAGGTATGAAGGCTCGCCCACAAAGGAGTAACGTACCTCTGGCAGAGAGGGCTGCACTACGTAAACTTCGGCAAGATACCAAGATGGTGATTCTTCCAGCTGATAAAGTAATGCCACTGTTTTAATGTCTCGTGACGTTTATCATGATAAAATGAACAATTAACTAAGTGACAGCACATACCGGAAGATCAATAAAGACCACGTGGTAAGGAAGACTGCTTCGCTTCTGAACGCCTCCCCCTTCCAACCGAAGTTGTGCAAAGATTGAAACCAAGTGGTGCATTTCCTCCAAGGCTTTGTGGACTTCCAAAAATGGTGTTCCTCTGCTCTATGGACATCATTGGCAAACTGAAATCACTCAGACTAAGCAATTCTGATACGTTAGTCAGTTTCGATGTAGTGTCGTTGCTCACAAAGGTTCCTCTTTCGGAATCATTGTTTCTCATTGGAAAACTTTCGATAAAGAGATTACAGCTTTGTTTAAACACGTTTTGTCCTCGACGTATTTTTTAATCAATAACGAATTTTACGAACAGACTGCCGGTGTCGGCATGGGTACTCCTTTGTCGCCTTTGGTGGCCAAATTTTTCTATGGAGGACTTCTAGGATAAGGCTTGGAATTTGCTACATTGAAGCCCACAGTGTTTTGGAGGTATATTGATGACACCTTTGTAGTGTGGTCCCATGTTGAAGACAAGTTAACAAAATTTTTAAATCATCTGAATTCCATCCACAGACATATTCAGTTCACGATGGAAATCGAAAAAGACAGATGCCTTCCGTTTTTGGACGTGTTGGTACGGCGTAAAGATGATGGCACTTTGAGACATGCTGTATACCGAAAACCGACCCATACGGATTTATATTTACGTGCAAATAGCTGCCACCATCATTCGCAGAGGATGAGTGTGATCAGAGCTCTGGTGCACAAAGCACACGTCATTGCTGACGAGAGCAGTCTGGAGGATGAGCTTCTACACCTGAGAAGAGATTTTGAGGCCAACGGTTTCTCTCCATAGCAGATATGTAAGGCACTGCAAATGAAACCCACTGGAGGTACAAGAAAAGCAGAAAAAGACACGGAAAGTTTTAAATCCATGGCTCTTCTGCCATACGTGGGAAGCCTATGGTCAAAAATTGGACGGATCCTCCGTAAGCACAAAGTGAAAGTGGTTTTTCACCCTCCGCCAAAGACCGCAGCACTCCAGGGTTCCGTTAAAGATGTTTTGGTGCTTCGGAAGCCTGGGGTTTATAAGGTCCCCTGTGAATAAGTTGGCTGTCTTGGTCGCTGATGCTCCTGCTAATCGGGACGCCATAATCTGCTCTGTTTGGAACTCTGTTGGGTCTTTCATTTCACGTCGATCTCGGTCTCTGAATGCAAATACGAAGTGTGCACTACTCGTAAACAACCTGCACTGGTGCCTAGTCCGCACTGAACACGTACAGTTCAGAGCGACACGTGCCTTACCTGCCTTGTTGAACATCAAACACAACCATCCCATTACTACCGCTGTTCACATTATTTTGCCTATTCCCTGTTTCTCCCATACGTGCTCGGTGGAATATACGTCCTTCGCCTGCGTTTTCGATGCGGTCGGGTACTGTCAGGCATAAAAATCACGTGAAGACCGAATGCACCCATGAAAAGACGCACGTGGAGAAGCAATACAATGTCACAATAACGTTGACTGATGAGCGTGCCGTGTTCAAAGATTTGGAGGTATGTACACCCACGCAGTATTATGCCTCGCCACACCATTACACCTGGACCCCTAAAGTAATCATGTTCGACAATGTTCCTGGATGCATTCCGTGTTCTCACCTCTCGCCAGTATTATCGAACATGATAGTTTTGGTGGTCCATGTGTTATGCTGAGGGGAGTGTTATCATCATTCCGTATCTTTGAACATGGTACAGTCACTGGTCAACGTTATTGTGACACTGTACTTATTCGCCATGTGCATATTTTTCAGGGGCGTATCCTCCCATCAGTCCATTTTATGGATGACAGCGTGCGACTACATCGAAGCGCGCAGGTGGAGGACCTTTTGGAGCGACAGGATATTCGGCGAATGGATTGCTCTGCCCGTTCCTCCGACTTAAATACCATCGAGCACGTATGTGACTCGCTGGGGAGACGTACTGCAGAACGACCACATGCACCAACAACTATCCAACAATTGTCAACATCGCTGGTTGAGAAATGGAACGCCCTATCACTTACCGACATTGTGGTCAGCATGCAAAAAGGTTGCAGAGCTTGTTCTGCCGTTCCTGGCCATCAAACCCTGCCGAAAAGAATTAGTACTCCTGGAAAGACGACGTCGTTTTTTATCCGATGATGAATGTTTCAGCACTGGTAAATAGTTGGTAACTAAGAGCTGCTTGTGTTACTGATCTGAAAATGTAATAAATTTATGTACTCCTTATGCAATTTTGCAACAATAACCATTGAGTGACTGGAAATCTCTAAAACGATGTATTAATTTCTTTCCGGCAATCTATATATTACCTTTTGTAATGTCCTGGGGACCATCAAGAATCGTGATTATTTCAGTGCATATATTTTCTTTGAATAAAAGTGTCATTTTTTTCATCTTATTGCATATTTGCTTCAGTTACCTTTTGTACTGTAGCAGTTCTTTGATTCTGTGTTGAACATCAGGGCTTTGTTTAATAATTCCAACTCTGGCTCCATGAAGCGGATTTCAGTTAGGTTTCCTACCTTTGTAAAGAATTTAAAATTCATGTTCACAGCATCTTTTGTTCTACATCCTCTAGTGCCATATCTTTTATTAATCAATTTCAGTAGTTTCTTGTGTTACCTCGTTCTCACTATTTTAGAAACAGAGCACATATAATGTGTAACTGCACGGTTTAACTCTCATTATTGGAGCATAATAAAATAACGCATAATATCCTGGGGACAACATATTAATCTTTGTAAGAAGAATCCTGTGATACTAGCAATAAAGTCGAAATAAACAAGGCAATAACCAGAAAGACCAATAAAAGCTACACAGTGGTAATTATGAAAGACGATGAGTATGATAGGAAAATTCAAAAGTTCTTTAAGGAAAATCACAAAAATTAAACAAGACTCAACTAATAAATGTAATGACTTAATCAAAGGAACTTCAAAGAAGTGCAATTTTTTTCAGTTCTGAGAAGTAATGCCTCCCGTTTTTTATGTGAAAACTCTTAGACCTTCTTAAATAAAAAATTAAACGTTATTAACATTCTACATGTTTATTCTTCATGTAGGCAAATTTGTAGCTCTCCATTAACAGAGGGCTCTGAATTGTAGTATGTAACATTGCGTGTGTAACGTAACTGTGTCGATGCGTGAGAAACAGCACGCTGTAACCGAGTTCCGAAATCGAACAAGTCGTCCACACATCGAGCACCCTCTCCTTCAGCATCAAATACCAGACCACACACGAGCGCTGCAATAATCCGACGCCTTTGGTTCGCTGTCATCGATCATCCTCCATACAGCATCGACTTGGCCCCATCCGATTTTCATTTCCTTCCATTCGAGGATGTCAGTGATGAAGCAGAGCTAAGGTTGTTGCTCCGTCGAGAAAGTAAAACCTTCTACAGTGACAGTATCAACATAATGGTTTCCTGTTCGGAGACATGTGTTCGACACCAGGGAGACTATGTTCAAGAATAAACATGTAGACATGAAGAAAAACGATGTTAAATGTTAATAAATTACAATGAAATGAAAGCCCTTAGCTGCTTACAGGCGTTGACATACGTCAACGCGGACAGATGAAAATGTGTGCCCCGACCGGGACTCGAACCCGGGATCTCCTGCTTACATTGCAGAGCCACCATCTGAGCCACCGAGGACACAGAGGATAGCGCGACTGCAGGGATTTATCTCTGGCACGCCTCCCGCGAAACCCACATTCTCAACGTATTGTCCCGCACTACATTCGTTCGAGTCCCGGTCGGGACACACATTTTCATCTGTCCCCGTTCACGTATGTCAACGCCTGTAAGCAGCTAAGGGTGTTCATTTCATTGTAATTTCATTCTAACGAGCTGCTTGGTCACCGATGGTATCTGTTCTTTCGGACATGTCCGAAAGAACAGATACCATCTTAGTAAATATAAATGTTAATAACGCCTGTTTTATTTAAAAGCTTTATGAGATTTCTCATGAAAATTCGGAGGCATTACTTTTAAACATGCTCTCATATTGTAATAATTTTGAAACACACTACAAAAGGAATATAATACTGCTGCACCATGTTAACAGCATATATCAATAGGTGCGATCAGCTAGGAAATCGTTACTGTTTGTAGGTATGTCTTTGAACAGCTGTTTAGTATAAACCGAGCAGCGTCGAATGAACCCAGGTAAGACGATATTCTGCGCGAGTAGTGAAGTGAGTTTTATGTTTACGTAATATGCCACTAAGGCAGTAACTATTTTAAAGCGTTGACGAATATAGGATGTTGTTCTCCGCTATGTTGGTAAGAATATAGGAGTACGTCCCCGAAAATAGTAAAAAGCCGAAAGTAACTAACGGCGGTGTAAATAGCAGTATTCTGTAACAAGCAGGGTGGAAAGTGAAATAGCTCCTCAATTAATTTGGAGCTGTGGTACCTGAAATGAAAATACTCACGGAAATACGTCCAATCAATCGAACAATTGAAGAAGTTTGGAATTACCGCAAAATAGCATGTAAGTTCCCTATTTTGCGTCCGCTGTGTTTCCAGAAAAGTTGCATATACAGCACACAAGTGCCTTTTTTGTGAGTGTTACAATTTATTGTGTGATATTGAGCAATGATCTGCACGAGAGGATGCTGAAAAATAATTTCCCCAAATTTTTATGTGAAAAACCTTAACGATTTTTAAACAGAACCAACGTTGTAGTCATTCTACATTTTTATACTTCACGTCTACACATTCATTTCTCAACATAGTCGCTCTAGCGACGAACACATTCATCTCAACGTGAGGCCAGTTTGTTGATCTGACATTATAGAATGTTGGACTTTTTTGATGGAGCCACAACTTCATCTTTGCTTACACAGCTTCATCACTATCAAAGCGACATCAAGGTGCTCTTTAAGTTCTGGAAACAGATGAAATTCGCACAGCGCCAGGTCGGGACTGTATGGACCATGATCGATGATAGTGAACGAAAGGCGTCTCACTGTTGCAGATGTCACAGCGCTAGTGTGTGTGGTCTGGCGTTGTCATGCTGAAGGGCGGGTACTCGATGTGTGGACGAACTCTTCGAATTCGAATCTCGATTACAGTACGCTGTTTCTGGTGCACCGATACAGTTATGTTGCACACCACCGTGTTACACGCTACTGCGGAGCTCTCTACTGACAGGGGGCTGTACCATAACTTGCGTCAGCAAAGCGGAAAGTCGAACGAGCGATATGCATAACATATGATATCACAATCGATACTGAGGACAGAATAAAAAATTCGGAGGCACCAGTTTTCAGCACGCCCTCGTATGTGTGCATGGCTTTCTCAAAAAAGTCAATTCTTTCGTGTTCCAGATATCAAAAATTGATGGAGGGTATCCACGCTCGATTCGAGCAGTTGCGTTTCAGAAGGGCCTTTTTAGATACTTTGATGAAGAATTTTTCTAAATGTTTTTGCCTAGGGAGGCAAACGAGAGCATATGTCATATTAAGGAATCTAAAGTTTTTCCCATTAACACGAGTAGATCCATACCATCTGCAGAAGGTCCAGACAGTAGTAGTGCACGCACAGAGTTCAGCAGTGGTATTTACTATGCCATCAACCATAGCCACAACAGTCGATTTTTGGAGTATTTACCAACGAATGCAACTTTACTCGAGAAACATTTTGAATTTGCACAATTATATTTCGGCAGACGAAAATCCGCGTGCACAAGTCATTAGGAGTAACCAGTACCAGTCAATGTGAACATGTGGTCTCATAAAGTTTGTGATTTGGTCGAGTATAATGCCAACCAGTCTACCACTATAGGTCCGTCAAATAACGTGGCTGCAAAATGACGGAGCTCCAGCTCAGATGCAATTGTTTGGTACCACCTGGAAGAGACATATCCAAATTGATAGACTGATAGAAGAAGACCAGGTCCATAATCAGCAGTGTCACCATCTTATACATCTTTGATTATGTTCTATAGGGTACTGTGTGTGGTGTGTGCTAGTCCTGTAACATACGAGGTGTGTTCAAAAACTTCCGGAACTTCCTTCAAAAAACTTTTCTGAGCTTACCTTTTACTTATTGTGCATGGTTTCCTTCGAAATACTCTCCTCCACAATTGATACACCGCTCCAAAAGTCGTTTCCACTTCCGGAAGTCGTCTTACCACGCCTCTCGCTGGACCGCGCGAAACGCCGCCTCCGAATTTTCTTTTCTTTCGTCTAGTGTTGTAAATCGTCCTTTCAACGGGGTCTTCGACTTTGGAAATAAAAAAAGATCGCAGGGGTCAGGTCTCGAGACTACGGAGGATGAGGCAGCACAGTGATTTAGTTTTTTGTGCAGCAGTCACGCACTAACAGGGATGAATGTGCGGGTGCGTTATCGTGATGCAAGAGCCATGAATTGTCTCGCTACATTCAGGCCTTTTCCTTCTCACATTTTCTCACAGGCGTCGCAACACGTCCCGATAATACCATCGATTGACAGTTTATCCCTGTGGCACAAATTCACGATGAGCTAATCATTCAAAGTCAAAGAAAACTATCAGCATGGCTTTGACATTTGACCTGAACTGATGAAATTTTTTCGTCTTACAGAACCTTCCCCGACTCATTGTTAAGATTTAACCTTGGCCTCAGCATCATAACTGTAGACCCACGTTTCATCACCAGTTATGATTCTTTTAAGGAACATCTCGCTCTCATTTTTGCGATCCAAAACCTCTTCACAGATTGCGAGTCGAAGGTCTTTCTGGTCTTCACTCATGAGCCGTGGGACAAACTTCGAGGCAACACGACGCATTCCAAGATACTGTGTGAGAATTTAATGACAAGATCCAACTGAAATGTTACATTCTTCTGCAATTTCTCGAACAGTCGGCCGTCAATTGGCACGCACAATTTCATTGACGTTCCAGATATGAGCGTCGTCGGTGAACGTCGAAGGGAGTCCTGAACGAGGGTCGTTTAACTTCCGTCCGGCTATTTCCGAACCGTGTCAACCACTCGTAACACCGAGTACGACTTAGGCACTCATCACCATAGGCTTCCTACATCATTTGGCGTGTCTGCGTAAAGATTTTCTTGATTTTCATGCAAAATTCAATGCAAACACGTTGCTCCTCTAACTCTCTGCCATCTCGAAATTCCCAAACTGTGTGACACAACGTTTTGCTCACTACAGCACTGAACAATAAGTTACAGACATACAGCAATGACACCTCCGGCAGCTAAACATTAAACACAGGCGTGTGCAGGAATGCCAGCCGCATTTCGCTCGAACACACCATTGGCAAAATTACGAATGTTTCGGAATTTTTCGAACAGACTTCGTAAGGAGAGGGCTTCATCGCACGAATCCTCGCTACAAATGAAACACTGAATGCAGAGCTACGTCAAACTGGAGGTCGAATGTTTGAAGCCATTTCGTAATTTACTGCGTGGTGTAATGTTCCTGCTTGTGTTCTCAAGGAAACATGGGACACTCACTCACCACCCTATCTATATTTTTCCAGAAATTTTGACGACCTACGGCACCCAAACCATGATTTTACAGACATGTCTGCTCTCTTGAAAAAATATCGGTTCACTGTCCGCTGAAGCTACTAAACTTTCCGAAGGCACAGTCCGTGCAACAAGCTTATACTGATAGATAATGGGTTGCGGCGTCAATTAGCAATCAAACACAGCCCAAAGAAACTTTGACGCTACTGTTCAAGAACTTCGACGCCTACATTACAAGAACTACAAATTACCAAACAGAAATTCGCCTTAAAAATGACCAGTTTATTGTCCACCAAAATTCGCCAAGAAGTGATGAGGTTTTTCTGTACATCCTGTATTATTAGAGCACGAAAGACATTTCTTGTTCTAGCACAGAGATGGCATTTATATTAAAAGGGCTGGTTTAAGACCCACGCGATGAAGGTGAGAGGGCGCCAGAGACGCTACACTGTAAAATTTCCACACAGGACGTGTAACTATTAGTAGCGGTCGATTGGATAACCAATGTGAGAGGAGCACTCTAATGCAAGAGTCGCATGTATAAAATTTCCAACGAAAACAGACACGAGTGAAAGTGTACGAGGGGAAAGGGATGGGGGAGGTGGTGGGGATTGACCATCAAATGACAAGTCGCTTGTGTGGAGAAATACACTCAAACTGACCCTGGATGTGAATGAAGTACTTGTTCATGTTGGGATGCTAAACGTTATCCAAAATTTTAAGAAAGTGTCAGTGGAGAATAACTTTGGTTATAATACATTGTGATGGATATTTTATTTGGGGCATTAAATACGCAATGCAGCACATTTTTTCTCGGCCAATTTCGGTTGAAAAAATGCGGAATTTGTTGTAGACCACCGTAAAATATTCGTGCTACAGCTTCCAAAGTTTTTTGGGGTTCCGATAAGTGGCTGCGCTATATGTAGCCTTCAAAAGGGCATCTGTAACAGAGATGCATTCCAAGCAGAGAGGTGTCATTGTGTTTCCTTTGGCGTGAAACCAGACCATAGTACATACTCACAGGCGCTTTCAGAATGTCTACGGAGGCCTGGCAGTGAACAAAAGCACGGTGAGTCAACGGGTGAGCTGTCATCATCGCAACAAGGTAACGCAAACGTTCAGAGGCGGCACACCACTGTCTCACTTTAATAACATTGTCAGTCAGATTAACTTTCACATTTTAGGTCATAATCTCCGTGTCCCCCAGTACCACATTTGGTATGTGTGGCTTATGAACGTTTTTTACATGGGGAAATTGTGGACAGAATGTTGTTATAACAGAATGTGGGACCTCTACAAAACTTGCACCCAAGGGGCCATAGTGGAGACGACAGAGAACAAGGGGAGAGATGAATTGCGGGCCATAAATGCTGAGTGCAGCAACCTGACTGTGTGAGTGATTCTGGGATGTAGCACTCAGTTGATGATACCTGCAGAGGGACTTCTGGCCAAAGCCCTCTCCTCCTTTCTGTTTAAGGTCAGACTGAAGGGCGCTGGTACGCAAAACATTTTACCTGGGTCAGGCAGGAGTCCACTGTGAAGGCGGCCAGTTGGTGGAAAGAGGGTGGAGGAAGACATTTAAGAAAGACTCCTTTAAACTGAGCCATTGTGCAAACGATGGGAAGGTCATAAAACTCCGTATATTCTCATGTTAGAAGCTGGGATGATACGGACAGAGCAGCTAGCGTACGTGTTTAGTGGAGGCAAGATTGTAGCACTGCCCTGACGCCAGGAAGTCGCCAGATTCTTTTAGTGGGTGGCAAAAACATATATTTCATGAGCATGACTGTGTCGGAAGCCTAGCAACCTTCTTTTAGAAATTGTAAATGGTTGGCCCAAAGAGATTAGATTCCTCCGTAAATGAAGAGTGGTAGTCCCATCTATGTAGGTGTTTTTGGCCAAAACATGAGCATGCTTACGGTGGGAACGACGCCTCCCTAGTCTAAAATCTTTTTTTTTTTAGACAAGAGAGATTTGGAGTCGCTGATTGGCCTCTCTCAGGATATGCAAAGCGGAGGCTCGCTTCCCCAGCGTGGGAGACTGGTGCTGTGTCTGGAATGGCTACCAGGCCAACAGAACAGTCAGGAGGGTAGATTCAATGAGTAGAGGATAATTCGAATGGTTTGTGCATTGTGGGGGCGGTTTCGTTTTTGCTAATTGAGCTCCCGTACCGAGGCTTAGTGGAAAGTGGTTGTGATTCTTCACCTGCCTCGTCTTCTGGTTCTCGCCTGGTGGAGAACTTCAGGGCTCTCCTTAGTGGGTGAGACTTGTGGTCTGTATCTTGTGGTGCACTAAGAGCCAGTGGCAAATTCCAACTGTACCGACAGTGGAACTGCATATCATCTCAGACATATCATGTGTCACAAGGTTGAACTTACATCCTGAGTCGGTCGTGTGACGTTTGACAATTCCAGCACGCGCCTTCGTGCCTGTGAGGCAAGTTGGTTTGGCCAGAGCAGCGAACGGGTGCACCTCACACTGAAACCTGCTGGGAGTTCAGGGCTCTGCAGGGAAGTTTTCCGCGTCCTGATAATCAGAACGCCAGAGCGAAAAAATGGCTCTGAGCACTATGGGACTCAACTACTGTGGTCATAAGTCCCCTAGAACTTAGAACTACTTAAACCTAACTAACCTAAGGACATCACACACATCCATGCCCGAGGCAGGATTCGAACCTGCGACCGTAGCGGTCGTGCGGTTCCAGACTGTAGCGCCTTTAACGCTCAGAACGCCATAGCGGTAGTTGGCAAATTTTCGAAGATGCTTCAGAACAATATAGCTGCCGTAGTGGACCGCTCCTCGCCCACAGCGTGCCGTTTTCTACTGTCGCCTGAATCAAGGTGAAAGGATAAAATACTGCTGCACTGGCGTAGAGTTGTTAAATGGTATTCACAGCTCCTTGTTCTCGGATGAAACACAGTTTGTGGTGTCCTTGCTCGTAGTTTATTCCATTTGAATAGACAGAGCTGTGCCTCACAGTGGATTCATGTAAACAGAGACAGATTATTTCAGAGGAGAATTTGTATAGCTTCCAATCCAGTGTTTATCATTTCTGTGTAAGATTTATCAGCCAGTTGTAGGTACAAAAGGATTAATAAAACTTTTCATTATTTCATAAACTTAAATAAGCCACTGGTTTCATTCATTTCTGAAAGTGACCACAAGCGTAGGCAACAAAAGTGCCATGAGTAAATTCGCTAATTCATATATAAAAATTAAGGATGTAGCTCACAGTTTGAAGGGTATTCCGAAAGTAATACCTCCTTTTTTTGTGGCGACTTTGGATGTCCGCGCCAGATGTCGTTGGTGTAGTGCGAATGCTTGAACCTTCCTCCTTCATTTGCAGGTGGTTCCGTTGTTCAGAGGTAGCTGGCGCCAGCAGAGGAGTGTTCCAAAATGGAGTCTGATATGAACAAGCCCATTAAACAGCGGTTTGTGATTGAATTCCTCACTGCCGAAGAAACTGCGCCGACTGAAATCCATCGACGCATGCTAGAGGTGTATGGAGACGATACAATAGACGTGAGCAATGTGAACGTCTGTTAACAGGGCGTGAGCACTGGAGGCTTCTCTGCTTTGAAAAGTAAGATAGATGGCGATCTGTGGCACCGCTGGCGAAAGAGCACAATGCAGGTAGACGTACATGAGTTTTAGAGCACACGGTTCAGCACACATTGCTGAACAAGGGGCTCCACAGCAGATAACCCTGGCATGTTCACATGCTGACCCGACGACATCGTCAGTTACGATTGTAGTGGGCTCGGAACGATCGAGATTGGACCATGTATCACTGGAAAAGTGTCGGCTCGTCGGCTGAATCACGTTTTTGCTACACCAGGCTGATGGTCGTCCCACAAATGCCGTCATCCAGACGAACCGGTTCTCGAAACGTGCACAGCGCCACGAACGCAGGCTGGTGGGATCTGTATTATGCTATGATAAATACTCTCCTGCGCTTGCATCGAACCTGTAATCCGCCTGCTTAGCTGGGTGGTAATGTGCTTGCCTCCCAGGCAGTGGGCCCGGGTTCGATTCCCGGCCGGGTTGGAGGTTTTCTCCGCTTTTGGATTGGGTGTTGTGTTGTTGCCACCATCGGCACGCAACTCACCGAATGTGGCGTCGACTGAAATAAGATTTGCACTTGGCGACCGAACTTCCGCGGATGGAGCCTCCCGGCCAACAATGCCATACGCTCATTTCCATTTCATTTGCAATCGAAGACACCATGTAAGCTGCGGACCGCCTGCATCCCTTCATGTCTGACGTCTTCCCTGATGATAATTTCAACTCTCAGTAGTGAAGCCAGAATCGCGCAACAGTGGATCGAGGAGCTTGATAGCGAAATCACGTTAATGTCTTAGTCATCAAATTCGCCTGATGTGAATCCGATGGTTTCCACCTGGGCTGCTATCGAACACCATCATCGTGTACATACAGTATATCAGCGCCAGTTAGTTACGGGAATTACATGACTCGTGCGTAGACGCCTGGTGCGACGTAGCTCCTCAAATCTACGAACGAACTGTAGAATCGGCGATACACTGCGTTATAGACATGGCACAACAAGCTATTAAGCAGACAGTCATAATGATTTTGCTCATCAGTGTGTACTACATCAATAATAATGAAACTAAGACATTTAGTTACAGGAAAAGTGGCAGCGAACCTAACACAGCACCTTGAAGACGACCTGATGTTTCTCACTCTATTACAATTTTTTTAACTTCTGTTCAATGGCAGAGAGCCCCAATTTTCCAGTTATTATAAATGGTATGTATAAATCGAACATGTCAAAGTTTTACTGAAATGAAAATTATCTGTTGTTGATCCATTGTCTCTTTTTTGTCTTCTTCCAATTAGGTTAGAGCAAATGACTCATGATCTAACTCAGTAGAATGAATTTCCTAAAGCGAGTTGTACTTAGGTGACAGAAATCATGGGATAAAGACATGCACATACACAAATGCCGGGAGTATCGCGTACCGAAGATGTAAAAGGGCAGTGCATTGGCGAAGATGACATCTGTACTCAGGTGATTCATGTGAAAGGGTTTCAGACGCGATTAAGGCCGCAAGACGGGACTTAACAGACCTTGAACGCGGGATAGTAGTTGGAGCTAAAAGCATGGGACCTTCCATTCCGGAAATCAGTAGGGAATTCGATATCGCTAGATGCACAGCGTCAAATTTCAGGCATTACCTCTCACAACGGACAATGCAATGGCAGATTCCCGTCACTTAACGACCAAAAGTAGCGGCGTTTCCGTAGAGCTGTCAGTGGTAATAAACAATCAACAATGCGTGAAATAATCACAGAAAACAATGTGAGCCGGCCGGAGTGGCCGTGCGGTTCTAGGCGCTACAGTCTGGAACCGCGCGATCGCTACCGTCGCAGGTTCGAATCTTGCCTCGGGCATGGATGTGTGTGTTGTCCTTAGGTTAGTTAGGTTTAAGTAGTTCTAAGTTCTAGTGGACATACGACCTCAGCAGTTGAGTCCCATAGTGCTCAGATCCATTTGAACCATTTTTGAAAACAATGTGACACGTACGTCGAACGTACCCGTTAGAACAGTGTGGTGACATCTGGCGTTTAATAGTCTATGGCAGAAGCGACCGACGAGAGTGCCTTTGCTAACAACACATCGGCTGCAGCACCTCACTTGGGCTCGTGGCTATGTCGGTTGCAAACTAGACGACTGGAAAACCGTGGTCCTGTCAGATGACTCCCGATTCCAGTTGCTAAGAGCTGGTGGTAGGATTCGAGAGTGGTTACACCCCATGAAGCCACCTACTCAAGTTGTTAACAAGGCACTGAGAAAACTGGTGGTGATACATAAAAGTGAGGGCTGTGTTTAAATGAAATGGACTGGATCTCTGGTCTAACTAATCCAGTCATTGATTGGGATAGTTATGTTCGGCTACTTAAAGGCCATTTGTAGCAATTCATGGACTTCATTTCCCCAAACAACAATGGACGTTTTATGGATGACAATGCGCCATGGCACTAGGCCCTAATTATCCACGACTGGTTTGCAGAACATCCTGGACAACTCGAGTGAATGATTTGGTCACCCAGATAGCCCGACATGAATCCCATCGAACGTTTATGGGACCTAATCGAGAGATCAGTTGGTGGACAGATTCCTGCGCAAGCAACACTTCCGCTCTTATGGTCGGCTATAGAGGCAACATGGCTCAATATATCAATATATCTGCAAGTGACTTCAAACGAAATGTTGAGTTCATGCCAGGCCGAGTTGCTGCACTACACTGGGGAAAAGAAGGTCCGACCTGATATTAGGAGGTACCCCATGACTTTTGTCACCTAGAGTATTGTCTACTTCCATACGAGTTGCTTCGACATCTCTAGGCGGTATTTATTCTGATAGTCTGTACAGTGTAGAGGGAGCCAGCAGTGTGTACTTGCCCATGTAGGCCATGGTGCCGCAGCGCTCGTGCAGCATCTGGTCGTGGGCGACTCCGCTTCGGACGACGCTCTGCCCGAAGTCGGTCACCTTGATGTAGAGTTTGTCCTCCGGGTCAGCCGGGTTCGTTGTCAGCAGGATATTCTCCAGCTTCAGGTCCCTGTGCACGATGCCTGCGAATTTCCGTGGGCTGAAAGAAACATCATAGCATGCTTCTCCGCCAATTTATGGCAAAGCTATGAAAATGGCCTTTCAGAGAACGAAGATATTTGATTGAACACTAAAAGAAGCTTTAACAAAGCTAACTACGTTACGTGATTTACTTTTATTTCGTTCGTGGCATCGAAATAATTAATCGACAACGACACGAGATAAGTACAACAAAATCAAAACCTTGACAAACATTATCACGCACTGCTTAATTCATTGTGTTAAGATATCTTATTAGAACACAGGCACTGCATGTATTTAATTAAAGTCTCACAGAAACATAATGACTAGATTACACAACTTATGAATGACTTGGTACACGGCCGAACAGTCTGAACAGCACAAGCATCATAATTATGAAAAAATCAGAATCGACATATTCTGGGTTATATTCCCTTTACAAATCAATAGGATGATGGTGCAAATAGGATAAAAAAACAACGGCGAAATGTTCTGAAGCTCTCTGAAAATATTTCATGTCAGTTCTATCTATCATAAGAAAAGTGCAAGTAAGATTTATCAAGCAAATGTACTGCAGATGTCTCCACTCTGTGAACCGAAATGCAAAGGAGACACCTGAGGCTGAAGCATTAGAAGTATTACAGCTGTGGAGCCCAGTTAAAAACAAAATAATATTGAACACCGACGTCCTTCTCTGTGAGAAACACAAATATTAATTACGATTAAATTTTCCTACTGTTTACCAAGAACTTTCCAGCTGTCAAGTGCCAAATGCATTATCTCATAAATCATGGTATTGTTTCTTAGGTTTACGAATAAGATACACTAGCGATTCAAGCCACAACTATTCATTGTTTCCAATCAAATTTAATTAAAGCTTGCTGTGGAATGAAAACTAAGTTCGTTGTAAATAGTAAGCAGTGTGAATCACTCGTTAGTAGTATTCTTGTACAAACGTCAGCTGTTTATTTTTTTTACTAGCAATACTATAGTCACTCTTCTGGTTCCTAACAGCATGACATCTAAAACCTTGTTTGTGTTTCAACTTTATTTTCCAAATATACAGGGCGTAATGGACATAAGTGCAGATATTGCTAATGTTGACTAAGAATGATGTAATGAAGAATATTACATCAGTATTTACGTTGTTTGTGGACTAATAATTATAGCTATTACAAGTCATGTTTTTAGGTTGGTTAGTACCTCCAAGTACATGTGACAACAGGAGCTTTCTGAAGTTGCTGAAGTGTGAATACGTGAATGCTCTATTCTGACTGGCGAAGTCCACGTATTAGTGCGGTTCGACCATGTCGAAAACATCAGGTCGTAAGATTTGTGACGTGTTTCTCGAAACTGTTCGACGCAGAGAAGAAACAACAATCACACTGATGTATGTTGCCTACTAAGGTTCCACATATAAAAAAAAACTGCAGTTATTCCCGTTACACCCTGTATTTCCAATTTGTTGGTCTCATGCACCTATTTCAAAATGGCAAAACCGTTAGGCAGTGAAAACTGCCGAGTATTAGCGTGGTTGGGAGTCCACTTTAGACTGAAGTAATTCAGGAAGGCATCGGAATACTACCTCCAACAGGACCACGTTTAGTAAAGAACCGCGGTATTCAGACTAACTGGAATGGTGACAGCGTGACCTTACATGATTCAATCGTTCCATGTCTGTAGGTGGGTAGACCCCTCTATTCAGTATGTGTCAATACAGGACTTTTATGACTCTCATTGGGCTTCAGATCAACTGCAAAGACATAAATTCGTTGAGCTTTGTGACCATCAGTTGAAGAGGAGATGATCAGTGCCCTATTGGGCCTACTAAAGCTCTTCCACTTCGCTCTATAAACAAATTTCATAGAGCCCACTACCAGTCGATAGCTTTGTGCAATGCGGTACAAAGCATTTAACATTCTGGATCTCGCAGTTCCCCCTTTGCAAAGCGGACGTGTGTACCACAGCAATTTTCAGACACCATGTTGTAGTTTTGCTACACAGAAGCTGGAATTTGTTCATTAAATAGTCGCGTTTCATATTCATTCTAGGCGAAATCTGTGTCGCTAAGATGTTGCAAAATTTTCTGTACACAAGTCATCGACTGCTGGCTGGTAAAGTGAAGGTTTTTTTTCTAGGCGACACTTCAGAGCTACAGTGAGGCGGCTTATAGTCTTGCACAGTCAGAGTCATATGTTAGCGTGTCGTATTTCATGGCAGACGAGGCTTTATTTTAAGAAATACAGCAACCAGCTCAACAATTAAGAAAATGGATAAATTAATGGGAACACAAAGTTCTAATCATTCTGTTTCTGTTTTCACCTTATTACAGACATCTAATGTTTCTCGCTTCTCTTTTGTGGATAGAAGTTAGGCTTGCAGTGGGAGATTGCACGTCCTCATTGCATGTGATGTGCTTATAAGGCGAGTCTAAGGCAACTTATCATTTAGGGCTGTACCATTTGTTCATGCTTCTGTTTCTTTTCCCGTTGTGCAATGAATTCATTCTTAGTATTCAAGGTTTCCATTAAACCACAGTGAGGTAGCGATAATAATTATTTGTGGGTCAATATTTTGTATCAAAATGACATATTGGTCCATGAGGTTAGTGCTGGTTGACTGTCCAATTTTCCATAGCTTTCTCTCACTTCTACTATTTATCAATAGAAGACCTAGCGCGTACCATAATAATCATTCAATAGTCTATAATTTATATCAAAGACATTTAGTCGTTTTTTTTTTAACGGGAATTGCATTAAATGTCACCTTGGCATTGTTCCATCAATAAGGCAGCAGTGAGGTGGAGACGATGGTCCATGCATTGAACCAACAAATGATAAAAACAATGGGAGGCGCTACTAAGCGCCACCACATTTCATTTGGCCCCAGCATCGCATAGAGTAGACTAGGAGTGGGAGATTCTGAGCAATGACACTTGCTGCCAGAGCTCCCCAGAGTAGACGGACGCCATGTGCAATATAGCTGCAGGTTATAACATTATAGATATGGTACCGGTAGATTCATTAAAGCTTCCTAGTTTAACTTTACGATCTTCAAGAGATCCAGGTCTTACCACTTAATCTGTTTAAACTGTACACACAATATTTCGAAAAGTAACATATTTCCCTATAAGATCTATGTACAAGAAATATCATAAGGATTTTACAGCTTATCGAAAATTATCTTCAGTGTAGACTTCAAACAAGATTTGCAATCACAAAATTACAGAGAAAACATAAATTTTGAAACAGGTAAAATTCATATTACATGTAAACAAATCTTTCAGCGTTAACATGATAGAAATAGCCATGTTACTTCAACAACAACTCAGAAGACGAAAATTACGAATTGTGCAATAATATTAATTATTAATTAAATTACTTTTTGGAACTTTATGTCTCATCTAAAAACTTACGAGACAGGGACACTGAAATACTTCGTAGTTTTTGTTAGTTCTATCTCAAACAGACAATAGCCAAATTTGAAATATCAAAATTGCGTCGTAATTTTGAACTGAAAAGAATATCTGAGTTACAAAATTGTTCACGCCAAAATTACTTTTATTATTTGTAAATCCTCATACAGAGCATAAAACAGAAGTAACCTATTCGTAGAAAAACATAAAACTGCGAAATACCTGCTTGACAATCAAAGTGGGAAACACGCCCAAAACAAATTAAGAATACCAGTGTCAGCTCAATATAAACATTATAGTCCCTTGAATAATTACCAATAGATACTGTAAGCTTTACTGCAGCCTGTATGTTTCATATTTTTCTAGTTTTTGTCATGGTATTAACCTGTCTCAAAAGCGCGTAATCTAAAACCAGAATAACAATTCCAGCCTGAACCTGGAGGTTTTACGATGTCTTTGGCGTATCGATGCTGACGATGCACTTGGTTGTCAGGAAGCGGACGGGTGTTAAGGGTCGCTCTATAATTCTTTGTCATCACTAATATACGTTAATATTGTAATCAGTTGTGAAAGTGTGGCGGAACATGGAATTCGAACATGTAGTAGAAAATGATTATATGACCAAGACTGTTTATTAAAAAGGAAATGTCAAACTGAAACCTGCTATCAGAACCTACTTTTACAAGCTTGTACAAAAAGAAGAAGAAGCAGTAGCCTGGGAGATCATTGTCAAAACTTCAGCATTGTAAAGCTAAGTACAGTTGATTCAGCTACTCCTTCTTCACCCTGTCCAAATTTAAATACTTTAGGGTAGAAGACTAGTACTAGAATTCCATGGGATACAGCCATAGGATACAACGAAAAACTTTAAGACGGCTGCTGCCAATATACTTGTCATGTGAAATGATAGATGCCACCATGGACGGTAAAACAAGGATGGACGCCAGACTCCGGAAACAGCTGTGTTAACTGAGACCTAAGTTAAGTACTCTTACGACTGTTATTTCTCAAGTTTGTGTTGCGATAGAGGAAAATATTACAACTTAAAATGTACTTTAGTATCAATATTTTGCAAAGAGTAACTTTTTTTTCAAAATGCCGAGTCTGGCTGATGAAACAAAACAAGAACCAGATAAAGAGGTGGTACAGTTTCTGCAAGCAAATGTAGAAGGAGTGTCACTTGACCTGTCAAATGTAGATAAGGCAGATCATAATCAATGAGACCTAGGCCAAAGTGAAAACAATGGGCACAGGAATTTGCAAAGCATTTTAACGAAAATGAGTCGTAACATTAATGCTATTGTCCAAATATGTTCTCATTATTTCATAACTTACCAAAATTTCTTAAGATAATAACAGAGCCTCAATTGAACAACAGAATCGAAAAAAAAAATTGAAGATGAAAACACTGTAATTGAAACTGCTAAGTTTGACATAGTTACTGAGCCAACCAGTCACATTAACTATGTTACAAATCAGTTATGTGATCATGCAACAGCTGTTTGGAGCAATGTAGAGAAATTAGACGTGTGAGTGGAAAATGTAGAAAAGAAGGTTGTCAATTCAGATTCCAGGCTGACAATTGTAGAACAGAGAATGACTGACGCAAATGAGAAGGTGCAAGTTAAAATTGGTCCCCTAGAAACCAAATGTAGGTGTAAACTGCAAGTGATCAGGCAGAAAAACATGGGATACAGTGATAAACTTAATAATAAGATGTCTCAGAACAGTCGGAACAATTGGGAAAGAAACTCATATCAAGGTATCACAGTTGCATGCAAATGTTGTAAATATACAAAAAGAAGCACAGAAGTTACAAGAAGGAACCTGTTCCAAAATATTCTTCAATGCTGCGTATTCTACTTGGTCAAATAAGCCTTTTCATGGCAATAAAGATTTTCAAAGGGTAGATTTCAAGCAGCATCATGAAGGCAGCTTTATACCTGGAATGAGTGATGACCTCAACATTAAATTTGTGAAAAGATTCTTAGACAATGAAGTTTTATCCTGGCCAAACCAATTTAATTGCCAAAGTTTAATCTTTATTGAATTTGAAGTTAGTTGTTTGAAAAAGTTTTGGTCTGAACTTGAACAGGCTAGAATGAAGAGTGGGTTTCTGAATGGACCTAGATGCTGAGAACAAAAGAGTACTATAGAAGAATTTTGTAGGGACCAGTTGAAAATGTTAGTACAGTTTATTCAATCGTTTGATGAATTAATGCAGATCAATACACTCAAAAGGAGACTACCTGAAAAGGATGCTGCGGGGGTTGGCTTATGGGCCTGACGAATCAGTGGATCTATTCCTAAAATATGCAGACAGGGCACTAAAAGAACTGATAGGCAATGTATGGTTATGGGGGACCTTATTGGAGAAACAGTAACTGTAATAACAGTAATATTAACTTCGAAAACAACTATTGTGGAAGAAGTGCAGCTAATGACAGTAATTCCATGAATTATTATGCAGAAAGGGAACCTGAAAGTGATAACCAAAGCTTTCATGATGACAGAAACAGGGGGTTTGAAGGTAGGGCTAGACTGTGGCCTGAGTACAAACACAGCAACACTTCAGACCACAGGATGAAAACCATGAACTGTTAAACTGAGACCCTCTCGGATGGTGGTCTCCAATACAAGAGACAATAGAAAAGATTACACAGGGACCAGTGTTTCTGAAAAAAAAAAAGACCAGAGTAGTATGTTTCAAATAAGTAAAGAATTAATAGATGAGGAATTTTGGAGTGGTTACTGAAAAGAGCATTCAGAAAGCCAATGTAATGGTGAAACATTATAAGTGATGAGTTTTGTTTAGAAGAAGGGGATCAATACAAGTCATTCCATCAAGATATTTGGGTAACTTAGAAGGAAGTGATGGCAAGGATATTGAATTTGCAGACTTGTTTGAGCATAAGGGTGAGGGTGCAATAGAAAATGAGGTAACTGTTGCTCCTGCAAGGGATAATATGTTAAGTGATAACGTTGAGAAGTGAAGAGTGATGAATGTGATGATGTTAGATATTTTATAAGTTTAAAGAGAGAAGGGATGTTGAGAGATGAGGAACATGAAGGCTCAGATCCTTTTGAGTTGTTTAGTGTACTACGGACCTATAGGGAAAATATGAGTTATGCAAAGTCTAGGGTGTTTAAAATGCCTAAACCTGCACAAGATTCGAGTAGTAATGGGGCTTAAGACCATAAGTGTGCTAAACAAAACCTGCTTGGAATCAAGTGTTTTAAAGGAGAAGAATGCAATAAAACTGTACAAAATCTTGGAACAATCGACAGCACTAACTAAACAACAGAATCCTGAAGGGTGGAAAAACCATAACGGTGTATATTTGAACTATTTTAAAGAAAATTTAAGCGACCAGTAACAACAAAGTTAAACTTGAAATCTCTGTTTGAAAATGATTAGTGTGAGGTATGTACCCACAATTCTGAATTAAGCATGAAATTATTTGATAAAGTGACCAATATCTATAATCATGACGATATAGAAAATGATTCGTTAGAGGAATGAGTTGGTAGGAAATCCTTTCATTAATCTGAAAGTTGGAGCATGGGAAGGATGGTGCCTAATTGACACCAGAAGTCGAACTTTCAATATACCAGAAACACTCGGTAAGAAGCTTAAGAAAGATTCAAATTATCTTGAATTCCCAGTGATTGGAGTAAAGACTGAAAGGGCTACAGGTAGACACATGGGGAAAATCTACATCTACATCTACATCTACATTTATACTCCGCAAGCCACCCAACGGTGTGTGGCGGAGGGCACTTTACGTGCCACTGTCATTAACTCCCTTTTCTGTTCCAGTCGCGTATGGTTCGCGGGAAGAACGACTGTCTGAAAGCCTCCGTGCGCGCTCGAATCTCTCTAATTTTACATTCTTGATCTCCTCGGGAGGTATAAGTAGGGGGAAGCAATATATTCGATACCTCATCCAGAAACGCACCCTCTCGAAACCTGGCGAGCAAGCTACACCGCGATGCAGAGCGCCTCTCTTGCAGAGTCTGCCACTTGAGTTTGCTAAACATCTCCGTAACGCTATCACGGTTACCAAATAACCCTGTGACGAAACGCGCCGCTCTTCTTTGGATCTTCTCTATTTCCTCCGTCAACCCGATCTGGTACGGATCCCACACTGATGAGCAATACTCAAGTATAGGTCGAACGAGTGTTTTGTAAGCCACCTCCTTTGTTGACGGACTACATTTTCTAAGGACTCTCCCAATGAATCTCAACCTGGTACCCGCCTTACCAACAATTAATTTTATATGATCATTCCACTTCAAATTGTTCCGCACACATATTCCCAGATATTTTACAGATGTAACTGCTACCAGTGTTTGTTCCGCTATCATATAATCATACAATAAAGGATCCTTCTTTCTATGTATTCGCAATACATTACATTTGTCTATGTTAAGGGTCAGTAGCCACTTCCTGCACCAAGTGCCTATCCGCTGCAGATCTTCCTGCATTTCGCTACAATTTTCTAATGCTGCAACTTCTCTGTATACTACAGCATCATCCGCGAAAAGTCGCATGGAACTTCCGACACTATTTACTAGGTCATTTATATACAAGGTGAGTCACCTAACGTTACCGCTAGATATATTTCGTAAACCACATCAAATACTGAGGAACCGATTCCACAGACCGAACGTGAGGAGAGGGGCTAGTGTAATTGTTTAATACAAACCATACAAAAATGCACGGAAGTATGTTTTTTAACACAAACCTACGTTTTTTTAAATGGAACCAAGTTAGTTTTGTTAGCACATCTGGACATATAAACAAATACGTAATCAGTGCCGTTTGTTGCATTGTAAAATGTTAATTACATCGGGAGATATTGTAACCTAAAGTTGACACTTGAGTACTGTGAAAAGCAATGGTCCGATAACACTCCCCTGTGGCACGCCAGAGGTTACTTTAATGTCTGTAGACGTCTCTCCATTGATAACAACATGCTGTGTTCTGTTTGCTAAAAACTCCTCAATCCAGCCACACAGCTGGTCTGATATTCCATAGGCTCTTACTTTGTTTATCAGGCGACTGTGCGGAACTGTATCGAACGCCTTCCGGAAGTCAAGGAAAATAGCATTTACCTGGGAGCCTGTATCTAATATTTTCTGGGTCTCATGAACAAATAAAGCGAGCTGGGTCTCACACGATCGCTGTTTCCGGAATCCATGTTGATTCCTACAGAGTAGATTCTGGGTTTCCAAAAACGACATGATAAGCGAGCAAAATCATGTTCTAAAATTCTACAACAGATCGACGTCAGAGATATAGGTCTATAGTTTTGCGCATCTGCTAGACGACCCTTGTTGAAGACTGGGACTACCTGTGCTCTTTTCCAATCATTTGGAACCTTCCGTTCCGCTAGAGACTTGCGGTACACGGCTGTTAGAAGGGGGGCAAGTTCTTTCGCGTACTCTGTGTAGAATCGAATTGGTATCCCGTCAGGTCCAGTGGACTTTCCTCTGTTGAGTGATTCCAGTTGCTTTCCTATTCCTTGGGCACTTATTTCGATGTCAGCCATTTTTTCGTTTGTGCGAGGATTTAGAGAAGGAGCTGCAGTGCTGTCTTCCTCTGTGAAATAGCTTTGGAAAAAGGTGTTTAGTATTTCAGCTTTACGCGTGCCATCCTCTGTTTCAATGCCATTATCATCCCGGAGTGTCTGGATATGCTGTTTCGAACCACTTACTGATTTAACGTAAGACCAGAACTTCCTAGGATTTTCTGTCAAGTCGGTACATAGAATTTTACTTTCGAATTCACTGAACGCTTCACGCATAGCCCTCCTTACGCTAACTTTGACATCGTATAGCTTCTGTTTGTCTGAGAGGTTTTGGCTGCGTTTACACTTGTAGTGAAGTTCTCTTTGCTTTCGCAGTAGTTTCCTAACTTTGTTGTTGAACCATGGTGGGTTTTCCCGTCCCTCGCAGTTTTACTCGGCACGTACCTGTCTCAAACGCATTTTACGATTGCCTTGAACTTTTTCCATAAACACTCAACATTGTCAGTGTCGGAACAGAAATTTTCGTTTTGATCTGTTAGGTAGTCTGAAATCTGCCTTCTATTACTATTGCTAAACAGATAAACCTTCCTCCCTTTTTTATATTCCTATTTACTTCCTTATTCAGGGATGCTGCAATGGCCTTATGATCACTGATTCCCTGTTCTGCCCTTACAGAGTCGAAAAGTTCGGGTCTGTTTGTTATCAGTACGTCCAAGATGTTATCTCCACGAGTCGGTTCTCTGTTTAATTGCTCAAGGTAATTTTCGGATAGTGCACTCAGTATAATGTCACTCGATGCTCTGTCCCTACCACCCGTCCGAAACATCTGAGTGTCCCAGTCTATATCTGGTAAATTGAAATCTCCACCTAAGACTATAAGATGCTGAGAAAATTTATGTGAAATGTATTCCAAATTTTCTCTCAGTTGTTCTGCCACTAATGCTGCTGAGTCAGGAGGTCGGTAAAAGGAGCCAACTATTAACCTAGCTCGGTTGTTGAGTGTAACCTCCACCCATAATAATTCACAGGAACTATCCACTTCTACTTCACTACAGGATAAACTACTACTAACAGCGACAAACACGCCACCACCGGTTGCATGCAATCTATCAAGTATCAAGCGTTAATAACATTTAAAATTGGTGAATCCATGTTCAACGACGGGTTTCTTATGGTCCCTGACCTCGGAAAACAATTCGTCTTCAGCATAGATTGGTGATACAAGTCCAGTGGAATAGTCAACTGGAAGGAGAAAGCCTTATATACAGAAACACAAGCTAAGTTTTCACAACAAAGCACCAGGTACATAGAAGATAACTTATCTTTTGTTGAGGAAACGCCACATGTGGCAGAGTATGTTGAAGAGCAAAGGAAGGAGACTGCGGATTTTATAAAACTGGTAATGAAAAGGTGTCTGAAGCAGAAGGGCGAGATGATCAACAAAATGAATCTTTCAAGTCATTAATTTGGAATTGTAATGATGTATTTAATTATGTGCCTGGCACAGTGAAAGATTTTCAATTTGAACTAAGATTAAAACCACATAATCCTATTTACCAAAGCCATGTTATGTACCTTTTGCATATATACCTGCCGTTGAAAAGAAGCTACAACAAACTGAGAAATTTGGTATCGTTGAAAGAAATGATAGTAAATACAGTAACCCGTTAGTTGTAATTGTAAAACGTGATGGTGGAGTCAGACTTCTGTTAGACTCGAGATATTTAAATAAATGTATTCAAAGAGAGAATGATCACCCAGAAAACGTCGATGACATACTTCACAAATTTAGATGTGTAAAAATAATATCTGCCTAAGCTGCAAGTTTCCATCTAATACCACTAACGTCTGAATCAAGAAGGAACACAGCTTTCTTATACAGTGGAGAATGTTTCCAATACAGTGTTATACTTTTTGGACTAACAGTATCTCTAGCTGAATTTATCACACAAGAGTTGAGATCCAAATTGGCCATCTGTGTGGATGATATACTTGTATGTGCTCATATTGGGAAAAACCATTATGAACTCCTGAAAGAAACGACTGTTACATTAAGAGAATGAGGTACGCCCTAGAAAGTAGAGAAATGTAAACTTGGGGTACAAAATTAAAATTCCTAGGACTCCATAATTCCGAAGAAGATATTTTACCAGACTCAGAAAAACTCAAAGCTATTGCTGAACTGCCCCAACCTAAGATTCGAAAACAGATAAAATCCTTTTACGGATTAGTAGGATTCTACCGAAAAATGGACACTGTATGAATACTCCATGCTTGTTAAATGTGTGTGTGAATTCCTGAGGGACCAAACTGCTGAGGTCATCGGTCCCTAGACTTACACACTACCTAAATTAACTTAAACTAACTTATGCTAAGAACGACACACACACTCATGCCTGCAGAAGGACTCGAACCTCTGGCGGGAGGCGCCGCACAATCCGTGACATGGCGCCTCAAACCACGCGGCCACCCCGCGCAGCTACTTGTTAAAGAAAAAATACCAAAATACCATCTGGGAGTCGAACAAAGCCTGTCAGGAAACCTTTGACAAAATAAAACAAGGCCTATTTAATTGTAAAATAATATGTGTAGACATAATTTCGCTTTACCTATTTGTTTGTATTGTGATGCCAGTGAATTTGGTTTAGGGGCTCACCTGTTCCTAGTCGGTGAGGAAAATGTGAAAATAAAGAATATATCATTGCTTTTGCAAGCAGAATGTTGTTAAAACATGAGACGAAATACACAGTAACAGAAAAGGAGTTAGTTGCAGTTCACTAGCATCATAAAAGGTTTAAAAACTATTTGTTGGGACAGAAAACCATAGTGTATTCTGACCACAAAGACGTAAGCTATATACAGGAATGCAGGTTATATCACAACTAATTAACAAGGTGGGCAATGTTCCTCCAACAGTCAGATTATGACACAGAATATATCTGATATTTTAAAACAAGATAGTAGATGTCTCTCACAATCACCAGTGGAAGCAGATGAGGGATTTCTTGAGGTAGAAGAAACGGAATTCACACTTATGTACATGAAGGGGGGAAAGATGTGACAACCAACAGAACAATTTGTAATGACATGAGGAGAAATCTAAATAACGACGAAAATTGGATGTCAGTAAAAACCCTATTAGGGAAATCAGGTGAGATAAATGTTACGAAATCTTATAAAATCTATAGTGGTGTTTTGTTCAGACGTACTCAGGAGCACTCTGACTGTTAGAAACTACGTTGGCCAAAGCAATTCACTGAGAAATTACTTAGCTATACACATGAGAGTTATGGTCATTTTGGGGCACAGAAATGTCTGCAGAATCACAAGAGAATATCTACTTCTTCAATACGGTGAAGCAGGTAAGGAAGTGTATTTCAAGTTCTGACAAGTGCGAAAGAGTAACTGTAACCAACCAAACCAGTCGGGGAGCTATGCAAAACATCACCCTTGACAAACCCGCAAGTCTTGTGGCAACCATTCTGTATGGGCCACTACCCAGTTCAAAAGGTTGGTGTAGCTATAAGTTAGTTTTCGTAGATCTATTTTCTAAATTTATCAAACTTTACCCAGTAAAGAAAGCAACTAGTGAAGCTACTGTATCAACTGTAGAGGATAAGTATATTCCACATGTAGGAAAGCCTCAGGTTATACTCTCTGACAATGGCTCATAATTTATTTCACGTGTTTGGAGATTTCTACATCTACATCTACATTTATACTCCGCAAGCCGCCCAACGGTGTCTGGCGGAGGGCACTTTACGTGCCACTGTCATTACCTCACTTCCCGGTTCCAGTCGCGTATGGTTCGCGGGAAGAACGACTGTCTGAAAGCCTCCGTGCGCACTCTAATCTCTCTAATTTTACATTCGTGATCTCCTCGGGAGGTATAAGTTGGGGGAAGCAATATATTCGATACCTCATCCAGAAACGCACCCTCTCGAAACCTGGCGAGCAAGCTACACCGCGATGCAGAGCGGCTCTCTTGCAGAGTCTGCCACTTGAGTTTGTTAAACATCTCCGTAACGCTATCACGCTTACCAAATAACCCTGTGACGAAACGCGCCGCTCTTCTTTGGATCTTCTCTATCTCCTCCGTCAACCCGATCTGGTACGGATCCCACACTGATGAGCAATACTCAAGTATAGGTCGAACGAGTGTTTTGTAAGCCACCTCCTTTGTTGATGGACTACATTTTCTAAGGACTCTCCCAATGAATCTCAACCTGGTACCCGCCTTACCAACAATTAATTTTATATAATCATTCCACTTCAAATCGTTCCGCACGCATACTCCCAGATATTTTACAGAAGTAACTGCTACCAGTGTTTGTTCCGCTATCATATCATCATACAGTAAAGGATCCTTCTTTCTATGTATTCGCAATACATTACATTTGTCTATGTTAAGGGTCAGTTGCCACTCCCTGCACCAAGTGCCTATCCGCTGCAGATCTTCCTGCATTTCGCTACAATTTTCTAATGCTGCAACTTCTCTGTATACTACAGCATCATCCGCGAAAAGCCGCATGGAACTTCCGACATTATCTACTAGGTCATTTATATATATTGTGAAAAGCAATGGTCCCATAACACTCCCCTGTGGCACACCAGAGGTTACTTTAATGTCTGTAGACGTCTCTCCGTTGATAACAACATGCTGTGTTCTGTTTGCTAAAAACTCTTCAATCCAGCCACACAGCTGGTCTGATATTCCGTAGGCTCTTACTTTGTTTATCAGGCGACAGTGCGGAACTGTATCGAACGCCTTCCGGAAGTCAAGAAAAATAGCATCTACCTGGGAGCCTGTATCTAGTATTTTCTGGGTCTCATGAACAAATAAAGCGAGTTGGGTCTCACACGATCGCTGTTTCCGGAATGCATGTTGATTCCTACATAGTAGATTCTGAGTTTCCAAAAACGACATGATACTCGAGCAAAAAACATGTTCTAAAATTCTACAACAGATCGACGTCAGAGATATAGGTCTATAGTTTTGCGCATCTGCTCGACGATCCTTCTTGAAGACTGGGACTACGTGTGCTCTTTTCCAATCATTTGGAACCTTCCGTTCCTCTAGAGACTTGCGGTACACGGCTGTTAAAAGGCTGAAGAAGATTCTTCATTGGAAGAAACAAGATTAAACACATTTTAATTTCAGCATACAACCCATCAAGTAACCTGGTTGAGAAATACATGAGGAAGATGGGGAGACTATGTAGAACCTACTGCAGTCATGAGATCATCGAGATGGCGTCAGGCCACCGGCCACCAGGGAACCACGCTGCCCCCTCAGCGACTCAGAGGACACCGCCAGGGTCATTTCTGACTCTTTATATCTAGCGGCGCCGTGGCTGCAATGGTATGCCCTGTTGTGAGTGACAAGACAGATGTATGTGGTGAAAACCTGTGTATATAGTTGTTTTAATTTTGACAATCCGATGCGTCAGTCTTCTAATATGTTACGCACCTATTATTACTGCTATTTTAAGAAATTTTTTCGAAATCTGGAAATGGTAACACTGATTGCAGAAACCGGTTATCGGAAGTAGAGGTTATTATTAGCGAGGTTGGCAAAGAAGTTTATATTCTCTAATTTATATATCAAAGCCAGGAGGGAGGGATTTGGTGTCACGTAGCAGTATCAATATCTACCCAGAGAGCGACATACAAGGGGTAGGGGTTGGGGGATGGAGGATATCTTACCAGAGGGCATTTCATTGGTGGCCACGACAGGATAGGACACATCACATATACAGAGGGCTTGCCCAACCGCGTCATGAAGCCAGTATAAGTTGCTTTCACAGCTTGAGAAGTTAACTGGAGTTCATCGCTCACAAAGCTATGTATTGGGCTGCATTATGGAAGATACCCCTACGCTACCTTGGTTGTATTTATGGATGTTATCTGAATTTACTGTAACACTTGCTGTGAACTGGCTTAAGGTCTACCACTTCGATATGGTAATTGTACTAACACGGTACGCGTTGCCATATGCATTCGTGTCTGTAGTGACTTCATGTGTTCAAAATAAATCATGGACGTGACCGATGTTTCACCTATAATTTGGATGGGCAGTCTGAATTTTCTCCCAGGATGTCTTGAATCGACTAACAATGGACAAATATTTTGAATTTCCCTATTTGGAACAGTATATCCCAGAGGCCCCCATCGTTCTCGAGTTTGTACAATCGGGGAAGTAAACAGCTGTTTTATCGGTATCCCTGCTATGAAGGTGACGAAAAATTGTTGTCAGTATTGTATGAAAGATTTTAGACAGATGCTTCCTGACAACACTGAGCTGCTGCCTGCTATGCATTGTTAACGCAATTTTGAAGTAAAAAATGGTTCGAATGGTTCTGAGCACTATGGGACTTAACATCTGAGGTCATCAGTCCCCTAGAACTTAGAACTTCTTAAACCTAACGAACCTAAGGACATCACACACATCCATGTCGGAGGCAGGATTCGAACCTGCGACCGTAACGGTCGCGCGGTTCCAGACTGAAGCGCTAGAACCGCTCGGCCACAACGGCCGGCAATTTTGAAGTACCGAGTCTCACTAGAGAGTGTTATTTTCTAATGAATGAGCGATGTATCCAGTTCACACCGGAGGTTTGTGGTTTTTTGGTTTAAGGAAAATCCCCATTACGTGTAAGAACTGCAAAGGAACCCGCCTCATATTATGATATAAGCCGGAATTTCATAATGACACCTGTTCACACCATATTCTTTTGAAGGGCACATGAATGAAATTAATATTTGGATATGCTGGTTAGTACCTAAGAACAATGGAATCATGGATCACATGTCGTTACAGCATGATGGGGCTCCATTAGACTTTGTTATTCAGATGCATGAGTTCCTTTGTGAACAGTTGCGAAGTCATTGGCTGCAGCTCCATTGAAATGACCACAAAGAAGCCCAGGCCTTACCACACCAGACAACTCATTACAGGGAATCATCAAATCTCATGTGACTCGGCGTCTGTACAAGATTAATGGAGAATTGAGTATAAGTGTTGAGGGCTCCTTTACAAGTCCAACTCCTGATATATTCGGCATGGTGTGAAGGAGAACATAGGGACGCATAGATATATGTGTAAGGTACAATAGTAACATATGGATCGTCTGGGCAAATATATAAGTACGCCAACATACACTATACTATATTGACCTAAGAGTAGCTGTCTGTCTCGGACACACAGTGTGCTAGAAAAGAGAAGGTAGGGGACAGGCAGGCAGCGGCCAGCTCACCGTTTCTGTGGAGGTAGGCGACCGCGCTGGCCAGCTTGCGGATCACCTCGCGGGCGTCCGCCTCGGTGAACTGCCGGCGCTCACTGAACTCCTGAGCCAGAGTGCTCGAGCAAAGTTCGAACACCAGGTACAGCTTCTGCAACCACATCAGGTCCCTCTTTTTCACTACACGCAGAAAACAACGCATAAGTTCTGTACATTCAATGGCGCTACATTGTATAATGTTGCACGTCGCCGCCAAAGTCCCACTTTGGGGCACCGCTTTTCTGCTTTTCCTTATAGTAATCTCCTTTCATAAATTTCATTACCTGTTATTAATTTTTCAGATGGTTCAAACAGTGTGATACATTTTCAGGCAAATTAAGTTTCAGAAAAGGGTGCTTATGAAATTTTTATGGACGTTAGTAAATGGTTCAAATGGTTCAAATGGCTCTGAGCACTATGGGACTCAACTGCTGTGGTCATAAGTCCCCTAGAACTTAGAACTACTTAAACCTAACTAACCTAAGGACATCACACACATCCATGCCCGAGGCAGGATTCGAACCTGCGACCGTAGCGGACGTGCGGTTCCAGACTGTAGCGCCTTTAACCGCTCGGCCACTTCGGCCGGCTTAGTAAATGGTTTGTAGTGTATTCAATGTCATTAAATTTTAAAAACATTCGTTTCACGTAGTTTAGAACTAGCAAAAGTCAGTATATGCATACAATATGACGATGCATACATACATAAATTTGACAACGTTAAATTATTGGGATAAAATCTTGATAATCTTGTGTGGGAGGGGCATAGCACAGAACCCCTGAAAACCCTAAACATACCATCATTTTCAGGTTTCATGTTTCTGACATAGGTGATAAAAAACTAAAAAAAACTGCTACAATTGGCGCACATCTTTCCTTAATATCCTATGGAATAATATTTTGGGGTAGGTCATTAGGCTAATCTAACATTTTTCCTGAATTCGAATGCGTGTAATTTTCACTATTTATGGCGTGAATTACAAAATCTACTAGAGAAGTGTGTGTGTGTGCAAATAATTATGTGTAGTAATTACTGTTTGAGAGTATATTTTTTTTAATGCCATTTGTTGAAAAGAAGAATACACACCTTTTTTCAATCTGGTCAGTTTGCAAAATTAGTAGTAGCAATAAGAGGAGGACCTATTACAGCTTTATTAGGGCAATTTTTAATGATATTATCTGAATAATCGCCAAAGAGTCTTAAACATAATAATCACATAGTTAATTCTATATTAAAGACTATCAACAGTTTAACTATAAGTACTGTATTCAAGTGGTTCGATTTCAATCCTTGTTCCATAGCAGATAAGGGAGTTGTAATGGAAATAGAGTCCCTTCCAAATAAAGGGGAACGATGAGATTTAATGTTCACATTAAATCAATGTTTGTTGCACAAGCTATTGAGTCCATACTAACAAATTACAAAACTCTAAATCCCAATCAGCTCATAAAGAACGACCAGAACACAACCAAATGTCAGGGCCCGTAAGAACCAACCAAATGTCAGGTAATATTTGAATCATCTGTGAACTATGTTGAACCCATTAATGATATTTTTTGATGCGCTTGAAAATTTCGTAAACACTGGGGTGTTTTATTGTTTACGCATCACACTGTGGATTGCACTAAAAACGTTCTGTTTTTCGACATCTTCGCTTGGAGTAGGCCATATTTCTGATGGTGGGGGTGATACTTTTTGAAGCTCCTCTCTTAAATTTTTACATCCTGTAGATGGCATCTGGCCTTTATACCTAATCTGACATAATAAAAGCAAGTCTTCTGGTACAGACTGTATACCAATTAGGTTCCTTGCGGAGTATGCTGATGCGTTAGCTCCATACTTAAAAAAATCATATACAACCGTTCGCTCGACGAAAGATACGTACCCAAAGACTGGAAAGTTGCACAGGGCACACCAATATTCAAGAAAGGTAGTAGGAATTATGCACTAAATTACAGGCCCATATCTTTAACGTCGATATGCAGCAGGATTTTGGGACATATATTGTGTTCGAACATTATGAATTACCTCGAAGAAAACGCTCTATTGACACACAGTCAACATGGGTTTAGAAAACATCGTTCCTGTGAAACACAACTAGATCTATTCACATGAAGTGTTGAGTGCTATTGACAAGGTATTTCAGACCTATTCCGTATTTCTGGATTTACGGAAGGCTTTTGACACTGTACCACACAAGCGGCTCGTAGTGAAATTGCGTGCTTATGATTATCGTCTCAGTTATGTGACTGGATTTGTGATTTCCTGTCAGAGAGGTCATAGTTCGTAGTAACTGACGGAAAGTCACCGAGTAAAACAAAAGTGATTCTGGCGTCCCCCAAGGTAGTGTTATAGGCCCTTTGCTGTTCCTTATCTATATGAACGATTTGGGAGACAATCTGAGCGGCCGTCTTAGGTTGTTTGCACATGACGCTTTCGTTTATCGACTAATAAAATCATCAGAAGTTCAAAACAAATTGCAAAACGATTTAGAAAAGATATCTGTATGGTGCGAAAATTGGTAATTGACCCTAACTAAAAAAAGTGTGAGGTCATCCACATTAATGCTAAAAAGAATCCGTTAAACTTCGGTTACACCATAAATCAGTCAAATCTAAAGGCCGTAAATTCAACTAAATATGTATGAATTACAATTATGAACAACTTAAATTGGAAGGAACAGATAGAAAATATTGTGGGGAAGACTAACCAAAGACTGCGTTCTATTGGCGGGACACTTAGAAAATGTAACAGATCTACTAAGGAGACTGCCTACACAACGCTTGTCCGTCCTCTTTTAGAATGGGTCCTTACCAGATAGGACTGACGGAGTGCATCGAAAAAGTTCAAAGAAGGGCAGCACGTTTTGTATTATCGCGGAATATGGGGAGAGTGTCACTGAAATGATACAGGATTTGGGCTGGACGTCATTAAAAGAAAGGCGTTTTTCGTTGCGACGGAATCTTCTCAAGAAATTCAAATCACCAACTTTCTCCTCCGTATGCGAAAATATTTTGTTGACACCGACCTACATAGATCACCATGATAAAATAAGGGAAATTAGAGCTCGTACGGAAAGATATAGATGTTCATTCTTTCCGCGCGCTATACGAGATTAGAAGAAGAGAGAATTGTGAAGGTGGTTCGATGAACCCTCTGCCAGGCACTTAAATGTGATTTTCAGAGTATCCACGTAGATGTAGATGTAGATGGTTTACACCTGTATCCTCCAAGATACTTACACCAATAATGGACTTGGACATCTTTAACAGGGTTCCACAGTCCCTGATGGACTTGTTACTCAGGTGACATACAATAACTAGCCCACGTTCAGTATCACGGAGCTCTCCTGACTGATCCATTCTGTCGTTACTGCAACGCAGAGATATAGAGGCTTGCACAGAATGGACTAGCGTGGAGAACTGCACCAAACCAGTCTTCAGACTGAAGACCACAAAATTCTGTGCAAGAGTATAATAATATTAGTGTGGTCTTCAGTCACAAGACTTGTTTACCGCAGCTCTTCATGCTAGAGCATCTAACGCAAGTCCGTTCATCTCTATAATTAATGCTGCTTAATTTCGATCGGAACGGCGTTCCAGCACCTCCCAGGGAATTTTTTTTAGATAAAACAGGCACCGGAGATTTAAAATAGTACATGCGTATTAAATCGCAACGTAACTGTAATTTGCCAGTGCGCTGTCACCAGTGAACGTAGCGTCCTCTTTTCTCGCCTATCTAATCCTCAGAATTTCTCTGTAGCACCACATTTTACATAAAGCTTCAGTTCTCTTCTTAGGATCGTGTGGTTTAATTCGATCACATTCGTTTACTGTTGTTTGCTTTTGTCAGTGTCATCTGACGACGTCTGTTTAAGTCACTATCCATTCTGTGTAATGATCTCGCAAGTTCTTTGCCGTCTGCGATAGAATTACAATGAACCTTGAAGTTATTATTTTCTTTTGGTGAATTTTAATTTCCTTTCTGAACGAGTTTTCTTTCCTATTTGCTACATTTGCCGATTTAATAACATGGGTTATAGGCTACAACCCAGTCTCACTTCTTTCTCAGCTACTATATTCCATTCAACATTGTCATATGCTTTTTCTGAATCTATAATACTGTGAACGTAGATTTGGATTTTTTCAACCTGTCGTTTATGATAATTCATAGTGTCAGTGTTCCCACAGTTTTTTGGAACCCAAATTAATAGTTCCCGTGGTCACTTTGTATTAGTCCTTCCAGTCTTCTGCAAATAATTCGTGTTAGTATTCTGCAGTCATGAAATATTACACTGATGGTACGGTAATTTTCTGCATCTACATCTGCAGCTACATAGATACATACATACTCCACGAGCCACTGTATAGTGCGAGGCGGAGGGTACCCTGTACTACTACTAATTTCCTTTCCCGTTCCACTCTTAAATAAACCGAGGCAAAAACGACTATCTATGTGCTTCCGGCGACCCTAGTTTCTCCTATCTTCTTGTTCTTTACCTGAAATGTACTTTGGTGGCAGTAGAATCGTTCTGCAGTGAGATTCAGATGCCGGCTACCTACGTTCTCTCAATGGTCTCTCTCGAAAAGAGCGCATCACAGTGTTGGACGTGTGGGGAGGTACAGGATTTCCCCATTACTTCCAAAGCTGGGGTGCTATTCCAATGCCGGAGAGCCCCGGCAATACTGATGCTTTATAGGGAAAATAAGCTGAACTTATGAATTGAAATTTTTGTGGGGGAAGGCACTGCACTTGGGTAGTCCGTGCAGCAACGTTGGCCGTAGTGCTGTTGTGATGTAATGGTCAGCATTCCTACCTACTAAGTCAGACCTAGGTTCAAGTCCTGGCCGTAGACCAAATTTTAATTCATTTGTTCAGCTTCCAGCATTATCTTAGACAAGATGAGACTTAAATGTCTCGAGGAAAGTTTAATTATATGATTTAATTAGATTGTTAGCCTAAGGATTATCCTCATTCCTGTTTTGTTAATAAATTAATCTGTTTTACGGAGTCATTTGTAACAATGGTAAAGGAACTGGACTATCCTTCGGAAGAAACATGGTTCAAATTCTTAATGCAAATGCAATTTTAGGAAATTCGTAGTTTTTAATAATGACTTTATATGAATAATTGTACGGTCACTTAAGAGCACAATGATGAATTTACTGTCCCAAAATTGTCAAACTGGAGGTTTTCTTCATGTGTTGAGCTTTAGGGTTAGTAGTAGGGATACCAACTGCCTGATCCACCTTGATCATCATATGATATTGCAGTTCATGCAAGATGTCATCAAATATCTTGAGCTCAAAATGTCATCAAGCAATGAAATCAATTAGTCAATCAATCAATAAAAAATTAGGTAAATTTTAAAAAATCTAGAATCGTGGAAATACCTCAGTTGTGTTGATGGAAAATTAAAAGCCCTCTCTCCCTTCTCCTATTTCCGATGCAATCATAGAGCAGTATTAAAAATCCAAATTTACGTAAAATAACCTAATTGGGTTAGTTGAAAATTGAAAACACCAACCAGTAACAGCACGGTATCACAATGACGCGTAGAAATTGTGTCAAATTACATTATTTCTGACGTGCACATCAAGTCACATCACTCCCTCCTCTCCCTCTCCTTATCACCAACCAATCACTGCGTAGTATTAAAAACTGCAACATGATGGAAACATACCCACTGTGTGCTTTATAAACCTCCTCTTTTCAATATTCAATGCATAATATTAGAAAAATCCAGATGCACAGCAAAAAATTTTGTAAGCTCTTCTGAAAGCGTATTATTCACGTAAAATGGCGCACACACTCTGCACAGTGTACCACCCCTGTCTCCTCTCGTCCAATCAGCGGCCAGTATTAAAATAAAAGACCAAGTTACAATGTAGCCCAGTCTAGACTGTGATCAAAAATGTCCAAACGACCTCAATAAAGAAAGAAGGTATTCGATTTTAGGAAGGAATAAGGTGTTTTACTACGGTATAACAATAATTGCAAAATGACACGTACTGTTTACATACACTCATGTGAGGCGACCAAAGACTGTAACAATAAGTAGTGCATCTGGAAAGACAATGACAGAATCGATATCTCGAAAATGGGTACGCATGCGACAGCATGTGCCACGTAATATGTTCCAGAACTCCGCGCATAAAAGCGGGATTCATCCGGATCTCACACCTGGGGCTCTATTGGTGAACAAAAGATAGAATCAAGTGTTTTGGCTATCCCTTGGAATAGAGACCATTTATATATCAAACACAACGATCGTCTTGGTGTCACTGTCCTACAGCACAGGGCCGTCCGCCCAGATAGTCACCGGCACGGTAGCTCAGCGTGTTCGGTCAGAGGGTTAGCACCCTCTGTAATAAAAAAAACTGAGTCAATCGATCAACAACGAACTTAAACGGATGTCTTACGACGTCCGCCCCGAGCAGATGAAAAAAAAAAAAAAAAAAAAAGTTCAGTGGTCACCGTGACGGTCCCACGGGCCCGGGTTCGATGACTGGGTGTTGTGTTGTCTTCATCATCATTTCATCCCCATCCAGCATTTAGGTCGCGCAATGTGGCGTCGAATGTAATAAGACCTGCACCAAGGCGGCCTGACCTGCCCCGTAAGGGGCCTCCCGGCCAATGACGCCAAACGCTCATTTACATTTTTACAGTACAGTACAGTACAGTACAGTACAGTGATCTACGATGGGCTCATGGAAGCACCATTATTTCATGGGCGCTTCCTCAGGCAACACCAAGAAAAGGGTTATAGATCTATTTTCTATTGTTCCGTACCAAAACCGAGCCAGAGATTCCAAAACGTGTATGCACAGTAAACGAGCTGAACTTTTTACAGTACATTTCTAAGATCCCGATTTCGAACACTTTTGAAGATTTTCTTCATGTCTTTAGCCGTTATCGAGTTACAGAGGTTCAAAGTGACCCTACTTTTGCACGTAAAATACGCTCGTAAAATCCTGTATGAGGTGTAATATAAATAATAAACAACAGCAGAGAATTGTTCAAATTTTTAGGCCACATTTTCTACGCATTTATCTAGAAGTTCCATGTTCCCGTTTCCATAAATTTTTGTTAGTTCATAGGCGGTTCCTTAGAATACCGTAATACCGGACTCCAAGACGGTAACTCACAGAAAATGACTAAAATTTTTATATGTTTCTGAGAGTCAGAATTCGAAAAAACTAGAGAACTTTCTTGATATCTTTATCCGCTTACGATTTACAGAGGTTCAAGGTTACCCTAATTGAACACGTGAAATACGCACATAAAAGCTGGTATGAGCGAAAATGTAGTTTATAAAGTGAAGTAGTATGGAGAAATATGCTGCGAAGTGCCTCCATTATCATCGGAATGGATGAGGGAATCTCATTTGAAGTACTGAAGAACGTATAAAAATTTTAAGTCCGTAAAATCCAGTCTGAGGCGTAAAATTAGTTTTGCGTTGTTTCAGTTTCGCATAAGGAAACTATCAAAATTTTATAGATCCATAAAGTTCTTTCTAGATGAGTGTCATGCCGTGCTGTAGCAGAGACAATAAGGGAACCACCGGAAAAATGCTCCTATCGGAACACAAAAGGCAAACATGTTCCTCTTTACAAGACTCTGACGGGAAAGTAGGGTACCAACTGCCTCATTCTAATTTCCTGAGCAGCTGCAACAGTGACACTGGGAAAGATACGGAAAAGTTGTAGATTTCCTAGAAATTTGTGGTAAGTTTCTATGCGACCAAACTGCTGAGGTCATCGGTCCCAAGGATTACACACTACTCATTCTACGTTGGCAAGGCGCCTAGACCGCGCGGCTACACCGCGCAGCAAGTAATGGATACTGGAAAACAGTAGACAGTGGTTTTGGTATGGAAAAGATCGAAGGAGACAATGGTAGTGTGAGATAAAGAGAGGGAAACAGTGGCATTGGAACACAGTTAACACTGACAGAACAGTGCTGTGAAAAGACTGAAGGAGGCAGTGTCATTGGGAGAGGAATTAGGAGAAGAAGAAGTGGGCGAGTCAGTGATAACGAGATTAGATTAGATTCAATCCTGGCTCCATAGACCCAAAACTGAAGTGACTCTCGTGGGTGTGGAATATGTCAGAAAGTATAACATAAAAAAACATAGAATATCTGAATATAATACTCACTTACATGATCATTTGTCAGGAGACTGTCAAAATATGTGAATGTTGTTGTTGTGGTCTTCAGTCCGGAGACTGGTTTGATGCAGCTCTCCATGCTTCTCTATCCTGTGCAAGGTTCTTCATCTCTCAGTACCTACTGGAACCTACATCCTTCTGAATCTGTTTAGTGTATTCATCTCTTGGTCTCCCCCTACGATTTTTACCCTTCACGCTGCCCTCCAATACTAAATTGGTGATCCCTTGATGCCTCAGAATATGCCCTACCAACCGATCCCTTCTTCTAGTCAAGTTGTGCCACAAATTTCTCTTCTCTCCAATTCTGTTCAATACCTCCTCATTAGTTGTATGATCTACCCATCTAATCTTCAGCATTCTTCTGTAGCTCCACGTTTCGAAAGCTTCTATTCTCTTTTTGTCTAAACTATTTATCGTCCATGTTTCATTTCCATACATGGCTACACTCCATACAAATACTTTCAGAAACGACTTCCTGACACTTAAATCTATACTCGATCTTAACAAATTTGTCTTCTTCAGAAATGCTTTCCTTGCCATTGCCAGTCTATATTTTATATCCACTCTACTTCGACCATCATCAGTTATTTTGCTCCCCAAATAGCAATACTCATTTACTACTTTAAGCATGTATGTGAATAAATTACTGTAAACTGGAACTGATAATATGTATTGAATCAATACGCTGTCAGGATGAAATATAGCTATGCCCTTTTAATAAATTTATCACACACAAGACATCTACTCTTGATTTATGACCAAGTGGTGTCAAAACTGAAATGTAAACGACATTTTTACTTAAGCTGGGCTAACAGTTCAAAAATGGTTCAAATGGCTCTGAGCACAATGGGACTTAACTTCTGAGGTCATCAGTCCCCTAGAACTTAGAACTACTGAAACCTAACTAACCTAAGGACATCACACACATCCATGCCCGAGGCAGGATTCGAACCTGCGACCGTAGCGGTCGCGCGGTTCCAGACTGTAGCTCCTAGAACCGCTCGGCCACCCCGGCCTGCATTCTAACAGTCCCTGTTAAGATATTCACCTAAAGAGCAGAAGGAGTTGCCTGCCAAAAAGTCTTCCAATCTCTGTTTAAACTGCGTTTTATTTCAAAACCAAGTTTTTTATAGCTGCTGGCAGTTTATGTCTATGACAATGACAACGAGAAAGAGAGAGAGACAGCGATAGAGAAAAGGGAGACAATGACTGTGAGAGAGGACAGTAGTAGTAGGACAGAACGAAGGAGATAGTGGCTGTGAGACATGAGACAGTGACAGTTCGAGAGACACAACAGTATACTGAGAATGAGTTGGACTCAATGAGCGAATGAGAATGGGCAAGTAGGATGGGTATGAGCGACTTAGCAGCGATGGGACAGTGGATGTGATCGAGTTACAACTAAGGGAACTAGTAGAGTGAGAGGTGAGTTGCATGTTGAAAACATCGTGAATATGTTCGAATGCCAAAATTATTTGGAAAATTTTTGAAAGGTGCTGAGGAAGGTAGAATGAGGTAGCTAGTACCCCAAATTTCACTCAGTCTCTTTTAAACAGAGGCATATTCGCCTACTGGGAAATTTTTATGCTGGTAAATAACATTATTTGTCATTTTTCGTATTACAGGTGAGATTTCTCACACTTTACAGCGCGTCTAAATTTTCTGCATTACCTATTAAAATGCTCATAACATATATATTGACACTACTGATAAAAACCGCTTAGGTTAAGCAGCACCCTGTGACACTCCTCCTCACTCACACTCGCTCTTCCACACAAAACACCAAAAGATTTGCGCTTCAAAGCAGTATGTGATTAAAATACACAGACAATGACTACATAAATTCTAAAATAGTGTAATAGGGAGCTGTTTCTGGTTAAGCAACTGGAAAGTAAAAGATGAAGGAACCTAGAAACGCATTAAAATATTCTACCTAAGATGCCACTCAGAAGACCAGACATCACGCAAAGTCTTAAAACATGGACTACATTCTATTAATGGTCACCTAAAATAGAGGGCAGGTCAGTTGGTTAAGTTTGTTGCAGCTCTCATGAGGTGTTGTTAAACACATTCGGTTAAAATGAGGTGCATAGATATCTGTATATGGCAAGTACTGCATATTGGTGGATCCTCCTGCCAGAGGAGGAATCCATACGTCAGAGGACAGTGCCCTATCTGAAGGCCGCAGTGGCAAACAGGAGAATTGCTACGGCTGTGTCGACGGTTTAACCGAGCGCAGTTTGTTGCTCCTCAACCCTAAACATTCCTCCTCCCACATACGTATGACCCTCTGCCTCAACGACCAAGTAACCGCTTGTACAGGGCCGCACAGTCAGAAGTCATATTTTCCAAGCACACTTTCTTAGCTGTGTAATCTTCTACTTCACATGTATGAATGCTCGCGTGTCCTGGTACCCAGCCGTTATAAGTGGCGAAATGTGTCGTGGATCAGCTGAAGCCACTTTTGTGCTGGATACATGTGATGGATAGCTTGGAGAGCAGTTTGGGAAACTGTACAGATGAGGTGTTTCGTAGCGGGAAGACACAGTTTCTGCTCCAACGCCCTCAAGAGCGATGTAATTCAGCGTCACACATTGTGAATGTACCAGGTAAGTGAATCTTGAAAACACATTCTGGAAATAACTTAGCGCAGCCAATGGAATTTCGCAGCTTAGACCCATCAGCGTAAACGACCACACAGCCACAGTGCTCGGGCAAAATTGTGTAAAATATAGATTTAGAAATATAGCCTGGGGTAAAATTCTATTTGTCCACTCATAAATCTAAAATAATTCTGGGTCTCCTTGTTAATCACTCCAGTGAACGACTCCAACCTCGATGAAGCACAGAAATATGGTCCGCATTAAGAGCCCCTAAATTCTGCCGCACGCGAATTCCGGATGGCTTCGTTTCTCGCAGCCTATTTCTGAGGAGAGCAGGCTGCATATATGACGCATAACCATGATCTGTCGGTGGATGACCAGCGGTGGTTGGTCAGCCTCAACACAGAGCGTGGAGGTCGGACTTTCAGTATATGTTCCCGTCGCCAACTGAATCCCTTCAAGGTGAACATCATCGATAACCTTAAGACGGCCTAATGGAGCCATAAACCGTACATCCATAGTCAAGGAGAGATCGTGCAAATGTCTTGTACTCGTAAAATTGGAACAACATGTTCGGCCTGCTTCCCACGACTGTAGCTGAGGCATTTTAAATTATTCAATGCCTTTCAACCCTTGACCTCAATATACTTAAGATGTGGTAACCATGTGAGCCATTCATCAAGTGTAAGACCCTGAAGCCACACGGAACTTTTAAAACTGAGAACAGTGTCCCACATTTTAAAACTAGGCAAGTTAAAAGGGCGACAAGAACGATTAAAACAACACAAACACATTTCTCTGAAGAAAATTTAACACATGTGCCATCAGCCCACATCTCCAACCGTGGTATCGTTAGTTGCAACTGACGAGTTGTAGTTGCAGGTTTGGAGAAGAAGTAAAATATGGCAAAGTCGTCCACAAATAATAAACATCAAACAAGAGACTTCATTGTGGACGTAATACCATTGAAGAGTAAAAGCAAACAGAGCCAGACTTAAACAATATCCTTGAGAGGCATCATTCTCTCGCTCGAATCGCTCAGAAAGAGCATAACTGACACAATGTGGAAAAAAAAAACATCCGGAAACGAAGGACCACACGAAGACTCGTAGTTGTGATCAGAAGCGTCAATACTGAAGCTGCCCCAGGATATGATGCTTCCAAGTTGTGTCGTAGGTCATCTCAAGATCGGAGAAAATGCCAATGAAGTGCTGTCTAACTAGGAAAGACTTGTATTTCCGCCTGCAGCACGGCGAGGGTTGAACGATACATCTGAAACCCGCACTGGGAGCAACTAAGTAGATCCCGTGATCCTAGGATCCAAGTCAGACGGTGGTTGGTCCTGCGTTCTAGCGTCTTTCGTAGCCAGCTTGTGAGTGCAATGCAACAGTAACTGCTGGGTAATGTGCGGTCCTTCCTGGGTTTCAGAAGGGATACTAGTATCGCCTCTTTCCACGAATCAGGAAAATCGCCAGTTAACTAAACTTTATTAAAAAGGGATAGGAGGATTTACTTTGCATCCTGTGTGAGACACTGTATTTCTTGTATGGGATTCGATGTCCACTTGGTGCAGTCTCCTTGGCCCGAGACAATGCACACTCAAGCTCCCACATAGAGAAGCGGCAGTTGTAATCCTTGGTGCTGGTGGATGGAAATTCAGACCACCCCACTCCATTAACTCTCTACGGTAGCGGAAATCTGGATCCAGGTTTCCAGTGCCAATAACCAAACTGAAGTACACTGTCATTGCCTGTGCGGTGTCCTCAGGTGTAAACTGGACACATCCCTGCCTCAGTACACACGAGTTACAGACGCTGAGACATTTGACAGATATCCTCCTTATGGCTTCACATACCTTTTAAGAGCTAGTCGATCTATTTATCGACTCCAGAAACATTTTTCAAGACCTCTTCATGCTCTCCTTGATTGTCCTTCATGCCTTTGCCCTCGCTACCCAAAAGGCTCCAAAGTTCATAGCTGACAGTTGGCATTCGCACCGTCATAAAGGTATGCATCTGACCTTAACTGTGGAGCGGCACTCATCGTTGCGCCAAGGAATATGTCGCCTCTGAAGTCTGCCTTAGGACTTTAGGATAGATGCATTAGCAGCACGGTGGATCACAATAGTAAAGCAAACCACTCAGTCTTGGACATTATCTCGGTGTTCAAAAAAAGGAATTTGGCTATACAGTGTCCAGTTTGCTCTGCCATGCATCCACCGCCGTTTTTTCCTTTCTGGGGTCAACTCTACGTAAGATATGGATCCAGATAGGAAAGTGGCACCTGAATGCAAGGCATCGACCGCTTCCCAGTGGGCAGTGATTATAAAGGTAGGGCGATAGAAAGCAAGGTCTACGACCGAGAATGACGCTATGGCAATGCTAAAATGCATGCTGAAATGCATGCTACCACCAGATTTAAGAAGGTGTAACTCTACTGACATAATGCAGCTTTCGACAATTCGACCCTGGGGCTGGATGGTTTAGATCCTCATAGCACATTATATGCATTAACATTAAAAATTGTAACGGCGAATGGAGTGCGCACTAAGGCAGCAACTGCCTAAATAGCTGTTTGGAGATGGGCAGGAGTGGAGTGGTAAGTATCATTCACAAAATAGCCTCTACAGTTTTAAATCTGCCCTCACTGAGGTCATATTTTCGATGGAGGCTGCATTTTCTGTGTACAAGTCTGTCGCTGCACTCAAAACGCGTTTCCTGAAGAAACGAAACACAGGGGTCTCCCCTGTGCCAACAGTTTCAGCTCCTCCCTGTGTGTTCTGTACCCATTAGGGTACCATTGAAGTACAGGAGCTATTTACTTGGGAGATTTATGTTTTCCTCTTTCTCTTCTGCGTGTAAAAGAACCACTTCAGAAGGTAGACATCTGGGAGGACTCGAGGTTTCAGTTAAGTAGGTTTCGAAGCTCATAGCAGAGTCTTCGTCCTCGGAATGTTTCTGTATCCGACGGTCCATTCGCTTGATTCCGCCTTCTTGGCATACGCTGAGCCTTAGTCTTCTCCTTCAGATCGGATGACACTGATTGAGGCTGAGGCAAACAAGACTTCAGCAATGGCCCTTTCAATGGGGCAACTAAGGCACGGGCTGAAGCATTGTTTGTCAGTGGAATTGCGTGGCATCGACAACAGTTTCATCTGAATTGTTGCTTCCACAGCTTCAGGTGCATTTGCAACAGTGTTCCTTGGTATCATAACCCATAAGTGACATATCGGTGGAAACACTAACTGTTGCAGGTTTCTTCGTTAGTGCTGCAGCAAATTATGTTGAACAGGTTGTAGGTCGAAGAGAATTGTTCATCTTCTTCGCATCTGCGTAGGATATGCACTTAGTCACCTTCATGAATTTTTCTTCCTTGAACACCATACACTCTCTCTTCCAAGCGGGTTGCGAGACAGAACAACTGACACAAAGGTCAAGGAAAGTATATGTAGTTCCTACAGGGTGATCGGACATACCACACTTACCAAACGTAGCTTGATCTTCACACCCCAGGTGTTGTGTGCTGTCCTTAGGTTAGTTAGGTTTAAGTAGTTCTAAGTTCTAGGGGACTTATGACCATAGATGTTAAGTCCCATAGTGCTCAGAGCCATTTGAACCATTTTTTTCACACCCCATAGTGGTGTGCTCAAACTACTGGCATGTGGAACACCTCATAGGGTTGGGGAAGCATGGTGTGACTTTTAGTCGTAAGACTCCAGCTTTAATACAATCTGGTAAAACTGGCGTATCGAATGTCAACGTAAACGATTCTCATTTTTCCAGCGTTCCATTCACGTGACGCATTACATTTTGCGCTTCAATAGCCCCTTGGTCACCCCACTCCTTATTAAGCTTTGTATTGTCCATAGGTATGATGTCTTACTGTATTGATTACTCCTTGACTGTACGTCAGGGTACAGTTTAGACTTCAGGACGTGGTGACTTCTCTTTGCAGGATGGGTGTGTTTACTGCCCAACGGACCACCAGAACCGTCAGGAGTGAGTGTCTGAGAAGTCGTGGATGCCATAGTGATTTCACGAGCAGCTAGGTATCGACGTTGGATGGGGCCTGGTGGCTTTGCGAGCATGTGGCGCGGTAACAAAAATATGTATCGGAGCAGACACGGACGGAGGATCACCCTAGAGAAGATACGGGCTACAAATACAAATGGTGAAATACACTGAGATAAGCGACTTTGACAAAGGACAGATTATTATTACACAGTGCCTTTGAAGGAGTACCTCTAAAGCGGTGAAGCTAGTCGAATGTTCACATGCTACCTTCGTGAACATCTATGGAAAGAGGTAGAAGGACAGTGAAAATACCACTACGTGCTAAATGGCTGGAAGTCCACGATTGTTCACAGGACGTGGGATTCGGGGGCTTGTCTGCTCCGTAAAGTAAGATAGATGGTGATCCGTGGCACCTCCGCCGAAAGAGCATAATGCTGGTACATGCACAATTATTTCGGAACATATCGTTCACCGTAATTTGTTGAACATGGAGCTTCGCAGCAGATCAGCCCTACGTGTTCACATGTTGACCCGACATCGTCAGTTACGATTTAGTGGGCATGGGATCATCGAGAGTCGACCGTTGATTAATGGAAATGTGTCGGCTCTTCGGTGAATCATATTTTAGCTACAGTATGTCGATGGTCGTCTCCACAAACGCCATCATCGAGGTGAACGGCAGCTCGAAACGCGCAGCGCTCCACTGACGTAGGCAGCTGAGAGCGTACTATGCTGTGGGGGACATTCCCCAGCGCTTGTATGGGACCTGTACTAGTAATCGAAGACACGCTGACCGTTCAGAACCACCTGCATCCCTACATGCTTGATGTCATCCCCGACGTCTATGTCATCTTTCAGCAGTATAACTTTCCGTGTCTCAGATCCAGAACCATGTTACAGTGGTTTGTGGAGCATTATAGTGAACTCATATTGACATCCCAGCAACCAAATTCCCCTGATGTAAATCCTTTGGAACTCATATGGGTAGCTGTCGGGCGCCATCCCCACGTTCGACCTTTACTTGAGTATTGCTCATCAGTGTGGGATCCGTACTAGGTCGGGTTGACAGAGGAGATAGAGAAGATCCAAAGAAGAGCGGCGCGTTTCGTCACAGGGTTATTTGGTAAGCATGATAGCGTTACGGAGATGTTTAGCGAACTCAAGTGGCAGACACAGCATCGCGGTGTAGCTTGCTGTCCAGGTTTCAAGAGGGTGCGTTTCTGGATGAGGTATCCAGTATATTGCTTCCCCCTACCTATACCTCCCGAGGAGATCGCGAATGTAACATTAGAGAGATTCGAGCGCGCACGGAGGCTTTCCGGCAGTCGTTCTTCCCACGAACCATACGCGACTCGAACAGCAAAGGGAGGTAATGACAGTGGCACGTAAAGTGCCCTCCGGCACACACCGTTGGGTGGCTTTCGGAGTATAAATGTAGATGTAGATGTAGATGCGTATCAGTGGCCCGATATTTACGGGAAATAAAAGATCAGTGCGTAGACATGTAATGCCACATACCTCCGCAAACCTACAAAAAACTGTCGGATCCCTGACACGCAGAATCATTTATATATTTCGTTCCAAAGACTGATTAACAAGCTACTGAGCAAGTGGTCATAATGTTTTGGCTCATCAGTGTATACTGCTTCAGAATTATTAAATTGCCTTGATCATGAACTAGACAAGCAAGTTGAAACAATTCTCCATGATAAATGCTTTTCCCTAATGCCAGTCGAATTTACAGGTGTTTCTAACCAAAGCGAACTGTCTCTGCTAGTTCGTTATATTGCGCAAAATCTGTCTTTCGAGGTGAAACAAAGATTTCCGCGCCTAGTTGACGTGAAGAGTACTGCAGCTGAATCTATATTTATAGCAATTTATAATCAACTAAAGAAATGAAAACTTTCTTACGGTAATTTAGTAATATGCTCATTCGATGGTGCTGCCAGTTTTAGTGGTTCGGTCATTGGGGTCCGCCATCAGTTATTAGAGAAAAAGGGACAGGAGCTGCCAAATATTTACTGCAGAGCTCACGTTTTGTCAGCTGCTGCCGCCAACTTTAGGATTAAAGCCCTGTAATAAAACGCATATGACATATTGTTAAGAATGTTTACAAATTGTTTCATGCTTCTCCTACAGGAGAAAATATATTGTATAATTTCTGTGTGTCGTAGAGAACTTTTCTAAAAAAATACAAGAAGCTGTTAACCTCGGCTGGACTGAGTACCTACCGCATACTTCAGGCTATACTCCTAAGCCACAAGTCGATTATGGTTGCATGTGGATATATACACAAGGACGGTGAGAATTTAGCAAGTCTGGAAGAAGAAATCTTTTTATGAATGATGAGTGCCCATTTAATTGTAGATTTCCTGATTTTGCAAAATATATTAAATACCGTCACAAACTTAAGAAAAGTATTGCAATAACAAACACTCAAAATTTCACAGCCACCTGTACTTGTTTCGAGAAGTCTGGAACATATAAAATACATCGACTGCCTTTGCGATTGGACTGGACACTGTGCGGAAGACGAAACACTAAGAAAATTAAGAAACTACAAACAGACACAACAGAAGTTAGTGAGCTGTTCACGGAGCACAAGAAACAAAGTATGAAAAGGTAAGGAAATTTGTGAAAAGTATGAGTAACGAAACAGTGTAACGGTTGAATAGCAAGGCTGTGAGAGTGGAAGAACTAAGTGCGTATTAGGAAGACTTCAAAACATTTCAAGAAATTACTGATGATGACTGTAAAGAACAGTGCTTCATGTTAAGACTTAAAGTTTTCGCTTTTACTTCTAACTAGAGTTCTTTTAGGACGTTGCTCGTAATAAATCAGAAGATTCATCTTCTGATGTTATTTCTTTTATCTCAATGGCCGACATCGCCTATGAAGCACTTAGGACACTCGCTGAATGTGTGCTGTGCATTCCCGTTTCCACTTTCCGCGTAGAAATGTCATTCAGCATAAATGAACAGGGTGATGACAAAATTAACAACTATAAGGGGCAATTAAAAGAAAATGAGACAGAGGGACAAAAGTAAGTAAACTGTTTATTATTTAAAAATAAAAATCACCTTAAAATTTAATACGTTTATCCTTCTGTGAGACAAAATAGTCAATGCCTTCATGGAAAAATGTTTGAGGTTGCCTACAGAACCACGATTGTACCCAGGGCTTGCAACTCTTTCTCCGAAGCAAATCGACGGCCACGAACGTCTTTCTTCGGGGCACGAAATATATGGAAATCGCATGGGAAGAGATCGAAACTGGAAGGAGGATGTGTAAGGGCTCCCCAGCGAAACGTTAGCAGCGTACTTGGAAAAATAGGCACGCCAACTCCGGGAAAGCAATGATGACCTTTTCTCCGACTGCAAGAGGCCGCTGTTCATTGATTTAAATATGAAGAAAAAGTAATTTGTCAGTTCAAAACAGGAACACCCTCTATTAACTGCATGGTAGAAATAGAAATGCTTACAATTTAAGTCACTTCTTAGAATATTTTATGTATCATTTTGCGTAGTACTAAATCAGTCAACGACTTAATTGATAAATATTTCTCTGTTGAATATTATTAACTGTTTCCAAGAGGAACGACAGAAAAAAGAGTACTGCATTTATTACTGCACAATAGTTTCTATTTTCGAACTATTCCGGGCAGTCATCGTGTAGTAGCGGAGAGACGTACGTCACAAGAAAGAAACATTGGGATTTTATCTATCTTATTTAAAATTGACTATTATTCCTAAGCATCTATGAGATACGAAAATTCAAAGTTAAAGGGACTTCTGAATATATTCAGTCGCTCCATTTCTGTATGGATCGCTGTTACAGTAACTACTCAATTACGAAATTTTAGGTTTGGTTGATAAATACCTTTGGAGATTCGTAGACCTTCTCCAAGTGGATAATGTTTGGATGCGTAATGAGGCGCAAGATTCTAATTTCTCGATCCACCAACTTCATGCCAGGGTACTTGGCCTATAATGAGAGATGCGCGCCTTTTTTAGTCACTGTAAATTTACAATGATAGTCTACATTGCAAATACGAAAGGCAAAAAATAAAATGTTAAATAAAAAAGGAAGAAATAAAATATTAAGTTACTTTAAAGCAACTGCCATCGTTTGAATCTAAGATACTTTTCCGAACAGTGACCGTCATTTTCATTGCTCTCAAGCTTTGCAAGCTTCATTGAGAACAGTTTTCAAAATGTATTTTAAAAATATGGAATCAGTTCTAATTCCAGAACACAGTCAAGCAAAAAAAAAAGTAAATTTCTTCGTCTCGTTATCATTGGATCAGTTGATAAGGAGAGCAGTCAGCATTCAAAATGTAAGTAACAGCGAATGAGGCTACAGAAAAATTTATTCATGCAATCACACTGTTATGTGCCACTTTGTATGTGTTTGTGTGTGAGTGAGAGAGAGAGAGAGAGAGAGAGAGAGAGAGAGAGAGAGAGAGAGAGAGTGGTGTGCGTGCGTGTGCGCGCTCACCTTGAAATCACCTGAATAATGAGTTCAAACAACTATGTATCAAAAATTAAGATATATATTTGTCTACACATGGTGTTCCACCTAACACTAACACCGAAACGAAACAAAACGTGAAAAATGCAATTGGTCACGGAAGCAACTAATCAGGGGCTCACACAATGGGTAAGAATGCACAATCCATAAATTTGAACAAACATCTCCTTCAATACAAAGTTATGTTCTTTTTTTAAGTGGTATATCTTTTATTTTTTTCGGAAATTAAAACTAAAGGTACAATTAATGACGACTCATATCTTCTGAAATACGTAGACCTTAAAGGATGACAATGGTGCCACGGCTTATGCCGTAATGCATAGACCAAGTCTTGCCTATTGTAGGCTTCGGAACATTGCAGGCCACCCGCATTACGGCATTACAGCATTACCGCAGAAGCTGTGGTATCGTTTCCATTATTTAAAGTCTACGTATTTCAGAAGGTATGAGGTTCAGAGCAGTGAAACTATGTCTGCCATCACTAATTGTACGTCTAGCTTTCATTTCGGTAGAAAAAACATGTGCTATTTAAAACAACGTAACTTTGTGTTGAAAGTGATACTTGTTTACTTGTAGGAATCTGACATCCCCGCCCATTGTTCGAGTAGCTGACACAGGAGGGTACTTGGCCAACTACATTTTTCACATTTTGTTTCTTTTCGGAAATATATGAGGTGGCAAAGTTAATTGGGATATCCTATATATATATATATATATATATATATATATATATATATATATATATAATTGTGTATGTATTTAAACATTTTCACGCTTTTTCTTCTTGTCGTGGGTAATTGTTTCCAAATGAAAGAAACTGTTCGAAACTAGTCACCAGCAACACATATTACATACATCTGTCACAGAAACCTTAATTAATCATTTATAAATATATCTTGTTGCCGAACCTGATACCAATGCAAAGTTAGAGTTGTACAAATTTAACCTTTATTCTTTGCTTCTGCTACACACAGTCCAACTGTTTTAAGATCTTGTTGGATTTCCTGCATACATTGTCCTACTGTCTTCTTTCTAAGATTTCTCCTCAGAAGCTGCTGTAAAATCCTTTTTCCTTTCAGTGTCAAGACGTGAAAGAAATAAGAGATTCTTTTCTTCTTCATTGTTTTCGGGACTGGGTCCATCTCTCGATAGAGAGTTACATTTCAAACGATTCTCCAGATTCTTTCGAGCTGATTTTTATTTATTTACGTAAGTTCTAATGATTCTTCGTTCAATTTTGAGGAGCCGATTAGTTCTTCTTCCATAGTTCGCAAGAATAAGTGGTATCTGTGAGGGCTATGGTATTATTTTGTTTGATCTAAATGTCTAATGACAAGCATTTCTTATTATATGTTGAGGTAGTTAGAAATTGAGCTTTTTTCATTTTTTGTTCTATTTATCCACATTTTTCAAGTTCTGCTTGATGATTTTCCCAAGATATTTAAACTGTAGAGATATGTCAATTTTTTAATCATTTATGAAGATTTTAATTATACACAGGGATTTACTAATCCTGATCTCAGTTTCCTAAAAGGATACTTGTTATCCGATGTTTAAGGTGTTTTTTACGTGGGCTGATTGATTGTGGACGAACTGCTTCCATGTCAAGAGCTAAGATAGCTGAATCAAGCAAAAACCATATAGTTCATTTCTGCTGAGGGTTTTGCACTAATTTTGATTTGGGATGCGTTTCCTCTTAGCAAAATATTTATGATGTAAATCAGGGCTACATTGAGAAGCAATAACGATAGTCATTTACTTTATCTATAATCAGTTTTTATTCTGAAAGCGTTTGACACTTCTTGTGTGAACATTACTTTGGAATCTATGTTGCTTATGGTTAATGCAATGATTTTTTGTTGAGTTGGGATGAGGACTGTGTGATCTGAGGATTTCTAAAAGTGTGGATATATGAGTGCTATTATATGCCACTTTGGTACCTGTGCATGAAACGAAAAGTTGTTTATTTCTGTACTTGTAATATTCCATTATCACTTTCAGGCTGAGAAACTGGTCTGGGCAGCTCCTGTATGGGAGAAATTCTCCTTGGTACTCTTCAAGTCATAGTTTCAGGGTGTTTTTGGTCTTGTTGTAAACTGTATGGTAAAAGATTTTGTATGTGAGTCCAGAAATGTTACACATCTGTAATTATCTAACTTTCAAATAGTCGTTTATTATTTCTGTCGTTCAGTGTTCTGGATTTTTTTCTGTTGTCCACAACTGACTAAATATTTGAGGAGCTTTATGATTGCAGGCTTTCCTACGATTTTCCAGATTCTTGAACAGATCAATTCTTCGCCACACTTTTGTGATTATTTAGCTTTCTGTTTATATATAACATTTTAGTATTTCAGGGATCATTAACATCATATAAGCTGGAACTCCTTGTCACATATTTAGAAAATGCGACACATGAAATTCAAAGAATAGGAGACAGTATGAAAAAGTTTAAGAATGTACAAGGAAACAGAGCAAGCAGACCGCCGTTGGGCGTGGCAGAATGTTGACGTGGAGCTCACTCGAAGAAGCTGCGAGACCTTTCAAGGCATCGGCGATGACCATGTATGGTTTCACACAAGGGCTCGCAAGAAGTGGCCAGAAACGCCGTCGGTGAAAGGGCTACGTGGCCTACCGCATAGTATAAAGGCAGAGGACGTGGCGCCCGACAAGGAGTTCAGTTCAGACAGTCGATACAAGAGGGATCTTTGTGTAGGACAGGCTCAGAGCCTGAACGAGCAGCTTTCCCTCTGCCCTTCGCGTCCATATCGAGCTGCATAGACACATCTCCCTACAGGGGACATTGTTGTTCTTGTGGTCTTCAGTCCTGAGACTGGCTTGATGCAGCTCTCCATGCTACTCTATCCTGTGCAAGCTTCTTCATCTCCCAGTACCTACTGCAACCCACATCCTTCTGAATCTGCTTAGTGTATTCATCTCTTGGCCTCCCTCTACGATTTTTACCCTCCACGCTGCCCTCCAATGCTAAACTTGTGATCCCTTGATGCCTCAGAACATGTCCTACCAACCGGTCCCTTCTTCTGGTCAAGTTGTGCCACAAACTTCTCTTCTCCCCAATCCTATTCAATACTTCCTCATTAGTTATGTGATCTACCCATGTAATCTTCAGCATTCTTCTGTAGCACCACATTTCGAAAGCTTCTATTCTCTTCTTGTCCAAACTATTTACCGTCCATGTTTCACTTCCATACATGGCTACACTCCATACAAATACTTTCAGAAATGACTTCTTGACACTTAAATCTATACTCGATGTTAACAAAATTCTCTTCTTCAGAAACGCTTTCCTTGCCATTGCCAGTCTACATTTTATATCCTCTCTACTTCAACCATCATCAGCTATTTTGCTCCCCAAATAGCAAACCTCCTTTACTACTTTAAGTGTCTCATTTCCTAATCTAATACCCTCAACATCACCCGACTTAATTCGACTACATTCCATTATCCTCGTTTTGTTTTTGTTGATGTTCATCTTATATCCTCCCTTCAAGACACTTTCCATTCCGTTCAACTGCTTTTCCAAGTCCTTTGCTGTCTCTGACAGAATTACAATGTCATCGGCGAACCTCAAAGTTTTTATTTCTTCTTCATGGATTTTAATACCTACTCCGAATTTTTCTTTTGTTTCCTTTACTGCTTGCTGAATATACATATTGAATAACATCGGGGACAGGCTACAACCCTGTCTCACTGCCTTCCCAACCGCTGCTTCCCTTTCATAACCCTCGACTCTTGTAACTGCCATCTGATTTCTGTACAAATTATAAATAGCCTTTCGCTCCCTGTATTTTACCCCTGCCACCTTTAGAATTTGAAAGAGAGTATTCCAGTCAACATTGTCAAAAGCTTTCTCTAAGTCTACAAATGCTAGAAACGTAGGTTTGCCTTTCCTTAATCTTTCTTCTAAGATAAGTCGTAGGGTCAATATTGCTTCACGTGTTCCAGTATTTCTACGGAATCCATTCGTCTGTAAAGAATTCGTTTTAGTATTTTGCAGCCGTGGCTTATTAAACTGATTGTTCGGTAATTTTCACATCTGTCAACACCTGCTTTCTTTGGGGTTGGAATTATTATATTCTTCTTTGAGGGTATTTCGCCTGTTTCATACATCTTGCTCTCCAGATGGTAGAGTTTTGTCAGCACTGGCTCTCCCAAGGCCGTCAGTAGTTCCAATGGAATGTTGTCTACTCCGGGGGCCTTGTTTCGACTCAGGTCTTTCAGTGCACTGTCAAACTCTTCACGCAGTATCGTATCTCCCATTTCATCTTCATCTACACCCTCTTCCATTTCCATAATATTGTCCTCAAGTGCATCGCCATTGTATAGACCCTCTATATACTCCTCCCACCTTTCTGCTTTCCCTTCTTTGCTTAGAACTGGGTTTCCATCTGAGCTCTTGATGTTCATACAAGTGGCTCTCTTATCTCCAAAGGTCTCTTTAATTTTCCTGTAGGCAGTATCTATCTTACCCCTAGTGAGATACGCCTCTACATCCTTACATTTGTCCTCTAGCCATCCCTGCTTAGCCATTTTGCATTTCCTGTCAATCTCATTTTTTGAGACGTTTCTATTCCTTTTTGCCTGCTTCATTTACTGCGTTTTTATATTTTCTCCTTTCATCAATTAAATTCAATATTTCTTCTGTTACCCAAGGATTTCTACTAGCCCTCGTCTTTTTACCTACTTGATCTTCTGCTGCCTTCACTACTTCATCCCTCAGAGCTACCCATTCTGCTTCTACTGTATTTCTTTCCCCCATTCCTGTCAATTGTTCCCTTATGCTCTCCCTGAAACTCTTATATCCTCTGGTTCTTTCAGTTTATCCAGGTCCCATCTCCTTAAATTCCCACCTTTTTGCAGTTTCTTCAGTTTTAATCTACAGGTCATAACCAATAGATTGTGCTCAGAGTCCACATCTGCCCCTGGAAATGCCTTACAATTTAAAACCTGGTTCCTAAATCTCTGTCTTACCATTATATAATCTATCTGATACCTTTTAGTGTCTCCATGGTTCTTCCATGTATACAACTTTCTGGACATCATAGACCGAAATAGTTTAATTTCATCCAGTCACCCATTGAGTTTCTGCTCAGAGAGGCTGTTGTTCGAGTCGTAATTTTTGTCCATATATTTCCTGACTGAGTTCCATAAGTCCTTCAGAACATTCATTTACCCATCTCAACGTTAGCGTGTCTAAACAGCTCACTGGACACGACAGTAGTTGCGCGAGAGGGTGTATGTTCTAAGCAGAAAAGTGTTGAAATAAGCATGGATGCCTTTTTATCTGTGGTGTCATATTGCAGCTGAGACAATTGCACATGTTATATTTCGATGATAGGAGCATCAGCACTTCCTTATCTCCGAGGCCATTCGGGGAATCATGACATCAGGATCATTACATCTGGTCAGTGCCAAGGCCATGGAGGGGGAGGGGAAACAGAAGAGACCCCAGCCCATGCCCCTTGTAACCCAACTCTGCAGCCAAATATGAAAAAATTATCTGGATTGCCTAAAATACAAAAAATTTTGTAATATGTGTTTGGATTATGGACTTCCAAAAATTCGCTTAACGACTGAGTCATCAATCACATTGATAAATTTCATTTGAAGCTATATATCATTCACAATCGAATACTTGAATTCTCAATAAATAATTATAAACCAATATTTGTTTGTAAATGTGAATTAGGAATCTGAATTTGTTGGAAACCAGTTCTACCATAAAAAAATATCTCACAAATGCTGAAAGCGTGAAATAAAATCAAGTCTCGTTTCACATCCCTGTTGCTCCGGTCATGAGCAGATGGCTACACTACAAAAAAATGAGGGCTATTGTCACCAGCAGATGACTGCACAGCAGAAAATGAGGACAATTCAATCTTTGTACCACGATTTTCTATGAGGTTGTCGCTGTCGTCAGCAGATGCCTGCACTATAGGAAACTGAAGTGGTCACTGTCACTAACAGATGGCTCGCATGTTAAAAACACAACAACATAATTGTATATCAATTATTTTTCGCATATAAGATGTTGCAGTAGTCTATAATTCCTGCAAGAATACGTCTGCAATCTAAAAAAAGGTCCAAGTTAATTTCCACAAGCACACATATTTGCCAAATTAGTGCCTTAAATTCTAATGAATGTACTTCAGCGCTAGCTTTCCATCCTGATAACAGTTGACATTTTAGAGGGTAGGCCTAAGAAACCAATGTCATAAAACTATTCTGACCAGGCTTATAACGGAAGAAAAATATGTATATATGACAATCTGAATGTAACTGATCAGGCATACTCTTGCTGTCAGACTCAATACACCCTCAAATTAAATATTTCCACATTTATATTGTTCTCAAGCACAATTTTAGGAGGGACACAAGTGACGTAACAAGTTATTGAATAGAAGAAATGTAATCAATAATAATGAATGCTAATTATTGATATCATTACAAATAGGCCTACTTTCTACGAAGTTTGCAACCAGAACTACAGTGCCAAAGCTCTCTAAAACTTTTTAGATTGTATATTTTCCAGAATTGCGACGTCACAATATTCTAAAAGGTCTACAAAATACGTTGACAATGCGAAAAGTTGATGTTTACACTGATTGTGTAGGACTAGTTAAGGTTAAACACATGAAAAAGCTGTAAGGCTCAAGTCAGCATCTGTGATGGCACGGTATTCTAAAAATGTGTGGTAAAATCTAACCTTTATGTTGCAGCACTATCTAGATATGTAAAGTGCGTATTCAATCTGTGAAGTTGCGTTTTGGGAATATGGCTCGCGAAAATACGAGTAATAAAATCTTTAATCAACTACATGTCATACATACATGCACAAAACAATTGCCTTATTAGGGAATGAAGGAATAAGGTGCTTTGTTACGATACATCACTTAAACTACAAGACGAAAGGAACTGTTTATAAAAACATGAACAAAGGTGTTAAGTGTGAGACATGTGACATTTCCAAACAAAATGTCAGAGTCAACAGGCAGGAAGTAAATGAAATTACTTACCATTTACTGCGAGACGTCTCACACCTCACATAAAAATATAGTTTTAAAAAAATTAAATATTTCGACATCTAAATTGTCTGTATATCTCATTAAAATGCATGCTTAACGAAATATAAGCATGGTCTCCACGAAAATACGAGCTAAAATAAAATAGCATTACAAGTAGGATTTCGCACACCTAGCAAGCACAATGTGTCACAATGTGTCATCAAATACACCTAACGTCTAATGCATGACTGTGTATAACCACCCTCTATTGTCATCAATACTAAAAAAGTGCTGCAACAGGTATTAAAGGGATGTTAATTGTTTACCTAATTGTTTACCTGTAAGCCAGTAGACAAGCAGCAGAATCGTTATTAACCGCCACACAGTAGCTACTCAGTAAGTTATTTGTTAACTGACACGACATGGAAGCAGTTGACACAGAGTAAGGTGGAGCACATCGTAAATACTGTTTGATTATGTTTAACACACGAAAGGAGTCTTGCGCAGGGTCGAAATATACGACATATCCCGTTTACAGTACAAGATTCTATTGTATCTTTCATTTTGCATTCTGAATGCTATGGTATTGTATCCCAGTACATACGAGCTGTAAGTACAGTTCTGGCTATAAAAATACAACAACCGTTTACAAAGTTTACAAAACTGACAGAAGAACAGCTTGTAACGGCAATTCGGAAGTGCTCCATAGCAGTCTACTGTCATTTTCGAATGGGAAGCCTTTCTGAATGCAGAAAAAGACAAATTTTTGGGCGGTGTTCTGCAGTTTGTGTACTGGAGTAATAAGCCAGTAAGCATGGTAATATGGTGTGTGTGTGTGTGTGTGTGTGTGTGTGTGTGTGTGTGTGTGTGTGTGTGTGTGTGTGTTTGGCGTTTATGGGCAGTCTACAGGAAGATTACCAGTGCCTAGGTTCGAAAAACTATTTTGAACAGGTTTAAAATCTGTTGTGTGGAGTCAACTGCAGGGTTACCTTTGCTCATTTCAAGTTAACGCTTTTCCAAGAAGAAACTAGCTATTACAGCACATTTGTGCAGATGACTATCTCTACTGATAATGTTTTTATTCTACTGGTACTGTATCACTGTATATAATACCTAAGAGCCAGAGAGTGTCAGTCTGTGTCTTATGGTTTTAATGTTTATTAGATTTAACTAAATATTTTAACTAAATAGATATAACTAAATAGTTATATTTAACTAAATTATCGTGCTGTGATTACTGGTTTAGTATGTGTTATTGGTTTATTTTGTTAAAATATTGCACTGTGTTACTTCCCATTTAACATCACACGTTTACTTGTATCTTAGAATGGAAAAACGGCGGTATTTGAAGAGAAAACATCAACAGAAGTTATAGCAAATATCGATAGGATGGGGGTGTGCTTAGAGTAGAAATATCATGACACCTTTCTGTTATTTATTGCTGCAATACGTGTTATAGCTTTTGTTTGGTTTTATAACAATAAAAAAGTGATCACACAATGGTGTGCTTAGATAGAATGTCCTGCATTAGGCATCCGGCGCTGTGTGTTAAGCATTTGGCACTATGTGTTAGGCGTTATACATTAACAGTGAGGTACTAGGTGTTAGGCGTTACCCATTAGGCGTTAGGCATTAGGCGTTCAGCTTTAGGTATTGAGCATTAGCCATTGTGTGTATCTGATGTCTCATTGTGTTTGCAAACTACGTGAAACATTACAAATAATACAACTTTAGTTTTGCTCGAATTTTCGTAAGGGTGTTGCTTATATTAGAGTAAGCCAACATTTTCATAAGTAATACAGTCATGAAAATTACATTTATAATTCTTATTACTGTGGAACAGTGCAACCCGCCATGACATGTCAATAGACATAGCCTACAGACACCCTACAAGAGTTTCTAGCGATTACAACCCTAACGAGAGTGAATGCTTTGCAACTTTTGAATAATGACTGTACAACCCTGTCCTGTGAAACTACGATACAGAAAACTGCTTTAAATGCAGCATGAGGTGACTTCTTCACAAGGCTGGTCGACATTGCTATGCAGTACTTCTTCCAGTTTCAGCTGCCTTTCACGGTCGGTACTCGCGCGCGCGCACGCACGCACGCGACCACCTCTCCACAATTTAGCAATATGCAAGGCACTCCATCCCCTATTGTAATTTACCATAATGCAAATTTATTGGTGGACTGACACGCAGAGCTGATCGTGTTCATATAGTAATGTGCTTGTTGCAACATAAGTCATGTCACAGATATAACTTAAGACATGTGGTTCCTGACTGACTGAAACGTCTAAAAAGAATATTGGTTGTAGGATTTTCATACCCGAAAGCTCTCTACGAGTTAACGTGCTACCAACCATGTGTAGGGCGGTCTGCATTGTTGTATTTTGTCCTCAATACGTTGCATTATCCTTAAAATAAGTGAATTCGAGCGTGTAAAACTGTTTCTATTGTTCAGACACAGTATATGTTCCAAAATCTCTCCAGTCTTTGGACAATGATACTGTTGAACCCATTTCCATAGAATCAAGCGTTGTATAATACCTACTGTTGTGTGTGTGTTACTAACTCCTCCATGCGACATCTTTTCGACAAAATTGTAGTACGATATCATACACTATATGGAGCACATGTTATGGTAACTTCCGACGTAAACAGTTTGCTTCGGTCGTTCTATAAAGTTTTCTATGTGGGGCGTAACGTTTAATTGGAGGGAACATCTCACATATAAAAAGACAGCTAAGGCCATACTTTAGTAGATACATTAATCTTTTTCATGTTGTAAGTATTGCTTTACTGTGTGAAGATGAAAAAGACGTATGGTGGTTAAGTTTTGTAGTATTTACAGACAACGCATGGACTCAGTTGTCGCCTACGCCATATTCTCGGTTTTCGTTTCCAGGCCTCTTTTTTTGACTTCGTTTCCTGACTTTTCTTTTTAGTAAACGTAACCCTGCTTAGGGGCTTTTTACTCTAGTATACAAACTGCAGAACACCACACAAAAATCGGCATTTTGCTGCATGCAGAGAGTCTCCCGATTGTAATATGACAGCAGGATGCTATGGAGCGCATCAGAATTAACAGTTACAAGCTGTTAATCCACCAGTTTTTTAAACCTATGTAAAAGTTCTTATACTGTTATCGCCAGCACTTTACTTATGGTTCACATGTGTTGGGTTAGAACACCACAGAATTCGGAATCCAGATAAAGGGTACAGTAGACTCTCATAACTGGGAACAGGATGTGTCGTGTATTTAGACCCTATGCAAGATTCCTGAAGTGTATTAAACATCATCAAACTGTATTTACGACATCCTCCATTCTGCTCTATGCCATCTGCTTCAGTGTGGTGTCGATTAACGAATAACTAACAGAACAACCGCTGTGTTGTGCTTAACAACGATTCTTCTGTTTGTCTACTGACGTAATGGTAAACGATGGTTCTATGTGCATACAGCTTTAATAAGTCTCTGCGACTCCGAAAATACGACGCAGAAGAGCTATTTACTGGCGGGACTTTAGTGTCACGGAATATTTTGTGTAGCATTATGTAACTCAACAGCCCGTTAGACCTGTAGTACAGTTTGTGCCTCCTACACTGCATGTCAGTACAACCTCTACGCCGTTCCGAATCCTATACATGAACCTGAGATATGAATAATTGCTTTACAAATGGCTGCTTGGTGTGTGAAACAACGCTGCAAGGTTGCGGAAATAAATATAAGGTTTATGTGTAAACTGAGGCGAGTGATAATTCCTGTGTAGTTCTCTTTATACAAACTAACATTAATTTGGATAAAATACCAACAAACTACATTTGTAATATTCAATTACAGCGAAAAGTATGATTGGGCTTAGCAGACACATCAAGTCCAGTGCAGTGACTTCACCTAAGTTGGGGTTACATTGAATTTTGGTTGCTTTGCTTTGATGTTTATAGCTTTTTCTGCTTTCAGGACCTTTAGTAAATATAATGTTGTTTGCTGAGGACAATGCGGCATTTCATTTTACATAAAAAAGCAATAATGTGTAAATTGTAAAACATTAGTGAACTTCGTAAAATTTGATTTTGTTTCAGGCTATAGCTACCTACTACAGAAGACATCTTACAGACGAAGACGTTCGTACTCAACTGGAAAATTATCCAGATTATACTGATGCACCATTTAAATGAAGTGAAGGCAGTGAAGATGAAATGTACTCCACGGAATAATAAAGCAAAATCTATTCAGGTGTGTGCAGACAGACAACCATGCAGTTCGCTTTTGAAGTATCAGCGCTAGCAGAATAGAAATGCGGAAAACACAAATCCGAAAACAATTTATTGGACTCGCCAAAACGAAACAATAACACCATCTCCAAAAGAACAACAGACTCGATCCCAGCTGCGGATCGTCACAAATATAAAATAACTAATAATAATAGAAAAGACCAGATTATTCACGGGCATAGATTACAATAAAACCATTTTACAATGTCAAGATGTTCATCGGCTATAACAAGTCCATCTGCTAGAGATCGGCCAGCCAGAAGAGGCGTCTGGCCATGGCTGCAGCTCTGTATACTGCCAAGCGGTGCGTCGGGCTAACAGCGACGTCTGGTGAATCTGTACTGCAGGCTTCGCGAATGGGTAGCGGTTCCTGGCAGCCATTGGTGGAGACCTGGTGCTGTGTTGTGTTGTGGTCGTCGGTAAATGTTTGTGTTGACAACACAAACGACATAGGTTTTCCTGATGAATATACGCCCTGTGATGTCGGCATCCGGTGTTGGTTGGACGTGAAGTGGGATGTCGATGCAGTAGGCGCCACGATGTATATAGTGGGTGGCCACAGCAACTTTCGTTCAAATTATTATGGAATTGTATCCAAAACCCAGAGAGATAGATCAAAGAATAAGGTAGGAATGCTGACACTTGTACACGATTATAATGTTATGTTAAGGTCTCTTTACGAAATAGACACAATGTCAAAAAAGAATTAATAGAGTCTGTTTTATGCAGTGGCGGATATTATCCTTGTGAATTCCTATATCTCATTTCGTGACATAAAAGGGACACTTCTATTGACTGATTTCAAACGTAGAGCTGCACTTGGTCTACTCACAATTGGAATGCAAATACCTAAAATATGGGAATGACCCAAAAAGGATCAAAATTCTCTTTCTTCACCTCCAAGGACGAGAAAGACAGCATTTTTGGTAGCGAAATACTTGCGGTTTCAGAATAGAGGATCTCACTGGCCAACATTTATCAGGTCAAGAGATAGATGTGAACTTCGCTCAAGTATAATCGTTCCACATAGACCCTATTCAGTGTGTTCAAAGGGTAATAATTTTGTCTGTTCATGAAAAAAGAAACGTCTCACCAGAAGCAATAATCTCTCGTGTACGACTATTTTGGGACTTCTCAGTCCCATAATGTACTTCGCCTGAATAATCCTGTTGGGTTTTAAAAGTTGTCTGAACATTTTATAAATTGTAATGACTTCATACCATTATTGAAATAAAATAATTCGCTGCTAATTCAGTAACAGTTTATGAAGTACTAGAGAAAAATTTTGAACTCTTATTTTACAACTGCAGTAAATAAAGGGTTAAAAGATGAGCAAGCATTATTCCACAAAAATACCGTCAGTGGCATAGTTTGTCCACCGCGATTTGGAGCTCTGTCACGCACATATCGCGGAATTTACCATTAAATTATTCCATCACGTTATTATGTACAGCCATTTTTTTGTAGAATAAGCTACAATGTAGTTAATTCATACATACTGCACATGGCATTCACATGCTACTCTGGCTCACGAAACTACACCCCGTAAGACTACATTAACTGCTTTGATATGCTCTCTATGGTTCTTCCTCAATACGCAGCAGTCATAGGACCCAGCCTGTAGCAGACAGTATTTAAGGCAAAACTCATTTCCAGCAAATTCGAATTCCTAATTCATATTTATATTTTATAAACAAATGTTGGTTTATAATCATTTACAGATAAAGATGCTACCTACTGACACCATTATTCATGGCGAACGATATAAACACACATGAAAAAAGTTTTGCGTCACCTGAGTTCAGGAACCTGTACAGAAATCTGGAATAGGCATCAACATAAACATCATTTCCACTCTTTTTATTTCTCATGAAAACCACACATTGCATGTTGTATCACCATACGGCGAGACCATCAGAGGTGGTGGTCCAGATTCCTGTACACACCGGTACCTTTAATACCCAGTAGCATGTCCTCTTGCATTGATGCATGCCTGTATTCGTCGTGGTATACTATCCACAAGTTCATCAAGGCACTGTTCGTCCAGATTGTCCCACTCCTCAACAGTAATTTGGCGTAGATCCCTCAAAGTGGGATCCATTTTCAATCTATCCCAGGCTTGTGAATGCCTCGCCAATATGCTGCCGATATGGTTGCACTATCAGTCGGAGGATGTCATTCAAGTATCGTACAGCGGTTACGGCGCCTTCCATGACCATCAGCGGCGTATATCGCGCCCCCATAATGCCACCCAAAAACAGTAAAGAACCTCCACCTTGCTGCACTCGCTGGCCAGTGTGTCTAAGGCGTTCAGCCTGACCAGGTTGCCTCCAAGCACATCTCCGACAATTGTCTGGTTGAAGGCATATGCGACACTCATCGGTCAAGAGAACGTAATGGCAATCCTGAGCGGTCCATTCGGCATATTGTTGGGCCCATCTGTACCGCACTGCATGGTTTCGTGGTTGCAAAGATGGATCTCACCATGGACGTCGGGAGTGAGTTTCGCATCATCAGACTATTTCGCACAGTTTGAGTCATAACTCGACGTCATGTGGCTGCACAAAAAGCATCATTCAAGATGGTGGCGTTGCAGTCGGGATTCCTCCGAGCCATAACCCGTACGTAGCGGTCATCCACTGCAGTAGTAGCCCTTGGGTGGCCTGAGCGAGGCATGTCATCGACAGTTCCTGTCTCTCTGTATCTCCTCCATGTCTGAACAACATCACTTTGGTTCACTCCGAGACGCCTGGACCCTTCCCTTGTTGAGAGCCCATCATGGCACAAAGTAACAATGCGGACGCGATCGAACCGCGGTACTGACCGTCCAGGCATGGCTGACTACAGGCAAGACGAGCCGAGTACCTCCTTCCAGGTGGAATGACTGGAACTGATCGGCTGCCGGACCCCTTCGTCTAATAGGTGCTGCTCATGCATGGTGGTTTACATCTTTGGGCAGGTTTAGTGACATCTCTGAACAGTCAGTGGGACTGTGTCTGTGATACAATATCCACAGTCGACGTCTATCTTCAGGAGTTCTGGGAACTGGGGTGATGCAAAACTATTTTTGATGTGTGTAGCTGCAAAAATGAAATTTATCACTGTGACTGGTGAGTCAGTCGTTAACCGAATTTTCAGAAGTCTGTAATGCAAACACAGTTTACTAAATTTTCGGTATTTTAGGCAATTCGGATACTTTATCGTATTCGGCTGCTGAGCCCATCCGTTCTCCCGCCCCCTACCCCTCCATGGCTTTGGCTCGTGGCCAGATGCGATTATGTGATGTTCCGATTCCAAAAATGGCCCTGGAGATAAGAAAGTGCTGATGCAATTATCATCTATATATGAGATGGCATTTACCTCAGCTGCAACATGACACTGTAGATAAGAAGGCGCTGATGCTGGTATCAGCGCTTCCCAGAACATACACTGCTCCACTAATAACGACATTCTGCCTCGATAATGCTTCCGCTATGTATGGTGCTGTTGGCCATTAACGTTGCAACATCATGAATACAGCATCCAACAAACATCAAACTACTATGAAGCGTACTATACGCTTGGATGTGCAGATGATTAGTATTTTTGCGCAGCCGCACAGTGTAGGCGGGAGTAACGCTATCTACATTCTGTGAGTGAGGAAAGCTCACTCTTCTTGTTTCTCAACCAGAAGCCTCATTTTAATGTGGCTTGCTTATGACAGAATCGAGTTATAGCTCATGTAAAGTCCACCCGCACACGTCGGAAATCGACAGCATCAGGACCACGGCATATCGAGACTACAGTTTATTTTTCCATATTATTGCTGCTCGTGTTGGCTGGGACGTCATGACTGCCATACGACAGTGCCTGTTCTAGGTGTGGACAGCGTGGACATTTGGCCGGGCCGCCAAATTATAGGCGCGCCTTTAGGCTGTAATTGTGAGAAGAGTAATGATGGATTAACTACTCGATAACAGAAAAATATTACTGCATGCAAACATAAAATGTAAGTTGTAGTCACGCGTGATGTTTGCTAACGCATCGGCTATCTGCACCTTCATGACGTCTCTCGCCGCACGGCCTGCTGGTGCGCGATCAGGATAGTTCGTTATTTCGTCGGCACTCCCTTCGTTGGCGTAGGTTTTCCGCTCGTTCCGAAACACCACAGTCGCAATTGTGTTGTCTATTGTTACGTATGCGGCTCGAGGTAAACGAGCGGTAGCCGTGCGCCATTAGCGGTACGGAACCCTCACAGCGCGAGTCTTGCTCGCAACTGGCCGTTGTTTCCGAAGGAAAGTACAGAATGTTTCAAAAAGAATATTCGTATTTCGAATGCATATATTTATTGAAGTTTAAGAGATACGAGTATGAAACTTCACACCCATATTTACGAACCTCTCACGTTCAGATTACAGATGTTCAATATGTCCTCCATGAGCGACACGAACAATATCGCAACGATATTCATTTTCCTCCCATACTAGGGCAAGCATGTTCTTCGTCACTGATGTTATGGCAGTATGGATCCGATTCTTCAACTCTTCCAGGTTCTGTGTACACTGCCTTGTTAAATGTTCGCTTGCAGTCACGCTCATTTGATTTCGTCATTCTTTCAGTCAAAGGATCTGCTCTCGGAGGCCCTGGTTCCTTGGGGGGCTAACTTTCCCTGTAATTTACCTTTCTGTTCCCAGAATGACATTTTAACTCTGCAGCGGAGAGATCGCTGATATGAAACTTCCTGGCAGATTAAAGCCGTGTGTCGGTCCGAGACTCGAACTCGGGAACTTGCCTTCAGTGGGCAAGTGCTCTACCGAATAAGGTACCCAAGCATGACTCAAGACCCGTCCTCAAGCTTTACTTTTCTGGTAGCATTTAAAAAAGATTCAACACAATCCATGTTTCCACTGCACACAAGAGCCGATTCCCGCACAGTAGATAGCCAGCTCCAAATGCAAAATGCCATTTGTAGAAATGATTGAACTCAAGTAGTAATGTCTACCAACATGGTTACTTGACTAGAATACAAATGAGGCGCTGAGGTTTATAAGGGCCTAAAGCACACCGCCGTCGATCCCACATTTAAATGAATGTCAGAGAAGCCAGTGATACAGCATTTTGAAAATTTTCATGTATACAATGTGGGCCTGCAGCACAGATAAACCTGACTCATCATAAGACCAACAGATTTCAGAAGCATGAGTAAACGCTACAATCGACGGTGATGTGTTTTAGGCTCTTACGATCCTCACAAGTGACACTTCACATCGTACCCCCTCAAATTTAGTGGTAAGAGGGACCAGTGGACAGTCTGTCAAACACTGAACACAGATCAAGCATGAAAACGGGGAGAAGGTGTATTGAACTGTGGAAAAAAAAGCAAAGTAGAAACAGACAACGGTCCAAGCTCAAGAAGTAGAACATGGAGCACAGACGCAGAGTAGTACCGTCGTGATTAAGCGGTGACTGAGTTGGACCACAAAACGAACAAGCCCGTGTTCAAAGCTCCATCGTGTCAAAGCTCCTCAAGATTATCAAATCCTTATGTATTTGGCCCGTAAGACAGTTACGTCACACGAGTTGTGCATGCGCGAAAGCTCCTTAACTGAAGGTGTGCTCGCGACCATGATGCCAAGTTTCACGAAGTGTATAGCAGCACTAACGCGGCACATTGAAGTGCCGTATCTTTCAGATTGCAGCAGCTATGTTACGCTTAACAGTATTCAATGAAAAGTAACCAATTAATCCGCAAGGTGCTGGAAGTTAGGATGTTTACGTGCTCTTGTGCTCTTATACAGCAGCAGCCACTATTGGTAATGCAAATTTTATTATTACAAACTGAAACAATACGGACATTTTAAATTTGTATCTTTGAAATGTTTCACAGTAATGTTTTGTTAACTCGCTCAGCAAGTAAACAGTTGTGAGTCAAAGGTAACTCTTGTTAAGTGCACTCATTTACGTACCCATTGGCGTATTTTTAAGGATAAAATTTTGGATAGAATTTACAGTTTTAAAGATATGTCGTTACTCTAGAAATATTTGAACACAATGACTCATCTGAATTTAAAAAATCACAATGGATGAACTTGAAATATCTTACTTATGAAATTTTAATGAAACCACTGCGCACTAGCACTCTCTAACCTTTCAACCGGTGTCTTCAGATCACTAACGTCGATTTTCAATAGGATTTTGTAACATGTATTGTGTTCTGAACATGTATTGCGTTCGAACATTACAAATTATCTCGAAGAGACCGATCTATTGACGCATAGCCAGCACGGATTCAGAAAACGTTCTTAAAAAACACAACTAGTTCTTTATTCACACAGAGTATCAGTGTGAATTTATCCCATATTTCTAGCTCTGCGCAAGGCTTTTGACACCGTTCCTCACAGGTAACTTCCAATCAAATTTCATATCTACTGAAGATAGCGTCAGTTGTTTGACTGGATTCGTGATTTCCTGTCAGGAGGGTCACAGTTTGTACTAACTAACGGAAAATCATCAAGTAAAACATAAATGATACGTGGCGCTCCTCATGGAAGTATTTAGAGCCCCCGCTGCTCCTTGTGTCCATAAACGAGTTAGGAGATAATCTGAGCAGCCCTCGTAAATTGTCAGCGACTGAAGCTGACACTCAGCGTCCAGTAAAGTCATTATAAGACCAAAACTAGCTGCAAAACCATTTAGACAAGATATCTTTATGGGGCGAAAAGTGGCAAAGGGCTATAAACAATAAAAAGTGTGTGGGGGAAGGTGTTCTTTAAATTTAGGTTACACGATAAATCACATAAATCTAAAGTCTGGCAATTCCACCAAACAAAAATTGGAACAATCACATGGAAAATGTAGTGGGGGAAGCGAAATAAAGACTGCATTTTATTGGCAGAACACTTAGAAAATGCAACAGATCTACTACGGAGACTACTTACACTATGTTTCTCCGTCCTCTTCAGGAGTACAGTTGCACTGCATGTGATCCCTACCAAATAGGATGGACAGAGGACACCAAAAACGTTCAAAAAGGAGCAGCTCGTTTGTACCAATATGAAAAGCGATCTGGATTGGCAATCTTCGAAACAAAGGCGTTTTTCTTTGCACCAAGATCTTTTTGCGAAATGTCAATCACGAACTTTCTCGTTGAATGCGAAAATATTTTGTTGACGTACACATTTATAGGTAGAAATGATCATCGTAATAAAATAAGTGAAATCAGAATTCGTACAAAAATACTTCGATGTTAGTTTTTTCCGCGTGCCGTTCGGGAGTGGAACGGTAGAGAAAGTGTCTGAAGATGGTTTGATGAACCCTCTGCCAGGCACTTAAATTTGAATGCAAGTAACCGTGTAGCTAGTTCGGTGAACCCTCCGCAGGCGTAGAATGTAAATTGCAGAGTACTCATTTAACCTTAGATACAGGTGTACTCCAAAACCCGTCATGGACCACCATTAGTCTATTCACACATTATCCTTTCTTCCAGGAGTGCTAGTCTTACAAGTGTCGCAGAAGAACTTCTGTGAAATTTGGAAGGTAGGAACGAGGTACTGGCAGAAGTAGAGCTCTGAGGAAGGTCCGTGAGTCGTGGTGGTGTAGCTCGGCCTGTGGAGTACTTACCTGCGAAAGCCAAAGGTCTCGTCACATAGTTTTAATCTACCAGAAAGTTTCCAGAAAAGAAAACAACGAGAATGCACAACACAAAGCAGTGCGTTATACACAAAGCGATCGGTAACATCCACAGTACAAGTTTGCTAGGTTCTCTCTACCCTCCCCCCTCCCACCACCTAAAACTGTCACATTAAAGTGTCCGCTTTATACACAATGCTTCATCAGCGAGGCGACTGACTTTATGAAAGTAGGTGGTTGTGCGGCTTCAAAGGCCTACTCCGCCCCCAAGTACGGCATACGTTGAATTATAATAATTACAAACACAAGTATCTTTTCTTTATCGATGAAGACCCGATAGTCGCTGCTGCAACTGTGTTTTTCCTGGGCTGTTAACACACACGGACAGAGTGTTTGCGTCGTTGGCAGCTGAATTGGATTTTCTGCACGTCGTCTGCCTTTTACATACCATTGTTGTGTGGCTCACTGGTCGGCACGTAGTTCAACGCGTTGGACGCAGGTACATGTACTGTTACATTTAAACAAATGAAATGTGCTGTGCAACACTACATAGTGTATTCTAATAACTTCGGTTCATTAAATGTGAGCATAAAAGTGACAGACCTTGTTTTTAATTTGTCACACAGTAATCCCATTCCAGTTGCAGTTCTTTGATGTCAACATTCTTTGTATCCTCGCAACTGAGTACGTTTTACTGTTATTCAGAGTCATGAATGTCGAAGCAGTTACGACATATTTTACCAACATTTGCTGTAAAGGGAACTCACATCTGGAGCCGAGCCCCCCGTCCCCCCAATAGCTCTCAGTGAAAGGAAAACATATAGTGTAGTCAGGTTTTTAACATTGTCGGAACTAGAACTTTTTTATGGCTATTTAGAAGTCGTCAATCGTCTTATAAAATACACTCCTGGAAATGGAAAAAAGAACACATTGACACCGGTGTGTCAGACCCACCATACTTGCTCCGGACACTGCGAGAGGGCTGTACAAGCAATGACCACACGCACGGCACAGCGGACACACCAGGAACCGCGGTGTTGGCCGTCGAATGGCGCTAGCTGCGCAGCATTTGTGCACCGCCGCCGTCAGTGTCAGCCAGTTTGCCGTGGCATACGGAGCTCCATCGCAGTCTTTAACACTGGTAGCATGCCGCGACAGCGTGGACGTGAACCGTATGTGCAGTTGACGGACTTTGAGCGAGGGCGTATAGTGGGCATGCGGGAGGCCGGGTGGACGTACCGCCGAATTGCTCAACACGTGGGGCGTGAGGTCTCCACAGTACATCGATGTTGTCGCCAGTGGTCGGCGGAAGGTGCACGTGCCCGTCGACCTGGGACCGGACCGCAGCGACGCACGGATGCACGCCAAGACCGTAGGATCCTACGCAGTGCCGTAGGGAACCGCACCGCCACTTCCCAGCAAATTAGGGACACTGTTGCTCCTGGGGTATCGGCGAGGACCATTCGCAACCGTCTCCATGAAGCTGGGCTACGGTCCCGCACACCGTTAGGCCGTCTTCCGCTCACGCCCCAACATCGTGCAGCCCGCCTCCAGTGGTGTCGCGACAGGCGTGAATGGAGGGACGAATGGAGACGTGTCGTCTTCAGCGATGAGAGTCGCTTCTGCCTTGGTGCCAATGATGGTCGTATGCGTTTTTGGCGCCGTGCAGGTGAGCGCCACAATCAGGACTGCATACGACCGAGGCACACAGGGCCAACACCCGGCATCATGGTGTGGGGAGCGATCTCCTACACTGGCCGTACACCACTGGTGATCGTCGAGGGGACACTGAATAGTGCACGGTACATCCAAACCGTCATCGAACTCATCGTTCTACCATTCCTAGACCGGCAAGGGAACTTGCTGTTCCAACAGGACAATGCACGTCCGCATGTATCCCGTGCCACCCAACGTGCTCTAGAAGGTGTAAGTCAACTACCCTGGGCAGCTTGATCTCCTGATCTGTCCCACATTGAGCATGTTTGGGACTGGATGAAGCGTCGTCTCACGCGGTCTGCACGTCCAGCACGAACGCTGGTCCAACTGAGGCGCCAGGTGGAAATGGCATGGCAAGCCGTTCCACAGGACTACATCCAGCATCTCTACGATCGTCTCCATGGGAGAATAGCAGCCTGCATTGCTGCGAAAGGTGGATATACACTGTACTAGTGCCGACATTGTGCATGCTCTGTTGCCTGTGTCTATGTGCCAGTGGTTCTGTCAGTGTGATCATGTGATGTATCTGACCCCAGGAATGTGTCAATAAAGTTTCCCCTTCCTGGGACAATGAATTCACGGTGTTCTTATTTCAATTTCCAGGAGTGTATTAAAAATACTCCGTACTCCCAACTTCCAGATCTTTCCTCCCCCCCACCCTACAAACTATAGTATGGACATACTTGCTTGTTGTAGCTGTCTGAAGTACATTGTTAGCCCGCTCGTTCGCCAGAACATTTCCTTCATGACATTCACTGGGTAAACTGAAGAATCATGTATTATATGTGATCTAATAACGGTCAGCCGGAGTGGCCGTGCGGTTCTAGGCGCTGCAGTCTGGAGCCGAGCGACCGCTACGGTCGCAGGTTCGAATCCTGCCTCGGGCATGGATGTGTATGATGTCCTTAGGTTAGTTAGGTTTAATTGGTTCTACGTTCTAGGCGACTGATGACCTCAGAAGTTAAGTCGCATAGTGCTCAGAGCCATTTGAACCATTTGATCTAATAACAAGATGGACGGTCCTTCTGATCTGATGCCCACTGGGTGATTAATTTATGAATGTGAATAGCCTACCCCCATGAACCATGGACCTTGCCTACAGGAAAATTAAAAAGACCTTTGGAGAAAAGAGAGCCACTTGTATGAATATCAAGAGCTCAGATGGAAACCAAGTTCTAAGCAAAGAAGGGAAAGCAGAAAGGTGGAAGGAGTATATAGAGGGTCCATACAAGTGCGATGTACTTGAGGACAATATTCTGGAAATTGAAGAGGATGTAGATGAAGATGAAATGGGAGACACGATACTGCGTGAAGAGTTTGACAGAGCACTGAAAGACCTGAGTCGAAACAAGACCCCGGGAGTAGACAACATTCCATTGGAACTACTGACGGCCTTGGGAGAGCCAGTCGTGACAAAATTCTACCATCTGGTGAGCAAGATGTATGAGACAGGCGAAATACCCTCAGACTTCAAGAATAATATAATAATTCCAGTCCCAAAGAAAGCAGGTGTTGACAGATGTGAAAATTACCGAACTATCAGTTTAATAAGTCACAGTTGCAAAATATTAACCCGAATTCTTTTCAGACGAATGGAAAAACTGGTAGAAGTCGGCCTCGGGGAAGATCAGTTTGTATTCCGCAGAAATGTAGGTACAGGTGAGGCAATACTGACCCTACGACGTATCTTAGAAAATAGATTAAGAAAAGGCAAACCTACGTTTCTAACATTTGTAGACTTAGAGAAAGCTTTCGACAGTGATGACTGGAATACTCTCTTTCAAGTTCTAAAGATGGCAGGGGTAAAATACAGGGAGCGAAAGGCTGTTTACAATTTGTACAGAAACCAGATGGCAGTTATAAGAGTCGAGGGGCATGAAAGGGAAGCAGTGGTTGGGAAGGGAGTGAGATAGGGTTGTAGCCTGTCCCCGATGTTATTCAATATGTATATTCAGTAAGCAGTAAAGGAAACAAAAGAAAAATTCGGAGTAGGTATTAAAATCCATGGAGAAGAAATAAAAATGTTAAGGTTCACCGATGACATTGTAATTCTGTCAGAGACAGGAAAGGAATTGGAAGAGCAATTGAACGGAATGGACAGTGTCTTGAAAGGAGGATATAAGATGAACATCAACAAAAGCAAAACGAGGATAATGGAATGTAGTCGAATTTAACGGGGTGATGCTGAGGGCATTAGATTAGGAAATGAGACGCTTGAAGCAGTAAATGAGTTTTGCTATTTGGGGAGCAAAATTTGATGATGGTCGAAGTAGAGAGGATATAAAATGTAGACTGGTAATGGCAAGAAAGGCGTTTCTGACGAAGAGAAATTTGTTAACATCGAGTATAGATTTAGGTGTCAGGAAGTCTTTTCTGAATGTATGGAGAGCTGCATCAAGCCAGTCTCAGGACTGAAGACAACAACAACATGTCAATAGGAGCGTTTCACGTACAACTAGTCTAGTATAAAGTAAACATGGGCAGGAGTATCAGAAAATAGACACATTTCAGTTGATGGAACATCTCTTCAGTTTTCTATTCGTAATACGCCCCGTGGTGTAGTTGCAGAACGCACAACATGAGGACAGAACATGATGTGTAATGGGGCTAGGGGCACGTTTTGTGACCATATACTTCCTCAGTTTAAGTCACGGTAAAAACTACGACAGACACATTCCGTGAGACAGGCCGCTTATGTAGTGAGAAAAAAGCAGGCCAGCTGGACCTTAAGCAGATAAGGTAGAACGAGTGGGGGAATCATTCGTCAGGGTACCGAAAAATGCACGACACGTGCGAGCAGAGAACTTCAGATAGCAATCCACCTGTCTGGGATATTCGGCGCAAACGTCTCCGTGTAAAACCATATCGGCTGCAGTTATTACATGCTCTGACTATCCGTGACAATCGATGGCTTTTGCAGTGCCTATTGGAGGAAGACGGTTTTTCACAGAAGTTCGGTTTCAATGAAGCAGCCACGTATCACGTGCCAGGAAAGGTGAATCGTCATTACGTGCGTGTTCGGAACAAGGAACATCAACACGAGGTTGTAGAGCACATTCGTAATTGACATAAAGCTGACGTCTTTTGTTTCACGCCCTCTTCAAAAGATTATGGGCCATTTTTCTGTGAGGAGAAAATTGTGGGTAGTTTCGTGACTGGAGCTGCAAGTGAGGATAATTAATGCGGTTACTTATGTCCAATGTGACATCTTGGTACATACGTGCCAAGAGTTTGACTATCGAATTGACATTACCGCATCACCAGTGGTGCCCATATTGGTCATTATAATGGAAGTTAAAATCTTGGAGAGTTGTTCTGTCCATTCATGGGCCTGTTTTCTGTATATCTTGTAGTTTTCACACAGTTGTCTTCTGAAACTCCAGAGCTCTATGGGATTAACTCTGTATTTCGTCCACAAGAAAGCAGTGAGGAACACTATCGATGTCAATAGCTAATGTTCCACTCAGAAACACCGTGGCTGACCACAGCTGCTCTTGACGTACCTGGCTCTTGTTGATGACCTTGATGGCCCAGGACATGCGAGTGAGGCGAGCGCGTGCCTGCACGACCACCCCGTATCGTCCACGGCCGAGTTCGTCTCCGAAATCGTAGATACGGCGCAGCTGTTCGTCGTCGCTGACCCTCACGATCAGCATCGGCCGCTCCTTCAGCCGGGTGCCACCGCCGCCCCGTCTGTCCTGAAACAAAAATAGAGCACAACTGTAAAGTCTCATTTCCTTCAGAAATGTGGGAAACGAAGGAGGAACGGCAAATAACAGTTGTAGTGAGGGTGAATTATACCGCCACAGATCACCTGCATTAAAATTTTGATTAATTATTTAGTTAAGAATTCTCATAAATTGATGAAATGATTTCACAGTCAGTTGAAAGAACTAGAATTCAGTCAGCCATACTATCGCGATTCTGAAGAACTGGAGAACTATTTGCCCAGTTTCTGGATAGTTATCACACGACATCAAATTTTTTAAGAAATTAACTAGGATGGCAAACAAATGATAAGTAAATCTTTGTCCTTCTTGAACGACCCAGGACACGCCCAAGACGACCGTTGCACGGAGTGATTTTCTGGCAGTCTCCACAAAGAAAATGACACCGGGCTCCCTAGCAATTACCACCGATCTGTTTTATTTCTTTCCTTTGTGTGGTCCAACCTCAGAGAGATGACACCAACCCTCTTCCCATATAAGACGACTAGGGTGCCACCTCTTACAACTCAGCATTTTTGTTGCCAGCAGGAGGCGGCGGAGGGAATGAGTTCTTAAGTCACTCTTCCCAAACTGAAGTCATAAAAGTAAGAATGTAATTTGGTTCTCTCTCATTTTTTCATTAGCCTCTACTGGCTCCGATCTACACACTTGATTTCATCACTGGAAGTTTTCACTAGACGAGAAATTAACACAGTACTGGACACCAATCCTTAGTATACCGAAACAGCAAGAGTACTAGAAGCGATCGTTGGTTTTAAATAGCAGTGGACTCCGATTTACCACGTACGTGCTTCAGAGGGCACTGCTCCAGAGAATACAAGCCAGGTTTTAGCCGTGACTACAAATGCTTATGAGGTAATATTGACGCCGGTTACCAGGTTCCCTTCAACATCGTAATTCTGTCTGCGCAACCTTTAGCCAATGGGAATCCCCTTCCTAATGTGGCTAGTTGTTTGATTTTTTCCGAGAAGTACTTCTGCTGCTGAGTGTTCATATTTACTGTGCCGAATCTAACCCTAGTTCACTGATAGTATCTAGTGTAACATGGGTAGCTGTTGAATATTCTTATTAATTCCTAAACACCCTATGATGTCGAAAGAAGAGGTTGTAGCTGACCGGTGTCACGCTAGGCAGTAATAAAGCAGTGGATGATTCGTTATCTGATTGTCAAACTGTAGTTTCCGCTCTTCGTTTTTGTGTCCATATGTAGTGTCAGTTTTATAAAAGCAAGTAATTTATTAAGCTCCAAAAGCACGATTCAGATACGAAGTCTAGATTGCCCTTGTATCAACGCCACGTTGACTGATAAGAAGAATCGAATAACCTATCCCATTTTTCTTGAATTATGACTGATCCTGAGAGAATCAAGCTAATTCATTTCCTCTCGTACCAGAGAGAAGTGGTCTTATGAAACCACATGCTCACACAATATGCGGATTGCTCATTCCTCTACATGTTTTGGGTTAAGAAGGAAGTTTCTGCTGCAATTGTCCTACCGGTCATCAACATGAAGGGCGTTCCCAAAACTGCAACCACAGATTAAAACGTGCAAAAACTGCATTATTTGACGAGCAACGATTAAAGGTTTATCATATAACTGACACCATAGGTAGGACCTAACTCAGAAACGACTCAGTACATGATAATACAACTGTGAGAACGCTTTGTGCAAAATGTCGATGAAAAAACGTACTTCTCTCCTATGACACAAACGTTTTAAAAACGGTCGAACTAATTTTGTGTGCCTGTTTATTACTATATCTGAAAATACAGACCAGGAACGGAATATCGTTCAATAGCTGAGTCAAAGAAGACCACATCGGGTAGACTGGGGGAAAAATTGTGTAGTCGGATATTTTTACACCGTGGAAGAAGGGGGCCGTGGATGGGTGGTGGGGGAGTGTCAGGAACAACATTCGAAAGATCCTGATCGCCGGGATGTGAGCTGGGGGTTGGGGGTGGTGATGTGGTTGAGGGGTTGAAAGGTCACTTTTTTGCTTCCCTTGACTATCTAGAAAACCGCGGTTTCAAGCGAAAATGTGTAGCAACACAAAATTAAACTACATTAAATTTTCTACAAAATAAGTACTATTCATTTTTTGCTGGGACTAATAGTTCCCGCATTGCAGAGTGCGAAAAAATCGCAGATAACTAAAAACAGTGTTTTAATAGTGTAAACTGACTTTAATGGTTAACTGAAGCAGGTTAAGAACAAATATTAAATCTGTTTACCACGTGTAAGCGCAGGTGAACCATATAGAAAAGTAAATTGTGTGGTGGGGACGTAACAGGGTGGAAAGTCGGGGTGGAGATTAGAAGCGTGAGGGAAGGTGGGTTGCCGGATTGTGGTCATGCACTTCCCTCCTTCAGAGGTCTGCAAACTGAAGAGCTCTGTTCAACTACATCACGGAAAGCAACTACAGGGAGTTTCACAAATTTATATCGACCCTTCTGTACCTCGCCTTATGAATCACTGGAAACGCAGTGTGCAGACATGCCCGGTAGTGTTTATTTTCCACAAAGTGCGTTAACATTACATGGAATACAGAAATGCATTACCAATAATACCAACGCTATGAAACACGTAAGGACAGAATCCACGTAAATCTCTGCACACTGTTCTACACAGTTAGAGGGGAAGCAGATTCTGCCGGCCGGAGTGGCCGAGCGGTTCTAGGCGCTACAGTATGAACTGCGCGACCCCTACGGTCGCATGTTCGAATCCTGCCTCGGGCATGGATGTGTGTGATGTCCTTAGGTTAGTTAGGTTTAAGTAGTTCTAAGTTATAGGGGACTGATGACCTCAGAAGTTAAGTCCCATAGTGCTCAGAGCCACTTGAACCATTTGAAACAGATTCTTAGTCATCCTGTACAGCAATGTAGTGTTTTTCCAAGAAAGGCAAATTCCCTAGCGCTGCTCGGATGTCAGTTTACAGACTACATCTCCACGGAATTTCCTGTCCAGTTCTCTTTTGCAATGTTACTGCACTTCTATCACCTTTAATTATGTTACTGGTAGAATGCGTAAATCTCTTGGCGTTTGTAGAATTGGATGCGCCGAGTTGGGCAGCTTACTACTTTTCAACAGTATCATGTTGCAAGTTGGGTGTCAATATGTCTGATGGAATATGACTAACCATGTCCAAATCCGTGTTGCATTGCTTGACTGATGTAATATCTGAAGTTCCGTAACACTTATGTCACCTATTCTCTTTATGGAAAGAGCCAATTTAAGCGTCTGATCGTCTTCAGATGTTGGGAGAAATGAGGCTGGAGTGATGCATTTGATATCTTGCATGCTGCGAAAAGCATCCCAGCTATTGATAGTAGAGGCAATGAAATCGGCATTGTCAAATATACAGGGTGGTATATTGATAGTGACCGGGCCAAATATCTCACGAAATAAGCATCAAACGAAAAAAATACAAAGAACGAAACTCGTCTAGCTTGAAGGGGGAAACCAGATGGCGATATCGTTGGCCCGCTAGATGGCGCTGCCATTGGTTAAACGGATATCAACTGCGTTTTCTTAAATAGGAACCCCCATTTTTTATTACATATTCGTGTAGTATGTAAAGAAATATAAATGTTTTAGTTGGAGCACTTTTTTCGCTTTGTGATATATGGCGCTGTAATAATCACAAACGTATGAGTACGTGGTATCACGTAACATTCCGCCAGTGCGGACGGCATTTGCTTCGTGATGCATTACCCGTGTTAAAATGGATCGTTTACCAATTGCGGGAAAGGTCGATATCGTGTTGATGTATGGCTATTGTGATCAAAATGCCATCGGGCGTGTGCTATGTATGCTGCTCGGTATCCTGGACGACATCATCCAAGTGTCCGAACTGTTCGCCGGATAGTTACGTTATTTAAGGAAACAGGAAGTGTTCAGCCACATGTGAAACGTCAACCACGACCTGCAACAAATGATGATTCCCAAGTAGGTGTTTTAGCTGCTGTCGCGGCTAATCCGCACATCAGTAGCAGATAAATTGCGCGAGAATCGGGAATTTCAAAAACGTCGTGTTGAGAATGCTACATCAACATCGATTGCACCCGTACCATATTTCTATGCACCAGGAATTGCATGGCGACGACTTTGAACGTCGTGTAAAGTTCTGCCACTGGGCACAAGAGAAATTACGGGACGATGACAGATATTTTGCACGCGTTCTATTCAGCGACGAAGCGTCATTCACCAACAGCGGTAACGTAAACCGGAATAATATGCACTATTGGCCAAAGGAAAATCCACGATGGCTGCAACAAGTGGAACATCAGCGACCTTGGCGTGTTAATGTATGGTGCGGCATTGTGGGAGGAAGGATAATTGGCCCCCATTTTATCGATGGCAATCTAAATGTATGCTGATTTCCTACGTAATGTTCTACCGATGTTACTACAAGATGTTTCACTGCATGACAGAATGGCGATGTACTTCCAACATGATGGATGTGCAGCACATAGCTCGCGTGCGGTTGAAGCGGTATTGAATGGCACATTTCATGACAGGTGGATTGGTCGTCGAAGCACCCTACCATGGCCCGCACGTTCACCGGATCTGACGTCCCCGGATTTCTTTCTGTGGGGAAAGTTGAAGGATATTTGCTATCGTGATCCACCGACAACGCCTGACAACATGTGTCAGCGCATTGTCAGTGCTTGTGCGAACATTACGGAAGGCGAACTACTCGCTGTTGAGAGGAATGTCGTTACACGTATTGCCAAATCCATTGAGATTGACGGAGATCATTTTGAACATTTATTGAATTAATGTAGTATTTACAGATAATCACGCTGTAACATCATGCGTTCTCAGAAATGATAAGTTCACAAAGATACTTGTATCACATTGGAACAACCGAAATAAAATGTTCAGACGTACCTATGTTCTGTACATTAATTTAAAAAATCTCCCTGTTACCAACTGTTCGTCTAAAATTGTGAGCCATACGTTTTTGACTATTACAGAGCCATCTATCACAAAACGAAAAAATGGTCCAACTAAAACATTCACATTTCTTTACGTACTACACGAATATGTAATAAAATATGGGGGTTCCTATTAAAAAAAAAAAACTCATTTGATATCCGTTTCAACTATGGCAGCGCCATCTAGAAGGCCAACCATAGCGCCATCTGGTTTCCCCCTTAGAACTATACAAGTTTCGTTCTATGTAGTTTTTTCAAGTTTGATGCTGATTTCGTGAGGTATTTGGTCCGGTCACGAACAATGGACCACCCTGTGTATTGAAAGTATGTTGCACTTGGGGCAGGCTCTTCAATGTGGTAGAGAACTTGCAACTCCAACTGTTAAGCTTTTTTATGTAATAGCTCATTTAATAGCTGCAAATAAATACTCATTTAGTACCTTAGAATAAGGTACCTATATAAACACGAGCTCAGTGAAGTTATCTTGTCTAATCGCATGAGCGAACTGCACAGAAATTGCTGGGGAGAAATAGTGTGTCTGTAAACTGAAAAGAGAGCAGTGTTCGTGGCGGGAGCAGCTCCCTTTCCCGGAAAAACGCTACAGCTGCCATACAGATTGACTAAGAACCAGTTTCCCCTAGAGCTGCGTAGAACAGTGTGCAGAGTTTTACGTAGATGCTCGTTTCTTTGCATTCGTATTATTTGTAATTCATATCTGTGTTCCACGTAGTGTTGACACACGTTGTGGGAAATAGACATCCCCGAGCATGTCTGCACACTGCATCCCCAGTGATTCATTAAGTTAGTTGCAAAAGGGTCAGTATAACTTTGTGAAATACTCTGTGCTCTCTTATTATGACGTACTTCGATAGAGAGAGTGTGGAATCGTCTGCACACTCTTCAGTTTGCATACCTATGAAGGATGAAAATGTGTGACCACAATCCGGAAACTTACCGTTACTCATGCTCCTAACCTAAACTCCCAACATTCTAACCTTTATACCACCACAACACAATTTAACCCTTGATACGGATCTTCTGACAGCCTTGGGAGAGCCAGGCTTAACACAACTCTACCATATAGTGAGCAAGATGTATAAGACGGGCGAAATACCCTCAGACTTCAGGAAGAATATAATGCTTACAATCACAAAGAAAGCAGGTGTTGAAAGTTTAATAATCCACGCCTGCAAAATACTGACACGAATTCTTTACAGACGAAAGGAAAAACTGGTAGAAGCCGACCTCGGGGAAGATCAATTTGGATTCCGTAGAAATGTTGGAACACGTGAGGCAATACCGACGCTACGACTTATCTTAGAAAATAGATTAAGGAAAGGCAAACCTACGTTTCTAGCATTTGTAGACTTAGAGAAAGCTTTTGACAATGGTGACTGGAATACTCTCTTTCAAATTCTGAAGGTGGCCGGGGTAAAATACAGGGAGCGAAAGGCTATTTACAATTTGTACAGAAGCCAGAAGGCAGTTATAAGGGTCGAGGGGCATGAAAGTGAAGCAGTGGTTGGGAAGGGAGTGAGATAGGGTTGTAGCCTATACCCGATGGTTATTCAATCTGTATATTGAGCGAGCAGTAAAGGAAACAAAAGAAAAATTTGTGGTAGGAATTAAAATCCATGGAGAAGAAATAAAAACTTTGAGGTTCGCCGATGACATTGTAATTCTGTCAGAGACAGCAAAAGACTTGGAAGAGCAGTTGAACGGAATGGATAGTGTCTTGAAAGGAAGATATAAGATGAACATCAACAAAAGCAAAACGAGGGTAATGGAATGTAGTCGAATTAAATCGGGCGATGATGCGAGAATTAGATTAGGAAATGAGACGCTTAAAGTAGTATATGAGTTTTGCTATTTGGGGAGCAAAATAACTGATGATGGTCAAAGTAGAGAGGATACAAAATGTAGACTGGTAATGGCAAGAAAGGCGTTTCTGAAGAAGGGAAATTTGTTAACATCGAGTATAGATTTAAATGTCAGGAAGTCGTTTCTGAAAGTATTTGTATGGAGTGTAGCCATGTATGGAAGTGAAACATGTACGCTAAATAGTTTAGACAAGAAGAGAATAGAAGCTTTCGAAATGTGGTGTTACAGAAGAATGCTGAAGGTTAGAATTGGAGAGAGGAGAAATTTGCGGCACAACTTGACTAGAAGAAGGGATCAGTTGGTGGAGCATATTCTGAGGCATCAAGGGATCACCAATTTGGTATTGGAGGGCAGCGTGGAGGGTAAAAATTGTAGAGGGCGACCAAGAGATGAATACACTAAACAGATTCAGAAGGAGGTAGGTTGCAGTAGGTACTGGGAGATGATGAAGCTCGCACAGGATACTGTAGCATGGAGAGCTGCATCAAATCAGTCTCTGGACTGAAGACCACAACAACAGCAAACGGATCTTCTGTACTTAGATGTGGTACACACATCTTAATCCGCTGCTTTTAACAATAAACGTCAATTTTATACCTATAAAAAACTGTTTTTAATAATCTACTGTTTTTTCATCCCTTGAACCACGGAAACTATTAATTCTAGAGAAAAAATGAATGGAACCTTCTCTGTAGATTTAATGCCCTGGAAAACGTTTTCGCTAGAACTCATGGTTTTCGAGATCCTCAAAAAGAAATAAAATAGTGTACCTTTAGATGGCTCCCCCTCCCACCCCTTCCCCACCGCCCTCATGCTCACACCCACCAGCACGATTTTTAGTCTGTTGTTGATGACATCATTGTACAAAAATTTGTGAGTACACGAATATTCCCCCTGTTTTCCTTCGTTGACTAGATTACGAGCGTAGTCAGTGTAATCTGGTGATCCCGCATCAACAATCGGCGAAGAAAGCTAAAGGCTTCTGGGGAGACTTATCAATGTTTTGCGATGTGTAAAAAATTGGAGCTGACTTGTTGAGAGCAGCATTGTTAGCAGCCTAATAGTTAACATTAATGCAGAAACATTTCTATTTAATTACTATGGAAACATTTATTTTTTCTTTAAAGTAACGTGACGGAACTACATTTCATTTTACAAAAAAATTTAAAAAAAGCTTATAAGTTCCTTCTCTATTGTGGTTTTTCGAGTCTTTCTGCTGTGAGTTGTTTATTGTCTGGCTGTCAACTGCCAAGGAAAATTTCTAGAAACTTATTTAAATATTCATCAGTTAGTTCAGATCGATATTTAAACGAACTTGAGTGCTGAGAACAGCGATTCACTCACATATGGTGCCAAATACTGAGGAGTCTTGAAGCAAACTCATATTTACCAGGAGGTGTTATTCTACTGGAAATTTCTTTCACAATTCAATAGTTGAACACTCACATCATTATCAGTCCTTCGTTTCTTTGTAGTTCCAGTAGCCTAATCTTTACAGATACTGAATCCTTTATAAATGTAGGTGAAACGGGATAACCATTCCCTACATCAACCACAAACAGACTATCCAGAAATGTAAAGTAAGATTTAAGTGTGTTCAATGATTAAATCTACTATTCGTTTCTTCAGTCAAGTCAGACTTTAAATATGCCCTAAGGGAAAAAAATACGTGACACACCACGAAGGAGTTATCCGAATGGGTCGGGAATCGGCATGTAAAGTTTTTAATGACTTCAAATTCGGGAATCGGTAGATGTAATGTACATGTACAAATAAACAAATGTTACCATTTCACAAAAATTCGATAGTTTATTCAAGAGAAAATGCTTCTCAAACTGACCAAATTGATAACGCTTTGTTCCACCTCTGGCCCTTGTGCAAGAATTAATTCCAAGCATTGATTTATAAAGCTGTTGAATGCCCTCCTTAGGGTTATCGAGCCAAATTCTGTCCAATTGGCGCCTTAAATCGTCAAAATAGCGAGGTGGTCGGGGACCCTACCCGTAATGTTCCAACGTTCGCAGTTGTGGAGATCTCTGGGGACCTTCCTGCCCAAGATAGGGTTTGGCAAGTACGAAGACAAGCAGTAGAAACTGTCGCCGTGTGCGGGCAGGCATTATCCTGCTAAACTGTAAGCCCAGAATGGCTTGCTATAAAGGGCAACAAAATGGGGCGTAGAATACAGTCGATGTAATGCTGTGCTGTAAGGGTACCACAGAAGGCAACCAAAGGGGTCATAGTATGAAAAGAAATGGCGCTCTAGGTCATCCCTCCTGGTTATCGGGCAGTATGGCAGGCGACAGGTTTGTATCCCACTGCTGCCCAGGGCGTCTCCAGACACATCTTTTCTGCTCATCGGTGTTCAGTTCGAAGCGGGACTCATCACTGAAGACAATTCTACTCCAGTCAATGAGATTCCAGGCCGAAGACATGTCAGGAGACGCCCCGGACAGCAGTCGGATTCCAACCCGACTGTCGGCCAGACAACCATGAGTCATGATCTGAGGTGACACTTCTCTTTATAGAAGGAGCCGTTTGGTTTTCATCCGCGGTACCCTTACAACACAACGGTACGTTGACGACATTCTACGCCTCGTTTTGTTTCCCTTCATGGCAAGCCATCCTAGGCCTACACTTCAACAAGATAATGCCTGCTCGCACACGGCGAGAATTTCTTCTGTTAGTCTTCGTGTTTGCCAAACCTTACCTTGGCCAGCAAGGTCGCCAATATCTCCCCAATTGAGAACATTTGGAGCACTATGGGAAGAGCCTTTCAACCAGCTCGGGATTTTGACGATCTAACGCGCCAATTGGACAGAATTTGGCACCGTACCTCACAGCAGGGCATCCAACAACTCTATCAATCAACGCCAAGCCGAACAACTGCTAAATAAAGGCCAGAGGTGGACCAATGCGTTATTAACTTGCTCAGTTTGTGAATCTCTCTATCTTGAATAAATCATCGAATTTTTCTGAAATTGTGATCATTTGTTGGTCTGTACATTTACATCACATCGTGGCCTTGTACAGGGCTTAAAGTCGATTTGAGCCGCACTAGATTGAGGCAAGAGCCGCACGCGGCTCGCTAGCCACATTGTGGGCAACCCTCCAGTAGACAATTATGAAGGAGAAACGTCCTAGAAATGTACGTATTCACTGTTCTCAATAGTTTCCAAGACACAAGTATTTCAAGCTTTGATTCAACTCTTCAGATTTGACAGCTTAACATACACATCCGTAGACTTCAAATCACAGTCTGTATTTCTAACATTTCTCCATTTACGAGCTCGTTGCAGGTTTCTTCTTTTAGAGTAATTATTGATACAAGAAAATTTTCGGCCATAAAATGATGTAGGAGCAGCGCAATTGTCTCATAGCTTAAGATGGTAAAATATGAAGAAAAACAGGAATCCAAATTCCGAAAGAGACTGAATTCCATTGCCATGTGAGATGCAATCTGAACGTATCAAGAATTACACTTACAGAATTCCAACACTGTTATGGCGTAAAGGATCAGTAACTCAATTAAGTTACTGCTTATTTAGTTTTCGGTGACAGTTGCATATAAAAACTTTACTGGTGACTAGTTTCGAACGCTTGCGTTCATTTTTCAAACTATTGACTGCATCTCAAACACTTCATTGTAATATAATTCTAGCGGAACAACCGAAAAACTTGTTCATACACCAGGGCAAAATAACAGATAGCTGTTATGATGATCTGTTGTATGAACGAGCCTTTCGAATGTTACGCTGGAATTATATTGCAGTTAGGTATTAGAAATTAAATTAATGGTTTGAAAATGAACGACAGCGTTCGAAATTAGTCACCACTAAATTTTACATGCAATTATTCCGGAAAACTGAACAACAAATTACGCGTACGTTGCAGCACCCAAACGATATAATTAACCATATTAGCCTACCTGCCGAAAGTAATTCATGTTTTGCTTAAATTCATTGTGAAGTGTAATTGTTACATCCACGTATACATGAAGAGTAATCGTTTATTTTGCGTATAGGACTACCTGATTAGACTGTACATTTGACGAACGACATACTGAGCAAATCACCGAGAGAAACCTTACAAGAACTCTAATCATGCCGCAACTGAACTGAGCCATAACTGAATTATGTTTGTACGCAAAACTATGGCGAGCTAGTTCACAAATACGTCAATTCTTCAGTAAAAAAAAATCTATTCATAATTAGGCTACCGTGCACTCTGCCTTGCCGCGAGTCACAACTCTTCCGAATTCAGCTACTTCACAGATATGAGTTTTCTTATTACGGAAGCAATGATAGGACATGAACTTACAGACCAACAAGAAGTAGGAAAAAGCTGATTATTGCACTACAACTTTCGGTCTTTGCTTTCTGTAACATATGACATCTGCATTATTATTAACACATCAAGAAAATCAACTCGAGGAACTGTTTGCTTAGTGGCACTTCTGAACGGCATCAAATATATCTGTGGACGAGAAACACAGTAATATTTTGCTGTGTTTAGGTGAACATTTAACTAACAACTTAAAACATAAACCTGGTGCCATAGGACGGTGTATTAAAGGCTAACGTACAATTTAAGTCATACAAAAGTATTTATGATTCTTACCGTCTCCTCTTCATTATCATAAAGAAGTGTGTTCATTACGACACCCAACGTATTAAGTAAAGTTTGTAAAAATTATAATGAAATTGACGGACTGCTTGGTTCACTGACGCGCCGTTAATACACGTCAAGCATTTACTCATTGCCAAGGCCACAACAGATACAGGTATTTTGTAATCCTATTACACGAAGAAAATCGTTGTCTCAAAAATACGAAATATATTATGGAGCGTAGTACTATTGCACTAAAACAATCGGTGCTTCAAAAAAAATTACAAAATGTATTATGAAGCATGCCCGAAAGATTCGACAGTAGAAACACTGCCCTAATAATCTAGTCGCCAAAGTAACTGATACTTTGGTCAGAGATAGTTTTGCGATAATGTTTATGTATATATCTATCAGTAAGCAATGATGTTTCTTCACAAAGAACCATGGAGACCTACGTGCAATGAACGGTCAGTATTCAAATCGCTAAGGTTGCATCAGTAACTAAGTTGATCCTGTATTATTTATTTATTTAGTCATTAGCATTGCACGTTAAAGTCCAAAACCAAAAATTAGTAAACGACCAGAAATCTTTCTTAACTTCTTAGAATTTCTCTGATATTATTCTGTACCGTATTTGAATACCAGAAGGCCGTGTTAGAAAAGGCCTGAAAAACAATTATATTGATGAAATGACTTAGAGCAAGATTTTCTGAGGTAATTTCTTGCTCGGCCTTCGCCTACGAAACGGTCTCCGATAATTCAAAATAACTGCCACGTAACTCTGGTTTTACCAGAGGAAAAACCATAACAACAGACTGGAAAGGCATGATCTGGAGAGCTATAGACCCCTATTGTAATTCCGGTACACTTTTATGTTATTTTCAGATAAGTAACAATGATATAAACGAAGCAGACGTTGCAAGACCACGGTGACCACCAAACATGCGATTGTTAAAGTTTTGTATTTGTTGGAATCCACAGCCTCCATACGTTTAACAACCGTAAACGTGGTCCGTAGTACGCTGAAATGCTATAATCAGTTAATCGAGCGATTAGCTAATTTCGACTCCGTGTCATTGTCATGCACCTGTAACACCAACAAGGAAAAACACTGTATTATCTGCATACATCGTCATGTATCAATAACACTTTACAAACCTCACATTATAAAACATAACGGCACAAATTTCTTACAACCACATGGTAACTGGGCTACATAGCAGGTGCTTGACAATAACACATAGTTGAAATTAGCTAATCGCACGATTAAATAAAGATCACATTACAACCTACTAAGGATCATGTTTTCTTTTATTAAACACACGATTGTATTTCATGGTACTTTCGTCGTATGCGATCTGCTGGTAGCTTCAAAATAATTACGATATAGGCCTACTCATAATTGTTGTATTTGAGATTTCATGCTGATAACCATTCTACGGCAGTCGAAGAATCAAATAGTCGTTACCGTACATAGGAACCGATGGAGATGGCACACAAGTTAAAACGCAGGACCTAATCATTAAGACCGAGATTCAATTCCCCATCTGGCCATAAAGATTTATTTTTCACTGGTTTCCATAAATCTGTTTACGTAAACAGAGGGACAGTTTATTTGAAATGAATATTGCTATTAACTTTATCAGTATGTTTGAATCATTCTAAAAAGAGCTCTTTAGTCATCCACCCTGTTTCATGAACCTCTGTGTGTCTGAAACTTCTGCCTCATCCTTTTCCTTGTGAATATTGGCATTTGATGTATGTACATACCAGATGTGGAAAAGCAAATCTCCATTGTCGCAGTATCACCTCATTCAGATGAGGTGAGAGTCACTACTTGCTTATGCCCTTCCAGAGCAACTATTCCTGTGTGGCCTTTAGGGTTTACTGACATTCCAGTGCATCACTATTAAATGTTGTATCCCCAGTAAGCTTGTACTCACTGACGACACTGCCCAACAAGTCACAGTCAACTGCTGGTTTATTATAGTCCATAGCTTGAGTCCTGGTGTATTTAGTGCTTTCTGTAAACTCAATGTTTGATGCCACCTCAAAAATCCTCTTACGCAGTTTAATCCTGTTGTTCTATAACTGTCAGATGAATAAGGTAAATTATTGTCGCAACCAGCCATTTCATAGGCGAATTCTTGTAGTTCATTAATTGTTAATACAAATAGTCAAGTTTGCATTTTAGTCAAATATCCGAATAATGCTGAATTGAGTTGCCGCTTTCTTATAGCCCATTCTTCCAGTTATTATAGCTTTTGCAGCCTTTTGCATGGATATAATGAACCAACTTTACCTTTTAGTTCTTCTGTTATAGTTTCGAAATATTCTGTACAGAAAACGAAAAAATAATGTGTATACAAAACATAAAAAAATCCGAAATAATAAACATGAGGCAGAAGATGCCAGTATACTACTACCAACTCTTACCAACTGAAATCAGAACTCAGTTGACCAGGCTACAGCCCAACCGATATGGTCACGAGCCCAGGAGAGGCGCTGCAGGCGATGTCGCGCTGTTAACAATGGCACTTGAGCGCCGGTCGTCTGCAGCCATAGCCCATTAACGCCAAATTTCGCTTCACTGACCTAATGTATACGTTCATGGTATATCCCACATTGGCTGTTCTGTGGTGTTCCCTGATCATGTTACCCGGATTCGCCTCCCTGCTGAATATACCGTTTTCGCAGCGGAGCGCCACGCGATCCTGACGGCACTGGAGCAGATGCATCGTGTTCGGGGCGATCGATTTCTTCTCTGCTCCGATTCTCTTAGTGCCTTACAGTCACTGCAGAACCTGTACCCGACTGAAGAGATGGTCCAGCTGATACATGACCAACTGTACTTGCTCCAACGGCGGGGTAAAGAAGTATCCTTCTGCTGGGTGCCTGGTCATGTCGGCATATGGGGCAATGAACAGGCTGATCGGGCTGCCAAGGAGGCCTGCAGAGAGCAGGATGTGGTCCAGTGTCCTATCCCCTTGCAGTCAGCCATCGCTGCACTCCACAGGAAGTGCATGGAGTTGTGGGAGGACGAATGGCTGGCGGTGACGGCCAATAAACTGCGGTCGGTAAAGTCGACCACTCGGCCGTGGCGTTCCTCCTGCCGGCTGCTCAGGCGGGAAGAGGTGGCGCTCACACGTCTTCGGATCGGGCACTGCCCTCTGACACATAGCTATTTATTACGGCGGGAGGATCCTCCGTTTTGTGATGCTTGTGGTGTGCACATCTCTGTCCGGCACATTTTAACAGACTGCGTTTTATACCGTGATGCAAGGGCAGAAGCACAAGTTGATGGGGATCTGCCCTGTGTTTTAGCTAACGATGAGACGTGTGTGTCTAGGGTTTTTAAGTTTTGTGATGTGTCTGGACTCTGGCCTAAACTTTTAGGCTGGCGGTTTTAGTGTACTGCAGAGTGGCTGACTCCTCCCTTTTTTCCTTGCGGTCAGCCAGCCACTTTCATCTGCTCCATTGTTTTAGCTCCCTCTACCTTTTTCTTTCTGTGTTGTCCATGTTTTACTGCTGACGCCATGCTTCATCCCACGCTTCGGTGTGGGTGAACACATATTTTTCCATGATTGTTCCCCGTGTTTTATGTTCCGTTTGATGTAAATGTTCTGAGTTTCTTTCTTGACCCCCGTCTCACTATGATACTGAACGGGCGCTGAAGACCTTGCTGTCGTGCGCCCACAAAACCCTTCTACCTACCTACCTACAAGCAGTGCTGCTTGTTATTTAGCACTGACAACTCTATACAAATGCCGCTGCTCCCCGTCACTAAGTGAAGGCCGTTGGCCACTGCGTTGTCCCTGGTGAGAGGTAATGCACGAAATTTCGTGTTCTCGACACACTCTTGACACCCTGGATATCGGAATATAGAATTCCCTAACAATTTCCAAAACACTACAGAATGTTCCGTGCGTCTAGCTCCAACTATTATTCCGCGTTCGAAGTCCGCTAATTCCCGACGTGTGGCCACAATCACGTCGGAAACCTTTTTATACGGATCACCTGAGAACAAATTACAGCTCTATCAGTTCACTGCCCCATTTTACCTCGTGTTCACGATACTATCGCCATCTGTGTATGTGGACATCGCTCTCTCAAGACTTTTGTCACCTTAGTGTATTATCACCTGAATATGGCAGAAAAATGTAGCAAAAATGCATCGATTCACAAGAAAGAATAAGGCTCGCAGTGGCGTCGACGCGTCGTTAAATGCTTTGAGTCGGTCTACAGTTATAGTTCGAGCAATATCCGAGAGATAGCAGCGCATACAAGGCAATAAACATTAATACCCCGTTCTGCCTCGCCTCACCGTTCTGTCACAGGTTCCCCACAGTTAGCGTATTGACGTGTGTGCCTGAAGCCCCTGTGCTCCTCTATACTAGCAATCACGTTCTGTCTTTACAAACATCATTAAGAATTCAATGGAACAGAATAGCAACTGATTGTAGAAATGCAACGAATATCATAACAGCAGTTAACATACAATTCGTATGTCACTAAAAAACAGCTTGAGTGTGCACGTGGGAACAGCCAAAGGAGTGTTCTGCAAGTTCTGTATTCCAGAGAATTTCATCCTTTCCAGATTTCGCTCCTTCGACAGCTTTTCCGAACGGTGTAGATAAAAACAGCAAAGCAAAGCAGTGCTTGTCTGCAGGATTTTGTTTACAGATGAAATATCATATACAAGCCATGGGTATTTCTGTCTTTACAATGCGCACAGCTGGTCAGTAAATACATGTAGGTTGAAAGAAAAGAATAAATAACGACCTTGGTCTGTCAAGGTGTGATGCATACTTTTCAAGAATCACATGATCAGTAGACTGCTTTTTTATTGGTAATTTTCTAAAGACACAGGATATAGTTCCTAACAGTTATTGCAAAACATCCCGCTGGAAAAGACTGAATTCTTGTTAAGAATGCGTAGACCCATAGGACACCAAAAAGGAAAAGAACCACACTGTTCTTCCACCAATATCGAGGGCCCATACGCGGTTCCACAGTAAGCTGCTCGTGCCGAATGCCTGTGCTATGTATGATGACGAGCGCGATTTTGGGGTACTTAAACGCCTACACCCATATACAGTAGTTGCAAATACTCATTACTTTGAGTATACTGCGTATGATAGTTATTAGTTTGTATTTATTGCACTTATTCAGTAATTTGTATTCATGAGGATTCTAGCCTATTGGTATAAATTTGGAGAGAAGAAATTTCGAGTGTGTGAGTGGGTGCATTTGATCTGTGTACTGATGTGCCACGCAGCATCATGCTGAGAAGAATCACCTGATTTTGTGGGCTTCAGACTTAGGGTACCTTTGTGCGGGATTACAGCGAAGCTCTCACTATTCTACTGATATTTTCATTATGCATAATTTTAATATGATGTGCATAAGTTTGTTGTATTGTTTGGTGATGTGTGTAGTTGAGCAACGCTAATGTGGATGATGAGAGCTACCCATGCACTAAGATCTTATAAATTTCCTAGCACCATGAAGTCTACAGAGAAGCAATTTTCTTTAAAGTAGTGCATAAAAGTAGATATAGGCTCGTTAACATTAGTTTGCATGTTTATTCATTTCTTAACAACTGAACTTTACTCTATCGTGGCCAAGATGAGACAGTGTTGGGCGTTAGGCGTCGGCGATGTCGGCAACCGCTGACGGCCTCGCGCCTGTGGGGGCCTTGCAAAAAAGTTGTTAAAATTTTAGCTATTTAGCTATTCGTATTTTTTTCTGTACGAGTGTGGTACTATGTATCTAAAATAGTCTAGTAACTTTATGAAAGTTAAGCCGCTATTACACAGTGCACCTAAGGTTACACCAATGCGGTGGCACCCCAAGCGTACATGTTTGGAACTGCAGACTGGTTCAGGTAGACCAATTACACGCTACATGCACGATATACCAGTCGCTAATCCGCGCATACGCACTAGATGGCAATACCGCACGAAAGTCAGAGACTCGCATGTGCAAACCTTCTGGCTACGTCTATTTATTACTAACTGAAAAATTGGTTATTTCCTTCTTGCAAATAAGTTATTACTTATATTCTGATACATTTATCATAGTGTTGTGGTTCATTTCATACTTGTAGGGTTAAATCAGTATCCAAATATACGTCTTAGCGTATTTATTTAACTGTAAAGCGTTGTCTGTCTTCCAGTCGAAAATTCTGAGCTGAATAAAGAGTTAAAAAGTGAAAAGATTTGCGACTCCGATAATCAAGAACAATCTGTTGATATAAGAGAGTCAGTTTTAGTCATTAGATCTGGGGAAGTGGGTATTTCCAGTAACAGATTCGCAGCGTCTTGCCTTAATTCAAAACGGCCCCAACAAAACCTAGAGAAATCTGGAGAAAATGGCCCCAAATAAACAAATAAATGACATTTTAGTAAATTTCATTTTACAATAAAATTGCGTAACCGGGAAATGCAACATCGCAGGTAGTTAGGTTAGTCCATATTTCTTTGCAAAATTTATTGCTTTGCATTTAGAGCTTTTTCACATTTGCAGGCGTAAAAGGTAAAAGAGAGATGATGTAACTGGAAATGGATCTGTAAAGGAATTAAATATGGAAAAACAATAGACAAGGAAAACGAGAGACAGATTAGGAGCCGGCCGGAGTGGCCGAGCGGCTGTAGGCGCTTCAGTCTGCGCGCGACCGCTACGGTCGCAGGTTTGAATCCTGCCTCGGGCATGGATGTGTGTGATGTCCTTAGGTTAGTTAGGTTTAAGTAGTTCTAAGTTCTAGGGGACTGATGACCTCAGCTGTTAAGTCCCAAAGTGAAGTCCCATTTTTGAACTGATTAGGAAATCACACAAGTAGTGGTGTATTTTGTTTAAAAGTTTAAATAATATTGCCAACTACTGAGCCTCATACAATCTGGCGTTTAGCTCATCGCAAGTCCCTTAAACAAATGATATCAGAAACAGTGGAAATTTCATAGGCCTGTTTACATGGTTATCCAAATATGATCTAACACAAAAAGAGCACTGGCAGTGCATTGATGAAAGCAACTTTGTCAACATAAGCTGAGCCACGGCATCCAAAATGAATTAATTATGTTAATATAAAAATCTGTTGTTGTTGTTGTGGTTGTAGTCTTCAGTCCAGAGACTGATTTGATGCAGCTCTCCATGCTACTCTATCCTTTGCAAGCTTCTTCATCTCCCAGTACCTACTGCAACCTATATCCTTTTGAAGCTGCTAGTGTATTCATCTCTTCGTCTTCCTCTACGATTTTTACCTTCTGCACTGTAAATAGCCTTTCACTCCTCGTATTTGATCCCTCCCACCTTCAGAATTTGAAAGAGAGTATTCCAGTCAACATTGTCAAAAGCTTTCTCTAAGTCTACAAATGCTAGAAACGTAGGTTTGCCTTTCCTTAATCTTTCTTCTAAGATAAGTCGGAGGGTCAGTATTGTCCCACGTGTTTCAACATTTCTATGGAATCCAAACTGAACTTCCCTGAAGTCAGCATCTACCAGTTTTTCCATCCATCTGTAAAGAATTCATGTTAGTATTTTGCAGCTGTGGCTTATTAAAATGATAGTTCGGTAATTTTCACACCTGTCAACACCTGCTTTCTTTGGGATTGGAATTATTATATTCTTCTTGAGAGTATTTCGCCTGTCTCATACATCTTGCTCACCAGATGGTAGAATTTTGTCACCGCTGGCTCTCCCAAGCCTATCAGTATTTCTAATGGAATTTTGTCTACTCCTAGGCCTTGTTTCTTCTTAGGTCTTTCAGTGCTCTGTAAAACTCTTCACACAGTATCATATCTCCCATTTCATCTTCATCTACGTCTTCTTCCATTTCCATAATATTGTCCTCAAGTACATATAGACCCTCTATATACTCCTTCCACCTTTCTGCTTTCCCTTCTTTGTTTGGAACTGGGTTACCATCGGAGCTCTTGATATTCATACAAGTGGTTCTCTTTTCTCCAAAGGTCTCTTTAATTTTTCTGAAGGCAGTATCTATCTTACCCCTAGTGATGTATGCCACTACATCCTTACACTTGTTCTGTAACCATTCCTGCTTAGCCATTTTGCTCTTCCTGTCGATCTCATTTTTAGACATTTTGTATTCCTTTCTGTCTGCTTCATTTATTGCATTTTTATATTTTCACCTTTCATCAATTAAATTCAATATTTCCTCTGTTACCCAAGGGTTTCTACTTGGCCTTATCTTATTATCTACTTGATCCTCTGCTGTGTTCACTATTTCATCTCTCAGAGCTACCCATTCATCTTCTACTGTATTGCCTGCCCCCGTTCTTGTCAGTCGTTCCCTAATGCTCTCCCTGAAACTCTCTACAACCTCTGGTTCTTTCAGTTTATCCAGGTCCCATCTCCTTACATTCTCACCTTTTTGCAGTTTCTTCAGTTTTAATCTACAGTTCATAACCAAGAAATTGTGGTAAGAGTCCACATCTGCCCCTGGAAATGTCTTAAAATTTAAAACCTGGTTCCTAAGTTTCTGTGTTACCATTATATAATCTATCTCAAACCTTCCAGAATCTCCAGGCCTCTTTGATGAATACAACCTTCTTTCATGATTTTCGAACCAAGTTTTAGCTATGCTTAAGTTATGCCCTGTGCAAAATTCTACCAGGCGGCTTCCTCTTTCATTCCTTACCCCCATTCCATATTCATCTACTATTTTTCCTTCTCTTCCTTTTCCTACTATCGAATTCCAATCACCATGACTATTAAATTTACATCTCCCTTCACTATCTGAATAGTTTCTTTCATCTCATCATACATTTCATCAATCTCTTCGTTATCTGTGGAGCTAGTTGACATATAAACTTTGTACTACTGTGGTAGGCTTGGGCTTTGTCTATTTTGGTTACAATAATGCATTCACTATGCTATTCATAGTAGCTTACTCGCACTCCTATTTTTTTTTGTTCATTATTAAACCTACTCCTGCATTACCCCTATTTGATTTTGTATTTGTAACCCTGCAGTCATCTGACCAGAAGTCTTGTTCCTCATGCCACTGAACTTCACTAATTCCCACTATATTGAAATTTAACCTATCCATTTCCCTTTTCAAATTTTCTAACCTACCTGCCCGACTAAGGGATCTGACATTCCAGGCTCTGATACATAGAACACCAGTTTTATTTCTCCTGATAACGACGTCCTCCTGAGTATTCCTCGCCCAGAGATCTGAATGGAGGACTATTTTACCTCCAGAATATTTTACCCAAGAGGATGCCATAATCATTCAACCATGGAGTAAAGGTGCATGCCCTTGGGAAAAATTACCGCTGTAGTTTCCCCTGTTACAAGGCCATATCAGTCCCAACCATCCAGACTGTTGCCCCTGCAACTACTGAAAAGGCTGCTGCCCTCTTCAGGAACCACGTTTGTCTGGCCTCTCAACAGATACCGGTACCTCTCTGTACAGCTATCTGTATCGCTGAGGCACACAAGCTACCACGCTAATGGCAAGGCCCATGGTTCATGAAAAGGGGGGGGGGGGGGAGAATCTGTTATTAATGAAATTAATTGTAAACAGAGTCAGACAAGCAAAATATTATGCCTTCATGTTCAGTTGTACCAGGAATGTGATCTGTCTGGAATAAATGTCAGTAATATTAATATTCCTCAACTGGAGAGATTCATGAACATTTCTCTGGATTCATTGCCTTTGCAGGAACAATGGGAGGGTATTTAACAAATGCCATTTTAAAGGAACTAGAAAATAATGGCCTAGGTATCCAAAACTATCAAGAACAGGGATTTGATAGCAATGCCAGTATGATTGGCATTAATGAAGGTATCCAAATAAGAATACTGAGTATTAATCCATGAACATTCTACATGCCATGCAGATGCCATTGTTGGAATTTCCTTTTGATAATGCAGCTAACAATTTTACGACAGCTAAACCATTTTTTGGCTTCATCAGTGAAGAGTATGTGATGTTTGCAAAGTTAAGCAAGTGTTAAGACAGTATAAAAACTAAATTAAAATTTACATTATAACCTCTATGTGAAACATGATGGGAAAGTAGGATTGGAGCTGTAAAAGCAATATTTTTGCAGTCTGATGATGTCATAAAAAGTGTGAACGACCTGAAAAATAAAACTGATGATTTCAAAACTATTAATGATTGTGAAGCAGTCTTGAACTAAGTGTTAACTTTTGAGTTCATTATTGAAATGCACAAGCTTTTACTATGTGTGAACAATATAAGTAAACTATGCCAATCAGTTCAGGAGAACTTGAAAGTCGCTATTGATATTTTCCGTTATTTTGTGACTGGAATCATGATGATGAGGTCCCATACTGCGAGGAGCATAGGGAATGATGCTGGAGAGCTGCACCGCCGACTAGGCAAGGTCATAGCGGAGGTGGTTTGCCATTGCCTTCCTCCGACCACAATGGGGATGAATGATGATGATGAAGACAACACAACAACACCCAGTCATCTCAAGGCAGGGAAAATCCCTGACCCCAGCAGGAATGAAACCCATGACCCCATGTGCAGGAAGCAAGAATGCTACCGCAAGACCATGAGCTGCTGACACTGGAATCAAGGATTCCGTAATACCTCAAACTGAGGTTACTTGAGCCCTGGGGTGTAACGGGGACGCAATAACAAAAAATCAATCCAGGATCTGCTGCAATGCACATATACATCTGTTTAACAAATTCCCTCCACAGGCAGCAGCACTAGCTTAGTGCCCAATGCACCTCACAGTGTCTCTGCTTTTCCGCCTTCTCACAGCTAATGTTATGTACCAATGATTGTTGCTGCCAGGAAACTTAGACTTTCACCGCTCTCCACACTTAATTTGCATGCAATGTAAAGTGAAATTGACATTTTACCTAAATTCACAACAAAATAACAACTGTTCAAATTATATAGATAGTGAACACCCAGGGAAATTGATGTATTTGGTGAATAATATGCTTATAACCTAAAAATGGGTTTACTTGGACATTGCCCAAAAGTGGGTTCCAGGAGCCCCTAGTGCTGTATTTCAGTTACCCATTCTCAGATTTCATTGAAAAACAATGTATATCATTAATTTTTGTAAATTTATTTCACTAAACGATTTGTACACTATTCATGATCATTTATTTGCAAATCTGGAGCCAAAAAATGACTCGAAATTACAAAATATATCATGGGAGCAGAATGTATGCAGATTTCACAACCGAAACATTGCAAGAATGTTTAAATGCTGTAATATCTGGAGAAATGTCCCAAAGAGTGGCCTCAGCATACTTCAAAATAAGTACCTCTACGATGAAAAGGAGAATGGAGAATGACCATTTGAATAAACCTGGACATCTGACCATGTTTACTACCGAAGAGGAGCTGGCCTTCACCAGCCACATTGCTAAAATTTGTGATTTCAGATTTCCCATGGATGAAGTGGACTTCCAATTTATTGTCAAGTCATACCTCGCAGTGCATGGAAGAACAGAGAAATGTTTCTGGAACAACTTACCTGACACTGAGTGGGTAAAATTGTTTTTGAAAGGTTTCCCACATTGTCTACCAGATTTACAAACAATATAAAAATAGCAAGTCCTGCAATCAATGAATCACTAATTACAGACCATACTGAAAACCTGAGTGCTTTGACTAAAGACATTCCACAAGACAACATTTACAATCAAAATGTAACCAGCATGTCTGACGATCATGGCAGGATGAAGGCAATTTACAGCCAAGGTCGCAGATATCCAGAGTGGGTAAAAAATTCTACAAAGACTGTCATGTTTTGTGGTAATGCAGCTGAATCATCTCTTCTGCCATACATAATATATAAAACGGAACACCTTTGGACTATGTAGACAGACAATGGACCAGTGGTGCTAGGTACACCAAAGTAAGCATGGTTGGATTGACCATGCAATATCTGATGCTTGGTTTGTTGCCCACCTTTTACCTGTGCTCAAGAAACAAGAAGGCATTAGGATTGTTATTGGAGATAATTTGTCATCCTACCTCAACTGCAATGTTGTTAAACTGTGTGAAGAGCACAATATACAATTTGTGTGCCTACCACTGAACACACATTTGGCACAGCCCCTGAATGTAGTCTACTTTAAGGTTTCAAAAGCTAAATGGAGAGGTATTTTAATCAAATAGAAACAGACTGAAAATGACATAGGTAGTCAAAAGGAACAAAGTGCAGCCATCCTAAGAATGTCTAGTAACTACACTCCTGGAAATGGAAAAAAGTACACATTGACACCGGTGTGTCAGACCCACCAAACTTGCTCCGGACACTGCGAGAGGGCTGTACAAGCAATGATCACACGCACGGCACAGCGGACACACCAGGAACCACGGTGTTGGCCGTCGAATGGCGCTAGCTGCGCAGCATTTGTGCACCGCCGCCGTCAGTGTCAGCCAGTTTGCCGTGGCATACAGAGCTCCATCGCAGTCTTTAACACTGGTAGCATGCCGCGACAGCGTGGATGTGAACCGTATGTGCAGTTGACGGACTTTGAGCGAGGGCGTATAGTGGGCATGCGGGAGGCCGGGTGGACGTACCGCCGAATTGCTCAACACGTGGGGCGTGAGGTCTCCACAGTACATCGATGTTGTCGCCAGTGGTCGGCGGAAGGTGCACGTGCCCGTCGACCTGGGACCGGACCGCAGCGACGCACGGATGCACGCCAAGACCTTAGGATCCTACGCAGTGCCGTAGGGGACCGCACCGCCACTTCCCAGCAAATTAGGGACACTGTTGCTTCCTGGGGTATCGGCGAGGACCATTCGCAACCGTCTCCATGAAGCTGGGCTACGGTCCCGCACACCGTTAGGCCGTCTTCCGCTCACGCCCCAACATCGTGCAGCCCGCCTCCAGTGGTGTCGCGACAGGCGTGAATGGAGGGACGAATGGAGACGTGTCGTCTTCAGCGATGAGAGTAGCTTCTGCTTTGGTGCCAATGATGGTCGTATGCGTGTTTGGCGCCGTGCAGGTGAGCGCCACAATCAGGACTGCATACCACCGAGGCACACAGGGCCAACACCCGGCATCATGGTGTGGGGAGCGATCTCCTACACTGGCCGTACACCACTGGTGATCGTCGAGGGGACACTGAATAGTGCACGGTACATCCAAACCGTCATCGAACCCATCGTTCTACCATTCCTAGACCGGCAAGGGAACTTGCTGTCCCAACAGGACAATGCACGTCCGCATGTATCCCGTGCCACCCAACGTGCTCTAGAAGGTGTAAGTCAACTACCCTGGCCAGCAAGATCTCCGGATCTGTCCCCCCTTGGGACTGGATGAAGCATCGTCTCACGCGGTCTGCACGTCCAGCACGAACGCTGGTCCAACTGAGGCGCCAGGTGGAAATGGCATGGCAAGCCGTTCCACAGGACTACATCCACATCTCTATGATCGTCTCCATGGGAGAATAGCAGCCTGCATTGCTGCGAAAGGTGGATATACACTGTACTAGTGCCGACATTGTGCATGCTCTGTTGCCTGTGTCTATGTGCCTGTGGTTCTGTCAGTGTGATCATGTGATGTATCTGACCCCAGGAATGTGTCAATAAAGTTTCCCCTTCCTGGGACAATGAATTCACGGTGTTCTTATTTCAATTTCCAGGAGTGTAGTTTAAAGACAATGAATTAACTGGAAATCAAAATAAAACCAAAATTGTAATTTTTAGTTTATGCACTACCAACAATGATTGTGTGTCATTCAAACTTCTTGGTGTACACTTGGATTCCAGATTAACCTGCAACCTCCTCACAGAGTCTATATCCAGTAAATTATCGAGTCATGTACATGTTACATAAACTTAGAGTATGTGTGAATGAAAACATGATGCTGAGCTCCTATTATGTAATATACTGCATATCGCTTTGGGGCGGCTCCACTGGGACAAAAAGTTTATTTATTAACTTTTTTATTTTTTTATTTATTTTTTTGCATGAAAAGTTTATCAGATTTTTAGTGGGTATTTTCAATAACAATTTATCTTGTAGGCCACTTTCAAGAAACTGTGTGTCATGACAGTCCCATCAATGTTCGTACATAGTTGCCTAAGCTGCACAAAAGAAAACCAAGATAGCCACAGGTTAAGGCAATCATTTTATTGTCACAAAACACATTACAAAGAAAAGATTGACCAAACCTTTACAAGTCTAAGCAAAACTCGCAATAGCTATACATTCCTTGGAATAAAACTTTTCAATGCACTACCACCAGAAACACACACTGCCTCATTAAAATCCTTTAGAAAAGTTCTACATAGCTGGCTTAAAAAGAAAGCCTTCTATGCCATAGAGGAATTTTTTGGTAGTGCAAAGGAAGATCTAAAATTTTAACTTATACTTCTTGTATGTTAGATGCAGATCTACATGATTTAACTATTTTATTTTCATATGTTCCATTATATATTAATCAATTTGTACAAACTATTAACATCAATAGCATGCAAAATGCTCGAAGATGAAATAAATAAATAGAAATAAATAAAAAACTAATTTATCTATCAAGAAATAGCTGGTGGGTTGTAGTTTTGTATTTGTTACAGGTTCCAGCCATTGGATTTAGTCTACTTGAAACCTCTCAGTAAAATATTATCAGGATGTAAATTGCGACCATTTTTGGCAATGCATATTTGCCATACTCAGTGATCCTTAGTGCTGTTAGTGGCTTTTGCAAATCGGGATTTTGGCTGTTGACAGGTATGTCTTTCCAACTGAAAATGTCCTACCATCAGCAACCACTGATATTGAACTGCAAACTCTGAAAGAAACTTAAGCAGGGCTGCTACACTCATCTAGCACAAAAAGGTGAGAAACTCCACAACAAGAGTAGTTGAAGCTCCAAAACACCTTCAGAACTAAAGAAGCTGACTTCCTTTAATGACAGTGGTTCAAATGGCTCTGAGCACTATGGGACTTGACTGCTGAGGTCATCAGTCCCCTAGAACTTAGAACTACTTAAACCTAACTACAATAAGGACATCACACACATCCATGCCCGAGGCAGGATTCGAACCTGCGACCGTAGCGGTAGCGCGGTTCCAGACTGTAGCGCCTAGAACCGCTCGGCCACCCTGGCTGGCAATGACAGAGGTAAATTAGAAGATAATGAATGCCTCTCTCATCTAAATTACTCTGAAGAGGGTTGGATCAGATGTAGTGTGTGTCTCAAGTGGGCTATAAATCGATATGCAGGGGGGGGGGGGGGGGGGTCAACAATGAGGATATTGTCCCTGTACGCACTTTTTCTGAAGCATAAAATTTTATAGTGTATAAGGCATTTGTAAATAATTTTTGAATGTGAAATACTATATATATAGTATATTGATTTTCATTTATGTCAAATTTCTGGGGGGGAATATCATTCCCCATTTCATCTCACCCATGGGCCAAATTTTTAAATAAAAATATGATGTTAGATGACTGAATACATTATGATATCTGTGGTTTTATAAAGTTAATATTATACTGAAGGCATCTGAACCAAATTTAATAGCTTATTACAATTCATTTTGTTCCTCATAATCACTTTGAAAATTAAGTACCCCAATTTGCTACAAGTTCCCCTATGTAGGTTAGTATATTTGTTTACATTTGGCACCATAGGACAGACATTTGTGGGACATATTCTCCTGATGGTGGGGGTCTGGATTAGGGCACTGTTAATCTTTTTATTATTTGATCAATTTCCACAAATGTTTCCATTGGCCGAGTAAGATATATCTGTCGGTAAGTCCCAATGGCTCCACCTGTGGCCTAAATGGCTCAACTTTCCTTTGCTTTTGTCTTAGGTGCCTCATCCTGTACATGAATGATTTGTCTTCAAAAAATTTTTGTAATGCCACAATATACAGTTCCATAAAAATTTGATTAATAAATAAGCAGCTTTAAGCATTACGAATTTCTCGTGCACATTAGAAAATTCAACACAATAACTTAACAACATATTTACTCATTCTGGATCTATTTGGGGTGACCCATCTTAGATTTACTCATTGTGGTTATATTTGGGGTGCCTAGTTGGTCACTGTGTCTGAATGTCATGTTGGAACCCACGTTCAATTCCTGGTACTGCCAGGAATCTTTCCTTGGTGGAAGATGGGTTAAACTCATCCTCATGATGCCAATTGAGAAGATACCATTCTTGAAGGACGAGTAGCGTCTCCAAGGTCTGCAAAAATGATAAAAGGTCAGTTAGCAGTGTGCTGACAGCACACCTCTACCATTGGCCATTGGCTAAGAGGACATAGTTGTTGGTAAGTTTCATATCAGCGCACACTCCACCGCAAAGTGAAAATCTCATTCTGGAAACATCCCCCCAGCTGTGGCTAAGCCATGTCTGCGCAGTATCCTTTCTTCCAAGACTGCTAGTTCTGCAAAGTTTGCGGGAGAGGTTCTGTGAAGATTGGAAGGTAGGAGATGAGATACTGGCAGAAGTAAAGCTGTGAGGACGGGGCGTGAGTTGTGCTTTGGTAGCTCAGATGGTAGAGCACTTGCCCACAAAAGGCAAAGGTCCAGAGTTCAAGTCTCGGTCCGGCACACAGTTTTAATCTGCCAGGAAGTTTCATATCAGCGCACACTCTGCTGCGGAGTGAAAATCTCATTCTGGAAACATCCCCTGTAAGCCATTGTCCCTGCAATATCCTTTCTTCCAGCAGTGCTAGTTCTGCAAGGTTTGCAGGAGAGCTTCTGTGAAGTTTGGAAGGTAGGAGACGAGATACTGGCAGAAGTAAAGCTGTGAGGATGGGGTGTGAGTTGTGCTTGCATAGCTCAGATGGTAGAGCACTTGCCCGCGAAAGGCAAAGGTCCCGAGTTCGAGTCTCGGTCCAGCACACAGTTTTAATCTGCAAAGTTTGCAGGAGAGCTTCTGTGAAGATTGGAAGGTAGGAGATGAGAGACTGGCAGAAGTAAAGCTGTGAGGACAGGGCGTGAGTTGTGCTTTGGTATTAATCCGCCACACACCATCAGGTGGCTTGCGGAGTATGGATGTAGATGAAGTTTCTTTAAGAACAGCATTGTTCTAATAGTCTGCACCATTGTTGAGTTTCTTCACAATAACAGGTGTATTAGCACATACTGATAAAAATTTGAGCTAGAGTAAATAATCATTATCTTTATTTCGCACACAACAAACAAATGTGAGGAATGTTATCCACAGCAACTGTGTGCAGAAAGGCAGCTGGTGGGATGCAAGAAGATGCAGTCAGTGTTACAATGATCAGAAAGGAGTAGCTACTTTGGTAATTGCGTGTTAGTATGGAGGTGCAAAACAATCAGGTGTTGTTGATTTTAAAGTAAGACAAGACTTTATCTCAAATACCTTTATTTTATTTTATTTCATGACTATTTTGTGATTTCTTTTTAAGTGCATGTGTACAAAAATTGTACATTGAGTGACATAGCAAGGTGGAATCTTCCAATCTGTTATGATTTTTCTCCCAACAATGACGAATTCATTTTCTAAATTTCATTCTATTTTCAATGCAGTTACCTATGTGGTATGTGGCACTTACATAAATACTGTATTTCAAATACTTAACTGAGCATTCTCACACTTACATATATTATCCAAATGATTATTTTGAATATGCTGATAAGTACATATCTTTCATTATAACATTAATAATTAAAAGATATGGTTCATTAAAGCCAAGCTAACAATGTCTTGTGGAAAGACATTTAGACATTTTGAGCTAATTGGCAGAATCTGAAATATTGACACTATAGATTTGATAGTAATCATTTCTGAGAACATATTGTGATTTACTGGAAAGTAATTTACTTGAGAGGTATCTGTAATTAAAGTTTGGGAGTATTAGGTTCTTAACTTTGACATTGCACTTTCACTACCAGAATTTTTATGAATCCAGTGACACCTGTCACTAATTAATCAACCCATTAATTATGATTTTGTACAATTTATCATAATGAAAGATAATTTTCAAGATGACAACCATACTCAAAAGTAGCAAAGACTATTCATAATGCAGATTCACTATGAAGTTTTAAAATTTATTTATCCTCAACTTTTTTTATAAACCTCATTATTGTCTTGGTATAAAATGCATTCATAGTAGTAAAATCTAACCTAGCTATTTTTTTAAATATTATGTTTCTGAAATAAACAAATAACTCTACACAAGTCTTTATAAGAGTGGCCACACCCCAAAATCGTCAGTCTGCACCTAGTTATCATGATGCTACCATTTCCATGTCAGTTGGGGTAAAGAACCTGTGGCTGGCAACTAACCACACAACACCTACATTTGAGGATATAATAAAATAAAAGTATGTTCGAGACTCAGTATAGGTAATCATGTCTGTGGCATCAAGTACTGAGTTCTTACAGTAGATTTATTATTTATTTATTTTGATCCATTTTTAACCTTTTTTTGCATTTGATGTTGCTGTAGAGAGTTTACATATATTGCACAAATACATTTTGTTGACATAGTTACAGCACATATACTAGTAATAATAATACAAGGCTCATAAAATATAAACTGGAGAACAATTTCTTAACCCTACTGTTCTATTCACTTTTAATATACAAATGTACTGTTTGGGCCAATATGACCTGACATAATAAAATACTGAAAAAAATCTTCTACTCACATGTATTTTTCATACAGTTTTCAGCCACTGACATAGTTGTTATACTACAGTAGGTTGTTAATGATCATAGTGATAATAATAATAGTAATAATAATAATACATAGAATTTCACTGAAGAAAATTTATTATTTTATTATTCACGCAGTGTATATTAGACAACTATCTGTCAATCTGGCCATATCACTTTCTTTCATTCTTACTCACTGCAGTTTGGGCAGAAGTAGGTGATGTGTATTTTGCATACATGTTTATTACACTTTCTACACAACATGTTTGTTTTACTGTTATTGCTTGAAGGACAGAACTTACAGCATGCACATTTAGCATAGTTTCTTATTGTTATTGATTTAGACACACCTATCACTCCTTCAGGGTCTTGGACGCTCCTGACCATTCTCAAAGAATCTTCTGTTCTTGGAAAATGCTTCCTTGATGCAATGTGTTCTGCAACAACTAACTTTCCAAGATCCGCCAAAAATATTCTCCCTCTAATCAATTTTCTTACATTCCATTTAGGATCAATCAAAGCCCACAAGACATATGCATTATAAACAGCAACATCAAGAATATTGTATTAAATTATCAAGGCCCATCTATTGGTTTTTTGGTTTGCATGTGCTGTATCTACTGCTTGATTGAATGTGTCTACAGCCCCTTTAGTTGAATTATAATCTAAAATCATTTCTGGTTTCTTATCAGCCCTGTCACTTGTTTCTCCACCATGGTGGAGAGTGCTTTTTGGTACAACATTCTTATTTCTCGTAGGAATATAACTGACCACCCTAGTGTCATTTGTAAAGTAAAATGAAGAGCTATGAACCTCCTTGTTGGTCATATTTTGTGATACCTCTGGCTTATTTTTGCACGTGGCTCCTAACATTGTCAGTTTCATTTTCAGGAACAGCTGTCTCAAATTGTACGAAGTAAAAATTGTCACGTTACATACTGATCTCACAAATCAGAGATAAGATCATCAACTACTCTCATTACTTGACTTTTTTCCTGGTGCCACTCCACTCCCCTTTCCTGCATAAATTTGGGCTTTCAGAACATATTAAGATTTGCTGTCACACAGAGTCGGTATCTTGATACCATATTTTTCTAGTTTGCTTGGGATGTACTGTTTGAATGAACAGTGGCCTCTAAATGCTACCAGCTGCTCATTGATGGTCACATTTTCTCTGGGATTATACAGTTTAGGAAGGACTTCTAACAACTTCTCCCAGCTATTGCAAATTGCAGAGAGTTTATCAGTATGTCATCTTTATTCTCTTGTGGATTTCTTATCAATCTGCAAGACGATATATTTTACAGAATATTTCTGGGGACTTGGTGGCTCAAAATATGTTCTGCCAAATATTCTTATCCCACAAACTTTTTGTGGAGTCCCCATGTGAGCCATATACACTCGCAACGAACAGGAGTCGTATGTGTGAAAAAGAGATCATCAATGTTTGTCCATTGTTTACCATAAACTCATTGCCCCTCAATATTTGACATCCCTATTATTTCATTCTGAAGTGCTGTAGAAAATAATACTTCAAATGAATTTTTACATCACTTATTCAGCTGCTGTCATACCTGGTAATTCCCAGGGTATTCCTGATGATGTTTGAAGCAGGTAGGCAGCCATGTTGAGCTGGTGGTTGCAACTGCCTTTCTGTTTCACCATTTTAGAAATAGAAGTCTGTACATTACTTTGAACAGTCTGTGGACTGTTGTCAGTATCATCAGAACACTTTCTTTCAGATGCATTTCTGACATGATCTTCAAAATTAGAAAGTGATCCTTCATCTGTTGAGCTACTTACTAATTCTTATAACTCAGCATCAGTCAGTGATGTAATTACTATGATGTTTCAGTTCAGATTGATCACAAACAATAAGGAGCACAAACTGAGCTGAAACAATGGATAATTTGAATGGCTGACAAGTCACAATGTAATGTCCATTGTTGTAAATGCAGCGCCTTTCTTGACTTGTTGAATGTTGAGAGTAAGTATGAACAATGAAAGTCATTACTATTGTAAAATATGAAACAACCAGAAAGTAACCATATTAATGTCAGGTGATATTGATCCAAACATTATGTATGTTACTCTTACGGTTTATGACGAGATGACTTAAAATATTCTAAAAGCTTTTTAACCACACACTGCCCTTGGATTTTCAGACAGTCACGAAATTTTGTAATATTATTTTGATATTCAAATAATAAGAAACGAAATTTATAACCATTTGGGTCATAGAGGCCTGAACAGAACAGCATGGTTAATTTCACAGTGAAAAGAAAATATACATACTAAAGTAAATGCAATTTAGTTTACAGTTAGAAGTAATTTAGTATCTCAAGCCATCCTTTGAAAGGTTTTGAAATTGTGAAATATTGTTGAAAGCCTTTTCTTTCAACCATTTTTCACTTTTTCTTTTAAAGTCATTAAGCAAGACAAGATGTGCCTGACAAGGCAATTATTAAATAATTTTATGTCCAGGTATTCATAAATAAACTGTATTTTCTTTAATCTAGTTGTGGACATAATTTTAGATCTTTAAAAAGTGGTCTGCAGAAGATTTTAGATTTTGTAGCTCCAGAAATAGACCTCATAGCCTTTGTTTGGCCCATGCAGAAACCCCATAAAAGGGTACCACAGTACAGGTGGCACTGAAAGAAAGCACAGTAGGAGTTAGGTAATGAAGGTGTTCTTACATACATCTGTATTTAGTCAATAAAAAGATAACATGTGAGAGATTTTGGCATACATGGAATGTTTGTTTGTCCCGAGTTAATTTGGAATTAAGGTACTTACCAAGGAGCTTAACAGTTGAGCACTCAGTTTTCCTGTCTGATAAACTGAAAATGATGTTCACTGTCTCTTCATAGCTGATGGAAAGCTTGTTGGCTTTGAACCATGTGTTAGACAGGTTAAGATACTCTTTGATTTCCAACTTCAATTTGTTTATATTTTTTCCAGAGCTAATGAATGTTGTGTCATCAGCATAAAGTACAGATTTACAGGCCATGTTACCAAGAAGATCATTCACAAATATTTTAAACAGTAAAGGGTCAAACATGAAACACCGAGGAATGCCACAAGTTACATCTAAGATTGGGACTTTTGGTTATTGTAAACCACAACTTATTTCCTGTTACTCAGATAGGAGCATATGAGGCAGAGCTATAACCGAGTCCATAACACCAAAGTTTCTCCAGTAGTATTGTGTGGTTCACTGAATCAAACGCCTTTCTTAGGTCTATTAGAGTGGCTCCAGTAGATAACTATGATTCAAATGAGATTTGTGTAAAAGAAATGATGTCTTCAACTGCTTTCACTGTTGATAATTTGGACCTAGAACCATACTGAGACTGAGGCAGAATATTGTTTTCAGACAAATGTTTGCGAGTATCCTGTTGTATGCAGTATTCTATTATTCCAGAGACAATAACTACCAGTGAAATTGGCTGATAATTGTTTGTGCGTAACTTGTTACCCTTTTTATGAATAGGGATGACAACTGTTCTTTTTAGACACTCTGGAAAATTGGCACTAGTTGACTAGTTGACTAGTTGACTAGTGTACAAGGAGGTTTTGATATGAGGTCCACTATTTATTTAGTCACAAAATTTGATAAGCTATAAATGTCCTCAGACTGTTTTTTCTAGTTTTGTTATTGATATAACCATGTCACATACTTGTATTTCTGTCCACTTGAGAGTAGGCACAGTGTTTGCCCAATTTTGAAGAGACTGATTGCCAGAAAGGGGGTCTAGATTAGGAGTGCACATTGAATTGGAAATGTGATGGCCAGAAGTTGGGATGATAGAAGGATTTGCTGCCTTGATGAAAAACTGATTAAATTAATATTCTGTGAAACTGTCAGTACTTTCAATTTCTAAACAATTTATGTCTACACGTCACTCTGCTTTTATAATCATCCTTGCAGTCTTACATCTATTATTTGAGTTTTCAGTGTAATATTCATTTGCCCTACATTTGGCTGTTCTAATTTGTGATCTATAATATTCAATGGGGTAGCTATAAGTGGCTTTGTCCACATTACACTTTTTACTTTTTCACGGCAAATAATTATCAAGAGCCTTAGTTTCTGCAAATCAGGTGTAAATAGGGTTGCCATAATCTCGGAATCCAAAACCAGGACAAAACTTACGGTCACCATAGCCGATCGAAGGAAATAAGGAGTCCTCATGCCCATAAGCTAAGGGAAATGTGCATTTAATTAATGATCCAGAGTTTAGGAAGGACCACTTCATTAAGAAAGCAAGTGAAAGAAAGTAAGACTTAAGTGCCTTAACCCAGATAACACTGACATCCTTCTGGAAGGATGACGTCACTTACTGTTGCACTGTTGAAATTATTTATTTTTGTGAATAACGCATTGTTGCAACGGACTGTGATGCATTGTTATATGAAATAGGCAGAGTCAGTTGCGTGCTGCGACAGTCAGTTTGACGGTGTCATTCATAGTAAGTGAGAAACTGTGTCTTGAAGATAGGGCCGATTTTACCATGGACGAACTGACTGACCTTGTCATCGATGGGTATGTATATTTTCTTTCATATTGCGTCAACAATTCTGAAACTTGTCATATAATATCTTACAGAATTAACCTATATTATTTATGGGTTTATATTATGATTGAAAGTTTTTGTCAGTTCTAATTCAATAATGTTTTCAACCGTCCTTCCGGAAGGACGCCAGGGTAATATGTTGTCATTTTGTATTCACAGAAAACGATGTACACTGATGGAACATTTGGACATGTTAGAATCAAAAGATGAGGAAATACCTAATACTGGTGTGAATGTAACATTACACCCTCTTCTAAATTCAACTGATGACGTAACAGATGAAGATTCTGGTGCTGAAGAAAATCCAAGTGTAGATAAATTACCAGCAAGTCAGCTCAATGCTATTGCGCTTTGTGATTTGGCCATTTTTACCAATGGTAATGCTGTGAATGCAACAAGGAAACAATCCTTCACCTCTGATATTGTTCCAGGACACTCCAGCAGTACAAAAACAGCAACAATAAGAACAACAACTACAAACAAACCAGCAAGGCTATCGAAGAATAAAGTTCTAAACCTCAAGAAATATAACTGGAAAAGTGGTGAAATTGTTAATCCAACACCTGTATGGCCTCTAATGTTCACAGTTGGAATAAAGAAAGGGCGAACACTGCTTGAATATTTCCAACAGTTTTTTGATAACGAAGTGCTTCTAATGACGGTCACATACACAAATCAGTACACAGCCAAGAGAAATAGACTAGGTGATTGTTCAGAAGATGAGATGTTGGTGTTTATTGCAATACTTCTGCTAAGTGGATATGTAACAGTGTCACGCAGAAAGATGTACTGGCAATCAGATAAAGACAGTCACAATGACCTCGTAACAAATGCCATGTCCAGAGATCGATTTGACTTCAGCTTTTCCAATTTGCATGTATGCAACAATGACAATTTAGATAAATCAGACTGTTTTGGGAAAATTCGCCCATTACTGTGTATGCTGAATGATAGATTCAAACAATTTGCGCCTCACGTGCAGCATCATTCTGTCAATGAATCGATGGTCCCATACTTCGGAAGTCACGGGTGCAAACAATTGATAAAAGGGAAACCAATCCAATACAGATTCAAATTTTGGTGTGGAGGCACAAGTGGTGGATATATTATTTGTCGTATACTTTAAAAACATGTTCCCTTATTGTCCTGACGTCTTTCTGGAAGGATGCCCATTTTTGGAAATACTAAATAAAAATAAATACTCAAAATTGTTTTTACTTTCTTCCTTACAACCTTGTGAATGAATGTAGATAAGATATAAATCAATTTTGAAAAAAAAAAAAAATCAAGACTATCTGGGTTAAAAATGTGGATGAACCTATCTATAGCAGGAAACATGGTGAGCCACCTGGTTGTTACATGTCTAAGTAGGTCCTTATGTGTCACATCAACAAATTCTGAAAATTCTTTTAGTGATGCTACACGAACGGTATATATGGAGAAATAATTAAAAACCTTTATGATAATGCTCTCAATATCATAAGAGAGGACATCTGCACCAGTATGAGTCCTCGCTGTCACATTCATTTAAATTTAACAATTTACACTCCTGGAAATTGAAATAAGAACACCGTGAATTCATTGTCCCAGGAAGGGGAAACTTTATTGACACATTCCTGGGGTCAGATACAGCACATGATCACACTGACAGAACCACAGGCACATAGACACAGACAACAGAGCATGCACAATGTCGGCACTAGTACAGTGTATATCCACCTTTCGCAGCAATGCAGGCTGCTATTCTCCCATGGAGACGATCGTAGAGATGCTGGATGTAGTCCTGTGGAACGGCTTGCCATGCCATTTCCACCTGGCGCCTCAGTTGGACCAGCGTTTGTGCTGGACGTGCAGACTGCATGAGATGACGCTTCATCCAGTCCCAAACATGCTCAATGGGGGACAGATCCAGAGATCTTGCTGGCCAGGGTAGTTGACTTACACCTTCTAGAGCACGTTGGGTGGCACGGGATACATGCGGACGTGCATTGTCCTGTTGGAACAGCACGTTCCCTTGCCAGTCTAGGGATGGTAGAACGATGGGTTCGATGACGGTTTGGATGTACCGTGCACTATTCAGTGTCCCCTCGACGATCACCAGTGGTGTACGGCCAGTGTAGGAGATCGCTCCCTGCACCATGATGCCGGGTGTTGGCCCTGTGTGCCTCGGTCGTATGCAGTCCTGATTGTGGCGCTCACCTGCACGGCACCAAACACGCATACGACCATCATTGGCACCAAGACAGAAGCGACTCTCATCGCTGAAGACGACACGTCTCCATTCGTCCCTCCTTCACGCCTGTCGCGACACCACTGGAGGCGGGCTGCACGATGTTGGGGCGTGAGCGGAAGACAGCCTAACGGTGTGCGGGACCGTAGCCCAGCTTCATGGAGACAGTTGCGAATGGTCCTCGCCGATACCCCAGGAGCAACAGTGTCCCTAATTTGCTGGGATGTGGCGGTGCGCCCCTACGGCACTGCGTAGGATCCTACGGTCTTGGCGTGCATCCGTGCGTCGCTGCGGTCCGGTCCCAGGTCGACGGGCACGTGCACGTGCACCTTCCGCCACTGGCGACAACATCGATGTACTGTGGAGACCTCACACCCCACGTGTTGAGCAATTCGGCGGTACGTCCACCCGGCCTCCCGCATGCCCACTATACGCCCTCGCTCAAAGTCCGTCAACTGCACATACGGTTCACGTCCACGCTGTCACGGCATGCTACCAGTGTTAAAGACTGTGATGGAGCTCTGTATGCCACGGCAAACTGGCTGACACTGACGGCGGCGGTGCACAAATGCTGCGCAGCTAGCGCCATTCGATGGCCAACCCCGCGGTTCCTGGTGTGTCCGCTGTGCCGTGCGTGTGATCATTGCTTGTACAGCCCTCTCGCAGTGTCCGGAGCAAGTATGGTGGGTCTGACACACCGGTGTCAATGTGTTCTTTTTTCCATTTCCAGGAGTGTACTTTCGACACCTTCGTCATAATCAAAATACTGCACAAGAACAGGAAATATTTTCAAATAATTGTGGTTGCTAGCATCAGTGCTAATACTAACAAAATTGGCCTTCGATAGACTGTTCCTTGCTCTGTCTTCAATGAATGGTGATATCACTTTATTAACGATGGCTTCTATTTTAGTTTTGCCGCTGGAGAAGTTTACTGCAACTTTCGAGTTGCTAAAAACGTGAGAGATAATTTTTGATGTGCAAGAACTTGAGTTGTATGAATGATGGTGCTTGACACAGTGAAATGCAAATGCGGCTACTTTATTACCATCTGTCTGTGGTTTGAAAAAGCTGGTGAGCTGTTTGAAAGATGATGAACCGTCTTATGCTTTTTCGATTGCACGTGGTTGTTAATATCACGTCTACCTCCATTACTGATTGAAATGTAGGAGCTGTGAAGAGGAAAAACGTATAATAGAATAATTTTTCTAGGAAAACAACGATTTCAATGGGTCTGTGTATAATCGTAATGTTACTCACCTGCAAATTTTGCAGAAAGCTTCGTATTCAGTTCTTCCTCGCTTTATACTTGGAAACTGTTCAGTATATTGCTCCCTGTACTTAACCTTCCATCTAGGTGACATTATTAAACCACCAGGCAATTAATAACAACTATTTAATACAACAACGAAATCGCAAGCACAGCAAACCATGCGAACATTCAACAAGCTAATCAAAGAGGATAATACTCTTCATTGCCAGAGATGACTGACCGCCCACTGTATCGACAACTCGCAATCTCGCAAATCGAAGAGGATGTACCGTACGCCTGAGCCTGACTGTCCGTTAGAGGTGGGCCAAACGATTATTCTGGAGTAACCATTATCACAGTTCCAGTTATTCTTTGATAACCGTTATCGTTAATGGTTATTAATAACTGCCAAGTTATTTTTCGCTAGCGAATACCGAATACTCTGAAGGGGCTACAGTTAGACAATGACATAGTTGGAATCCATCAGTTTAGTTATCAGTATAACTGCGAGTAGTGTGAAATGGCAGGAATGTCGTATGAATCGTGTCATAACCTTAGCTTATTAAGTCCGGGTACATTTTAGTTGATGTTAGAACGATTATTAGTGTTTCATATTATATGTTTGTAGGTTATCGGTCGCTATTAGAAATATTATCTTCGCAGCTGCGACAGAAAGTACGCGGAACTTCGCCACAGCACTTAATAAGTAAAATGTTAACAACGTGCATTTTTAAGTATGAAGTAATATGTAAACCAAGTGCTGTAGGTTAAATTTGAAGCTTAATTTCTTGTGCTGCTCACATAGTAGAATAAAGCGTACAGCCTTGTAATACAACAAAAAATATACGTAATGTGACAGATTCGTTTACTCCTGTGCTGTAAAAGCTAGTCCTATTGGAGAAAGTGTGAGTACGCTAATCCAAGTTTTATGTCAGATTTGGAAACTGCTCAATTTCTCCAGCTACAGCATGTTTATAACATATGAAGACATGCAGATCGAAAAGGTTGACAGTGTTACATTTCTGGGACTACAACTCGATAATAAATTCAGTTGGGAAGGGCATACCACATTTTTTCATTCTATTATTTCATAAGGGAACTTATTCTGTGGTAACTTATCAAACGTAGCAAAAGTTTCTTGCATGTAAAAGCGTGTAATAAAAATCGTTTGTGGTATAAATTCAAGAACATCATGTAGGAACCTGTTCAAGGAACTTTGTATTCTAACCACTGCTTCTTAGTATATTTATTCCTTAATGAAATTTGTTACAAGTATTTCCAACCAATAGCTCAATACATAATATCAGTACTAGAAATGGGAACAGCAATCTACATAAAGACCTAAAATCACTTACCTTGGTCAAAAGGGGTCCAATATTCAGGAACATGCATTTTAAATAAACTGCCAGCAAGTCAGCAACCATTAAAAACTTGGTTTCAGATAAAGCATGGTTTACAGTGTGTTTGAAAGACTATTTGATACAGAAGTGTGTGATTCCACCCGTCATCAATATGCCAGAAATGGCTGTTTTAAGTGTGTCTATGATGTCACTACATACACATGGCAATAAACACGAAGATACATATAAATAATACAATAACATTTCCCACCAAAAATACAATCAAACCAACGGGACAACTGCAGGAAGTTGGGGGTTTTAGGGTGAGGACAAGCTAGTAAAAAAACACCATAATCCCAAAACACAAAATGAAGAACAAAAAGAAAACAAATACAGCATTCTGCTACACCAACAAAAATCTGCAGGAATCGGACACTCCCCTTGAACAATATAGGTCAACCATAGGTGACCATACCAAAACACCAATACCCACAACTAAAAGTACGAAAATTGGAATCGGACATTTCCCTTGACCTACATAGGTCAACCTCAGATGACGATACTAAAACATCAACACATACAACTATGAAAATGGGAATCGGTCATTTCCGGTGACCTATATAGGTCCACCACAGCTACTGATGCCAAAAAACCAACACCTACGACTGCAAAAAATAAAACCACAATCTCAAAAGTCCACAAATCAATCATCCCTACATAAGTTAAATGACATTCAATACTCCATAAATACGCAAAACATCACAGCTAGAAAAAAAAAATTAATTACTACCAGCAAATTCCGGCACTGCAAACTAGATCGGCAGTCCCCCCCCCCCAGACACGCACACACAAATACCAACTCATAAACACCGTGCCGTAATGACATTCACACACCACAACACCTTTACATCGAAGCAGACGGGTTGAATCAGACGCTTCCATTGACCCCTCCTTCTACTCTGTAGATGAATATCGTAACAGAGACTAATAGACCAGCTTAGGTAAAAATTCTGCTATATTTCAGTTTTGACAGCACTTGGTTGCAACAGTCAAGATCGGGTATTCTGTGTATGATAAATTTATTAAAAGTGTGTAACTGTGTTTTATTCTGACAGTGTATCAATTCTGTAAATATTAGCAGTTACTGTGATATATTCACATATTTTGACAATCTCCTGACAAATGATGAGGATAATAATTATTATATTCAACTGTATTATGTTATACTTTCTGACATGTTATTTGTCATTCGCGATGGCCAGTGGCTATTTCCGAAGAAGTACGTAAATATTTGTTCGCTCCAGTAACTATCGTCTCTGTACTATCACCGGGGTCTAAGACTGGAGTCACTGTATCAGCAACACAGACACACAGTTATTCCGTTATCAACTTCCAGGTTACTTGTATGGTAGCCCGATAACTGCCAGAGAGCGGAACTGTGAGCCAATAATGATAACTGCCAGAGGAAAATACCAATCTCTGACAGTTATTTCCATAGTCGCTCGAATTCCTTATGGTACCTCTCTTTATACAACCCGTCCAAGCTAAATTGACATATGAGGTGGTGGCTTAAGGGAACGACCGTACTTGTTAATGCCTGTACTGCAGCTCCTATCAGCCACCGCTCGGACATTAACTTTATTTAATTGTTTGTGCTAAAAGTAATGAAGGCGCACGATATAGTACACAGTTCTTATCAACAGATGGCGCGCAGTCTCACAGTTATTCCCATGGCTTATAGAACGCCTTCCAAATGGTCTACCCTCTTTTTAGTTCCTAGCCAGATCTCCAATGAGTCGACAGGAAAGCGTAGTACGATCTTTGGTCAACAGATGGCGAGAGGCACTGTTGACATTAGACAGTTATTGAAATAACTGCCTGTATCAGAGGAACGGTTATCACAGTAACCGTTACTTTTCAGTAACCGGTTATTTCTATCAGTTACGTTATTTTTTGCCACCTCTACTGCCCAATGTTTCCATATCTCGAAAGCTGTTCTGTTCTGTTTGGATTTTATATAATGTGAAGGCAAAGAGATAACATATTGATGTTTCTTTGACAGCAATTTTTGAAATTACCGGAAGTTGACTTCAAATCCAGCAAATATCGCGGACATTTGCCTTTTCGGCCCAGACGTTTTCATTTACCCTAAAATCGCGGACTGTCCCATGAAATCCGTGGTGTATCGCAACCCTAGGTGTAAACCATTTGTTTTGGTCTGGTGCCTGGGTCTTCTGACTTTATTACTATACTGTTTTTTGAACTTTGGGCAACAGCTATTAAAACTTTTAGAGATAATGTGCATGAATCTGTTGAAGGCCTTCTCCACATTGTCAGTTAATAATATAACATTCTGGTGCTTAATTTGTTTTTGGTCTGCATTTAATTTCTCAGTAATTAATTTAACACATATACCTTTATGGTCTGACAAGTGATTAACATTAAACAATCCTTGTTCAAAATGATTTTATGTACATTTGTCATGAAGTTATCAAAGCAGAATAGAAGCCTTGTAGGACTATTATTTGTAAAGAAGAAATTATATAATCTTTACTTATTTACAAAGTTAATAGTTTTACCTGTATTTTTTCTAACATCAATGTTTAAATCTAAAAAAATAGTATGTTGTATTTGGTATGTTTCTGCAAATGGACAATAAGCTTTTCTAAGCATTCAGTAAATTTCTCTGTAATACTTGTGTGTGTGTGTGTGTGTGTGTGTGTGTGTGTGTGTGTGTGTGTGTGTGTGTGTGTGTAGTAACACCCGTAACTTTCACTGGGTCTATAGTAACTTGTAATTAGGTGAAAACCTGGCGAAACATTAAGTTTTATGTCTTCTTCTATCAGCCATTGTTCATTTAAGCATAATGTCACTCTTCTATTATATTTCAAAAGAATACCAAGTTCATCAGTATTATATTTTAGGACCTGATACTTAAGTGTAAAAATAAAACAAAACAGTTATTACAAGAAGGAAGATCTATTGTGTCATGGGGCAATCTGGAAGAACACAGAATTGTTTGTGTATCTTCACTTCTCTGAGCATTTTTTTAAGTCTGCCTGAGACACAGATAGCCATGTGCTTTACATGACCTTATGCAGAATTTATGTGACCCCGCTGTTTTGAAGCACTTGGTACCATGTCAGAAGGAGATGACGTAGATGCTGTACTTACTGTGACTACTTTCTTCTTTTCTGTATGTGGTAGTGGTGTCTTCTTGGAGAGTGCAGCCTGTATTTCCACTTCTGCAGCTTGTGTTGGTTTTTCAGCAACTGTTGAGGCTCCCATCTTGTTTGAATTATTGTTCCACTAATCAGCACAAGGCAATTGATAGTAGGATTACTATTTCTTAGGAGCTTCAATAAATTTGTACAGACCTTACCTTTTTCTAACTTTGCCATGTGAAACCCATGTCTTGAAAACTCTTTTCATTGAAGAAACCTGCTTACGTCAATTACTTTGATATGGTTCATCACTTCAGCTCTTTTCATTAAATACTTGTTCATCTCAGATACCTTACAGCTTTCTCCAGGGTCATCAAATTTATAAGGTATTGTGCAGAGTGTTAACTGAGTCTGCATGGTTGGTTATCAAATTTGTAATGTCTTGTGCCCAGACTTTGGATATAAACAAGAAATTGATTCTAAATTTTGGAAATATTATTGTGAAGTGTTTGTTAAGTACCGTCCATGAACCTGATAGTATGAATAGTTTTCCAAGCGTGTTTCAGTTTATGTTTCCATACCACTGATAATTAGCATTGGAGGGCAGCGTGGAGGGTAAAAATCGTAGAGGGAGACCAAGAGATGAATACACCAAGCAGATCCAGAAGGATGTAGGTTGCAGTAGGTACTTGGAGATGAAAGAGCTTGCACAGGAAAGAGTAGCATGGAGAGCTGCATCAAACCAGTCTCAGGACTGAAGACCACCACCACCACAACAACAACAACAACAACACTGATAACTATGGGACTGAGTCTGAGTGCTGTTCTGTAACTGATATGTGTTGTTTGAACAACGAAGTGGGGAAAAAATTCAGTTTCACTATCTGTGTAATCAGACCCCTGAACTGGTGACTGCAACATTTAAAGTGGCAATAAACCTCAAGGAACCCTCTTAAAAGGTAGTACTTGGTAGGGGCTTATTGGTAGAACAACCAGAAAGAAGTTTTCAGCTAGAACTACGCTGCAAAGAACATTACAGCTGCCAAGGGCCAGTTGTGCAAACCAGGTAGGAGAATGTCACAACAAGCAGGTTGCATATAATGCATAGCTGTGAATAATATTCCTCACATTAACTATAACAATTATCTTCACAGCTGCTGCCCCAATCCTTAGGCCCAAATTACACTATAAAAAATCTTTGTTGAAGACTTTGTCAAACATCTTAGATCCAATTAGTTCAATGGAGCCATTACACTATCATAATTCTTTTGTTCTAATTGCTCTGAAGTGGATGCTGAACTGTTAACCTCCTGCGCAGCAGCATTTAGTGTAATGTTGGCAGCTAGTGCAGTGCTTGAAAATAAAGAGAAATAGAAAACATTGTGAGTAAAACCATGGACAGTGAGAAGAGAAGTTACATGAAATGTTCACCAGAGCAATAGTGCAAGAACATAAAGAGCTATGAAAATTATTTGAGAATGACAAAGCAAATATTTCAGTTAGTCCTTCTGAAAGTTGGCCCTTGTATTTACAAATAAGATATTAATTTAAGAAATACTATTTCAGTTAAAGATAATCTCATGATTACAATAAGATTTTTATCAATAGCTGAAAGCTATTTGAGCTTGCAATATGATACTTACATCCCACAGTGTACCAATTCAAATACTGTTACAGAAACATGTGAAGCAATTTACAAATTACTTATGAAGGAATTTATGAAGTACAACATATTTAGAGTAACAAATAAATATGTTTGTTTCGCTTGTGTGCACTTTATTACAACAGTAGGAATTGCAAATCACCATAGAGAGTTACCAGTAATAGTTTTCTTTTCCTTCCATCTGGGCCTCGGCTACTGTAGCAACACAATTCACGTTTCCTGTCGCACTTCACATAGTGTATACCGGGAACTGTCTGCTAGGCATGCCCGATGTGAACTGACAGCACAGCCCGTGCTGCATGAGTTGTTGTTCCACCGGCAGAGGGTGCAGCCGAATTCTCGCGTGCACTCTGGTAGATGGGACTTTACTTGCGGCAACTATTGTTCGTGATGCGCCATTCCGATGTGCGCCTCCCGCGATCTTTCTGGTGGCTACTGCACTCCTCCTCCTTCGGGGGGTGAAGCCACTGTGATCCACTGCATCGGAAGGTGGAGCGTCATGCAGTAGCGATGACCTCCATGTTCATTGGATGGCTGGAGTCAGGAGGATCTGCCAACCCTCGAGCCAGAACCTTTGAATATGGTTGGAAGTGACCCACACGAAGAGGCCCCTGTTGTCCCACCACCAGAGCCTGGGACAGAACGGGCGACAAGCCGTCGAACTCCGGATCCTGGTCCACCTCGGGAGGGGCAAGACCCAGTGGCAGGGACGATGGGGAAGGGACGACCACAGGTGAACCAGCCTCCTGAGAAACCAGGCCTGCGAGGGGGGCAGGCTCTTGCCAGGACATCTCTAACAATGGCGATGCTGGTGCTGGAGCTACTGGAGGCCGCCAAGGCTGAGAACCATCGCAGTGTGGCGGAGTCACAGATGGGAGGGGTGGTAGCGTCCCCTGAGAAAACAACACGGGTGCCGGAAATGGGGAAGCCAGCCCCCGAGGGGTCGGAGGGTGGGTGTCCAAACATGGACGTAGCTGATTTTGGTGACGACGTACCTCCCGGTCCCCCACCTGCAAGGTATAGAGCCAGTGGCCATTGCGGCACAGGACCACTGTTGCCCACATACTCAATGGACGGTTGGAAGAAGTTCGACTTACGCAGGTTGCAACGCAGGCCCATGGACCTGAATTTGAGAAAGAGGGTTCAAAGGTTGTGCAAGTGTTCCTTCGTGCTGCAGCCTGTGACAATTATGTCCTCCAGGTAATTAATACAATGAGGGATTGTCGACGTGATGTGCTCAAGATAACACTGAAATATCGCCAGGGCACTGGATATTCCGAAGGCCAACCACTGGTATTGGTAAAGGCCAAATGGGGTGTTGACGACCACCAGCTGTTTGGAGTCCTCATCAAGTGGTATTTGATGATAAGCCTCCGAAAGATCGATTTTCGAAAAATATTGGCCTCCCACCACGGCAAAGAACAATTCATCAGAACGAGGCGAGGGATAAGTATCCACCATCAATTGGGCATTAATGGTGGCCTTGAAATGGCCACAAGACGTAATTTTCCTGAGGGTTTCCTGACAATAATGAGGGGTGAAGCCCACTCACTAGAAGAAATGGGGAGAACGATCCCAAGGGCTGTCAGCCAGTCTATCTCTGCTTTTACCTGAGGGTGGAGAGCCAAGGGGATCTGCCTCGCGCATAGAAAACGGGGGCAAGCCGACGCCTTCAATGTTAAGTGAGCTTCAAAGTCTGAAACACGCCCCAGGCCCTCCTCAAAGATATCCTTAAAGTCAGAGATCAAAGATTCTAGTGATTGATAGGGAGCATCTTCGGAGACCAACTGTATGGTGTCTGCGATAGAAAAACCGAAAGCTTGAAAGGCATCCAATCCAAAAAGGTTAGCGGAGCTCGCATCACTGACAACAATAAAAGTAAGAGGCCGATTCACTGATTTGTAAGTAACGTCGGTAGTGAATTGACCCAGTAGGGGAATGAACTAGTTTACCATAACCGTGTAGATGCCGGTAAACTGGCGCCAACGGGGGGTGACCCAAGGTCGGAGTAAGTTTGTGCATTCAACAAGGAAACTGCCGCGCCCGTATCTACTTGCAGTTGTAATCGGCGCGACCGAACTGACACCTCGATAAAGAGTTTGTGTGCCGATACGTCGGGAACCTGGCCCGATGTAACTTCCTGAATGTCAACGTCCATGTCCTCTGTACCTGCTTCCTGATTCTTTTGAGGCCGAGTGGCAAACTTTAGCAATGTGTCCTTTTTTATTACATTTGCAACAAACGGCCCAACGCTGGAGGCACTCTGACCGATCATGATGTATATAGCACAACACACAGGATGGTAACAGGGGCCGGCGGCCGGAATTCTGTTTACGCGCCATGGGGGAGCGGCCATAACGGCCGGATTGTATCGCTCGCACGTCGTCCACCCTGGTCGCAGTGGACGCGGCCGTGCCGCCCTGAACCGCCGTCACATCGCACCACGCTTCCAACTGTTGACCTGCGGCGTGAGAGACTTCATACGATTGAACAATGGACAGGATGTCCTCAAGGGAAGGGTCTTCCAACTGCAGGGCTCGTTGCTGGACCTCCCAATCAGGGGCCGAACGAACAATGACGTCACGCACCATAATGTGGGCATACGACTCCCGCGACTGCTCCGTGACAAAATGACACTTGCGGCTAAGGCTGTGTAGGGTAGTGGCCCGGTAAGACTGATGGGTCTGTTTCTTGCATTGATAGAACTCGATCCTAGCCGTCACAACATGCGTGCGGTGGCGATAGTATGAAGACAGCAATGAACACAATGCATCGAAAGACAAGGACGAGGGTTCCTGCAACGGTGTTAGCTGCTGCAAAACTTGATACAGCGAGGGAGATATCCAAGACAAGAATAGAGCACGACATACCTCCACATCGGCAACATGAAACGTCTGGAAATGCTGCCGAAGGCGATGTTCATATGTGTCTCAATCCTGCACCGTCTCGTCATACGGGGGAAAGGGAGGAGGGAACAGTGCTAGAGCAGACGGCGTGGAGAGCAACGCCAGAAGCACTTGTTTCATGGTTGCCATGAGCTCCGTCTGCTGCTCTGCCAAAACCCACACTAAATCCTCCATGCTGTGGATAAGCTGCGAACCCGGAACAACGATGCAACACGCGAAAGAACGACCCTACTCGTCACCAATTGTGTAGTAACACGATTCACGTTTTCCGTCGCATTTCGCATAGTGTATATCAGGAACTGTCTGCTACGCATGCCCGATGTGAACTGACTGGGCACGGCCCGTGCTGCTTGAGTTGTTGTTGTTCCGCCGGCAGAGGGTGCGGCCGAATTCTCGTGTGCCCTCTGGTGGACGGGACTTTACTTGTGGCAACTACTGTCCGTGACGTGCCGTGCCGATGTGCGCCTACCGCGATCTTTCTGCTGGCTACTGCAGCTACGTATAACAACTGCTGTTGTATTTGAAGAACCTGATGAATTATTTAACGAACTCTCGTCAGTCTTTCCTCTCACAGCATATACGCAGTAATACGAACAAAATTAAAATTATTATTCCCCTTATCAGGGAAATCCATTGATTGGGCTTATGTATATCCTATGCACTTCTTTATAACATTGCCGGCTGGTGTGGTCGAGCGGTTCTAGGCGTGTCAGTGTGGAAACGTGCGACCGCTATGGTCGCAGGTTCGAATCCTGCCTCGGGCATGGATATGTGTGATGTCCTCAGGTTAGTTAGGTTTAAGTAGTTCTAAGTTCTAGGGGACTGATGACCTCAGAAGTTAAGTCCCATAGTGCTCAGAGCCATTTGAACCATTTGAGCCTTTATAACATTCTGTGTATTGCAGTTTTTGAAGTCAGTGTGTTTTGTGTTGTTCTTATGAAGAGTATCCTATTTTTCATACTCTGCAACAACCACTGTGTTGATAGCCACACGCCAAATATACTTTGTCATTTTTTATAGGTTAAAGGGACTAGAACCAAGTAAAGTGACATGTATACAATGGCAAACTTTTACAAAATTTAGGACTACATTCTCAATTTTCTCAAAGATCTTTGATAAAAGAAATCTTTTACAAAAGTGTATCTAGTATACTGTCAAAATGTGGCAAAAGGCTTTTTATGAAAGATCATTGTCAAAGATCTTTTACAGTGTTATATGGATCTTAAGATGGACAATATTAGAAAGTAAATATGTTCAAACAGGAATAAATGCATTACTAATCTTTTCAAACAGCTAAGTTTAACAACATCTGCTTTTCACATAAAGAAAAATATTAACATATATGGTAGTCTAAAACGTTTACTTTCATTGTTAAATTTAAATATGCATCACGGTGATCATGAACAGTGTCTAGAAATTATAAATTTGAGGTGGATGTTCGGGTCAGTTACACCAAACAACACCTTATTATCAGGAGTTCATTTATTCACATACACAAGCAAGGCTTACAAAGAATTAGATGGCAGAACTGCACAAAGATAATGTTTAGCTCAGTTCAAAGATGATACTCAGATCGATACTAGTGTTGACCTCATCAGCACCAGAAATTCATCTGTATTAAACATGAGTCTTTGCCCTATTTAGTAATCTGGGAAAAGTCAGTAAATATCGGTACATGTAAATAAATTATGTGTGTTTAGTTTGTAAACTGATTCAGTCTACATTATTTTGAAAGAAGTGCAAATAACTGTGTGACATGTCATTAAAAATATGAGTACACTTCAGTCCTCTCTGGAAGTACTAGGAAGCCTAGAAATGCTCATAGGTTCATATACTTCAGGAAGATCTTTCCATGACAGAGATGCAGCAATATTTGATCAAATGTTGTACAGATGATCATTGATGCAAGGACTAAATACACCATGGGACAAGTGGATCCCTTCCATCCAAATGCCAATAGTCTCTTTGGAAGAGGATAAGTGGGAGGAAGGTAGAGCATAATAATAACCTTTACATGGGGAACCATTCGTAATGACAGCTGAATATACTAAGGTCAACAGAAATCGAAAAACATTGCAGCAAAGGACCTAGTGGTTCCCTCACCATTCTGGATGAATTTTGCAGGCATATCAGCTTCTGAGAAGAATTACAGAGTAATATCGCTACACTATGCTCTCCAAGTGTGAACTATTTTAGGAGTGAACTGTTATGTGTTAGTGGATAATAAGGAGGGAAAAAGAAAAACATCTGGATTGACAGTAGGGATGATGAATGTAATAAAGATGAACAGAGAGCGTAAATTGAAGACTGTGATAAGAGAAATGAATATTTACAACACTAATGTTTTAGAAAGGAGTTAAGTGGGGTAGGAAGGAGGAGGAGGAGGAGGAGAGGAAAAGCAAACGGTCCTGGATAAATGTAAAAGAAAAATCTGGGAAAGATTACTAAAAACTAATACAGAGGAAGATAAAAACTATGAAGGAAATGGATAGAGACTAGTAAAAAGTGCAGAATGGAGGGGCTGTAATAGCTTTTTAAGGTCAAGTTAAAAAGAAGAATGTAGTCGAAGCATGGACATAGAGCACCTAGAGGGGTGTAAACTAATATCCTTCTGTGTTAATTTTGATCTCTGTTTTACAAACACTCAGTTTAGCCATCAATGTTGAAGACTGCATGCATGGAAATGTTTTGGTGGTACCAGTTATAAGTAGATCAAGTAGATATATTATAACCACCAAAGATCCAAAAACATAGTCAAAATCATGAAAACCTTCCCCACAGCAGATGCTGACAAATATCATGACTTTCTGGCTCAGATGGATGAAAATAGCTAAAGTATGTTAAAAAATGACAACTGGTAAGAATATCAGGTGTGTTACAAGTCAACACTGAAGGCTGTAGGGTCTGGTTTCACCCTATTGAAGACAAATTGCAAAATTCGACATGAAGTACCGCCATAACACTAGATTAGAAGGTGAATAAAAATTTAGTCCTAAAAGCTTTAGAAGAAAACATTGGAGAGGTAAAGACGAGAAAGAATAGGAGAGAATGAACTACTTGAAATATTTTAGCTAAAATGCATGAAGCCTCAGGAGGTAATCACGAAGACAATATCATTAGACGAACATCAGTAGTCTGTTTCTAAGGCTTTTTTTAGGCTAAGTGTTCAGACTGGTGATAATATGAGGTGCAATAATTTGCCAAAAATTTTGAGTTTGTGGTGAGATGCTAAGCTTTTAAAGTGCAACAACGAACCAAGAAATACCAGTAGCAGTAAACTCCGTTTGTTCCACCAAAACAGCAATGGTCTCAGAAGCAAACTTGAGCTTCTAGACCTTGACATTAATGATGCTGAATCTGTAAGCCAGTCACAAGTAATGTGTCTTATAGAACACTGTGTGACAAGTGGAACTGAAATGCCTCAGACTGTTGGATACTCTTTAGCAGCCAGCTATTGAAGAATTATAAAGGAGGAAGGAGGAACTGCAGTTTATGTTAAAACTAATGTAAGATATAAATCCCTAGACATAATTACTTACTGTGTAGATTCTCACTTTGAAGCCTGTAAAACTGAAATGACTACAAATAATAAATCAGTTATAATGTTAGCAGTTCTCAGGGCTTCTGCAGGGAAAATGTTTCTTTCCAAACCATATGGAACAAGTTTTGAACCAAATATATTCAAAATACAAGGATTTAATTATCATGGGTGATTTTAATATTAACTTCTTAACTAAAAATAACAGCAGAAGAGAAGTAGAGCATCTTCAACTTTTATAGTCCTGTCTTCCTCAGTTGCGTGTAATATTACGGTATATTGATAATTTTTACTTATGGACCGTCTGACAGCAACCGAATAAAACACAATTTTAGTGCCATATGCGTTTCGCCTTTATTTTCTGCAAGGCATCATCAGTGGCAGGTTGCGTGGACAATTTCTTACATATTATGCTCCTGTTGCATTTTTGGTGTTGTTCTTCTTCTTATGAACGCCAATTTGCGGTTTTTTCCACATTCCACAGCACTATGCACTGAACGCTTGTTTTAATGCAATGTTTTGCATTAAAATGTGTATGGAAGATGTAGGTTGAAGAATTATATGAAACACATAGAGGTCATACAAAATTGAGATTGTAGCTTGAACTGGAATGTGGTAAAATGATACTGAGAAGTGAAGTGGAGATGGGCATTATGGATTTCAGAAATAGAAAACAATAGGCTGTGATAAAGTGCCAAATAAACCTTTAAAGGCTGTGGGACATGGAGTAATATCTTGACTTATCAGTATTATCATTAGGACATATAACAAGGTCAGTTGGTATAAAGGTTTAGATAGAACTATTCTGAGTATTCCATCAATATATCATCAGAAGAAAAGATCTTGGAAGAAGTATTTGGGAAGTTAGATGACAGGAATGAGTTATCTGAAGAGTACTACAACAGTCCTCTGCAGTGAATCATGGGCAGTTAAAGGGAAAGAGCAGAGAATAATAGCATAGTTAAAAATATCCTGGGTGCATACCCAAGAAATGTTGGAAAATAGGATAGTTTTTTAAAACTATTTTGACTAAATACTAAAAGTTAAGTGGACTAAAACAATGATGAATGAAGAAGTTAATTTGAGACTAGGAAAGAAAAGAGAACTATTGGAAATGATAAGAGGGACATAATGTTTTGGATGGGACACATTACCAAGAAATTTCTTGCAATGGAGAGATTTTTAAGGACAGACTCCAGGGAAGAAAATGAGAGGAAGAATAAGGCTTGACTGCTGGATGACATTAAAGAAGGATGAGGTTAACAGCAGAATAAGGAAGAAGCCTAGGACAGAGGGAAGTGGAGACCATCCAGCTGATTCCAGTCTTTAGCAAGATAAGCCATAGAAGAAGAAGAATGGCATCAACTAAGAGGGAAAATGGTAAAAGTCACTTCTTTATAGTTGTTTAGGTGACTACTTGTATGTGGACTTTTTTTAGTTGTACTTCATTATTAGAAAATGTTCAGGATCAGCATGGGGACCCTGTAGCTGATAGGAGAGGCAGTGTCTCATTAAATAGTATACATCATACTCTGACATTTGTTGTCAATCATGAATGTGAAATGTCACAGAAAGAGGTGGCTTAATTAATGTAGACGATTAGACGATCATGTTGACCCCCCTGCCCCCTCATCCATTGTGTCTTTTTTCCAATTAAAGGCCACACATCCTGTGTGCATACAATATGTGTCTTTAATTCAATGGTTTCCATTGCCTCCTGTGTCCTCACACCAGCGATTATTGCTGATCCTTCTGCCTTTGAGGGGCAGTTTCTCACCCCAAGAGCAAGAGAGTACCATGAATGTTTATCCATTTCTTCACCCACTTTAAACAAGGCTGCTGACAGAGTGAAGGTGACTTCTTACATTGAAATTCTCAGGCTGTAATTTCCCATGATTTTTATTCAGAATTTAAGCATCAGTGATATTCAAAGCCAGATCGAGGTCATTTTGACTATTAGTCAAAGATGCTATCCATAGACCATGAGTGCAACCAATATTGATTACCAATTTCAATTTCTGATGCTAGAAGGTCTGCGCTGCTTGTCTGAAATTGCATAATTCATATATACATACACATGTGGGATTAAACCATTACTGTTTGCTGTCATTGATTTGTAGGTCTACTCAGCACCCATGTCAGCAATCATATAATAAATAAATAAAGACATCGTCTACTGATGGTTTCATGCCCATAATTTATATGTTTGCATCATCAGAAAACTTTATGGAATAAGTCCAGTCCACTGAAAGTCATTGGAATGTTACTTGTGTGGCTTGATGATAGGAAAAGAATTATTACTAAACCATGTAGAGCCTTGCATTTTACGTTCGTCCCTACAGAGTTTAGTTTATTACCATGGTACATTTAAATCAATTTCTGCACATAATGCCACAAAAATTTAGTTTCAAAATCATGAATATAGGAATATGATGATTTTAATTGTTATTTCTGCCAGCACTCAAATTATATTGTACTAGACTTTTTCTGTAGAGAACAGTTTTTATGAGAACCTGACTTTGAGGCAGTTAATCAGTTAAGATTAATAAATTATTCTGTATTTGGTGGTGGTATGCTTTCTGGAAAAATATACTGAAGTGAAGGTAGGAGGAAGTGGTCTATAATTGCAGGTGATATTTTTATCTCTATATTTATGAATGTATGTCCCTATAGCACATTTAAAACTGTCAAAAACTATTGACTTAGTTTGTTACTTGTTCTATAGATCATACTCATAAGTAACCTTATGACTTTGAATGTGTCAACTGAACAAGTATAGAAGACTTATAAACCTGAAAAAAAAAAAATAAAATAAAAAAAAATAAAAAAATTATATGGCTACATGCTGGCCATCTACAGGTTTCCTCCTTTAAATACAAGTAATTATTTCCATTCAAGAATCACTCTGAGGTGTGAATGAGTTGATGAGCATTTACAAGCAGTTGTTGTTGTTTACATGTAACTACATTATATTTGCACAACAGACTTTACACTTTATGTATCAAATTGTGGCAAGTTATGTATTGTACCTTACTACAATTAATCATTTTAAATACCTTGGCATTTCAAAACAGATTCTCTGTTGTGCAGCTTTTAAATTCTTTCATTTTATATTAGTCTTTCCTTTCAATTCATATTCCTTTCTTATTTTTTAAAATTTTTTTCATTGATACTGTATGGGCTCTCCATTGGAGTATGCTGAAAACATAAGTCCAGGCTTTTCCTTGTCTGATGCATGACATTTCAATTTCTTGTGCTTTTATTATGTAATGAATTCCTAAATTTAAAGTGCTTTATATGTTATTTAGTATAGATCAACCAACTGTAAATTTATGTACTAGGTATTGGATAATACGGAGTTCCTTAAATTAAGAAGACTTACTGACTTATTGTTCTGTTTGGCTTCATTTAAAGTGATCAATGTGTCTTTAATTTTTTATCATTTATCCTTAGAATATTCACCTTAAACCATGTGCTTTTTTAATCTATTCCTGTTGCTACATTAAGTTGTAATTCTTCCAGGCTTGTATGTTGTGCAACTGAAGTAATATTATATGCATAGATTGATTTTACACAATGCATATTATTCACCATTATAGGGTTTGTCACCATGATTACAGAACAAAAATAAATAGCTCAAATATAGGGACACACAGAATATACCAGGTGTCCCAGGAGGAATGTTCAGTATTGAGGGATATGACATGAATGCTCATTTGGAGAGGGAAAAAAGTCATGTGGACGTATGTCTTATTCTTAATGGTTTCTGAGATAGGTCATATTATTGCACAATTGTTTTTAGGGCACTAGCAGGTAGGTATGTGCCTTACCCACCCAACCACTGAAATTTTCATTGAGCCCAGCTTACATCATTGCTTTCAACCTCTTTGCTCAGGACATCTCACTCCCATTAAACTGATCCACTGACTACATCAGGGCTTCACAACATACGTGCTCACGGAGCAAGATGTGAGCAGCAAGGCACGAGCACAGAGCAGCGCGAGCACGCTCCCCCACTACTGCACCAGAGCGGAGAATGGGGAGAGTCACGTGGGGCACACAACAGCTGCCGTGAGTCAATGTAAATCCGCGGCCACCTGTAGGGATATCACTCACGAATTATTACTGCAACAAATGAAAGAAATAAAGGAGAATGTACACGTGCCACATAATTTTATTAGCTTAGTGTATGCCTCTACATTCGTATTAATTTGTGAACTGTTACACAATAAAAGGTGTCACTGAAGTGTGGGATTCTCGGTTATCTTGTACTTTTTGCCCTTTACAATTGCGTGTATATTCGGAGTAATTGTTCTTGTGCATTGTAGGCGCAGCGTGCAGTTTAAATTTCGATCAGACAATGCGTTTCTCAGACGCGTCTTGTTACATTTCATTGCAGAGAACAGTTGTTCACAAACATACGTGGAACCGAACATTGATATTACTGTAGCGGCCAGTTTGTGCAAACGAGAAAATCTATCCTGAGGGAAGTGTCTGTAGAATTCCAAAATGTTTTTCTTGTTCTGAAATTTGTCTCTGTATTCTCTGTCACACTGCAGGTCAATAATTTCTAGTTGCAGCTCAGGACGAATCTCTTCAATATTCGCTGAATATGGAGAGGAGAACAGATCAGAATCACTGTCTAGTGCTGTCAGATCTTGAAAGCGTTGATCAAATTCTTCCTTAAGGGCAACTAAACTATGTGAATAACGTTCACAGTCTTTGTGAACATCTTGCATGGATGATAATTTAGGAAAATGAGCTAGATTTCCTGTTTCCAGCTGACTCACCCAAAGTGTCAATTTCATTTTAAAAGCTCGTATTCGATCTATGAAATGAGTAATTAGCAGATCTTTACCGTGTAGTGAAATGTTCAAAACATTCAGATGGCTAGTTAAATCTGCTAAGAACGTGAGATCACATTTCCATGAAGGCTCTTTCAATTCGGGAACACACATGTTATTTATTTCCACGAACATATTTATCTCATCTAATAGGCAAAAAAATCGATTTAATAATTCGCTACGACTAAGCCAGCGGACCTCGCTGTAATAAGGCAGGCTACCATACTGGCTTTCTACATCCTCAAGAAAGCTTTTAAATTGCCTGTGTTGTAACCCATGCTTCCTTATATAATTGGTTGTATGAACAACACACATCACATTTTTTAGAGTGATGCTCTTTGCACATAAGTTTTTCTGGTGGATCACACAGTGAACGCTCCTTATTTCATTCGGCTTGGTCAGTTTTTGCATTTTCTCCTTCAACAGCGCAACGAAACCTGATCTTTTCCCTGTCATCACTGGTGCACCGTCTATAGACATTGAAACTAAAGAATTCCACGACAATCCTATGTTTTCAACACTTTCTTCAACACTACTTAAAATATCACCTCCGGTTGTAGTGTTCTTCATGGCTACTAAATCGAGGAGCTCCTCCCTCACCTGAAGATCTCTGTTAACACCTCTAATAAATATGGCAAGCTGCGCTGTTCCAGTGATATTAACACTTTCGTCCAGAGCTAGAGAATACGCCATAGAATCTTTATAGATATTTGCAAGCTGGCTCTGGACGTTGTCTGCCATGTCCTGCATGCGACGCATAATGGTCATGTTGGATAATGGCACAATCCGAAACTGTTCAACTTGAGATGGACACAAATGTTCCGCTGCAACTACCAAACATTCTTTTATTAAATCGCCATCAGTGAAGGGGAGCAGGGATTTTGCTAAAAGCAAAGCAATTTTGTAACTCACTCTGAGAGCTGCCTCAGTTGATTTTTCTTCATCGTCCAGATCTTCTTCGGATAGCTTCCTTTTAAGTTTAATCACTTCCTGTGCACGATCTGGTCCATCACGTTTTCCACTTCCGTAGTCTTTTGCGTGGTACGACATATAATGTCGCTGCAAAATAAATTTCCTAAAAGAATTCAGCGTTTTGTGACATACTAAACATTTTGCAACACCATCTTTTTCTGTAAACAGATACAATTCCTCCCAATGGGGGTTGAACTGCGAAAGCATGGTTGGGGTTACACAACGGCGACTTGACATGATTCTTAACCAGCGAAGTGACTGTTAGATCTGATTGTAGTACTTTAAACGTTACACAGTCGGCGCGAATTCAATAGGCACGCTGCGGCCCTATTCAAACGTGCGCGCGCATTTCCCCTCCCTCCCTATTCCGCGACCTTGCACTTGCTCGCAAGCACGTGCCTGAGCAGATGCGAGTACTCGCGCTCAAAACCGGCCAGTTGTTAAGCCCTGGACTACATTGTTGTCCATGCTGTACAACTATTCATATTTTTAAAAATATAAGGAATCTGATATACTGATATTTAAAAATGTATCATTATTGGCCCTCGATATATTAAAAAAAAAGTATCAATGTATTGACAGAATAAAAATCAGTGTACCAGCCTATAAAAATATCAGCTGCACATTGTCAATATATTGTTGGTTTTAGAGCTATATATTTAAGTTTTTATTTATTATAAGATATTCTGTACATTAACAACCTAGCAGCTTGCTTATCCCACTTAAGAGCAACATTTGAAAGGAAAATAATGCACATTCACACTTGGCAATAACCAATTTGCTAACAAAGGTAGCTGCATGTAAGTGGCACACTGAAAGGTGTCCAATAGGTCCTCATTTGGTTTCATCAGATATATGATCTGTCTGGAACACTTCAAGTTGACTTTCCTTTTTTTCAGTCCTGCAAACGCCAGTGAACTAGCAGTTCTAGTGTCAAAATTGTTTAGTGAAGTTAAACATTGCTGTTTTTGTTGGTAGCACTGAGCATCAATTACATCAGCATTTCCCCTCAAACATCTCCACCCACCCCAAAGACCAGTCTTGTCACTTAGTTCTTTGTTCATTGATTTCAGCAAACTGTTTTTGAAGAATGATGGTGTGATGAAATAGCACACCAGTTATGTTGATTATTTATTTATTTATTTTTAACACAACTGATGCTATTTCTTGAAATCAGAAATCTTCTTAGTCCATTCACTCTGCCATCCCCCACTGTAATCAGACTTCTTCTTATTAACCATTGTACCTGATTCACAGTCAAAGAGAAAGACTGGACAACATGAAAGCTCAAAAAGTAGTAAGACTCATTCACACAGTGAAAGTAAAATTATGTTCTACTACAATTTCAAAAGAACAATTTCAAATATTTTCCAAAACTTGTGAAAAAAATATTGTCACTCAATATTTCCATTTCTATATTGATATACAAATGAATGAAGACCTCAATGGCAGTGAAGGCAGAGATGAATATCATCGGTGCGGCAGAACTGGCGGAAGAGGCAGCTCATATCCACCAACGTCTGTTCTGGAATCCAGTGGGTAGTGGTCAGTGTCTGTTCACCTAGTTGGTGCGGCTGCTTTATGCTCTTCTTGATCTCAACAATCAAGTCATAAACATGTGACCTGCATAGAAGATCACCACATAACAAGTTTCAACTTGAATAAGCATGATGGAACAAAAGGAAAGAAATCCACTACCCCAGGCATCAGTCTCTAGACTGAATCTTCCTGGTCATCGGATTCTGGGGGACCAGGAACGTCATCTGCAGAAGAGTCAGAGCTTCTCAAAATCTCTAAGACCAAAACAGAAAAACTTCATAGGAACTCTCAACACAAACACACTCTCCAAAGTAGGTAAACTCACAAATACTATCGAAAAATTCTACATAAAAATCCTTGCGATTCAAGAAATGTGATTTAGCGATGAAAATCATTTTAATTCAGGAAACTTCATAATCTACAAAGGAAAACCTGCAGTCCAGCTGAACACGGGATCCAAACAATTTCGCACAGCTGTTGTGCACAAATCAATTATAGACTCCATAATAAAATCCCATTCAACATCAGAAAGAATCTCGACAATCTCAGTAAAATCTGGAAACAAGGCATACACACTGATAAATGCACATGCCCCCACAAATGATTACAGTAGGAAAGATCCACAGGCAATAGATGACTTCTGGGAGCTACTGGAGGAAACCTCATATAAAATCCCTACTCATCATGTGAAAATTATGTTATGAGATTTTAATGGACAACTCAGCAAAGAGAAAAAATTCAGGAAAATGATGGGAATTCATACAGCTCACAAGAGAACAAATAAAAACGGCGAAAGACTGATAAACTTCTGCGAAAATTTTGATCTTAAAATCATGTCTACACAACTCCTTAAACCTGTAAACAAACTTACAACATGGAAATCACCAAATTCAACTTTGGGTGAATTTCAGATAGACCATGTTGCCATATCTAATATGAATACCAAAGAAATACTGAACGTAAGAACAAGAAACGGATTTTTTGAGTCAGACCACCATCTGCTGCAAATAAAGATTAGATTTCAACCTAACAAAAAGAAACCACCAATGAACAAAAGAGTTGGAATTGATCCAGAATACCTCAAACTTAACAAGAGGGAAATTCTCCAGGAAATTGGGTAATCAAACCCAACGAACCAGAATGAACTTGCAGAAATACTGAAAACACTATGAAATTTGGCAAACCCCCAAGAAAGAGAAAACACAGATGGTGGAACAGTGCATGTGATCAATCAATAGAAGAAAAATACAAGCTTGGAAAACTTTCAGTAGCAACAAAACTAAGAAAAATGGCAGGAATATTTGAGAATAAGGAAGAGTTCATCCAAGCCAATACGAAGAGAAAAACACAGATATGATAAAAACCGGCTTAAAGAAATTGAACAAGAATTTACCAAGAACAACACCAGAAATTTTTATAAAATTTTCAAAGAAAACCTAACAGGGTATCAACCACCTAATCTGTGCTTTCACTAGTCCGATGGATCACTGGAAACCAACCCTAAAAAGAACTGTAAAATTTTAGCTACATATTTTCACTCCTCAACTGCGAGCCTCCTACGGAACAACTAGATTTCAAAAAACCCACATCCAGTCCTGAGTCAAATCCACCATCACTTAAAGAGATAAAGGAAATAATCAATTCTTTGAAGAACAACAAGTCTCCAGGGGAAGACAGAATCATAACAGAAGTATGGAAATTAAATGACAATAATCTCACACAAGCAACCCACAGGATTATATCAAATATTTGGGAAACTGAACAAATACCTGCAGAGTGGAAATGTGCACTAATTCACTCTCTCCACAAAAAAGGTACAAAAACCAATCCACATAATTGCAGGGGAAATTCACTGCTCCCTCTAATATACAAAATTCTTTCAAAGGCCATGTTGAACAGACTAGAGGAACAAGCAGACCAGTAAATAAGGGAGTATCAGGCAGGGTTTCGCAAAGGTCAAGCTTGCATCGAACACATATGGAACTTAAAAACAATTTTGCAAATGAGAAGATGTAGAAATACTGTGGTAACTTTGGTCGATTTTAAAAAGGCTTACAATTCAGTAGATAGACAAACATTATTTCACACCTTAGAAGAGTTCAGGATTGACAGGAATACAAGGTGCATTATTCAACAGGCATTAACAGATACAACCTCCAAAGTTAAATTCACGAGAGAAATATCAGAAGCATTTCATATCCATGTGTTCGGCAGGGAGATGGAATGTCCCCTATTCTGTTTAACATGGTTCTGGAAAAAATTGTGAGAACATGGGAAAAGGAAATAAAAGGAATTCAGCTTGGGATTAAAAAAGATCAGAAATTGGGGTGAAGTGTCTGGCTTTCGCAGGCGATCTTGCCATTCTAGCCAACAATAGAGAGGAAGCCAAACTTGCATTGGAAAAACTACATGAAATCTCACAGAAAACTGAGCTACAAATCTCCTATGAGAAAACACAGTATTTGGAAAACAAACCTGTAGATAATCTTGCCATTACTACTCTATATGGGAAAGTGGCACAAGTTGCCCACTTCAGATATCTGGGAGAGATAATCCAACCATCAGGACTGAACTTAATAGCCAATAAAGATAGAATCTCCAGATTACAAAAAGAAAATAAGCTCACTTGGAATCACTATAATAAGAAATCCATTTCTGTCAATGTGAAACTAAGGCATTACAACACAGTAGTCCTACCAGAAGCACTTTATGCAGCAGAATTTACAGTGATTCATGGTCATACTAAGATCACAGAGATTGAAAAGCAGGAAAGAAAAATTTTGAGGAAAATATATGGGCCAGTGTTTCAGGAAGGAATTTGGATGAAGAGGCCAATGAGAGAGATTTACAAAGACATAGGAACAATAACAGACACCATTAGAAAGAGAAGGATGAAATTTTATGTACATATCAGCAGGATGAATAAAAGCAGGTTCACAAGACAAATCTTTGAGATGGTAAACAAGAGCAAAAACAAGACAAAGTGGATCATTGAAGCAGAAGAAGACATTAAAGAAGTGGGGATCTCACAAGACAACATAAACAATAGAGAACAGTTTAGAAACATCATACAGAAACACACACTTAAACAAGAACATATGGAGAACAGAACAGGAAAAAGATGGTCCAAAGAACGCAAGAGAGAACACAGTGATCATATGAAGCGAATTTGGGAAGAATGAAGAAAGAAGAAGAAATAATGAATACTCAAGTTTAATCACTCTCTCAAAAGGGAATAATCGAAAATAATAAATAATAATAATACAGATGAAAAAAGTATTGCCAATATGTATTGATATTTTTTGGAAAAAATATCAATATATAGGTAGATATTTTATCAACAGCCTTAGCCCACAGTGTGTTGCAAGTGAAGTGGTGGAAGGGACTGCAAATGTATCAGAGAGGAGCATGGTTAATTGTGTTTGAATTTTTCAATTGATACTCTCTAATTTTTGCTAACTGTTGTACATGTGAACATTTGCAAACCTGACAATGTACTGAATAACACAGACACCAAATAACAATGTACATTAAATTTTTTCTACCTCAGAAACCATTTGGAACAGGCAATATGTCCCTACAAAGATTTTGCTGCAAATGGCCATTGTGTCATATACTTCCTGCAACTATTTCAGCATGATGATCAGCCTCATCTTAACACTGCTGTTAGGTGTGTTAACATGGGGCTGGAGAAGGTGCTGATGGCAGAGGGCACGGCTCGCATTGCATTGGTGCCAGTTGGATCTATAGATATACTGGGTTTCACTAGGCATGGCCTGCACCTCAACGGGTATGGGAAGGGGAGGCTGGCAAAGCTTATAGGTATCAGTGTAATAGACAGTGGTGGGATCACTCATGGAAAAATTTCTATAGTAGTTGGTGTTAGAGCTGCATCTTTTTTAGATTGAAGTCAGCTTATATGTATCCCTATTTAAAGGAAGTCCCGCTAAGAAACGAATCTCCTTCAGGGGAGGTCAGGTACCCACATAGTGAAAGAGTTAGCATATTTTGTCAAAATATAAGAGTTATTAATGCTAAAGTTAGTAAACTGCTTATAGATGTTGACTCTGACATTATTGGTATATTGGAGCACCACTTAAATAATTTGACAATTCAGAGGCATCCTTTACCAGGATACAGATTAGCTGGCTGTTTTTCAAGGAGTTCTTTGTAGAGTGGGGGAGTGGCCATGTACATAAAAAATAGTACTCCATTTGAGTCCATAGATGTATCATGGCATTGCATTAAACAGGTATTATTGTTGTTGTTGATTATAGGTTCCCTAACTCTGATTTCAGAGTATTTCTACTCAAGCTAGAGACAGTTCCTGGTTCACTTTATAGAAAGAACCAAAAATTAGTTATATTTGGTGATTTCAATATTAATTTTACATGTGACTGTGCAAGAAAAAGGATGTTAGAAGATTTCCTAAGTGCATTTGATCTAATGCAACCAGGGTGCAGGGGAACAGTAGCACAGCCACATACATTATTTTTATTCATTCTTCATTACTTAGCTGGGCATTCTGTTAGAAACAGGGTGAATGGCCTTTCAGACCATGACGCACAAATTTTAACACTAAAAGGTTTTTGTACTGAAACAAATTTTATATACAATTACAAACTGTTTAGAAAAGCTAATCCAATGGCAACAGAGAGTTTTTTAAACCTCGTTAAGGAACAAGAGTGGCAGTATGCCAGTGACATAGATGACAAATGTAATGCTTTCCTTCACACATTTCTCATGCTCTTTGAAAGCTGATTTCCATTAAAATGTTCTATACAGGTACTAGCAATAAAAGGCAGCCTGGATGGCTGACAAGTGGGATAAGGATATCACATGGAACAAAGTGGCAATTATATCAAAATGTCAGAAGTAGTTAATTAGATTAGATTTACTTTCATTCCTATTGATCCTTAGTGAGGAGGTCCTCCAGGATGTAGAACATGTCAGAAAAACAAGAATACATGACAAATATTTAAAACTCAAAACAAATAATTTTTTTTACTTATTTATAAGATAATAACTGTGTAATACAACTACTATAATACTTATTTACAATGAACACATTACTGCACTGAAATGGTGCAAAAGTTAGATTGTACTTACACACACACACACGCACACACACACACACGCACACACACACACACACACACTTATTTACAATTAACACATTACTGCACTGAAATTGTGCAAAATTATATTATACACACAAATCAGTTGGTTCTACTGAGAAATTCATCAATGGAGTAGGAGTTGGCCACCAAAAAATCCTTTAGCCTTCTCTTAAACTGAATTTCATTGGTTGTTGAGCTTTTTATGGCTGCTGGCAAGTTATTGAAAATGTGTGTTCCTGAATAATGCACACCTTTTTGTACAAGACTAAGTGACTTTAAATCCTTGTGAGGATTATTCTTATTTCTAGTATTGATTCCATGAATTGAGCTGTTAGTTTGAAAAAGTGATATATTTTTAATGACAAATTTCATTAAGGAATAAATATATTGGGAAGCAGTAGTTAGTATCCCTAGTTCCCTAAACAGGCTTCTGCAGAATGTTCTTGAGTTCACAGCCCATATAACACTTACCGCACATTTTTGTGCCTGGAAAACTTTCACTTGGCTTGATGAATTACCCCAAAAAATAATCCCATATGACATTATGGAATGAAAGTAAGCGTGGAATGCCAGCTTTTTCATTTTTATATCCCCTATGTCTGACAAGATTTGCATTGCAAATAGAGATCTGTTAAAACGCTTCAGCAGTTCTGTGGTGTGCTACTCCCAGTTGAATTTATTGTCAAGCTATAATCCCAAGAATTTAACACTGTCCACTTTTTCTATCTGCTTGTCATTGTATGTTAGGAATATACTTGTGTTACACCCCTTACAAATTCTGAACTGCATGTAGTGTGTATTTTCAAAGTTTAGTGACAAAGAATTGGCTAGAAACCAGTGATTAATGTCCACAAATATTTTATTAGCTGACCTTTCTAAGACTGTTTATTTATTTAGCCATCTTTAAGCATTTACATGCAATCGATGTCGTCATGATTAATGTACAATTTACATATTAAGAAATATAACTATTGTGAGGTATCACACAAAGCTGAAGTATACATTTTAAAAGAACTTACATAATAAAGGAATATATTTGATATATAAAGATGTCCCACATAACTAAAGTGTGCATTTTAAAGAATGTGCATAATAAAAGAATACATTTCATACATAAGGATTTCTCCACATGTTTAACAGTTAAATGTGGAACGACAGAGACCAAAAAAGCTTAGGAAGAGGTACAAACAGAGTTGCAAGTTGTTTCGTAAGTCAGGTCTATTTTTGAAGAGTTTTCAAATTCTTTAACACTGTAAAAGCTTTGTCTGTCAGCCATTTTTTAGTCTTACTTTTAAATATATTAAGAGAGACACAATGTGCCTGCACAGGTAATGTGTTGAAAAGCCTTATTCCCATGTATTCATAACTGTCTTGTGTTTTCTTGAGTCGAGTTGTTGGTATGTCTATCTTCAATGTTTCGACGAGTGTTATGATTATGAACGGACTGATTAAGGTTGTAACTGTTTCACAGTTTTATTTTATGTACAAAAGACAGCTGTATATAAAAAGAGAAGGGACTGTCATTATCTGTAATTCTTTGAAGTATGACCTACATGATATGTTTTTTTTGGTAATCCCAGAGATGCTCCTGATGACTTTCTTCTGCCAAATAAAAATTTTCCTGGACCATGGAGAATTACCCCACAGAAGAATACCATATCTAATATGGCAATGAAAGATTGTATAATAGGAATTAATCAGCAGGCTTTCAGAAACACAGGTGTATAATTTTTTCAGTAGATAGATAACTCGCGAAAGCTTTTGAGATATGTTGTCTATGTGACTCTGCCAGGTTAATTTCATATTTAAGTATATGCCAAGAAGTTTGGTAGAAGTGTACTCAATATCAGCATTGAATAAGCTGAAGGATATATTTACAGTTTTTTCATGGTTAATAGCTAACTAGCTTCGAACCACATATTGGATAATCTGAAAAAATCTTTACTTTGTTCCTCCAGTTTATTTACTTCCTTCCCTGAATTGATGAAAGTTGTATTATCTGCGTAAAGCACAGATTTGCATGGCATATTGCTGGGCAGGTCATTTATAAATATTATGAACAGTAATGGCCCAACCACTGATCCTTGGGGAACACCTCTAGTGACATTCAGTAACTCTGACTTTTGACTGTTGTAGCTTACAGTTTGCTTTCTGTTACTGAGATATGATTTAATGAGGGAGAGTTCCAGATCCCTAATGCCTTAACACCATAGTTTTTCCAGCAGTATTGTGTGGTTTACAGAATCAAATGCTTTGCTTAAGACCACTAGTGTGGCTTCAGCAGATAATTTGGATTCAAAAGAAGATTGCACAATAGAAACAATATTTTCAACAACATTAATTGTTGATAACTGGGCCCTAAAACCATATTGAGACTTAGTAAGTATATTGTTTTTTGACAAATGCATGTTAATTTGCTTTTGTATACAATATTCGATTATTTTTGAAAAAATAGGTATCAGAGAATTTGGGCGATAATTATTAGTGCAGGATTTATCACCCTTTTTGTGTAATGGAATTACTACTGTCTTCTTTAGACATTCTGGAAAAATACCACTGTCAAATATCCAGTTTATGAGTGTGCAGAGAGGGAATGATATCAAGTCGATTATTTTTTTAATCACAAAATTTGAGAGGCCATAAATATCTTCTGATCTGGAGTCACTTAACTTTGCCACTGATTTCCACATGTCCCCAATTACAGGTCGGCACAGTATCAGCAAAGTTTTGTAAAAACTGGTTTATATAAGTAGATTGTGAATTTGATTTTGAACTCTTCTTATGAGGAGATGAGGGATTAGGGTGTGCTGCATTGATAAAAAAGAGGTTAAATTCATCTGGGGTGACAGTAACATCAGTTGTAACTTTTACACTATGACTACTGTACCTAATTCTGCTTTAATGGCGCTCCACGCAGCCTTACACTTGCATTGTCAACACTACCACTTTTTACCTTATCATAGCATATCAAAACCATTAATCTAAGCTTCTGTAAATATGGTGTGAACCACCTATGTGGAGTAGTTCGACCATGTTTTCTTGCCATAGTTTTGTTTCATTTGGTAACCACTGGACAGGAGGTATTGAAAATTTCAGATAGAGTACTAACAAACTTGCTACAAGCCTCCTCAAAATTGTTGGAAGCATATATTATATTATTCCAGTTTAGTACCTTCAGATTATCCCTGAAGCTATTTATGCTTTTATCATTTAATAACCTGACATACTGGGTTGGTTCACAATCCCCCATTGTTTCATTAATAGTTAGTTTTACCCATATACCCTTGTGATCTGTCAGATGTTGATTTGCTATTTATTGCAATGCTTGTATCATCGGCAAACAAAACGAACTTGGATTCTGGTAATGTTACTGATGAAAGGTCATTGATATACACAATAAAAAGTAAGGGCCCTAAAATGGAACCTTGTGGGACCCCACATGTAATTAGTTCCCAGTTGGATGATGCCTGATACCTTGATACATGTCTCTTTCCTAATAACACCCTTTGTTTCGTGCCAGAGATATAAGATTTGAACCATTTTGCAGCATTTCCTGTTACACTATAATTTTCTAATTTACTTAAAAGGATATCGTGATTTACACAGTCAAATACTGTTGACAGATCACAAAATATACCAGTTGCCTGCATTTTTTGTCTAATGAATTAAGCACATTTTCACTGTAAGTGTAGATAGCTTTCTCAATATCAGAACCCTTTAGAAATCCGAACTGGGGTTTTGACAGTATGTTATTTGAGATAAGATGGTTATAAAGCCAATTATACATTACTTTTTCTAAAATTTTTCAGAATGGGGGCAAAAGTGGAACTGGACAGAAATTTGATGCTATTTTTTAATCTCCCTTCTTAAACAGTGGCTTAACTTCAGCGTATTTCAACCATTCAGGAAATATTCCACTGATAAACGACTGTTCACACAGATAGCTTAATATGTTACTTAACTCAGAATCACATTCTTTAATTAACTTTGTTGATATTTCATCATATACACTAGATGTTTTTGATTTTAAAGATTTTATGATGGACATTATTTCTGCTGGGGTAGTGAGGGTCAAATTTGTATTATGGAAGTTACTTGAAATGTCTGATCTGAGGTATTCCATAACAGCATCTACAGAACCTGACAACCCCATCTTGTCAGTAACAGTTATAAAATGTTTGTTAAAAAGTTCTGCAACACTATACATATCTGTCAGCGATGTATCATTTACTCTTAATGCTATTTGTCCCTCTTCATGTCTGGTTCTACCGGTCTCCTCCTTCACTATATCCCATATAGTCTTTATTTTGTTATCTGATATGACTATCTTTTCCTTGTAATATATTTGCTTTGATGTCCATATTACACTCTTTAATATTTTGCAGTATTTCTTGTAATGTGCTATAGCATCAACATCGGAACTGTTTCAGATTGACAGATACAGTTTTCTTTTTGTTTTACAAGATACCCCTATTCCTTGAGTAATCCATGGGTTCTTTGTAGACTTTGCTCTAACCTTGGTAAGTTTTGGGGGAAACAGTGTTCAAATAAGGTAAGTATTTTATTAGCAAAAGTATTATATTTTTCATTCATGCCATGAGCACTGTAAACATCAGTCCAGTGAATGTCTCTGAGGAGTGTCCTGAAATAATCAATTTTTGGCTTATTGATTACCCTCTTGAGCTCAGATTTAACAGATTAAATTTCCTGTTCAGTATTAACATTTAATAGAAGGAATTGGATGTTATGGTCTCTCAGACCATTGACCATTGACTATTGGTTTTGTAATATAATTTTGTTCATTGGACTTTTCTATAAAGATATTATCAATGGCTGTTTGTGAGCAATTGGCTACCCTAGTGGGGAACTTTACAGTGGGAATTAAGTTGAATGATAGTGTTACTAACTTAAATAAGTTCTTATTGGGAGAGTCTTTAAGGAAATCTACATTGAAATCACCAGCAACCACTATTTCTTTGTTTTTGGTTGTTAAATGGGCCCATACAGCTACAAGGAGGCTTACGAACAGATTAAAGTTACCTGCAGGTGTGTGATATACAGGATTTTTTGTGAAATTCTACTTCTGTTGCACATGCTTCCATATGTTGTTCTAGGAAAAATTTGTGAATGTCTATGTTCTTAAATTTATGACAGTTCCTGATGAATGTGGCAACTCCTCCTTTCTCCATTTCTGATCTACAAAAGTGAGATGCTAACCTAAACCCTGTAACACTTAAAAGCTCTATACCAGTGGTCACATGATGTTCAGAGAGGCAGATTATGCCAGCTGGGTTTGAAGACTCTAATTCATCTATGCAGATAACTGATCCATTAATTTTATTTCTCAGTCGTCGAATATTTTGATGCAATAAAGATAGCTGACATTTCACATTGACGGAGTTAAAATTGGGTAGGGTTGAAATATCTGCTGACTGTTGAAAATTCTCAACCAATAGCTGTTTATGTTGCTGTAATAGCTAGAATTATATTTTTTTGGTTTCTTTCTCAAACTGAAGGTTTGTCTCAGTCCTAACCTCTCTTAAAATTTGGTTTCTTTCTGTCCTCACTATCCTAAAAAAGGGTCGTTTCTGAACTCTATAACCACTGGTATTTTATCACTCATGACAGTGCCTCCGCCCCTTTAACTTTCCTGCTATTTCTCCAGCCCGTTTGCACTTCCCCTTCCTGTTGAGGTGAAGGCCATGCCTAGTATAATGCCACCTATTGAGAGAATCAACAGGAACTACACCAATGTGTGACGTTGCACCTGACATAAACAGCCGTTCCAACTCCAAACTAACTCTCTTGACAGAAGAGTTCAAATGAGGTTGGTCATGGCGCCTAACAACAGATACAAACTCAACACTAGTAAACTGCAGCAGCCCATTACAAACAGTATTGTAAGGTGCTTAAAAATGTTATTAGGAATCCAAAGAGTGTGTAGTACACAAATAGAATATCTAATTCACAGGATAAAATTAAAACTGTACGGTCAGTTGTGAAAGATGTGTCTGGTCAGCAGCACAAGATTGACCATATAAAGTCAGTTCACAGTAAAAATATTTGTGTTACCAATATGTCAGATATATGTACAATATTTAACAGTCACTTTCTAAGCATTGCTGGCAAATTAAATAAAAACTTAATTTCTATAGGGAATCATATAACTCTCTTGGAAAATGTCTTTTTCAGATTGATATCTAAAATACTCCTCTGTGATACTGACAAGAAGGAGATTGAGTCAGTAACTAAGTTACTGAGGACTAAGGACTCTAATGGATATGCTAGAGTGCCCAGCAGAATATTAAAGTACTGTGCTCCATGTGTTAGCCCTGTGCTTAGCCATGTTTTTAATTTTTTCTGTAAGAATCGTCAGTTTCCTGAACATTAAAGTACTGAGTAGGAAAGCTGCTTTATAAAAATGGAGAATGGGATAATGTAGATAATTTTATACCTATTTCTATGCCATCAGTGTTTCCAGAAGTTGCTGAAAAGGCTGGGTATGTAAGGATAATTGATCATTTATTTCACACAATATGCTATCAAATGCACAGTTCAGTCTTAGAAATTGTTTAACAACTGAAAATGCTACATTATCTTTTCTCTGTGAGGGACTTTGTGGATTAAACAAAAGATTTTGAAAGCTAAGCATCTTTTTTTCATTTAGCTAAGGCGTTTGATTGTGTTGATAACAAAATATTGCTCCAGAAGTTGGGCTAATATGGAATATGGGGAGTAGCTGACACTAGGTTCACCTCTTAGTTTAACAGCAGACAGTAAAAGATCATTATCCACAGTGCTGAGAATGGCTATGATGTGGGATGAGAGTGGGGCACGGTCAAATGGATGGGGGGGGGGGGGGGGGGCGATGACACAAGTATCAGTGCTGGGACCACTCCTGTTCCTTATTTATATAAATAATATGTTCTCTAGTATTACAGGTGATTTTAAAATATTTCTGTTTACTAGTGACATTAGCTTGGTAGTAAAGGATGTGTGCAATGTTGGCATTGTTTCAAATAGTGCAGCTCATAACATAAGTTCATGGCTTGTAGAAAATAAACTAACACTAAATCATAGTAAGACTTAATTTTACAGTTTCTAACACGCAGTTCAATAAAACACAACATTTTAATGTCACAGAATGGGCATATGATTAGTGAAACAGAAAAGTTTAAATTTATAGGTGTTCACACAGATAGTAAACTGTCATGGAAAGCCCATGTTCAGGATATGTTCAAAGGTTTAGTGTTGCCACTTTTACTATTCGAACATTATCTGAAATGAGTGATAGTTAGACATGAAAAGTAGTCAACTTTACTTATTTTCATTCACTTATGATGTATGGCATTATATCTTGGGGTAACTCTTCCCATTCTCCAAGAATATTTTTGACTTAGAAATGGACAGTTCGGGGAACCTCTTGTCAACCCCTGTTCACTAGTCTGGGTATTCTGAATTGGTCTCTCAATATATATATTATTAACTGTCATTCCTAGTTAACAATATCAGCTAATACCCAAAAATTAGCAGCTTTCACTCAGTTAATATTAGGCAGAGATCCAATATGCAGTTGGATTGCACTTCCTTGACTCTTGTGTAGAAAGTTGTGCAGTATATTGCTGCATCCATTTTCCATAAGCTACCACAAGAATTCAAAGATCTTAGCAGTAGTCCACACATTTTCAAATTGAAACTGAAGAGTTTCCTCATTGGTCGCTCCTATTCTGTCCAGGAGTTCCTTGAAAAACTAAGCTGATTCCTACGTTATATTGTTGATTTCATTTACGTAAACGTATTGATTGTCTTTTTTTTTTTTTGGGTTCACAAACATTTTATTTTATCTGTTATTATTTTTATGTTGTAATTTCATGTACTGATACATTCCATGACCTTCAAGATTTCCTTCTCAATTTGGCCCTATGGAGCTAGACATGTAAAATAAAAATAAAAAAATTGGCTGTTCCTCCTGGGACTTCCTATGTAAGGATGTTTTTATGAGGATAGAACAAGTGGTTGGCCCTAATCTTACCAAAGGAACCATCCCATCATTTGCCTCAAATGATTTACAAAAAACACAGAAAAGTTATATCAGGATCATTGGATGGAACAAATGCCATCCTTCTGAATATGAGGTCAGTGATTCAACAACTGAACTGCCTCATTCAGATGATCCTTGTTGCACAATAATTTTTTTGTTCCTTCATAATTTGAACAAGATTAGTTATATAAGATGAAGTATAATTTTACACTGATTCTTTTCATCTCTCTACATTATTGCTGCACACATTAAGGATGCCTGCTGGTGGCTCTAGGATCATGAACATGCCCATTATATTCCTTTCAGTGTCCAGGACCATGCCCATCTCCACATCCTCCATTCATTACTTCATTACATCAGGAAAATTACCCCACCTCCCCCAGTGATGAGTGAAATTTATGAGCTCAAGAGACTGAAATGACATTAATCTTTGGGCATGATTTGTTTTTTTGGATGGGGGGGGGGGGGGGGCAACCAATTCATTGTGATCAACTATTGTAATGTGTTAGAGTGTGGTAGTTGTCCCACAGTGTAATTAACCACTACTCTGAGGTCTCTAAGTACAGTAATCATTAACTGTGTATACTTGTTATGTAAATTTTAACTTCTTTTATTTAATAGATGTATTTTAGTAATCTTCCTCTTCACTGTGGGAAATTTACTATGCAATTTAATTTTTGGCCCAGAATGCTATTTTGAGTTTTTTGTTTATTTTTCTGTGGTAAATACAGTCCAAAATACTCTTGTTCAATGACTATGTATATAGCTATTAGTGAAATATTTACTGATGTTTTCCCTTATATCTATAACATTTGGTACGGTACTCATTGGAACACTAAGGATGGGTAGTTTTATAACTCTTTACAATGAGTACAATTATCAGATTTTGTTATTATTCTTATGGTCCACTTTTGCAAATTTCAAAATTTGGTTCATATTTTGTGCTTTTTGTCCTTCCTCCTCCCCTACAAAAAAAGAATCATAGTTAAGAACTGAATGTATGTAGAAATATTATGTCAGCACTACACATTGGCTGTATTGGCTGTTACACATTGATAATAGAATCGCAAGAGCATAACATGCTGAGGACATTCTTTTACTCAGAGTCTTTGCATGTTCATTTGATGTTAACTGACAGTCAACATTCATCCCCCAAAACTTTGTGCTCATTACGCAATCTGTCATCTATGATTAGTGTGAGAGATTTGTTTTCCCATTTGTCACTAAGGAAAATGCAGTTTGTTTTCTTGACATTCAAGGTTAATTTATTACATATTATACAATTATAAATATCCCTTAGCATTTCATTAGCATTTGCATTTTCTGACTGTACACTTTTGTCTTGGGGTCTTTGACCAACGTTTGTTTTATAATTTACTGGTATTTCACCAGAATAAGTGGCTGACACTGTCAAAGATTCAGCCTCCATTGGTGGTGACACAGTCACCACCTGCACTGAAGTGTGGATTTTTTAAAATTTCAGCTGGTGAAATGCCAGAAAAATCACCAAACAAATGTTGGTCAAAGATCCTGGGACAAAAGTTAAAGCAGTATGTTAACAAGTGACCAGAAAAGCCTCAACAATTTGTAATGACTGTGATTTGCTATACCATGCAAAGAAACCTTGTTTTTCATGTGTCATATAGTCTGCTAAGTCACTGATATAAACAAAGATGGTGTGACTTAACAAATGAAAGTGCTGGCAGGTCGACAGACACACAAATGATTGTGTGTCTGTCGACCTGCCAGCACTTTCATTTGTAAGTCACATCATCTTTGTTTTTAGGTATATTTTTCCTACGTGGAATGTTTCCTTCTATTATAACTATCTATATATATATATATATATATATATATACATACATACACACACACATATATATATATATATATATATATATATATATATATATATAAAAACAAAGATGATGTGACTTACCAAATGAAAGTGCTGGCAGGTCGACAGACACACAAACGAACACAAACATACACACAAAATTCAAGCTTTCGCAACAAACTGTTGCTATAAAAATAGAAGGAAACATTCCACGTGGGAAAAAATATATCTAAAAACAAAGATGATTTGACTTACCAAACAAAAGCGCTGGCACGTCGATAGACACACAAACAAACACAAACATACACACAAAATTCTAGCTTTCGCAACCAACGGTTGCCTCGTCAGGAAAGAAGGAAGGAGAGGGAAAGACGAAAGGATTTGGGTTTTAAGGGAGAGGGTAAGGAGTCATTCCAATCCCGGGAGCGGAAAGACTTACCTTAGGGGGAAAAAAGGACAGGTATACACTCGCACACACACACATATCCATCCGCACATACACAGACACAAGCAGACATTTGTTTGTGTGTCTATCAACCTGTCAGCGCTTTTGTTTGGTAAGTCTCATCATCTTTGTTTTTAGATAGTGACTTACCAAATGAAAGCACTGGCAGGTTGATAGACACACAAACAAACACAAACATACACACAAAATTCAAGCTTTTGTAACCAACGGTTGCTTCATCAGGAAAGAGGGAAGGAGAGGAAAAGACGAAAGGATGTGGGTTTTAAGGGAGAGGGTTAGGAGTCATTCCAATGCCGAGAGCAGAAAGACTTACCTTAGGGGGAAAAAAGGACAGGTATACACTCAGACACACACTCATATTCATCCGCACATACACGGACACAAGCAGACATTTGTAAAGGTAAAGAGTTTGGGCAGAGATGTCAGTCGAGGAGGAAGTACAGAGGCAAAGATGTTGTTGAATGACAGGTGGGGTATGAGTGGCAGCAATTTGAAATTAGCGGAGGTTGAGGCCTGGCGGGTAACAAGAAGAGAGGATATACTGAAGGGCAAGTTCCCATCTTCGGAGTTCTGACAGGTTGCTGTTAGTGGGAAGTATCCAGATAACCCGGATGGTATAACACTGTGCCAAGATATGCTGGCCGTGCACCAAGGCATTTTTAGCCACAGTGTGATCCTCATTACCAACAAACACTGTCTGCTTGTGTCCATTCATGCGAATGGACAGTTTGTTGCTGGTCATTCCCACATAGAAAGCTTCACAGTGTAGGCAGGTCAGTTGGTAAATCACGTGGGTGCTTTCACACGTGGCTCTGCCTTTGATCGTGTACACCTTCCGGGTTACAGGACTGGAGTAGGTGGTGGTGGGAGGGTGCATGGGACAGGTAGGGAAAGTGGTTTGGGGATTTCATAGGGAGGAACTAAGAGGTTATGAAGGTTAGGTGGACAGCAGAAAGACACTCTTGGTGGAGTGGGGAGGATTTCATGAAGGATGGATCTCATTTCAGGGCAGGATTTGAGGAAGTCGTATCCCTGCTGGAGAGCCACATTCAGAGTCTGATCCAGTCCCGGAAAGTATCCTGTCACAAGTGGGGCACTTTTGGGGTTCTTCTGTGGGAGGTTCTGGGTTTGAGGGGATGAGGAAGTGGCTCTGGTTATTTGCTTCTGTACCAGGTCAGGAGGGTAGTTGCAGGATGCGAAAGCTGTTTTCAGGTTGTTGGTGTAATGGTTCAGGGATTCCAGACTGGAGCAGATTCATTTGCCACGAAGACCTAGGCTGTAGGGAAGGGACCGTTTGATGTGGAATGGGTGGCAGCTGTCATAATGGAGGTACTGTTGCTTGTTGGTGGGTTTGATGTGGACAGATGTGTGAAGCTGACCATTGGACAGATGGAGGTCAACGTCAAGGAAAGTGGTATGGGATTTGGAGTAGGACCAGGTGAATCTGTTGGAACCAAAGGAGTTGAGGTTGGAAAGGAAATTCTGGAGTTCTTCTTCACTGTGAGTCCAGATCATGAAGATGTCATCAATAAATCTGTACCAAACTTTGGGTTGGCAGGCCTGGGTAACCAAGAAGGCTTCCTCTAAGCGACCCATAAATAGCTTGGTGTATGAGGGGGCCATCCTGGTACCCATGGCTGTTCCCTTTAATGTTGGTATGTCTGGCATTCGAAAGTGAAGAAGTTGTGGGTCAGGATGAAGCTGGCTAAGGTAATGAGGAAAGAGGTTTTAGGTAGGGCGGCAGGTGATCGGCGTGAAAGGAAGTGCTCCATCGCAGCGAGGCCCTGGACGTGCAGAATATTTGTGTATAAGGAAGTGGCATCAATGGTTACAACGATGGTTTCCGGGGGTAACAGATTGGATAAGGATTACAGACATTCGAGAAAGTGGTTGGTGTCTTTGATGAAGGATGGGAGACTGCATGTAATGTGTTGAAGGTGTTGATCTACATAGACAGAGATACGTTCTGTGGGGGCTTGGTAACCAGCTACAATGGGGCGGCCGGGATGATTGGGTTTCTGAATTTTAGGAAGAAGGTAGAAGGTAGGGGTGTGGGGTATCGGTGGGGTCAGGAGGTTGATGGAGTCAGGTGAAAGGTTTTGTAGGGGGCCTAAGGTTCTGAGGATTCCTTGAAATTCCGCCTGGACATCAGGGATGGGATTACCTTGGCAAACTTTGTATGTAGTGTTGTCTGAAAGCTGACGCAGTCCCTCAGCCACATACTCCCGACGATCAAGTACCACGGTCGTGGAACCCTTGTCCGCCGGAAGAATGATGATGGATCGGTTAGCCTTCAGATCACGAATAGCCTGGGCTTCAGCAGTGGTGATGTTGGGAGTAGGATTAAGGTTTTTTAAGAAGGATTGAGAGGCAAGGCTGGAACCCAGAAATTCCTGGAAGGTTTGGAGAGGGTGATTTTGAGGAAGAGGAGGTGGGTCCCGCTGTGACGGAGGACGGAACTGTTCCAGGCAGGGTCCAATTTGGATAGTGTCTTGGGGAGTTGGATCATTAGGAGTAGGATTAGGATCATTTTTCTTCGTGGCAAAGTGATATATCCAGCAGAGAGGACAAAAATCTTTGACGAGGGTTGTTTGGTTGAATCTGGGAGTGGGGCTGAAGGTGAGGCCTTTGGATAGGACAGAGGTTTCGGATTGGGAGAGAGGTTTAGAGGAAAGGTTAACTACTGACCCAGTCTCTCCCATCTACTCAATCTCCCACTTCCAGCTCCACTCCCCCCAAAACCTCAAAATTCTGATCAACACAATCTGGAACCACAACACCCTAATTCAGTAGTAACCTTCCTTATACACAAATATTCCACACGTCCAGGGCCTCGCTGCGATGGAGCACTTCCTTTCACGCCGATCACCTGCCGCCCTACCTGAAACCTCTTTCCTCATTACCTTAGCCAGCTTCATCCTGACCCACAACTTCTTCACTTTTGAAGGCCAGACATACCAACAATTAAAGGGAACAGCCATTGGTACCAGGATGGCCCCCTTGTACGTCAACCTATTTATGGGTCGCTTAGAGGAAGCCATCTTGGTTACCCAGGCCTGCCAACCCAAAGTTTGGTACAAATTTATTGATGACATCTTCATGATCTGGACTCACAGTGAAGAAGAACTCCAGAATTTCCTCTCCACCCTCAACTCCTTTGGTCCCAACAGATTCACCTGGTCCTACTCCAAATCCCAAACCACTTTCCTTGACGTTGACCTCCATCTGTCCAATGGTCAGCTTCACACATCTGTCCACATCAAACCCACCAACAAGCAACAGTACCTCCATTATGACAGCTGCCACCCATTCCACATCAAACGGTCCCTTCCCTACAGCCTATGTCTTCATGGCAAACGAATCTGCTCCAGTCTGGAATCCCTGAACCATTACACCAACAACCTGAAAACAGCTTTCGCATCTCACAACTACCCTCCCGACCTGGTACAGAAGCAAATAACCAGAGCCACTTCCTCATCCCCTCAAACCCAGAACCTCCCACAGAAGAACCCCAAAAGTGCCCCACTTGTGACAGGATACTTTCCGGGACTGGATCAGTCTTTGGATGTGGCTCTCCAGCAGGGATACGACTTCCTCAAATCTTGCCCTGAAATGAGATCCATCCTTCATGAAATCTTCCCCACTCCACCAAGAGTGTCTCTCTGCCGTCCACCTAACCTTCGTAACCTCTTAGCTCCTCGCTATGAAATCCCCAAACCACCTTCCCTACCCTCTGGCTCCTACCCTTGTAACGGGCCCCAGTGTAAAACGTGTCCCATGCACCCTCCCACCACCACCTACTCCAGTCCTGTAACCCAGAAGGTGTACATGATCAAAGGCAGAGCCACGTGTGAAAGCACCCACGTGATTTACCAACTGACCTGCCTACACTGTGAAGCTTTCTATGTGGGAATGACCAGCAACAAACTGTCCATTCGCATGAATGGACACAGGCAGACAGTGTTTGTTGGTAATGAGGATCACCCTGTGGCTAAACATGCCATGGTGCACGGCCAGCACATCTTGGCACAGTGTTACACCATCCGGGTTATCTGGATACTTCCCACTAACAGCAACCTGCCAGAACTCCAGAGATGGGAACTTGCCCTTCAGTATATCCTCTCTTCTCATTACCCACCAGGCCTCAACCTCTGCTAATTTCAAGTTGCCGCCGCTCATACCTCACCTGTTATTCAACAACTTCTTTGCCTCTGTACTTCCGCCTCGACTGACATCTCTGCCCAAACTCTTTGCCTTTCAAATGTCTGCTTGTGTCTGTGTATGTGCAGATGGATATGTGTATGTGTGTGTGCGAGTGTATACCTGTCGTTTTTTCCCCCTAAGGTAAGTCTTCCCGCTCCCAGGATTGGAATGACCCCTTACCCTCTCCCTTAAAACCCACATCCTTTTGTCTTTCCCTCTCCTTCCCTCTTTCCTGATGAAGCAACCATTGGTGGCGAAAGCTTGAATTTTGTGTGTATGTTTGTGTTTGTTTGTGTGTATATCAACCTGCCAGCGCTTTAGTTTGATAAGTCACATAGCTTGAATGTACTCTTGGCTATACTGCGATTGTGAGGTTGCAATAGCTGCCACCGCACACGCCCACAACTCTGAAGTACATTTTGTAAATGTGAGCTACAATCAACGTTTATATGTAAGGCAGCAAAGTATGTTTTTCTAACAATGGAGATAACAATGACAGAGATAGTATATGATGATGGTTTGATAGTATATGAAACTGGGAAATAAAAACATCCAAAGTTAATGACAATATCAATGAAAAGACATTCCAAATTGTTAATGTAATAGCTGCACATAAAAGTTGTATAATAATGTAATCCCAAGGATACCAAAGAACACACTGTCCATACTCATAGAAAGAAATAAACAAAACATGCATAGACTACCTGATTGCAGAGAGAAAGAATTAATTCTGTATACATTTACACTTACCAGTTTACGAAGTCAGTGCTGCAATTACATCCAGTTCTCCTTCACTATCATCAGAAACAGTGCCAAAACTGTTGTTATCATCATTATCATCATTCATCATCATCATCAAGAAAAATCATTAATTGCTCATTTTCATTTATAATGCTGTCTATAGTATGTGCTTCTCTTATGAGTTTAACAACATGATCTACTTTCTTCCTCCATGAGGTAGTGTCTACAATAGCAAACCTCCATGTAGTCCACTATTGTTATAGTAAAGGTCTTGTTATTACTTCTAATGTATGCCTTGACTTCATTCCAAAACAATTCATTTGGATTAAAATGGCAGTGATAAGATGGTAGCCTAATTACCAAGTGACCCTGTTCACTCGCAATTTCATCTACAATGTATTTAGGTGTCACAGGTTTATTTCGTTTTGCGAGCGAGTATAACAGCAGCTTTGTCATGCTCATGCCTGCAGCAATGTCTCTCACCTCAACCACTGCACCATTGATTCTTTATGGTCATTAATGGTGGGAGTTTTATCTAAAATCATGGAATGGTATGGTGCATTGTCCACCGCAAACACTGTTAGAACACTAAACTGTAGCAACAAATTTGTAAACCACTGTAGAAACCGTGGATGGTTCATATCCTCATGATAGTCACCACTTTTTCTCAGTCGCAAAACTAAAAGTTCTTCAGGCACCAAGTCATTTGAAGATCCTGCATGGGCCACAATTAATTGGGATCCTCTTCCTGTTGGCTGATGACTGCTGCCATTCAGAGAATCATCTGTCCAGCGTTTGTCAACTGATTCTCCAGTGTTGACCCAGGTTTTGCCTAACCATATGACTGAGTGTATGTTCTTTCCTACAGTTTTGTGTAAGAAAATGGTACAAGCTGCAACAACTTTAGCTTTTCCAAGTAACAGTTTTTGCCAATCTAACTTTTTAAAATGGAAGCCCATACTTTTTAATACCATCTTAAGCGACGTTTTCCCTCCTGAGAAAAGTTCACTTTCTTTTAAAGAAATTAGCAACTTCACAATTGTGGCGTATTCTTTCCTTTTATAGAATCTGTATACATGCTAACAAATTGCATCGTACTGGAAAGAATTAGTATCTGTAACAGGTAAAGGCCACTTTTTTTTCTTTTCCAGAGTACTTAAAACACACTGTTTCACCCAGAGGGGCTTTCTTCCACAATGTTTACTTCAGTGTCTTGTAAGTCTTGAAGTAGCACCCCTTTCCTTATAAATGTTCTTTGACTGAGTCCTAGAGTTTTCGAGGTACACTCTAAAAATTTAATGGCAGGGATTGACCAATGCCCATGAACAGAAACAAATTCCTTTTCTTGCTCTAAAACTCATATGTCCTCTATAGCAGTTCTAAAGTTTGACTATTTAATGGCACTCCACAGTGCAATGGATTGTCACTTGGTGAACGACATCTTTTGGTGACATTGTTTAATAAACAAAAACTGTAGTCAAGGTGGTAAAACAACACAACACAACACAACACAAAACAGGCATTCACGCACTAACATACAATGTTTACATGGAAGCCGGCAATGTGGTAGCGTCGACGCCAGAACTGGCTTTTGTTTGGTGCTGTGATTGGTTCAGAAGACACAGCGTCTCATTTCCACACATGTTTATTAGTTATATTACCAACGTTACAGCACTTGGGAAATGACCTTGAGGTGATGTGTTTCAGCAGCCTGTGTTCACCTGCTCTACGAAACTTAAGGAGAGATAGATAAAGTACCATAACATATTGACTACTTAATAAAAATGAATGAAAATGTGAAAGCAAATTACCAGAAGTCTCTTGGTTGTGCACACATGCTGTGAGGTAAGCATGACTATAGCAACAAATGGGGCTGGATGTTGACCTTACAAAACAAGGCAGTTGAAAGAACAGCAAGAGACAGAATGTGCCACTCAACAAGCAGGTATGGTGCATTGTGATAGTGTTATTCATTACAACAAAGCTTGGAGGCAACATTTAGGTGAATTCACATTGGGAAGAATCACCAGCAAACTCAAACTTGTGAAGCTTGTTCTGGTCAAGGGATTCCCCTCTACCACTCACATTTTTACCCAAATGACATTAATAAATAAATAAATTTAAATTTTGTCATCGTAATTTAAATTACAATACAAAATTTTTATCTCCATGACATAAATAGAAGTACCACAATTTTTTTCTTTTAAGAGTGTGTTTTTATGTAAGTGGTTTCTTCTGTTTTTATACTAAGAGATGCTTTGTAGCTCTGAGAAAGCACTCATTTTATGAGACAATTGTTCAGTGAGGAATGTTTTTAGTTTTTTTTCTGTATACCTGTAGATTATTAATTTCCTTTTTCTTATTGGTGGGAAGCTTATTGTATACTTGTATATACTTGACTCGATAACTTCTTTGTGTACTTTTGTGAAAGTGGCATACCCTTGGTGGAAATTTTTAACCTGTCTTATAATAAACATCGGGCAGATGCAGAATTTGTGTCCCTGAGTCTAAAAAGGCATCAGCTCAGACCACTGGCAGAAGAAGCAACAGCAAGTGAGCACCTGCACCTGCAGTGGAGGGCTATTTATGTGTTGGCATCATGGCCTTGTGGCTCCTTGGAAGTCACAGAGTAAAGGACACAGGAAATAATATCTACACCAGAACAACTGAAGATTATATAAAAACCATTATTCTTTAATGTCAGATCAGTACAGGAATTACATGTTGTGTTATCACAAATCCGATTATGTCATTTTAGTAACTTGGATAGATCAGAGATCCCTTTCAGTACCTGCCTACTGCAAAAGATGAATAATTTTTATTTATTTATTTATTTCGTATTCCATTAATCCGTATTGTGATAAATCACAAGGATGTGGAATGAGTCATGATTACATACAACAGATATAATACACATATATAAAATGACAAAAATGTACCATAAGATTATGAATAAGTTTGTAGGTTAAAATCAAATCAAAGGTATAGCTCAAGTAATATAAAACAATACCTAAAAAGGAAATATAGTACATTTTCCAAATTAAACAAATAATACACATATATAAAATGACAAAAATGTACCATAAGATTATGAATAAGTTTGTAGGTTAAAATCAAATCAAAGGTATAGCTCAAGTAATATAAAACAATACCTAAAAAAGAAATATAGTACATTTTCCAAATTAAACAGTTAATGTGATCTATAGCAAACAAATTTTTATCAGTATAAAAAATCATTGCTTTATCTGTAGATACTCATCAAGAGAATAGAAGGAATTTACCATTAGGTATTCTCTCAATTTACATTTAAAAGTAGGTAAGACATTAATGTGATCTTTAATACCTGATGGAAGGGAGTTGAAAATTTTTGTGGCTGAATAATGAACACCTTTCTGAACAAGACTTAAATGTTTCAGATCCCTGTGTAGATCATTTTTAGACCTAGTATTATGATCATGACATTCACTATTAGTTTTAAAAAGAGATAGGTTGTTAGAAACAAAAATCATCAAAGAAAATATGAATTGAGAGGTAAGTGTTAATATTTGTAACTTATGAAACAGACTTCTGCAAGAATATCTTGGATGAACACCACTCATGATTCTAACAGCTCTCTTCTGTGCAGTAAATATTTTTTTTGCTAAAGGCTTGTTGCCCCAAAATATTATGCCATACGACATGATAGAATGAAAATAACCAAAGTAGGCAGCTTTAGTAGCGTCCTCATCACCAATGGGGGTGATTACACGCAGAGCATAAGTTGCCACACTGAGCCTTCTATGTAGGTCTAAGATATGCTCAGACCAGTTCAGCTTGCCATCAATTAGAATGCCCAAGAACTTAGATGATTCACAATGTAGTATATTTTGGTTACCACAGTTTAAGTGGCATACTTCATTTTCTTGTTGAGATGTGTGAAATTGCATATACTGAGTTTTCTGAATGTTTAGAGTTAGTCTGTTGCACTTAAACCAGTGTAGGATGTCAACGAGTACAGCATTACATTTATTTTCTAGGTCACTGTTAGTTCGACTTTCAAGCAGAATAGTGGTGTCATCGGCAAAAAGAGTAAATTTACACTCGGTGTCTGTGCAAAGTGGGAGATCATTGATGAAGATAAGGAAAAGCAAAGGTCCTAGGATGGACCCCTGAGGCACACCACACTTTAATGTGCCCCAATCAGAAGAAATGGGACTATCATTGGCACCATTAATTATCACCTTCTGTTTTCTGTTTTGCAGATATGATTCTATCCATCTACCAATGCTACCTCGCAAGCCATAAAAATTAGCCTTATGTTAGAGAATGTTGTGGTCCACACAGTCAAAGGCCTTAGACAAGTCACAAAAAATTCCAATAGGTGACATTTTATTATTTATTGACTCTAAAATTTCATTTGTGAGAGAAAAAATAGCCTGCTCAGTTGATCTACCTTTTTGGAAACCAAACTGGTTTCTGTTGAGTATGTTGTGGCTGTTAAGATGTTCTACAATTCTTGTATACATTAGTTTCTCTAATACTTTTGAGAAACTACTTAGTAGTGATATTGGACGGTAGTTAGATAAATTAGTTTTGTCACCCTTCTTGAAAAGTGGTTTCACAACGGCAAGCTTTAATCTCTCTGGGACAACACCTTGCTGGATAGACTCATTAAAAATGTGACACAGGACTTGACATATGTGGTCACTACAATGCTTCAGTATTTTTGGTGAAATGTTGTCAATACCAGTGGAATTTTTATTTTTTAAGGCCTTGATGGTATTTTTAACTTCAGTAATAGTAACTGGGGCAATACAAATTGGGTCATACGTGTTAGGGTTAGCTCTGTGTAATAAATGCGTAGCAGCATTTAAGGAACCGTTACAACCTACTTGTTCTGCTGCAGTTATGAAGTGATTGTTGAATATGTTGGAAACTGTTACAGGATTATGAATAACCTCATCCTTATAGCTTATCTCTGTGGTAATAACATTCTTGTTACTCTTGCCACACTCTCTCTTTATAACATTCCAAACTGCTTTTATTTTGTTCTCAGATTTATCAATTTCAGACTTAATATACAGGCTCTTGGATTTGTTTATCACCCTTTTTAAAATTTTACAATATAACTTAAAATGAGACCTTTCAAGGGGATCATTTGATACTCTTAGTGAGGCATGTAACTCCCTCTTATTCCTGCAAGAAATTTTTATACCTCCAGTAATCCATGATTTACTGGAAGAAACCTCATTGTTCTTTCTGACAGTTTTTTTTGGGAAAGCCATTTCAAATACAGATATAAATTCATTTAAAAAAAGGTTAAATTTATCATTAACATCTGATGTGCTGTACACTGGCTCCCAATCTATCTATGACAAATAGTCGTTAAAGGCAGACACAGTTTCAGTGTTTATACATCTATAGGACCTATAGGTGTGGGAGATTTTATTGCACAAACTGATGTTATTTACTTTCAGAAGTTGTCCATCATGGTCAGACAGGCCATAAATTACTTTGCTCACACTAGCACTGTTGACTCTATTCTTGTCAATGAAAATATTATCTAGAAGGCTCTTGCAATTTTCTGTAACTCTAGTGGGCCAGGTAACCATCGCAGCCAAGTTGTAAGAATTCATTAAGTGGTCCAGGTCAGTTTTGAGGTTGTTATCAGTTAAGAAGTTGACATTAAAGTCACCTACAATTATTAAATTTGTAGTTTTAGAGAACAATTTGGTCAAAAGAGATTCTAACTTATTCATAAAGATGCAAAACTTCCCTGCTGGAGCTCTGTAAATTGCAAGCACAGTAAGTAACATGTCCTTTGCAGAAATTTCAGTCCCGCAAACTTCAAAATGTTGATCTACACAATACTTACTTAGATCTAAAGATTTATAAATGATTTTACTGTCTATATAAATTACAGCACCACCTTTCTCCTTACTTGTTCTGCAGTAATGAGTAGCTAGATCATACCCATCAAGCTGCAGCCCATCAATTCCAACTGTTACATGATGCTCAGTAAGGCATAAAACATGAGGACGGTCAACAGTGTCCATGTCCCCTAAATTTACAGATAAAAACTCTAATTTACTTTTGAGACTTCTGATATTTTGATGAAGAATAATAAGATTCTTATAGCTACCTCTACTGTCCTTCTGCTGGTCTGCTTGTCCATTAACACCGTTAGTCCCCGTTGCACTCAAAACTGTGTTGGATACATTAAGACCTATGTCGCAGCTGAAGATTTGTTCACTAGATGTCGTTGGTGAGGTCGGGTGGGTGCTGGCCATAAAAAATCACTGTTTATTTTTGGAATTCTTCTTTCTCTCGTAGAAAATCGGGGATTACCTTTTATCCTTGGAGATACTGCATCGGAATTATTTTCCAGTCTTTGAGGTTCTTTGGGTGGAACTTCATCATATGGTATTAATATGTCATTGGCAGTGACAGGGTGAGACACAGCTATACATCTGTTTCTTGTATTCACATTGGTTCCCTGTCTATCTTGGCATGAATTGGTTTCTACAGTACTGGTACAAAATCTGACCTTTCTTGCAGAGCTGGTTGTAAGTGTTTTTACTACATCACACCGTTTCCATGGGTTTGATACTGATGAAGCAATGTTCCTGCACAGTCTGAGCTTTCCTGTTTTGTTCAGGTGTAGTCCATGATTAGTGTAATCAGGCCTTTGCAAGAATAAATTGACATCAATTACTTTCACATTAACAAAATTAGATGACAAATTCATTATATATTCATTAAATCTGTACACTGTTTCGTTGACTTCTGGCTTGTCATAACAGTAGGGAACGGTACATAACAATAGCTTTGTATGATCAATGGTCTAGTTTCACTGTATAGCAGGTAAACTAAAGCAAGTAACTTGAAGAACAATGACAAGTGATGGCAAGATATTTTTAAGGTTATAGTTGGATACATATTGAGCAGGTGACAGATCAGAGTGGAACACATCATACAAAAACTCAATTCGTTTCATTCCATTTGGTGATGTTGATAGGATGCAAATTACAGGCACTGAAAGAAGTAAGCTTTCACAATGACAAAAGCATTTTTTAAGAATTTTGACAAAAATAAAGGAATATATACATTATGCCCAGAGGAACCCAAGTCAATAACTGAGAAGATATAAGGGTACACACACTGTGGTATTGCCTGAATTAATGTGGATGGTGAAGAAGAAACAAGTGTAATTTGATTAAGATCAAAGAAGTGTTGATTGACATAGAGAGTTGAAGAAAGGATGTCAATTGACCATAGTGGCAAGGTCAACAGCAAAAGATATTCCTATACTTGAGTACCCTTGGACATATGAGTGGAGAGGAATATCATCAACAACATGCAAAAATTGTTTGTCGTCGTTTCAATACTACAACTGTAGCAATGATCTCCAACAGCATTCCTGCAGTGGCAGTCCTGCTTTGCAGCTGGCTAGGCATCAGCTATGCAGGGGCTCATTGCTAAGCCACTTAGCCCATGCATGATGTATCACAGTGCAATGTTTTTAACTGTACATCTTATTAGGCAAGCTGTAAACAGAGCTGATCTGTGATTCTTTGTATTAGTAATTTATTCTGTGAAGAATTGTGAAAACATATTTCCCTAGCTGTTTTCAACGGTGTGCTATATTGTTGTCTGTACCATATGCCTGGAAGACAGTTTACCAGAAGTATTAGAAAGATTACCTAGACCTAATGGTTAACACTCCAACCAGGATAACAAATCACAGTACCACTTGTCTGGATCAAGTAGCAAGCAATATAAATTGTACTGTATCCTCCATCAAACTAGGATTTTCAGACCACAATGCATTAATTATGCAGGTCTGGTTGCAAAATAACAGTCACGAACACAATAAAATCACTGTACAGAGGAGAAACCTCAATAAAACCCACATGCATACTTTCCTCTTTGATATACAAAATGAAAACTGGCAAAATGTATACGAGGCTCAAACAGTAGACAGCAAATATGAAGCATTCTTGGATATTTTCTGTTATTATTTTAATTGCCACTTTCCCTTACAAGCAAAATGTATCACCAAAGATAGAAAACTCTCCAGCTGGATCACCCCAGGAATCATTAGATCATCACAAAGAAAAAGAGAACTTTTTTACATGAGCAAATCCAAACTAGGCAGTAGTGAAGCATTTAAGTCATACTTTACTCTATATAAAAAGATATTAAAGAATGTAGTAAATGCAGCCAAAAAGCTACAGAATGATAACTACCTCAAATTGTCATCAAATAAGAGCAAAAGCATGTGGCAACTTATTAATATGAATACTAATAGAGGAAAACAGCTACAAAGTGATATTAGCTTAAAAATAAATGGAAAATTAGTCTCCAGTGGGAAAGAAACAGCAGAGTAATTCAATAACTACTTTACAGAAACAGTAGAAAACCTGGCTAACCATCTTAAAAATAGCTGTCCCTTACAACTAGAACCAAACTTATGCTCTGAGACTCTATTTCTAAGGCCTACATCTGAAATTGAAATAGAAAAGACACTTCATAGCAAAATTAAAAAAAAAATCATCTGCTGGACAAGATCAAATCCCATGCTTCCTCCTTCATAATTGCAGTAACTCTATTAGTAAACCCCTCGCTCACATAATGAACTTCTCATTCTTGAATGGTACATTTCCTGGTATGCTCAAAATTGCAAAAATTATACCTGTCCACAAAAAAGGAAGCAAAGAGGATCCCAGTAATTATCGACCCATTGCACTGCTTTCAACTTTTAGTAAAGTATTTGAATATATAATGGCCACCAGAATCATGTCCTTTCTAGACAAAGAAAATATCCTGTCACCTGCTCAGTTCAGCTTCCAAAGTAAGAAAGCTACAACAGATGCAATACAAGAATTTCTAGATCATGCACTGGAGCTTGTGGACAAAAAACTCCCAGCCATAGGTATCTTCCTAGATCTAACAAAGGCATTCGACATGGTTAATCATAGTATACTTCTGCAAAAGATGCATTCCTATGGAATAAGAGGAAATGCCTATGACTGGTTTAAAAGCTATCTGGAAGATCGACAGCAGTATATCGAATTAAATGAAACTAAGCTCTCAGGTGCAGATAGCACTGTACATTCCTCCATACATGCCATAAAGCAAGGCGTTCCCCAAGGCTCCGTCCTGGGCCCTTTGCTGTTCTTACTTTACATAAATGACCTTCCTCACAGCCTACCAAACACAAAAACCCTTTTATTTGCTGACAACACCTCTACACTCATATCTGCGCCCGAACAAATTCTCCAATCTAACATAGATAGAACCACAGATCAAATAAGTCGATGGCTTCAAAGTAATAGGCTGCTGATTAATGCAAAAAAGACAATTGGAATAACCTTTCACACTGCCCAAAACAGAAACCCATTACTACCAACTATATCACTGGAAAAAAATAATGTTAAACTTGAAAATGAAATAAAATTTTTGGGGGTCACTATTACTGATACGCTCACATGGAAAAGGCACATTGATGTTACCAGCACAAAACTTAGTAAAGTATGCTGCATGATTAGATCAATAAGGAATGTCACTAACACAAGTACCCTAACCACAATGTACCATGCACTCTTTCACTCCGTACTTAACTATGGAATCATCTTCTGGGGCCAAAATTCTGAATCAATTAAGATATTCAAACTGCAAAAGAAGGTAGTCAGAACAATTATGTTCAAAAAACAAAGAGACACTAGTAAACCATTATTTAAGAAACTAAATATTTTGCCCCTCCCATGCCAATACATACTAGAATTATTATTCTTTACCAAAAAAAGTATCAACAAAATTAGCAAAAATATGGACTACCACAATTATGACACAAGATCAAAAACCTCTCTAAGAATACTTCCCCACTCAACAAAACTGTACAGTGATGGTGTCAAGTGCATGGGAATAAAATTATATAATCATCTTCCAACTTTTATACAAGAAATCCAAGAAATAAATAAATTCAAACAGACAGTGAAATCTCTTTTAATAAAAGAATGCTTTTATACCATCCAGGAATATTTGGAATCAAAATTGTCTTAGTGCATGATAAAGTATCAAAGCTGAATGTTGTTAAGTCAGTTTTGTCATATCATGTAATAATTCTCTGTAAAGCTGTAACTTTAAGTAACATAATTTTGTAGGTAATGTAAAATAATCTTTCCTCTGTATTCTTGTTTACTATTTTAGACTCCTGTAAACTGTATATTTGTATTGACTTATCCCATATCAGTTGTACAAGCCATTGTACTGATTTGATCCACGGGACAAATAGTAAATAAATAAATAAATAAATAAATAAATAAAGTATTACAACCCAAGAACAAGTGTTGTCAGATTTAAAAAGACATGGGGAGGAGGTATCTCCAAAAATATACAACATTTTTAATATGGAATCCACATTATCAAACCTAGCTAAGGAGTTACAAATGGAGATAACTGAACACTGTGACTTAGTCAGGAATGAGGTTCAAAAACACTTTAAAGAAATAAATGAGAAGGTGCAGCAAATAGAGATTTTGTCAGTCCAGGAATTCGAAAGTATATATATTTACCTAAAGCTTTTGACGTCATTGACCATAGTGCCCTAATGCAGAAGCTTGACCAGTTAGGAATTAGAGGTATATCCAATGAGTGGCTCAAGACATACCTATGTGGTCGCAAAGAGGTGGTTGAAGTGCAATATACTGACCATAACAAAATCAGCTACTACTATTCAGGATATGAAAATGTGAAATATGGTGTCCCTCAAGGATCAGTATTAGGACCCATTCTGTTTCTCCTCCATGTCAATGATCTTATGTACAACAAGTATTGCCAAACTACCCTCCAGTTTGCAGATGATACAAGCTTCCTTATTAGTGGTAAAACAGAAGAAAAACTAAAAGACTCCGCTATGCAAACAATGAACAGTGTAGAACAGTGGTTCAGCTACAACAAGCTAATTATAAACAAAGAAAAGACAGTAGCACTGAATTTCTATAATGTAAAAGGAAGACACCACCCAAACATAGAAATAGAACTTAGGGACAAAGTTCTTGAAAGTGTTGACAGCACTAAATTTCTGGGACTCTGGCTCCAGAACAACACAAAATGGTCGGTACATATTGAATATTTGCAAAGAAAACTAAGCAAAACCTGTTACATGATACGGATCTTAAAAACTTGTTGCAGCAAAGCCAGCCTGTTAAATGTATACTACTCCTATGTGCATTCTGTAATTAAATATGGCATAATCTTCTGGGGCAATACAACAACAAATATTAAACTTTTCAGGATGCAAAAGAGAATACTAAGAATTATTGAAGGGGTAAACAATACGAAATCGTGCAGACCCAAATTCAAAAAACTGTCAGTTCTTCCTCTTCCTTGCATTTTTATCTATGAAACATCAGTTTTCATCAAACAATATATCGATAGACACCCAGATATCTTATTAAAAAATGAAGATATACATGCACACAATACAAGGCAAAAATCTGACCTTCATGTGAAACAGGTGAGAACATCATTGTGCCAAAAAGGCACACTACATACTGGGATAAAGATTTTCAATAATCTACCTAAACATATTAAATCAGTAGGTAAACTCTGTAGCTTTAAGGCTGAAGTAAAGGCATATTTAATTGATCATTGCTTTTACAGTCTGACAGAATATATAAAAGCCAAACATCAAAAATAAAGATGCATTATTAATATTCTACTTTGTATGTTGCCTGTAATGTTTGTTGTATTTATGAATCTGTGATAAATTACTTCAATATCTAGTCCTTAGGATTGCAATACAAACTGTATTTTCTCTTGTAAATACCTAACCATGTCCAATATCCTTGTATATATTCTATACATATAGGATTTGAAGGACTAAATACATAAATAAATAAAATAAATCTCAGATGTGCGAGTTGGGTAAAGGCATTAGAACAAAGTAGGGAATTTGGTGAAGTAATTAGTGCTCCAAACACTTTGACTACTTTGTGAGAGCATCTATAGCAGTTAGCTGAACGAAAAGTACAATATAAAGTTGAGGCTACTTGGGCCACCACCAATTCTTCAGCAATAATCTAGAACAACAGAAAGAGTTGCAAAAGTTTTGGGAAGAATTAGAATGGGTTTCCAAATACCAGAGGAATTTTAAGGGATTGTGTCGCTTCAGCGGAGCCTTTAAGAGGGAATTTAGGCGTCCAGAAATAAATGTACGATGATTGTAAACCTAAGTATGATAAATACTTAGCTTGTACTGAATATACAGATGAAGATTTGAAATTAGAGTTCACTGATGAGCATGGGAGTAATTTTGTCAGGAGAGATATTCATATATGTACTGGATTTAAATTTTGTAGTAATGCAGGTGTAAACACCAATGGTCATTTAAAAGAACCTTTAAGCTGAGGATACATATTTCTTGAGTTATTGTGTGAGCTACTGTTAGTTAGGAGATAGAAATTTATTAGTAGTAGATAATGTGTAATGACAAGCATTCTAAGTCATGTACCTGAGCTGTATATGCTTATAAAATGTGAATAGTGTAGTAGAGAAGTGGGAAACGACTTTTAAGTGTATCTGTTCTCCTGAACTTATAGGAGACTATTGAATGTTGTGTTGACAACACCTAAAAATCTTTACAGATGCAGTGTGCATCAAGTTAACCAGCTGTTGAACTGACAAAAGGTCTAAGGTTTATTTCAAAACTATAGGTTAAATTTTTACAGTTTTATTTATTTTTGTTACATACCTGGAGTTCTGTAGCCTTATCATGTATTTATTTAATGGTATGTTAAAATATGTGTTAAGTATATCATATGAACAGCGAGAAGAGGGGGGGGGGGGGAAAGGAGATCTTTCCCTAAGTGGAGTATGACATGCTAACATGCATGCGAATAAACAAAATTTTGGTGAACCAATCGTTATACTACAGTGGCTAAGATTATTGTACCTCTGGTGAAATTGTTTAACAATCGATGTGCCAAAATAATGCAAAAGACTCAAGTTATATCTGATGAGGCAGTGCTAATGGATAAATGATCTAAGGAAGTGAAATAAAAAAGACTATAGTTCTTGAAATTTTACTGGCATAAGGAGTACTCCATGATGTTTCAGGATTGCAGCCAAATAACATCAACTTCCTGCCACAATATTTTGGCTAACAACCATTTTCTGGTGAGTATTCTTCAAGGAAAAATACTCATCTGAAGATGGCTGAATGGTTGTCAGCTGAAATATTGTGGCAGGTAGTCAATGTTATCTGGCTGCAATCCCCAAACTTCAATGAATAATACTATAGTTATTAACATATCATGTTAAGAGGCATAAAATCAAAGAATCAATGCGTTATTAAGTAGATATGTCTTATCTCATAAATACTAGAAATATTAACTAAACATTAAGAGCAAAATTAGAATTATTCTCAACAGAACTCAAGATGTTACATTTAATATATATAGTGAGCATTTGTCTATAGAAACGAAGAAAAAAACATATTCCATGTATGTAAACTCTTGGTACTGCCTTTTTCCATTTGATTATTGTGTTAGTGGAACATGATCACTTAATAATACAATTATCATCAAAGGATAGGCTACACAAATGTTATTCGTAACTTATGGTAAAATGTGCTTGGGAGGCATAACATGATAGAAGACTTATTATTAGATGATTTAATGGAATATATGTAACTTATGGGATTACTAAGAGTACAGTTAAAAATATACAAAAGAAGGAATAACCAGCTAGTCAATGTGCTATGGAAAAACTTCATCACTGGGATGCATAAAGCTAAGATTTAGTGGCTGTGCACACTCTTAAAGATTTTAAGATGGGAAGTACCCAGTTTTATGTAGTTATTGGAGAGGAATCCATAGACAGAATGAACTGAACCGTTTTTGTGCAGCAGAGGTACTAGTAGAGGGACATTAACATCAAAAAGATGACAGGGTACTTACACAGTATCTGCCCATAGGAGTTGGTGCAAGCACAGCTATTACAGAGGTAGGAAGCTCTGCAGCGACTGTTTGTTGCACTGTAGAACTGCTCTCCAAAACAGTTTAAGGCTAATAGATCTATCTGGGCTGTGATTCTTTGAATTTATGTTTCTGCACATGTTTGACTTACCAAGGATTTAAGTTGTGAAACTGTGGGAGTGGTGTATATTAAACTGTCTGAATGTAACTCCTTATGGTAAAGATGAAATTAAACATTTTCTGTCTCAATAAATTTGAAAAAAAAGCTATGCTGTCATAATCAGTGAATTGACAGCAGAATTACCTTTGAGTGAGGGTACTGTAACAATAATATAGTCTGCTCAAACATGGAAAATGCCGTTCATGTTTTTATCTATAAAAGAGAAACAATGTGCATGTGAAATGATTGTATAAAAATACAAGGGAAATCCAATACAAATATAGCAATAAAAGGTGTAATAGAAAAGTCATTTACTAGATGATATCCTGCAATGAACACTGGTATGGTTGAATAGACATACACAAATATTCTGAATGAAGTTTATTAAGTGTGAAATGGAGCTCTTAAAGACATACTCTATCTCTTGTCTAAATAAGTTGAATTACATGATGGATATTTTTCAAAAATAAAAATTGGCTTTGTCTTAAGCAACCGTAGATACAGAAAATAACAATAACAATTGAATGAAACATAAAAGTGTAGTTATTTACCTGACATTTTTTCAATTGTATATGATGTTTGTAATTAGTCAAGTACAGCTGGTTATAAAATGCGTTTTTTTGCAAAGGGGGAATCTGTGGTGTAATATATTGATTCTGTGGGATAATATGTTCCACTTATAACGTTTTCATGCAACAAAAGATGTTTTTGGAAACTGGAAATTTTATTTACATAGTTGTTAAATGTGCACACTCTATTTTGTCGTGTGTGCAGATTTGGTGTAAAGGGCATCAGTTCAGAACACTGACAAGGGGTGACAGAGAGTGAGCATCTCCACCTGCTGTGGAGGACCACTTATGCTTTGGCATCTGGGTTTTGCACTGCCTTGGATGTCATAGAGCAAAGGATGTGGGAAATAATGTTAATTCCAGAGCAATAGGAGATATATGAAAATAGACATTCAGTATTATCAGATCCGTACAGGAACATATGTTGTGATCTATGCTGAGCTACCAGTTAAGAGAGAGCTGCTTCACCCTTAGTTGTAAATGAAGCATCACAGTGGAGACACTTCAATTATAATAGAGAAGAGTTATCAAAAAACTGATTATTTTATTTTAGCAGCTTCAGTAGATTGGAGCTCTCTTTCAGCACACGCCCTCTGCAAAAGTTGGGGAAGTCTCAGATCATAGTCCAATGACATCACATAGCCGGTCAACTACAGTAAATAACTCCAAACATGGTGACTGCAATATATCTGTGAGGTAAAAGTTGACACACATAGAAAGCAGATGGTGCATGGAGTGGAACACATCATACCAAAACCTCATTCATTTCACTGTATGCCTGATGTCTACTGACATTTCCAGAGTTTGACACCAGTATATAAAACTCCATTCTGAACACTAGTCTGTACATAATCTGTATATAAACTGTTTTGCTTCTTGAATTGTGGTTGTGAATTGTGCAGTTCATTCCAATTTCACACCTGTTATTAACAATAAATACCGTATGAGCATATATATATATATATTTATATCTAGTATTCTCCCCACATTTTCTCTAAGCAGCGTAACTTAGTCAGTCGTGAAGCTTCTGTGAGACGCTGTTTCCTTCTTATAATGTGACTCTAACTGCTTAGGATTGTTTTGAGAATGTTTGAGCATTGTTGCTAGATAAACTATTTACTAATGTTTTGACATCCAAACAACTGATCTTGTTCAAAGAACAAAATGTCAGCCATTTTACTGCTATGATCTTCAGTATTTGTTATGACTGTCGTGGTATGCAATTTAAAAGTAGATTGCAATAACTCTTCACACTGATGATGAATACTATCAGATAGAAGTCCACCATAAATGCTTCTCTAAATAATGGCCTCTTGTTAAATGTGCATAAGTTTATTAACACTCTCTTTTACTGTTTGATGAAACTTAAGACATATAATACTCATAGACTGTAAACTTTCACTGCTATCGAAGGTTTACATTATAGCACTGTGCTTGCTAAACATTGTAGTGCAAGCATGTACAAATACTTTTCACCTTCACACAATTATAAATGGAATGTGTCAAACCCAGAAACTGGTGTACTCACTTTGACAGCTTATGTCCTTCTGATATGAAGAAGAATGAAGAATCAAAAAACCAAAGAGTAGTTAATGAGAGAAAACACTTACTGCTACAATAACATGCTCATCTGAGATATACCCAAGTGATTGGCATATCTACTTCACAATGGGCGAAAAAAAAGGCTCTGAAATTAAATGAAAGTCTGACAACAAAATTGGGATATCCTCAAAGTGAACTGAAGACTTCAAGCATGCATCTATAATTTCAGCACAAGCTCTTAGTGGAATATTTTCTGAAATATGCCAGGCTGTCTTTGAGGAGATGAATAATAATTATTTGAAGCTAATTCAAAAGCTTCTATTACATTTATTGTACATGAAATATTCTGTTAGTACAATTATGATACACAGAAAAAACGTTTAGCTGAGAAACATTGTTCATGGTGTATTGTCTTTCCTATATAATTTAGGGGTCACTGAAATATGGAAAGTGAGAAATAAAAGATTTATTGAAGTCAATAGTAATAGCAATTTGGGGGATACAAGTCTCACCAGGATCATTAAAAATCAATGGACCTCAGGAATACTCAAAATGATGTAATAGTGCTGTGACAGTAGATAGTGTGTTGCTTTGTTAACTGGCTCACTTGTGCAAGGAATAAATTAATAAAGTACCATTTACTAATTTCTCTTGTAGCAATCTGTGTGTAACATCAGAGCTGTCCTTCATCCTTTCTGGGACTTTGCAACTGAACAGTGACTATGTGCAACTATCTCTGAGTGACTAGTTTTTTGAAGTATGCTTCATCTTTATAGTGTAGCATTTTGTTCAGTTGGTTCTTTGAATCCTACTAGTTTTATTATTTTGTAGATGTGTTTGATAATCTATTCAATAAAATACTGTAATTTCACTCTATGACCATCCCAGCATTATTCCTAACAGCAATCCATCTGGAATTCATACAGCCCCAAAGTCACAGCTTTTTCCAAGCCACTGTGTCTGTCTTCTTTCCCTTTGGATTACTGAAGTGTATTTCTATTGCCCCTAGTACAGAATCAACTGAAGTGCCACATTATTTAGGGAGCTTAGCATAATACGTTGATGTCTTCAGAGATGTCTGAATAATCATGCTTCCAGAAGTGCTTGTAAGATCTACACATGACAAATATACTTCCAGTCATAAATTCCTGTAACTCTTCTTTATCTGTTTGTTATTGCTTGTCATTGAGCTTCATTACCAGAAAGTAATATGAGCTTCATTACCAGAAAGTAATATCAAAAAGTAACATTAAAAAGTAGTAACGTTTACAAGTTACAGACTTGTTCTTACAATCATTAATCATTTTTTTAGGTAATGCATGGGCTGTTTGTTTTACATTTCCTGGAACTGAGCATGAATGGCCCATAAAAATGAATGATTTTGAAAAAAATTGGAATTTTCTGCATTGTGTTGGTTGCATTAAATGAAAACTTGTAATAACTCCTGCAGCTTAAAGTAACTCATTTTAAATAATTTGAAAAAAGCACAGTCTGGTCATACTTGAGATAGCAGATGCAAATTATAGATTTATTTGTGTCATTTTTGTACAAAAGGTTAAATATTGGATAGAACGGTTCTGCAGAACTAAAAAGCCAGTCATTTTACATGCCACAAGCGATAATATACCAACAGTTCATGAAATCTGTCATTTACAGGAGACACTACCATTTTTTCTAACATCTACATCTACATCTACATTCATACTCCGCAAGCCACCTGACGGTGTGTGGTGGAGGGTACCTTGAGTACCTCTATCGGTTCTCCCTTCTGTTCCAGTCTTGTATCGTTTGTGGAAAGAAGGATTGTCAGTATGCCTATGTGTGGGCTCTAATCTTTCTGATTTTATCCTCATGGTCTCTTTGCGAGATATACATAGGAGGGAGCAATATACTGCTTGACTCCTCGGTGGAGGTATGTTCTTGAAACTTCAACAAAAGCCCATACCAAACTACTAAGCGTCTCTCTTGCAGAGTCTTCCACTGGAGTTTATCTATCATCTCCATAACAATTTTGTGATTACTAAATGATCCTGTAATGAAGGCGCTGCTCTCCATTGGATCTTCTCTCTCTCTTCTATCAACCCTATCTGGTACGGATCCCATACTGGTGAGCAGTATTCAAGCAGTGGGTGAACAAGTGTACTGAAACCTACTTCCTTTGTTTTCGGACTGAATTTCCTTAGGATTCTTCCAATGAATCTCAGTCTGGCATCTACTTTACTGAAGAGATTAAATTTATAAGGTCATTCCATTTTAAATAACTCCTGATGCCTACTCCCAGATAATTTATGGAATTAACTGCTTCCAGTTGCTGACCTGCTATGTTGTAGCTAAATGATAAAGGATCTTTCTTTCTATGTATTCACAGCACATTAGACTTGTCTACATTGAGATTCAATTGCCATTCCCTGCACCATGCATCAATTCATTGCAGATCCTCCTGCATTTCAGTACAATTTTCCATTGTTACAACCTCTCAATGTACTACAGCATCATCCGCAAAAAGCCTCAGTGAACTTCCAATGTTATTCACAAGGTCATTTAAATATATTCTGAATAGCAACAGTCCTATGACACTCCCCTGCAGCACACCTGAAATCACTCTTACTTTAGAAGACTTCTCTCCATTGAGAATGACATGCTGCGTTCTGTTATCTAAGAACTCTTCAGTCTAATCACACAGTTGGTCTGATAGTCCATATGCTCTTACTTTGTTCATTAAACAACTGTGGGGAACTGTATCAAACGCCTTGTGGAAGTCAAGAAACACAGCATCTACCTGGAAACCCATGTCTATGGCCCTCTGAGTCTTGTGGATGAATAGCGTGAGCTGGGTTTCCCACAATCGTCTTTTTCAAAACCCATGTTGATTCCTACAGAGTAGATTTCTAGTCTCCAGAAATGTCATTATGCTCAAGGATAATATGTGTTCTAAAATTCTACAACTGATCGATGTTAGAGATATAGGTCTATAGTTCTGCACATCTGTTCGACGTCCCTTCTTCAAAATGGGGATGACCTGTGCCCTTTTCCAATCTTTTGGACCACTACACTCTTCTAGAGACCTACAGAACACTGCTGCGAGAAGGGGGGTAAGTTCCTTCGTATACTCTGTGTAAAATTGAACTGGTATCTCATCAGGTCCAGCGGCCTTTCCTCTTTTGAGCGATTTTAATTGTTTTTCTATCCTTCAGTCATCTATTTCACCATTTTGTCATCTGTGTGATAATCTGGAGAAGAACTACAGTGCAGTCTTCCTCTGTGAAACAGCTTTGGAAAAAGACATTTAGTATTTTGGCCTTTAGTCTGTCATCCTCCGTTTCAGTACAATTTTGGTCATAGAGTGTCTGGACATTTTGTTTTGATCCACTTACTGCTTTGACATAAGACCAAAATTTCTTAGGATTTTCTGCCAAGTCAGTACATACAACTGTACTTTTGAATTTGTTGAACGCCTCTCGCATAGCCCTCCTCACACTACATTTTGCTTTGTGTAATTTTTGTTTGTCTGCAGGGCTTTGGCTATGTTTATGTTTGCTGTGAAGTTCCCTTTGCTTTCGTAGCAGTTTTCTAACTCAGTTGTTGTACCACGATGGCTCTTTTCCATCTCTTATGATCTTGCTTGGCACATACTCATCTAATGCATATTGTACGATGATTTTGAAATTTGTGCACTGATCGTCAACACTATCTGTACTTGAGATAAAACGTTTGTGTTGAGTCATCAAATACTCTGAAATCTGCTTTTTGTCACTTTTGCTAAACAGAAAAATCTTTCTACATTTTTTAGTATTTCTAGTTATGGCTGATAACACCTATGCTGTAACCACTTTATGATCTCTGATTCCCTATTCTGTGTTAACTGTTTCAAATAGTTCGGGTCTGTTTGTCACCAGAAGGTCTAATATGTTATCGCCATGAGTCAATTCTCTGTTTAACTGCTCAAGGTAGTTTTCAGATAATGCACTTAAAACATTCATTGGATTCTTTGTTCCTGCCACCCATTATGAATGTTTGCGTCTCCCAGTCTATATCTGGTAAATTAAAATCTCCAACCAAAACTGTAACATAGTCGGGAAATCTACTCAAAATATTTTTCAAATTTTCCTTTAGGTGTTCTGCCACAACAGCTGCTGAGCCAGGAGGCCTATAGAGACATCCAATTACCATGTTTGAGCCTGCTTTAACCATGACCTTCACCCAAATTATTTCATATTTCGGATCTCTGTCAATTTCCTTTGATACTATTGCACTTTTTATTACTATAAATACACCTCCCCCTTCACTGTCCAGCCTGTATCTGTGGTATACATTCCAGTCTGAGTTTAGAATTTCATTACTGTTTACATCTGGTTTCAGCCAACTTTCAGTCCCTAGTACTATGTGGGCATTGAGACCGTTTATTAATGAGAGCAGTTCTCGGACCTTTCTATAGACGCTCCTGCAGTTTACTATTACCACATTATTATTGTTATTCCCTGTTGCGTTTTGCCTACTGCTACCTTGTCGCGTCTCGGGAAGCATCTTGTCGGGCCTAGGGAGGGAATTCTCTAACCTAAAAAACCCATGCTGACAACCATACAGGGAGAGTGATGGCCGGCCACTGTGGCTGAGCGGTTCTAGGCGCTTCAGTCTGGAACCGCACTGCTGCTACGGTCGCAGGTTTGAATCCTGCCTCAGGCATAGATGTGTGTGATGTCCTTAGGTTAGTTAGGTTTAAGTAGTTCTAAGTCTAGGGGACAGATGACCTCAGATGTTAAGTCCCATAGTGCTTAGAGTCATTTGAACCATTTTTGGAGAGTGATGTGAACTACAAAGAGAAAAAGATCCTGAGCTACCTATTATGCAGAGAATTTAGGAAAATAGACTGTCTTTGGGGTTTTGACATCCTTAATTAGAATTTACCTCTACCTGCTAAATTTGAAGGTGGAGTGCATTGACAAAGCAGTAAAAGTAACAGTTGTATTACATAATTATTTAATGGCCACTGAGGGTCAAACCCATGCTTCAAATGTCTCTCTGCTTCATGAAGATAAACATCTGCCCAGATAGCTATGGAAGTGTTAATGCCCTTGTTTCAGGGTACAGGGAGGGACTCAGACTGAATCTGTTTCACAGATTAATGATGAGGGCTAGTGTACTGACCAGCCTGGATGTGGTTTCGAGGTGGTTTTGTACATCCCACCTATTAAACACTGGAGTGGTACCCAATCCCTACCTAAGATATAAGCCACACAAACATTTACAAAATGTTCTCACACTTGCTGGAGATTTACTGTTGATGCAGACAGATGGGTACACAAATTATGTCCTGGGAGATGAATACAGCTCATGAGGTTAGATAAAATGGTGTGAACTCCATGCTGGAATGTTGATAATGCTAGGAAAAGGATTGTTTGCAGAATTCATTCAAGTCCAAGCTGCTAGAGATGGCAGTCGTGTGTGGCATGAGATGTGCTTGCTTGTATGTGCATATGAGTGTTTTCTTTTCTGAAGAAGGCTTTATTTGGAAGCTAAACATTTATTGTGTGACAGATTTTTTGGTGAACCTGTCTGTAATGCAACATGTCATTTTTATAATGGATATCAGTCTATCATCCTCCTAATATTGTTGATGACGTTAGTTGCATGCATGCATTTAAAACCATAATCTGTTAGTTGCATGCATGCATTTAAAACCATAATCTGTATCATCATCATGCATGAAGATATAACATAGCACACTAGATAAGGGCATAACATTAGATAATTTCAGTATTTACCTTTACAGATGTCTCTTGATACATTTCATTCTACACAGATCAGACCATAAAATGTGTCATTGATGAAGAACAAAACTTTCTACATTAACAGAATGAAATCTCAATACTATAATTTCAATGGGCCCAGGTTTCACTACCAGTCCAGAACACAATTTTAATCTGGTAGGAACTTTCAGATCAGAACACACTCTGCTGCAGTGTGAAAATTCATTCTAGACAGAATATAGCTGATAAACTATCTCTCTCTTTGTAAAATCTAACAATGGAAAACCCAGGATGGAATGTAACAATTTGTAAATTAGATACAGACCTTCTTCGTATTCGGTCATTGAGGAAGCTGAAAGAATTACAGTAGCACATCACAGATTTCTATACAGCAACAGATTTGAATTCTAGCTACATCCGGCATCTTGAGCCATTTTACTGGTAAAATAGTGTGATACTACTTTCCAACCATGGAAATGCATCTCTTAAATTCCAGTGACGTTCAGGTGATGTTTCCATAATTATTACGCATCTGCTGATATTCCATTACTACTATCATTTTGCTGTTTTGACATTAGAACTTCACTCTCTTTATTTAATAATCTAATAATCTTTTATCTCCTGTCTAACAACACAAGCTGACTACTGATAACAAAGGTAAATTTCACAGAAAGCTGCCAAAGTCTAAAAGTGTTTGTGGAAAATGACTTACATTGCTGTCTTCTGCTTTACTGGTACCATTCTTACATGCCCAGAAATTTTATTTTACGGAGGAGGAACATCTCTTGATGAGAGTTGCCTTTAGTTGAGTGTGCTCTGGTACAGTAGTGGTCTATATCCTTTATTTCATTTTAGTACATTTATTGTGTGGGGAGCATTGCCCAAGAAAACTATTCCATGGTGAAGCAGTGAATGGAACTCCATGTGGACACCTACTTCACTGTTATTTCACTTGTAGCACACTGGTGAGACTATCTTTAAGTTAGTTCTGTGTGTAAGGGCTGCAGGTATTGCTGGATCCAACAAACCACAAACTTTAAACTTTTTATAAAACTTTTTGGAAATATGTCTTTGGCTATTTCTCAGTGAGATGGTAGAAATGAATTGAAGTTGATATATATTGTTTCCAGGATTTATAATTAATCTGATTTTGCTAAACCATTTTTGAACATAATGAGATAGTTTTTCCACTGTTGAGTGCAAAGACTGATACAGTGAGTGACTGGTTATATTATCACCATATATAGGACAGATATTTGGGGGCTCTTCCATTCAACAAGTTCATTTATGCAAATCTGAAAAATAATGGAAATCCTGTGAGCTCCCCCTTTGAAATAGACAAGTTACCACCAGATGTAGATTCAAGAGAAATGAAGAGACTCAAAATAATTTTACATCAAGTATGATATAACAACATAAAGACTTCAGCCAAACAAGTGGGGAGAAAAAATAAAGGAACTGTACTGCCTCAATACTAATCAGGTGACTGTATTATTGCACAGTCCTTCATTTTGAAAAGGAAAGGCCAAGAAGTTTACTCCACCTTTTGAAGGTCTCTATCAAAACATACATTTCACTTTTCCTGTCAGTGCAGAATCACAACTACCAGTCACTATGTGACAATTCAGTTTGACAGATTAAAAACTTATCAGGGCAATACTGTGTCACCCCAGCCTGCTGCTCTGATGGAGCCACCTAAAGGCAAACTCTTGCAGTTAGAACACTGGCTTGGAAGAAAAGGGTTCCATTGCTTCAGATGCAGCCCAAGTATGTTCTCCATTCTAGGCAACTTTATGCACTATAGCCGTGCAATTAGGAGTGTGGCCTTAGCAGCATATGTAACTAAGATTTTCTAGGAATTCATGATTGGTGAGACATATGTGGCAAACATGGAGTATTCCTTGCTGATTACAGTAGTTAGTTGCATTTCAACTCCCAATTAAATCCCATTCTATTATCTACCTTATTCCCTTGGAGTGGTTTTGGCAGAGATCTCCATTCCATAGACACAATTTCCTTGTTGTCGGAGAAGTAGGATAAACCACATTTTCCTATTGATAGCTGTTTTATTAGTCACTTGTATGTGTCTACAGTAGTGTTAGGGTAAAACCTTGATGGACTCAATATGAACCAAAGTGCAATGCCACTAATTTTAAATATATATGTTTTACTCCATAGAGCCATGGCCTCCTAGATGAGTTTCCTGCATTTCTCTTCTCAAGAATAGGGCCATATTACTCAATAAAATACTTTCCCTGATGTTTTGCATCTACTGCAACTATTGGATTTGTTTTATTGTATACATATTATTTAAGCACATTTTATATGTTTGCATTTGTGGAGGAAGTTGAGTGGAGATTGCCTGCCCTATTATTGCTACACTTGTGAAAAGTTTTTTGTTGTGTTAAGCAAACTAGTATTTTAGTGCACCCCCAATATTTCTTCCTGTTTTGGCTGTAGCTTTCTAAAAGTTTATCTGCAGTCATTTTTTGTTAAAGGAGCTCTTTCTGTGGTACCATGTCCCCTTGCTGCAATTACTTACCCAACGTAATTCCCATGGACTAGTACCACTGAAGGCATGGTACACATAAAAAGTAATAGGCTAAATTTGTTTATTTTATTGAATTTCCATGAACTCCCAACACAGTAATGCGCAAAATATGTGTGATTAAAAAGATGCCACTTTTCAATTACATTGACATATCTTACACACAAAGAAAGTACCACAATGAACACTTGAAGAATGATCCCTTTGACATAAACTGATACAATTACACGAGCATGGTATTTAGTTCCAGATGAAGCGAGTAGTAAGATTATTCGTGACATGGAAAGAGATTCCGTAGTCACAGTGGATGAATATCATGGTTAGTGCATGCATCATATCAATTGACTTTGTTGGTGTTTATTGATTGCAAGATATCTAGCTAATGGTTAGCATGTGTGCCACATCAGAGAACCCTGTTGGTGTTTATAAATTCAAAAGAATCTGACCGTCTTAATTAATGTTAGTGGAATTGTGAATATATATACACTATGCGCTGTGGAGTGTCATGTGCTGCACCTAATGACATCACTGCTGAGACATAAACTGTCCTATCCCCCTCATCCACTGCTGCATATGCCTGCTGCCTGTCAATTCTACTGTCATCAGTGTGTGGCTATGAGTAAAATTAATGGGACACTGCAGTGTAGGAGGAGTACCAGCATTTGTTTAAGTATAGAATGATTCAAGTTGTACACAAACAATATGTTTTTGTAGCTAATCATACAACACTTTATATGTTGTGATGAATTTTAGGGCAATGTCTTCTCATGAATAACGTTGGTCTCCACTGCTTCTGTATGCTAGCACTCCATCCTTTATGGTTTGGCTGTTCAGAGATAGAACTGTTGGCTGCTCTTGAAAGAAATATGCAAGGATTAGTTTGGCATTGGAACTCACACCATTGTGGGGAACCTCAAGCGTGCACCACCTGCATCTGTACTAAGAAAGATAACCAACAGGGCCCAGGAAAGCTATCCACTAACATATGCAGTTGTGGTGTAAATCATCTGCAAGCAGTTGATAGAAATGGATATTCCATAGTTTATCTTGCAATAAGAAGTAGACCCATCCACTGTTGACTTCACTGCAAGTGCTCAGTACACACAAGCCATTTCACATTTTTACGTCATGGGTGACTGGAATTCGGTAGTAGGAAAAGGGAGAGAAGCAAACGTAGTAGGTGAATATGGATTGGGGCTACGAATTGAAAGAGGAAGCCGCCTGGTAGAATTTTGCACAGAGCACAACTTAATCATAGCTAACACTTGGTTCAAGAATCATAAAAGAAGGTTGTATACATGGAATAAGCCTGGAGATACTGACAGATTTCAGATAGATTATATAATGGTAAGACAGAGATTTAGGAACCAGGTTTTAAATTGTAAGACATTTCAAGGGGCAGATGTGGACTCTGACCACAATCAATTGGTTATGAACTGTAGATTAAAACTGAAGAAACTGCAAAAATGTAGGAATTTAAGGAGATGGGACCTGGATAAACTAAAAGAACCAGAGGTTGTACAGAGTTTCAAGGAGAGCATAAGGGAACAATTGACAGGAAGGGGGGAAAGAAATACAGTAGAAGAGGAATGGGTAGCTTTGAGGGATGAAGTAGTGAGGGCAGCAGAGGATCAACTAGGTAAAAAGACGACGGCTGGTAGAAATTCTTGGGTAACAGAAGAAATATTGAATTTAATTGATGAAAGGAGAAAATATAAAAATGCAGTAAATGAAGCAGGCAAAAAGGAATACAAACGTCTCAAAAATGAGATCGACAGGAAGTGCAAAATGGCTAAGCAGGGATGGCTAGAGGATAAATGTAAGGATGTAGAGGCTTATCTCACTAGCTCAGATGGAAACCCAGTTCTAAGCAAATAAGGGAAAGCAGAAAGATGGAAGGAGTATATAGAGGGTCTATACAAGGGCGATGTACTTGAGGACAATATTATGGAAATGGAAGAGGATGTAGATGAAGATGAAATGGGAGATACGATACTGCGTGAAGAGTTTGACAGAGCACTGAAAGACCTGAGTCAAAACAAGGCCCCGGGAGTAGACAACATTAAATTAGAACTACTGACGGCCTTGGGAGAGCCAGTCCTGACAAAACTCTACCATCTGGTGAGCAAGATGTATGAGACAGGCGAAATTCCCGCAGACTTCAAGAAGAATATAATAATTCCAATCCCAAAGAAAGCAGGTGTTGACAGATGTGAAAATTACCTAACTATCAGTTTAATAAGTCACGGCTGCAAAATACTAATGCAAATTCTTTACAGGCGAATGGAAAAACTAGTAGAAGCCAACCTAGGGGGAGATCAGTTTTGATTCCCTAGGAATATTGGAACATGTGAGGCATACTGACCCTACGACTTATCTTAGAAGCTAGATTAAGGAAAGGCAAACCTACGTTTCTAGCATTTGTAGACTTAGAGAAAGCTTTTGACAATGTTGACTGGAATACTCTCTTTCAAATTATGAAGGTGGCAGGGGTAAAATATAGGGGGCGAAAGGCTATTTACAATTTGTATAGAAACCAAATGGCAGTTATAAGAGTTGAGAGGCATGAAAGGGAAGCAGTGGTTGGGAAGGGAGTGAGACAGGGTTGTAGCCTCTCCCCGATGTTATTCAATCTGTATATTGAGCAAGCAGTGAAGGAAACAAAAGAAAAATTCGAAGTAGGTATTAAAATGCATGGAGAAGAAATAAAAACTTTGAGGTTCACCGATGACATTGTAATTCTGTCAGAAACAGCAAAGGACTTGGAAGACCAGTTGAACAGAATGGATATTGTCTTGAAAGGAGGATATAAGATGAACATCAACAAAAGCAAAATGAGGATAATGGAATGTAGTCGAATTAAATCGGGTGATGCTATGGGAATTAGATTAGGAAACAAGGCACTTACAGTAGTAAAGGAGTTTTGGTATTTGGGGAGCAGAATAACTGATGATGGTTGAAGTAGAGAGGATATAAAATGTAGACTGGCAATGGGAAGGAAAGTGTTTCTGAAGAAGAGAAATTTGTTAACATCGAGTATAGATTTAAGTGTCAGGAAGTTGTTTCTGAAAGTATTTGTATGGAGTGTAGCCATGTATGGAAGTGAAACATGGACGATAAATAGTTTAGACAAGAAGAGAATAGAAGCTTTTGAAATGTGGTGCTACAGAAGAATGCTGAAGATTAGATGAGTAGATCACATAACTAATGAGGAAGTGTTGAATAGAATTGGGGAGAAAAGAAGTTTATGGCACAACTTGACTAGAAGAAGGGATCGGTTGGTAGGACATGTTCTGAGGCATCAAGGATCACCAATTTAGTATTGGAGGGCAATGTGGAGGGTAAAAATCGTAGAGGGAGACCAAGAGATGAATACAACAAGCAGATTCAGAAGGATGTAGGTTGCAGTAGGTACTGGGAGATGAAGAAGCTTGCACAGGATAGAGTAGCATGGAAAGCCACATCAAACCAGTCTCAGGACTGCAGACCACAACAACAACAACAACAACAACAACAACAACAACAAGATATCTCTCCTAAGAGTAGTCAGGCACATTTTCACTGGTGTTTCAGTGGATATTTGCAGTTTTGTTTTTGCATTGTGTAGCTGGAGTCAGCCCAAGCAAATAATGCTCATTGTGTCTTGCATGCAACAGCTAGTGTCAATGGTAAGCTTTGGTTTGCTTCCCGTTTCAAACAAAATTATTTGTAAACCAGAATTTTACATGCCCATTTGATAAAGCAGTCCGAGATTAGCCTACTGTGATCATTCTTTTCCTGATATGTATTAACAGGGATAGTAAAGCACAAAGAATAAGCAGCACTCCAGCAGCAACATCACCACCCTTGCCCCTGCTAAGTGCTACTGCCAAGCATGCAGGACAGTTGAGTCATTGCTGGATTATTGTTTGTTCTTCGTGTTTTACTGTACCTGTTAATACATATCATTAAAAACAATATCACGCTAGAATAATCTGGTACTGCTCTATCAAACAGGAGCGTACAATTCCACTTTCACAATTGTTTTTCTTGCAATGAGAAACAAATTGGTGCTTTCCATTGACATGAGTGATCACCTGACAGACGCAATGAGTACTATTTGTCTGGGCTGACACCAGCTAGACAAACGAAATTGCAAATATCTGCTAAAACACTAGAGAAAATGTGCCTCACAACTTTTAGGAGACACACACTGTATAGTAAGTACACTTTACAGTACCCATTATACCCTTATGTCTACAGAAGCATACCGCCTTACACGGTGAATACATTCTTTGATTTTACATCTCAGAAATCCATTTGTGAACTGCTGGGGCTGTGGTGCTTATTCTCCACCCATAGTTAGTTTTTGCAACAGTTCATGTTTTATTATCTACAAAACATGGAGGTATCAGCAGAGCGTGTATTCAGGGTTTTGCTTTCTGAGCAGATTGCGAAAATCATCTCACTCTGAGGGTCAGGTGTGTACCCTTTAATTTTAATCTAGGACTTTCCTTTATGTGTGACCACAGATGTATATATTAATTTTGTGAGTCACTGCAGTGGCTGTTAAGTGTAGGTCAGTTTGGAAAGAATTTTGTCATGAGTGTGCAACAGATGATTACCAGGCCCCACTACTCTGCAAACATGTGTGATGCCTGGTTTTGGTACAAGTGGTGATAATGGTTGCAACACCCAGCCCATAATGGGGGATGGCTGGTACCCGGTCGACACAACAGATAGGAAAGATAGATCAGACCAAGAGTTACCACACCCTCCCCCTCCCTTTGGTCCTTGTGTATGGAAAGAATCCCTTGTTGTATATCTGCCTGGACACTTCCACTTTGCCTACCACACTTACCGGAAAATCTTTGTAGCACAATTTTTCTTTTTTTCCCATGTGCCAACATTAGTTTTGCCTCCTCTATCCCACTATTTTGTCCATGACTGGGGCACTAGCTTTGTCAGGCCTAGTTATGTCCACATTTACCACACTTTTTAGTGAAACCTTTATTTTTCTCAATAATTTGTACGATGCCCTCTTCTGTTTGTTCTTACAAGGCACTCAAGTGATCTTTAATCACATTACTTGTTAATGACACCGTCGGGATTTATGAGAAACAGGCATGCTGATAATATAATATTTTTATGGCAATGGTTCATATAGTCGATTATTCACAGCACGTATCTCAACAGGATCAGTACTTCCGCCCTTAGTTGGCTCAATCAATGGTTTATGTACTCTGGTGTCCAAAATTAATGCAACCAACGGAAATTTCGCTATGTTGCGTACCCCCCCGCTCCCACAACACAGTGTAAACAGGTGATAATAAAGTAGAAACAATGTAAATAACACAGAATGTAAATAACTGTAACATGCATAACGGCAGACAAAAATGTTCTTCGTGTTTTCTAACTTAACGGATTTGCACATACATCCCAACAACTGGTTAATGCCCACAGCATAGGGTGTTACGACATGCGGCAGCAATATAGGACTGGCAAAGACGGGGCATGCTGTGAGTGCTGTCATCAGTCTCGTGTTGAGACATTAACGCCCATTATTCCTGCACAACTGCTCACAAGTCTTGGAGAGTGGTTGGTGAGTGCTGATTTGATGCATCCTGTCTCCCCAGCGCATCCCAGACGTGCTCTGTGGGACTCAAATCAGGAGAACAAGCAGGCCACACCATCCGTACAGTATCTTTTGTTTCCACTAAAACATCAACCACCCGCGCTCTATCCGTGATATGGACCGATGTCACTGATCGTGATGTACAACATAATGTTACAAATAATCTAAACTATTCGTGCACGATTATTCTTCCCAACATGTAACCTACATGCATTCTTCGAGGGCATGCAGAAAAATAATGCGTCTAAATTTTTAATGCGACGATTCTTAAAATTTTTTAAATGAAACAAAGTTCATTAACATTCTGCATCTTTCTTCTTCATGTCTATACATTAATTTCTCAACATAGTCTCCCTGTGACAAAAACATTTTTCCAAACAATAGACCATTTTGTCACCGTAGAATGTTTGACTTTGTTGACGGAGCCACGACCACACCTCTACTTGCACCGCTGCATAACTATCTAAGTGACGTCCTTGAGGCGCTCTGTAAGTTTTGGAAAAAGGTGAAAATCGGATGGAGCCAAGTTAGGACTGTATGGAGGGCAATCGACGACAGTAAATCCAAAACGTCGGATTCTTCCAGATGTCCCAGTGGTCTGGCGTTATCATCACCGTACACAGCTTTCACTCGTCTATGAATTTCAATGGGAGGCACATTTTCTGCTGTTACAAACTCAATTACAATACACTGTTTCTAGCGCACCGACATAGCTACGTTACACACCGCTGTGTTACATGCTAGAAGTCAGAAGTCGGAGCCCTCTAGCATAGGTGTGGGAATCACCGACCAGTTAAAACCGACACCGGTATTTAAATTCTGAATAACCGATATTTACTGGTATTTGTTTGGTCTCGGTTATATAACAGGCGTCTTTTTGTTAATAACCGAAAAAACCGAAAAATTTTTCGTTTTTACAAAAAGCTTTTCTTAAATGAGGAGTAATTGTTATTCGCAAAATATGCATTGGTTTGAAATATCGTGTATTTCAAAAAATGAGGAAAGCGATCAGTGCTATTTTAATAACAATGCCGACAGAAACGAGCAACAAATACATGGCAAAAGAAGTGTTACAGCGTTGCTGAGACAATAACGTCCTTGTTGCCGTGTGTTGTTGCTTAAGGTACGCTGAAGAGTCCGCGTCTATGCACAGTGACCAGCTTTTGTCCAACGCGCTGGGAGATTTCATTCGTTCGTTCGCAAGCGGGAGCCGACAGTGTTTGCCGCTTTTCCGCTGGTCAGCAATGACAGAATGGAGGTGCGCGTCCTCCGATCTTTCTCAAACTATTTTACAGATACTGTTTGGTAAAAAAAAGTTCATTTTTGCGTTACTTATAGCTTTACATGTCAGTTCACGATAATGTGACCATCATTTCGTTAATGGTCATAGCTCTTATGGTATTTACGTGGAAGTAAGACACTCTCCGAAATTCTAAAAGCTTTGCAATTAAAAAAAAAAAAAAAAAAGGCGAGTCGCCATGATTTTGCGTTTGGTGCATATGAAATTTAGTTAACATATCGAATTTTTCTCTAGACTTGCGTGGAGGTCTCTATCTGTCACTGATCTCGATATAATTCATGTGATGTAGCACACTCATTTGTGATCGCTCCTCGCCAGCGATAAAGCCACAGTGGAATATCCACAACATTCCTCATATTTCACAAATGGTTTGAGATATCGAAATGGCAAATGATAGCATACAAAGAGGAGAGTATTTTTCCATATGGTTATTACGCAAAACTTCATGATCTACCTTGTTATTCCACTAGCTTCAGACTTTTGCGATGAAAGAATATAATTTTTAAGGGCCATCGATAGCTGGTGAAATGAGATTTGTACCGAGGATGTGCATTTTCATAAAATACTAACTTTATTTTTCATCAGTTAATAAAACCAATCAACCAATGCTTCAGAATTCTGTAGCAATTGCATCTGCACAATGTATCAGTGAGGAGAGATTGTCCAAACTACGCTGTGTTATGGCAAAGAAAGCAAATTTTAACATGGCAAAATTCGACACTCGTGGCCCTTCTCTGAAAGTTTTTGATTGATCACTATCCAATGTGGGCGTGGAGGGACTCTACTTAATGTTGTTGTTGTTGTGGTCTTCAGTCCAGAGATTGGTCTGATGCAGTTCTCCATGCTACTCTATCCTGTGCAAGCTTCTTCATCTCCCAGTACCTACTGCAACAAACATCCTTCTGAATCTGTTTAGTGTATTCATCTCTTGCTCTCCCTTTACGATTTTTACCCTCCACGCTGCCCTCCAATACTAAATTGGTGATCCCTTGATGCCTCAGAATATGCTCTACCAACCGATCCCTTCTTCTAGTCACGTTGTGCCACAAATTTCTCTTCTCTCTAATTCTATTCAATACCTCCTCATTAGTTATGTGATCTACCCATCTAATCTTCAGCATTCTTCTGTAGCGCCACATTTCGAAAGCTTCCATTCTCTTCTTGTCCAAACTATTTATTGTCCACATTTCACTTTTATACATGGCTACACTCCATACAAATACTTTCAGTAACGGCTTCCTGACACTTAAATCTATACTCGATGTTAGAAAATTTCTCCTCTTCAGAAACGCTTTCCTTGCCATTGCCAGTTTACATTTTATATCCTCTCTACTTCGACCATGATCAGTTATTTTGCTCCCCAAATAGCAAAACTCTTTTACTACTTTAAGCGTCTGATTTCCTAATCTAATTCCCACAGCATCACCCGATTTAATTCGACTACATTCAATTATCCTCGTTTTGCTTTTGTTGATGTTCATCTTATATCCTCCTTTCAAGACACTGTCCATTCCGTTCAGGTGATCTTCCAACTCCTTTGCTGTCTCTGACAGAATTACAATGTCATCAGCAAACCTCAAAGCTTTTATTTCTTCTCCATGGATTTTAATTCCTACTCCGAATTTTTCTTTTGTTTCCTTTATTGCTTGCTCAATATACAGACTGAATAACATCGGGGATAGGCTACAAACCTGTGTCACTCCCTTCCCAACCACTGCTTCCCTTTCGTGTCCCTCGACTCTCATAACTGCCATCTGGTTTCTGTACAAATTGTAAATAGCCTTTCGCTCCCTGTCTTTTACCTCTGCCACCTTCTCAATTTGAAAGAGAGTATTCCAGTCAACGTTATCGAAAGCTTTCTGTAAGTTTACAAATGCTAGAAACGTAGGTTTGCCTTTCCTTAATCTATTTTCTAGATAAGTCGTAGGGTCAGTATTGTCTCACGGACCAAAGCATTGTGACAGAGCTTTTTGAATGATCACTATGCAATGTGGGCGTGGAGGGACTCTACTTAAAATATACAAAAAAATGTGAGCATAGGCTACGGTTTAGAACGGCACTTCCTCTCCAGCACTCAGCATTTCCCCTACAGATTCCGCCATTAACCCCCACTACTACCGCCCTCCCCACGCGTCTCCACCGACTAAGCATCTATTGGCCACCGTAATCCTTGCGGACTCTACGTGCAGTGTGCAAGACTAGCCTCCACTTGGGTCAATACTATTCTTACTCGCCTTCGTCGCCAGACATCCGTTGTATTGCAGAATGGCACCAACCCCAGCTGTGAAATATTTTTATGAAGTGGTGTAACAGTGGAGTACAATGCTTCAGTTGCATTAAAAGATCAAAGATTTATGTGCATTTCTATGAAATAAAGTAAGAGGAAGGAAATTATTGTTAATAGTAATAACTTAAAAACTTAACAACTCATTCATAATACACAATAAAAATGGAAAGTAGCTGATCTGGTGCGTGTGTCTATATAATATGCTTTTATGATGATGTAACCCTTCAAAACGGGCAAATTAAGACGAAAAGCAGAGTTATTTAACCTCAGTTTTCACGCTTTAGCATTGACTATTCATCAGGAGACCAGAGTTTCAAAACATTACAATCAGTAGAAGAATACCAGTGATTTTTCATAATATTCATCCACTTACCACTTTCGAGAAAAGCAGCAAAGTTTGCTTTTATTTTCTTGTTAAAATTAATATTTTGATTTTATGTATCTCGAAACCGAGAGAAATCACAATTTTTAATCTTTGTTCGCTTTCAAATTTTATTAAAGGAAATAACAAGAATAAAAAACCGGAAATCGGTTATTTCAGAAACCGGTTATCCTGAGCGTTTTTAATAGTCAGGTTAAGTTGACGTGGGAAAAAAATGATACATCTGAAACCAATTGTTTCAGCGATAACCACCATCGTTGCTCTAGCAGCAGAGGGTTGCAACTTGCGTCAGCAAAGTGGAGTAGTCCATCAATTAATATGCATGACATATAATATCTAAACCGATGTTGAGAGGAGACTAAAAAAGTCGAAGGCATTACTTTTCAGCATGCGTTCGCATTTCTCAAAACTACCAATAAAGGCACCCAGCAAGGCGTCTCTGTGTCGTGTAACTTTTTGTTGCAAGCATCACAGTGGAAGGCCATCTTATGTTGAACAGCCATCACACTTAACAAGGCTGTTGCCCATATCACACATTGCTTACAAACGTGTTACTCTTATAATCAGCATACAAAGCACAAACAAAACCAATTTGGCGGTTGGAGCCTGAATTGGATGCTAGTCCGGCCAGCTATATGCCAAACTCCCTGTTGGCATGAATTATTACCGCCTGCCACATTGCAGTAACGATTAATTTTGACAAACTGTGTCAACCACTAGCTCACTCTTGTCTGTGTTACTTGTCTGGGTACAGATACCTGTCGTTATTAACTGCGACCACCAAGCTTTACTACTTCCCTTCGAATTCCTTTTTAAGATGCGTTGGCATGTTAGCAGACCATTAGGTTGTAAGGGGATCCCACTCGACCTTTAGCCGGCCGCGGTGGTCTAGCGGTTCTGGCGCTGCAGTCCGGAACCGCGGGACTGCTACGGTCGCAGGTTCGAATCCTGCCTCGGGCATGGGTGTGTGTGATGTCCTTAGGTTAGTTAGGTTTAACTAGTTCTAAGTTCTAGGGGACTTATGACCTAAGATGTTGAGTCCCATAGTGCTCAGAGCCATTTGAACCATTTTATCACTCGACCTTTCTCCAAAGCATATGTAATGGTGAGAAAATAATGCACAGTTACTACACGCTATGCGGTAATTACTCAGTAAATGTGCTGATTGTGCTACATTGTGATTAATTTTATTTTGTGTTTCTTACCTTAATGTTTTAATACTCTGTTATTTTGATGACTTTTGTGTCATCCATTTTATGTGTTGTACCCTTGTGTAACCACTCCCAGCCCCCACCGCGTCCTAAGTGCGTCGTACCTATGAATAGTTTTGCACTGCTATGCCGGATGCAGTTAATGTTTGGTTCAAATGGTTCAAATGGCTCTGAGTACTATGGGACTTAACATCTGAGGTCATCAGTCCCCTAGAACTTACAACTACTTAAACCTAACTAACCTAAGGACATCACACACATCAATGCCCGAGGCAGGATTCGAACCTGCGACCGTAGCGGTCGCACGATTCCAGACTGTAGCGCCTAGAACCGCTCGGCAACCCCGGCCGGCGCTGTTAATGTTACCTACTTGTTTGTAGCAACAATTTCTAGCGGTATGCAGCTCGTACGTTTTTCTATGTAAACGCACGTGGTTTCGACATGGTGTGCGATTAGCACGAAAACTCAACGTGGTCCACACATACATGACTACTCCCTCTGAAGTACACGTGGAACTCTTCGTATATTTTTCTTATAGGTTTTTGTCCATTACACTAATCTGATAATTCAACAGAGTGGTACACCTTATTTTATGTCCACTACTTGAAGTCTCCATTGGTTACGTGAACCATGCCCTGAGTTGTAGGTCAAGTACACTTCGTCTTTTCCATTGAACGGAATATCATGGTGGCGTGCAGGTGGTAGATCATATAATCTCTGCGTAGGTTGTTGACTAGGACTGCAGAATTGAAGGAGCAGGTGTACAAACTCCCGGCTAGAACGGCAACTACATTGGGTGCTAACTTCAATGACAATAAATTTAGTGTTCTATTGGCAGAAACGGAGGCAGCTTCGACCATTAAATCAGATGCAACCTTACTGCTTACAGACGGTAAGGCTGGTAACCGTTAACCACAAACACTATTTGCGCTACACATTCACTGTAAACACTTCTTTACCACCAGGCACATACAAGGTTATTTGCATACACCTGACGGGTCAGCAGAGCTAATTTACGACACATGTATTCAAGCTGTTGTTGGTCTAGTGTTTCTTACACCGTACTACACTGAGGTAACGAGAGTCATGGGACAGCGATATGCACACATACAACAGCCGATAGTGTCGTGTACAGAAGGTACAGAAGGCAGTGCATTGGAGGGGTTGTAATTTATACCGTGTTGATTTATATGAAACGGTTTGCGACGTTTCCAGAGTGAAATTTTCATTGTGCAACGGAGTGTACGCTGATATGAAACATCGTGGTAGATCGAAACTAAGTGCACCGGCCGGAATTCGAACTCGGAAACTTTGCCTCTCGGGGTCAAGTACTCTACCGACCGAGTTACCCAAGCACGACTCACGACCGTTCCCCACAGCCTTAACGTCCGACAGTACCTCTCTCCTTCCTTCCAGACTTCACAGAAGCTCTCCTGCGAAACTTGCAAGAATAGCACTTCTGAGATATTGCGAAGACATGTCTTACAAGGGGACCCTCCATACTGTAGATCACGTATTTTGATGCGCTTCAAAAATGTTGTAGAGGCACTTACCCTGAGTACCTGGCTATCCGGTTTTTTAGCGACGGGCCTTGGATTTTGAGAAAATCGATTTTGAAGTTCATTGCGCGCTTTGTATACCAGCAACATTACTTATATTCCGAGCAAGTTAGCGTTGCGCAGCGGTAAAGGTTCACGGCTACCGCGCTGGAGGTACCGTGTTCGAATCCTACTCCCATACGTTTTATACAAGTACCGTCCAGAAAATTTGGTCCTAACGTTCAAAAGCGAGTAGACAAATTAACTGGGAAATACAGAAATGTAGTCATGTCCTGCACGAAATCCGGGAAGTTCACGAAACTGGTGTGCGAAGAATTTTTGCGTTCTGTAATTCTTCCGTAGGTTGGACAGAATTTTTTTTTGTACATTATCGTTTCGTGGCGAGGGCAAACCGATTCAACTTAATACGATCATCTATTCACTGATGAAAGGAAAGCGAGCACCTGCACCCTAAACGTGGTCCCAGCAAAGTTCACTCCTTACTGCCAGCCCTGTGATGTTTATTTTTACCGACAGATGAAAATCTTCACGAAAATTATTCAAATGCTCCCGACTTGATGAAAGACAATAAAGAAATCGCTTCTAGGGAAGATTCGATAAAATTGCATTCGCTAATCCTACATCAATTCAGCGCACCTAATTTTGAAAGCATGATTAGAAGTGCATGGTTTGTATCGAAATTAGCGGGTGAAAGAGAAATCTTTTTGAATGCGAAAGAATTGTGTGTTCCGCTATCGCTCATGAAGAAACCGTGCGCCTGCAAGACGGTTGCTTACGTAGAATACGCATGGTGCTGCGAAAGTGTGTGCTTCGTGCTTCGGTTGTTTCTATGATAAGTATCACCCACAATATTGTTCTGGCACATCAAGCAATGTGGACGATGAAAAATAAGATTTTGTAATATTGTCTGACAGTTAAAATTAACAACTGAATATATCTTTATAATTTCACACACCTTACACTGTTTGTTGATATTCTTTGAAATACGAGGTGCATTCAAGTTCTAAGGCCTCCGATTTTTTTTCTAATTAACTACTCACCCGAAATCGATGAAACTGGCGTTACTTCTAGACGTAATCGCCCTGCAGACGTACACATTTTTCACAACGCTGACGCCATGATTCCATGGCAGTGGCGAAGGCTTCTTTAGGAGTCTGTTTTGACCACTGGATAATCGCTGAGGCAATAGCAGCACGGCTGGTGAATGTGCGGCCACGGAGAGTGTCTTTCATTGTTGGAAAAAGCCAAAAGTCACTAGGAGCCAGGTCAGGTGAGTAGGGAGCATGAGGAATCACCTCAAAGTTGTTACCACGAAGAAACTGTTGCGTAAAGTTAGCTCGATGTGCGGGTGCGTTGTCTTGGAGAAACAGCACATGCGCAGCCCTTCCCGGACGTTTTTGTTGCAGTGCAGGAAGGAATTTGTTCTTCAAAACATTTTCGTAGGATGCACCTGTTACCGTAGTGCCCTTTGGAACGCAATGGGTAAGGATTACGCCCTCGCTGTCCCAGAACATGGACACCATCATTTTTTCAGCACTGGCGGTTACACGAAATTTTTTTGGTGGCGGTGAATCTGTGTGCTTCCATTGAGCTGAATGACGCTTTGTTTCTGGATTGAAAAATGGCATCCACATCTCATCCATTGTCACAACCAACGAAAAGAAAGTCCCATTCATGCTGTCGGTGCGCGTCAACATTGCTTGGCAACATGCCACACGGGCAGCCATGTGGTCGTCCGTCAGCATTCGTGGCACCCACCTGGATGACACTTTTCGCATTTTCAGGTCGTCATGCAGGATTGTGTGCACAGAAGCCACAGAAATGCCAACTCTGGAGGCGATCTGTTCAACAGTCATTCGACAATGCCTCAAAACAATTCTCTCCACTTTTTCGATCATGTCGTCAGACCGGCTTGTGCGAGCCCGAGGTTGTTTCATTTGTTGTCACACGATGTTCTGCCTTCATTAAATTGTCACACCCATGAACACACTTTCGACACATCCATAACTCCATCACCACATGTCTCCTTCAACTGTCGATGAATTTCAATTGGTTTCACACCACGCAAATTCAGAAAACGAATGATTGCACGCTGTTCAAGTAAGGAAAACGTCGCCATTTTAAGTATTTAAAACAGTTCTCATTCTCGCCGCTGGCAGTAAAATTCCTTTTGCTGTACGGTGCTGCCACCTCTGGGACATATTGACAATGAACGCGGCCTCATTTTAAAACAATGCGCATGTTTCTATCTTTTTCCAGTCTGGAGAAAAAAAATCGGAGGCCTTAGAACTTGAATGCACCTCATAAAACTGAAAAATTCGGTGCCTTTGGAAAAAATTAACAAAAGTATAAGAGTAGGATTGGAACACAGTACCTCCATCTCAGTGGCCGTGAACGTTTACCGCTGCGCTACATTGACTTGCTCACAATATAAGTAATGCTGCGGGTATACAAAGCGCACAATGAACTTCAAAATCGATTTTCTCAAAATCCAAGGTTCGTCGCTAAAAAATCGGATAGCCAGGCACTCAGGGTAAGTGCCTCTACAAAATATTTGAAGCGCATCAAAATACGTGATTTACAGTATGGAGGGTCCCCTTGTTAGCCACAGCCTCGGGGATGTTTCCAAAATGAAATTCTCCGCAATTTGCCTTCTTCCAGCAGTGCTAGTCTTGCAAGTTTCACAGGAGAGCTTCTGTAAAGTTTGGAAGGTAGGAGACGAGGTACTGGCAGAAGTAATGCTGTGAGGGCGACTCGTGAGTCGTGCGTGGGTAGTTCAATCGGTGGAGCACTTTCACGCGAAAGGTAAAGGTTCCGATTGAGAGTCTCGTTCCGTGACCACGGTTTTAGTTGCCAGGAACTTTCGGTTTTCGAAGTGGTTATGGCCGTACGAAGGGAATTAACAGATTTTGAACGCGGAATGGTAGTTGCAGCTAGAGGCTACGGAAATTGTTAGGGAATTCAACAGTTCGAAACCCACAGTGTCAAGACAGTGCTGAGAATATCAAATTTCAGGCATTGCTTCTCACCACAGACGACGCGGTGGCCGACGGCCTTCACTTAACGACCGAGAACAGCAGCGTTTGCGTAGAGTTAACGGTGCTTAGGCAAGCAACACCGCGCGAAATAACCGCAGAAATCAATGTGGGACGTACGACGAACGTATCCGTTACGACAGTGTGGTGAAATCTGGCGTTAATAGACTATGGCAGCAGACAACCGACGCGAGTGCCTTTTCTAACAGCACGACATCGCCTGCAGCACCTCTCTTGGGCTCGTACCATATCGATTTGTCCCTAGAAGACTGGAAAACCGTGGCTTGGTCAGATGAGTCTCTATATCAGTTAGTAAGAGGTAATGGTGGGGTTCGAGTGTGGTGCAGACTCCACGAAGGCCATGCACTCAGGTTGTCACCAAGGCAATGTGGTTGTGGCTGATAATGGTGTGGACTGTGTTTACATGAAATGAACTGGGACCTCTCGCCCTACTGAACCGACCATTGACTGGAAATGGTTATGTTCGGTTACCTGGAGATCATTTGCAGCCATGAATGGACTCCATATTCCCAAACCGCGATGGAATTTTTATGGATGACAACGCGCCATGTCATCGGGCCACAGTTGTTCGCGATTGATCTGAAGAACATTTTGGACGATTCGAGCTAATGATTTGGCCACCCATCGAACATCGCCGGCATATTTTGAGTATCTCAGTTCTTTCCGCTACCACAGAGGCAAGACAACATTCGTCCGTCCTACGTCGTGAATATATCTCGGTTGGCGACTGCTGTCAGTTGCTGCTGGGTTTATCTGAGACCGCCGCTGTCTAGCTATTACTCTACTACTGAGCTATCCACGCTAACCTTTGATTCTTCTTTCGTGGATGGAGAGTAGTCGTTGGCCAAGCTTTTCCAGCAATACCGGTTCATTTACATCTACATCTACATGGTTACTCTGCAATTCACACTTAAGTGCCTGGCAGAGGGTTCATCGAACCATTTTCATACTACTTCTCTACCATTGCACTCTCGAATGGCGCTTGGGAAAAAGGAACACCTAAATCATTCCGTTCGAGCTCTGATTTATCTCATTTTATTATAATGATCATTTCTCCCTATGTAGCTGGGTGTCAACAAAATATTTTCGCATTCGGAAGAGAAAGTTGGTGATTGAAATTTCGTAAATAGATCTCGCACGAAAAAAAACCGCCTTCGTTTCAGTGACTGCCACCCCAACTCGCGTATCATATCAGTGACACTCTCACCCCTATTGCGTGATAACACGAAACGAGCTGCCCTTCTTTGTACTTGCCGTCAATCCTACCTGGTAAGGATCCTATGCCGCGCAGCAATATTCCAACAGAAGACGGACAAGTGTAGTGTAGGCTGTCTCTCTAGTGGGTTTGTCGCGTCTTCGAAGTGTTCTGCCAACAAAGCGCAATCTTTGATTCGCCTTCCCCACAGTATTATCTATGTGGTCTTTCTAATTTAAGTTGCTCGTAATTGTAATTTCTAGGTATTTAGTCGAATTGACAGCCATTGGATTTGTGCGATTTATCGTATACCCAAAATTTATCGGATTTCTTTTAGTACCCGTGTGGACGATCTCTCACTTTTCTTTGTTTAGTGCCAATTGCCACTTTTCGCACCATACAGAAATGTCTCTAAATCATTTTGTAATTGGATTGATTGTCGGATGATTTTACTAGACGGTAAATTGCAGCGTCATCTGAACAATCTAAGGGGGCTGCTCAGATTATCACCTATATCATTTATGTAAATCAGGAACAGCAAAGGGCCTATGACCCTACCTTGCGGAACGCCAGATGTCACTTCTGTTCGACTCGATGACTTACCGTCTGTCACTACGATCTGTGACCTCTCTGAGAGGAAATCACGAATCCAGTCACACAACTGAGACGATACCCCATATGCACGCAATTTGATTAATAGTCGCTTGTGAGGAACGGTATCAAAAGCCTTCTGGAAATCTAGGAATATGGAATCGATCTGAGATTCCTTGTCGACAGCACTCATTACTTCATGTGATGCACAACAACGATATTTTCTGAATCCGTGTTGGTTATGTATCAATAAGTCATTTTCTTCAAGGTACTGCATAACGTTCGAGTACAGTATATGCTCCAAAATCCTACTGCAAATTGAGGTCAGTGATATGGGTCATTGAGGCATGGGTTATTCCTATTTCCTTCCTTGAATATTGTGTGACTTGTGCTACTTTCTAGTCTTTAGGAACAGACCTTTCGTCAAGTGAGCGGTTGTGTATGATTGCTAAGAAAGGCGCTATTGTGTTTGCATACTCTGAAAAGAAGCTGACTGGTATGCCATTTGGGCCGGAAGACTTGCCTTTCTTAAGTGATTTGAGTTGTTTCGCAACACCTAAGATATCTACTTTTATGTCACTCATGCTAACAGCTGTTCTGGTTTCGAATTCTGGAATATTTACTTCGCCTTCTTTCGTGAAGGAATTACGGAAAACTGTATTTAGTAACTCCGATTTAGTGGCACCATCATCGGTAACATTTCCATCGCTATCGCGCAGTGACGGTATTGACTGTTTTTTGTCACTGGTGTACTTTACATACGATCAGAATCCCTTTGGGTTTTCTGCCATATTTTGAGACAATGTTTCATTGTGGAAACTATTAAAAGCATCTCGCATTGATGTCCGCACTAAATTACGAGCTTTTGTGAAACTTAGCCAGTCTTGAGGATTTTGCGTTCTTCTGAATTTGGCATGCTTTTATCGTTGCTTCTGCAACGGTTTTCTGACGTGTTTTGTGTACCATGGTGGATCAGTCCTGTCTCTTATTAACTTATGCGGTATGAATGTATCTATTGCTGTCGATACTGTATCTTTGAATTTGAGCCATATCTGGTGTACACTTACATAATTATCCTGAAAGGAATGGAGACTCTCTCTTAGGAAGGAATCAAGTGAATTTTTATCTGCTGTTTTAAATAGATATATTTTGCGTTTATTTTTTGTGGTTTTGGTTGATATGGTTTTCAGCCTCGCTACAATGACCTTGTGTTCACTAATCCCTGTATCCGTCATGACGCTCTCTATTACATCAGAATTATTTGTGGCTAAGAGGTCAAGTGTATACCATTTACAATTCGTGTGGGCTCATGAACTAATTGTTCAAAGTAATTCTCAGAGAAAGCATTTAGTACAATTTCGGAAGATGTTTTCTGTCTACCACCGGCTTTGAACATGTATTTTCGCCAACAAATCGAGGTAGATTGAGATCTCCACCAATTATAACTGTATGTGTGGGGTACTTATTTGTAATGAGATTCAAGTTTTCTTTGACCCGTTCAGCTATTATATCATCTGAGTCGGGGGTCGGTAGAAGGAGCCAATTATTATTTTAGTACGGCTGTTGAGTATAACCTCTACCCATAGTAATTCGCAGGAACTATCTATTTCAACTTCACTACAAGATAAACTACCACCAACAGACACAAACACACCATCACTTACTTTATTTAATCTATCCTTTCTGAACACGGTTTGCGCCTCCGTAAAAATTTCGGCAGAATTTATCTCCGACTTTAGCCAGCTTTCTGTTCCTATAACTATTTCAGCTTCAGTGCTATCTATCAGCGCTTGAAGGTCTGGTACTTTTCCAACACAGCTACGACAATTCACAACTACAATACCGACTGTTGCTTGGTCAATTCTCATCTTTCTTTGCCCTGTACGCTTTGAGACTGGAGCCCTTTTTGATCTTTCCCAAGACTGTCTAACCTAAAAAACCGCCCAGTCCACGCCACACAGCCCCTGCTACCCGTGTAGCCGCCTTCTGTGTGTAGTGGACACCTGACCTATTTAGCGGAATCCGAAACCCTACCACCCTATGGACAAGTCTAGGAATCTGCAGCCTACACCGTCGCAGAACTGTCTGAGCTTCTGATTCAGACCATCCACTCTGCTCTGTACCGAAGGTCCGCAATCGGTCCTATCGACGATGCTGCACATGGTGAGCTCTGACTTCATCTGGCAATCTTCACCAACTCAGAACTCAGACAGCCGGCGGAAACCAGAGAGAATCTCTTCCGATCCATAGCGACACACGTGATTAGTGCCGACATGAGCCACCACCTGCAGCTGGCTGCACCCTGTGCCCTTCATGGCACCCGGATGACCCTTTCCACATCTTGGATGACTCCCCCTCGGTATGCACACGGAGTGCATATTGACTTTCTTCCCGTCCTTATCTGCCATATCTCTAAGGGACTCCATCATCCGCCTAACATTGAAGCTCCCAATGACAAGCAATCCCATCCTCTGCGCTTGTCCGGACCTCTCGTCTATTCGACCGAAGGTAGCTAATCCATCGGGTCACCTTAACGCTTTGACTAACACGTTTATAAAAAACTCTGCCATGAGGATGAGCCTCTTTCGAATGCACCTATCTGATACTCAGTTGATGCTTAAGTTATACCTTTAATTTTACATCACCGTTCTTAGTGCGACAAGATCCGTTTCCGCTAAGACACGTTGGTTTTGTTGCCTTGGAACACTGGCGAAGATGCAGGTAAACCTCTCACCTTGTCTATATCGTCAACTTACAGTACCCAGGGCTTCTATTGGACTTTCGTATCGGAATGCCTCTTTTGCATAGCTTCCAGTTCTCCCCTATGTTTCGTCTCCAGATTTTCGATCGACTCTAACCATACACTCCAGTGATTGTCAGTGTCGCTGCACATTGCTTCTTGTTTACACTCATTTCAGCTATCTACGCACTTGACCCGGAAAATGGTAGTGTGGTCGCCTGGTGTTGCTTCCGATTTACCATGCGAAAGCTTTTACACCACGAAGTAACCACCTTTCGGATATAAAATCCGACTCACGAACAAGCAGCCAGTCCCCGCCCTCCTAACTTACACCTGGACTGAAAAACTTGTTTCCAATCCATTGACTACGCAGCAATCTCACATAGTGAGCAATGCGAAGACTGACTGTGAAGCTGTATGTTGGATGGAAAATCCTAAGTCGGTTCGGAAATTAACTTCTCGAATTACTTACAACAATTTTCCACAAACCAACTACTAACCCGACCTTGTCCTATGCTTAGTTCAAAATCGGTTAGCTTAAACCCCAGTTAAACACGTTGTAATTATTTTGTACTGTATTGTCTTCTAACTTCTTCCTCGCCAGCTGGTACTACTATAAACTGATCGCTCCACTTAAGCATTCTGTATTACAAATGCGGATTACGGAAGGCTGCTATGACCATACCTTAGTACTTTAAACTTTTCATGTATCTGAGACTGGTGATGGATTGTTATTCAATAGCTCCCACTGTGAAAGTATTACTCTCTCTTTTAAACTTCGTGGAAACTGCGCCAACATTAGTTTGAAATCATTTCTGTTATGTCGATCCGACATACCTGTAGAAGTGGAAGTGGAAATGCTTCTTTGCAGACCGTAGGGGAACGATGCGGGAGATCCGCACCGCCGTAATAGGCAAGGTCCTAATGGAGGTAGTTTGCCGTTGCCTGGGAATGAATGATTATGACGACACAGCAACACGCAGTCATCTCGGAGCAGGTGAAAATCCCTGACCCCGCCGGGAATAGAACCTGGGACCTCATGCTCGGGAAGCGGGAACGCTACCGCGAGACTACGAGTGGCGGACGCTTATAGAAGTATGGTCCCATAACTACTGGTCGTTTCCATTTAACTTTACCCATGATCATTTCCTGCAATTCTTGGATAAACTTATTACCCAGGAAAAAGGCCAAATTATTGTGGATTGCACTGTCTCGCACATTGAAGATTGGCGCCTGCATAAATCCATGATAACTGTGGCATTGCCTAGTAGCATTTCCACCCCTCCCCTGACCCTGGTTCTGCTTGGTGTCATTTTGCAGTTTTTTATACGAAAGAGGTTATTGTAAATGCATCTGTAAACCGTGTCAACCTGTAGTTCCTCAGAGCCAGCAGCCAGTCAACTTTAACCGACAGAGAGGCATGGACTCCCCTAGACATGTATGGCTAGTTATAAGATTATTCATGTCAAGTGAATTTTAAAGGAATTCTCGCGCTTTATATCAGAATCATTGTACGTAGTGGATAAAAATTAGTTTCATACTCTCAGTGACAAAGGAAAGACTAATTTGGAGCCTAATTACTATCTGTTTTGTTCTGTCACCAGTGAAAACGCTCCCCTGCAGGATGGAGTGTTGCAGTTTTGGGGATACTGCTTGGGTTGACACCATGCCAGTACACAGCGCCAGCCACCACGCCTTCACGACACAGCTGCGTCCTGCAGCCATACGCAGAGACCCGCCTCACGCCGCTGACCGCTGCAGCTGTGCGGTCTCCGCCCCCACAAACAACGCACAACCCGTCGTCACTGCGCACCGCAGTTCTTCACTGTCAATCAGATCACCCACTTAAGTGCCCCAGAAAAGATGTGGAAAAGCCTTGTTTAGTTAAGCAAAGACACTTTTGTGACAAAGGAAAACGTATTCTATCCTACTTGTTGAATTTTGTTCACATATTACAGGATGAATCACCTGCATTTGCGCCGTAAATATTGCGCAAGTGGAAAGTGCTATTCATGTGTGGTTTCCACAGAATGGATTGGCAGCCAGAGGCTCGTATCATTAACCAGTCAACAGATTGATATAGTAATTAGAACGTATGTTTTTTGTGTAAACATACACATTTTGAAATGGAACAATGCCTATTGACATTGTCAGACTAAAAGTAGGATAAATTAGAATGACAGATGTGTTTTTTGGAGGATTCTAGTGCGAGTCGTTTATGAGATATCGTATTTTGAAAAGTTCCCGCACCGACACTTGTATAAAATCTTTGTTAGCACACACTAAAGAATGACATAAGTGTATACACTAGTTTTGTGGGTTCTGAGCAGTAACGAGACAATTGACCATCATAGGTTGCGTTCAGAATCACCACTGGTAACGGCAATACACACTTCCGGTCTGGTATGGAATGTCTGCTGCACACATGCTAGCATTTCAGTGTAGACGTCCTGGCAATCTACAGTAATACGTTGTTGCATATCATTGGATGTAGCTGATATGTCCTTGGGACCAGCGTCTTTTAGCTTTCTCCAGAGAAAAGTGTCTGCAGACGTCAAATCCGAGGAATGGGCTGGCCAAGGTGCAGGTCTCTGCGTCCAGTCCTACGATTTGGAGACAATCTGTGAAGAGATGCCGTAAGGCTTCGTGCACTACGGACCGGATGGCTATCATGTTGGTACTACAGGTTCCTCCTAGCCTGCAGACCAAAGTCTTCTAGCATCTGTGGTAGACAGTCTGTTAGAAGGCTGTGATAACTGTGCACGCCCAGTGTTTCATCTATGAAGCACGGGCCTGTAAGCTGACGGGTCACTATCCCACACGACACGTTTGCACTCCATAGACGATGACTGTCCACTTGACAAACCTAACGGGAATTGTCTACAGGCCAAAGGTCATGTTTCAGCGGTTTACCTGGCTATGACTGGTAAATGTGGCTTCATCAGTAAACAAGATACGTGATACATCTAGAGTATCCTGTCTTAATGCCCATGTACAGGGGTTAACATGATTCTCACAGTCGTTAACATGCAGCTCTTGATGAAGAGAGGTGTGATAGGGATAGACCCTGTGTCGATGGAGAATACACAGGACACTTGCCTGACACAAATCATTTCCTCATGAGATTGTGCGGGAGCTAACATGAGGATCAACTGCAACAGTAGCAAGAACATCAATTTCTCCCTCTATAGCGTACAAGAACGAAAAGCGTTTTTCCTACGCTCTCCATACACCATGAGCATGTCGGCTTTTCCTGCATTGGTAAATCCCATCGTCCACACACGACCTATTGGTTGGTCTGTCACACGCTAACTGACTAGCAAGCTGCAATGCACTCAAGGAACACACAGGTATACTGTAAGCAAACATAATAGAACATCATACCTAGCAACTAGACAGGCTGAATGGCAAGATGAGTGTCGCGGAAACTCTTCAAAATACGATATCTCGTGGACGACACGCACTAGACTCCTGCAACAAACACCATTGACAATCTAATTTACTCTACTTTTAGTTCGTTGATTTCAATAGGCAATGCTCCATTTAAAAAAGTGTATGTTTGCACAAAAAATAAACTATCTAAATATTATTACAGTCTGTATATTGGCTAACAATGCAGACCACTGTCTACCAATCCATTCTGTCAAAAACGCATATCAATAGCGGTTTCCATTTCCGCAATATTTGCGGTGCAAGTTTTAGGTGATTCACTCTGTTTATTACATGCATGAAGTTCTTAAGGACATCTCTATTCATTTGAAATGAGATAATAATAGTGATAACCCCTCCCTCTCCTCTTCCCCATTCTCACACTGTCTGTCCAATGAAGTCACAATTTCCCTTCAGCGAATGTTATAAGAAATTTAAACATTAATACACGACTCCTGCGGAAGGGGAACAACGTGCTGGGACCCCATATATGGAGAGGGTAGAGAGAGTAGATTTTTTAGTATTTTTATTGAGACTTTGTAATTCTTTACTACAAGCTTGGAAGGTGGGCAGACTGCTCACAGTCTTCCACAGCTTCTGCATGTGGTGCTGACCTGTTATGATTCTCACAGTAAGGGCCGCTGAACAAGCGATACCTTCAGTGGACTTTGCTCATCCTCCATGGCCAGTGCAGTAGTGAGAGTGAGTCATATGGTACCTGGGACATAGACGCACATGGGATGTGGTGAAGACGCCACACTCTCTTGCTCTTTAGCGCTTGACTAGCGACCACGTTCCCCTCCCGATCTCCCAAGCAATCCTATACATTTTGGTCTTAGTGCCCGCCTCTCTAGGCAGTGGTTGCTTCCTTACTTGCCTCAAACGTACAGTATATCACTCTTCATGAATATACACTTATGGGTTCTAGTCTGGAAAGTAGACAACTTTTCATCTGCGACCCTGAATCGGATCTACACTTCCTGGCCGCTTGTGTCTTAGCGTATACTTCATTATTTCAATCTGTAATTCGTGCAGTCGCTCGTGGGGACTCAAGACAAATAGATGATAAGTCCCTCACACATTCATTTATTTGTTTTCATTTTATGACAATACCTGACCGGCTGCACCATCCTCCCAATCTGTCAACAAGATTGTTCAACAAGGTCAAGTCCATTATGAAATTTCCCCACTTTTATCCAGTTGCCTCTTGTACATAGTAAAGCTGCCCCTAATCTGAAGACAAGTGCTGTCGACACCCATCCATTCTGCATCAATTTCTATCATGTCATTTGGTACACTGGCGATATTTGATTTTCCGAGTCCCACAATGTCAAGAGTGTGCCAAGAATACCAAATTTCGAGCATCACCTCTCACGACGGACAACGTAGTGGCCGACGGCGTCTTCTTAAAGACCGAGAGCGGCGGCGTTTGCGTACAGTTGACAGTGCTAACAGACAAGCAACACTCGTGAAATAACCGCAGAAATCAATGTGGGACGTACGATGAACGTATCCGTTTGAACAGTGCGGCGAAATTTGGCTTTAATGTGCTATGGCAGCAGACGACCGATGCAAGTGCATTTTCAAACAGCACGATATCGACTTCAGCGCCTCTCCTGGGCTCGTTGTAACCTCCCCCTCACTTATCGACCTTAATGTCAGTGAAAAATTAAACCGCGTGCACCTAATGGAAATTTGGGAAAAGCAATCGTCACTGAAGTTAATTTTTCGGTAAAGAGGGAGGAAAGGGTTACATCTAAATGAAAGGAAAAATGCAAATGAAATTGGTGGAAACTAATTTTGAGAAAAGGGTAAAATTTATAGAGAAAGTAAATGTGCGGTCGTTACGTTAACAATTAATTGGCGTTAATTAGATATTTGAGATTTGGGGAAAATTACGGTCGCCAGTCCTATGGACAACTACTATAGTAATTGAAAATGAAAGATTAATGCACATATAATTAGCACTAAAAGCATGGCAACTGAAGGTTGACACATGTTGTGTGAAAACTGAATGTTTGTCAGAAGTAATAAATTTCGCTACACTCTGACTTAATTTAGCAAAAGAATTAATAAAACCGGAAAATTGAAAGTTAATTTAGTGACTGAAATTAATAGTGAACTTGGTTTCTGAAGCACTACGAAATTCAATAAAATAAGGTTAGTCTTGGGCTACCTCAACAGTCATTTCAAAAGCTACTTGAATCTACGCAATCTAGAAATAAGAAATTAAACTTTGAACTTGAATTAAATGATTCTGAACAATTAACAATAGTAAAATTTAGTACGTACGGAGCTGAGCTGCAGTCACAGGTGAGCTAAAATATGGTAACAAAACTCGCACTCTTAATTTGTGCTTGTGTAATCTAAATATTGTAGCCAGCTATGAATACTTTAACTGAACTTTGAAATTAAAGCAGTGAAATGGAATGATATTACTTTAATGCTGGCGTTTGAATTTCAACGACACTCGGGTTCATTCCGGAAAAGGAAGGGACCCTACTTGGTAATGCAATTGGGACAATGAGGAACAAAGCTTCATGGTACGTTGCTGTAATTTTCTGATGCAACAGTTTCAAAAGCTGAGGTCTGCCATACAGTTCTAAAACTGTACGTGCTTTTAGTCTTCCTGGTTGGTTGATTGAAGGTTTGCAGTCGTCGATCGAGGAGGTGGCGACAGTCACTCATTGTCAGCCGTCGCTGTTGCAGAAGCTGGATGTTGGCGCGCCTTCTTCTCGACACGGTCTCCAGCCGAAACGGGCTCTTGATGTGTGCCAGCTAACGCTTCCCGTCCGCGACACCATGTCAGAAACTAACATAGCAAGTCGAGCGTAATTACATGCTGCCAAACCCCGAAAGCGCGGCAACCCGCGGGAGCGTCTCACAACACACCTCTCCACCGCCCTACTCCAGCTAGACTCTCTCTGCTCTGCCCGCGCTCCACGCGGCAGAGTTAACACTGCCAAAGATCCTCAACACTTTGATTCTCCACACGACCTATCGATGTATTCGTTCGATAGCATAGTTTTCCCTAGGCAAGACCCAGCGTAAAAATATAAATAGTATTTACAAAACAAACCAATTATACATCGACATAAATGCATAAATATATATATATATATATACAAATAGTAAAACAATTACAATATATAAAGACACAGAAATGTCATATCTTCAGGTAACAAAATAAGGAAAAATCTACAGCACAATAGATGGAAATAGAAGGATATGCATTTCCGGTGTTACATAGTGAACATATCGATTGACCGAGACGACTGGAAAACCGTGGCATGGTGAGATGAGTCCTGATATCAGTTGGTAAGAGCTGATGGTAGGGTTCAAGTGTTTCGCAGATCCCACAAAGCCATGGAATCAAGTTGTCCACAAGGCACTGTGCAAGCTGGTGGTCGTTCGATAGTGGTGTGGGTTGTGTTCACATGGAATGGACTGGGTCCTCTGGTCCATGTGAAGCAATCATTGACTGCAAATAGCTATGTTCGGCTACTTGGATACCATTTGTAGCCTTGAATGGACTTCATGTTCCCAAACATCGATGGCATTTTTTATGGATGACAGTGCACCATGTCACCAGCCCACTATTGTTGGCAAGTGCTTTTAAGAAAATTCTGGATAGCTCGAGTGCATAGTTTGGCCACCCAGTTCGTCCGGTATGAATTCCATCGAACATTCATGGGATATAATCGAGAGGTCAGTTTGTGGACGAAATCCTACACCAGCAACACTTCCGCACTTACGGACGGCTATAGAGGCAGCATGGCTCAGTATCTCTGCATGGGACGTTGAGTTGCTGCGCTATTCTGGGCAAATAGGTAATACGAGTGCACTGGGATGTTTAGTATACGAAATATTCTAGATTTTTTAAATTATGAATAATTTTATCATTGTAGAGACTCATCAAACTATCACAGATTTGTACCATAAATGTTTTATTCAGTTACTAGGTATGAATTTTCTTCTGTAGATCGATGCTCGACGAAACATCATCTTTTTTATTATTAATTTTAATAGCCAACAAGGAGAGTTGAATGAGACTTTGGTACTTCTGACGAGGAACAAGAACGACCTTTTTAAAAAATTTTAGTAAGTAATTTTATCCTTTTCACTATTATCACCAAAAATATTCGTTTTTATCGGAGACATTACAGATTGTTCCATTCATGTATCGAAAGATCATCTGCACTTCTTAATACATAACCATTTGCTCTATGTTTATGTTATAAATTCCTGTCTGTTTCTGGAAGAAAATGTATGACTTGTACAGACATAATTTATCGTCTTCTTGCAATTGTAGTAAACCAGTTCAATGAGACGCGACCTAGTATTAGTAAAATTGAAGTACTACTGTTGTTTTGGTAGGCTTTAAATGAGTTAAATATGAAGTTATATGTCTCTCTGTCTAAGGGCTAACTGATCAATGGTGGAACTATTACAGAGTTCTCTCTAGGTCAGAGTTTTTTTATTGTCATTATATATTATCTATTATGTAACCTGAATATCACAACGGTCACCTTCATTTCTCTTTCACTTTAAGAAGAAATTAGCGTTTCTGAAAGAAACCAAAAGTATTTTTCATTTCATATTAATGTGCTCTGTATTTCAATAGTATCACATCTTTAAAAAATGTTAACTGTTCTTAGATATTGGTGCATTTATCCAGATTTCAAATTGATCTGTTGTTGTTTTCTGAGTAGACTAAATACCTCTAGTATTAAATATAATACTGCAATTGCCTTGTACTCTGGAAACCATATAAGCACTTTGCTAGAAAAGAATTTACTCTTTTGGTCATTCTATAGAGTCAACAAACATGTATGTTTCTCATTAGACCCTATAAATCACGAAGGGACGTTGCACGCTCTCGCTACCTGCTGGGAGACCTTTCAACGACCTCCGCGCGCTGCGATATGAAGAGGACGCAGCCACATGGCAGGTGGTTTTGGTGGTGTCACTTCTTCCTCCTGTCGCTCGACTGTCGCCGATTTCCCGACACCTAAGGTGATAGACAACTGTTACCAACAACAAAATTTCTCACAAGGCAGGCTAGTATTTGCGTCCTTGGTGATTTTTTCTTTTATGGGCGTTAGAGTATGGTCCAAAGCACCCAAGTATTTTTCTGCCTAGCATATCGTCTTCCAGTTGCTGGGAGGCTACAGACACTCAGACAGGAGTTTCAAACTTAAACAAGCTCAGAAAGCCGGCCCTGTTCGCATGTATACACGCCAAGTTGGTCGTCACGTTATCAGACGCTGCGTATGATATCGTGTTGTTACAGCGCTTGTAGTGCAGGAACAATTGGGCATTTGGGCCCGATTACTACTGCTCGCGTCATGTAAGAAGGCGGCTCAATTTTCAGCCGTTCTACGCATCCTCCTCCACTAGCCACTGGCGGCCAATGATATTCATTCTCTTTCCGAGCGGCTAGCAGAGAGTTACAGCTAGAGAGCGAGAATCACGCTCCTACATGCTGCACTGTTGCCGCAATTCGCGACAACCGAATTATTCATTCAACTATCAGTTTTTTTGTTTCCTTTTTTCTGGCGTCAGTATAGCTGTGAATGTGTATCTTGTAAATGTGTGACCGCGATTAAAAAATGTCAGGTGACGGCAATAAAAGGGAAGGGCTTCACAAGCGGGCGAGGCGGATTATTTACCGCGTTTATAACTTTTTCAAACCTAAATTTAAAAGCAGGTCTCCTACGGTTGACAATGGACATCACAAGAATGGACTCCAGAACCATGTGGTGTCGGCCAAGAGAATTGTAAAGGAAAGTGTCAGAGCTGTAGGAACCGTAGAAACAGTTGGATTTGTTTCGCCTGGAAAGCATCGAAATCGCAAGGAACCTGTAACACAAATAGATAGTTTTGACAAAGATGTTTTAAAATGCTCCATGCGAATGATGAATGCCCGACATAACAAAAACGTGTTACAGTTACGCAGGCTCCAGTGGTAAGTGCTTCGCCAAGGTAAAAAATTTTAAAAGACGTTGCTTCCAGATATGTTACGAAGAGAGCTTTTAGTTCAAAGAAGTGACCTAGGTACCGCATGAACTACACTACTGGCCATTAAAATTGCTACACCATGAAGATGACGTGCTACAGACGTGAAATTTAGCCAACAGGAAGAAGATACTGTGATATGCAAATGCTTAGCTTTTCAGAGCAGTCACACAAGGTTGGCGCCGGTGGCGACACCTAAAACATGCTCACATGAGTAAAGTTTTCAACTGATTTCTCATACACAAACAGAAGTTGACCGGCGTTGCTTGGTGAAACGTTGTTGTAATGCCTCGTGTAAGGAGGAGAAATGCGCACCATCACGTTTCCGACTTGTAGCCTATCGCGATTGCGGTTTATCGTATCGCGACATTGCTGCTCGCGTTGGTCGAAATCCAATATCTGTTAGCAGAATATGGAATCGGTGGGTTCAGAAGGGTAATACGGAACGCTGTGCTGGATCCCAACGGCCTCGTATCACTAGCAGTCGAGATGACAGGTACCTTGTCCGCATGGCTGTAACGGATCCTACAGCCGCGTCTCGATCCCTGAGTCAACAGATGGCGACGTTTGCAAGACAACAACCATCTGCACGAACAGTTCGACTACGTTTGCAGCAGCATGGACTATCAGCTCGGAGACCATGGCTGCTGTTACCCTTGACACTGCATCACAGACAGGAGCGCCTGCGATGGTGTACTCAACGACGAACCTGGGTGCACGAATGGCAAAACGTCTTTTTCTCGGATGAATCTAGGTTCTGTTTACAGCATCATGATGGTCGCATCCGTGTTTGGCGACATCGCGGTGAACCCACATTGGAAGTGTGTATTCGTCATCGCCATACTGGCGTATCACCCGGAATGATGGTATGGGGTGCCATTGGCTATACGTCTCGATCACCTCTTGTTCGCATTGACGGCACTTTGAACAGTGGACGTTACATTTCAGATGTGTTACGACCCGTGGCTGTACCCTGCATTCGATCCCTGCGAAACCCTACATTTCAACAGGATAATGCACGACCGCATGTTGCAGGTCCTGTATGGGCCTTTCTGGATACAGAAAATATTCGACTGCTGCCCTGGCCAGCACATTCTCCAGATCTCTCACCAATTGAAAACGTCTGGTCAATGGTGGCCTAGCAACTGGCTCGTCACAATACGCCAGTCACTACTCTTGATGAACTGTGGTATCGTGTTGAAGCTGCATGGGCAGCTGTACCTGTACACGCCATCCAAGCTCTGTTTGACTCAATGCCCAGGCGTATCAAGGCCGTTATTACGGCCAGAGGTGGTTGTACTGGGTACTGATTTCTGAGGATCTATGCACCCAAATTGCGTGAAAATGTAATCACATGTCAGTTCCAGTATAATATATTTGTCCAATGAATACCCGTTTATCATCTGCATTTCTGCTTGGTGTAGCAATTTTAATGGCCAGTAGTGTATATCCCATATAAAGATTCGCGATACAAAAGAAGGAGATAGTTTAACAGTGTATTACCTTGATGAAACATGGGTCAATTAGAATAATTCCAAGAAGATCTGCTGGAAAATGAATGATGATATTGGTGGTTTTAAAGTTCTCATAGAGATAGGTTCTCGGATAATTATTCTGCATGCTGACTCTTCCTCTGGCTTTATTTCTGAGAATAAACTTGTATTTACGTACAAGAAAAACAGCAGTGACTACCATTCGGCAACGTGATTCACAATTATTGTCATACCTTGCTTCGAAGTCGGTCATTGCCGGTTATAATTCAGCTCTTATTGGAAAAAATCAAGTACAAACACCAGAAAAGCAGATATTTTTCCCAGGCTTAAAAATAAAAATATTAAGAACCCTATAAAACCAGACTCGTGCCGATCTCCTGCAACTCGTTAATTTATACCGTACAAATCACGTGACAGAACGATCAAACTTGACTTCCTTGCACGTAACTGGGATCACACAGTTTTGTGTTTATCCACGTGGCACTGTCATTGTAGCCCCATGGAATTAATTTGGGTAAAGGGTTTTAAGGTTATGTAGGAGAAAAAAAGAAAACATGCAGGATAACATACAGTGAATCGCTTGTGCATGAGGCAATAGACAATGAGTCAACAGCGTGGGGACAGACTGTGTGGCATGCTGAAATGCTTCAGAAGGAAGAATTTGACAGGGAAGTGATGATGGATATAAGCCTTGAACCTATTATCGTAAATTTAAAGTCAGATTGACTCAAGTAGAAGTGACGATGGTATTACGGTGTAGACTTTGGAACAAAGTAATAATATTTCGTGGTTTTAAAGACTCGTGGTTTAAAAAATGTGTATGTCAAGATATCAGATGCATGCATAAGAATGAGAACTTCCAAGCCTTTTTGATTAGGACTTTATATCCTTTCAATTATGAAGACTATAATGTTCAACGGATTGCCCAAGGAGAAGTTAGAGATTCTCCCACCGTGATATAAACCTCTATCATTTTCAAGGCACGAGCTGGATAAAGCCCTAAAAAGACAGTAACTGTAACTTGTCAAGATATCGGTGGTTTTCGATGTTATCGGTCAGATTCCCTGGAGTTATTCGAAGATGACGGTTAATTGTTTGCTTGTTCAATGGATTACAAACGCAGTCTCTCACTGTAATATCGAACGTGTTAGTTTACACTCACAATGCCCGTTAACAACGAAACTGACCATTTTTACGATAGTCTTTTACACCACTAATTCTTTTTTACACGCAGTGATTACACTTAACTATCGTCAAACACACACACACACACACACACACACACACACACACACAAACGCACGAGCGCACCTTACACAGTTTTAAAAATTATATTGAGCAGAAGCAGTTTTCAAGGAAATATAATGTTTTCGGTTCGTACTTGAAGTTAATTTTGTTGTATATTAAATTTTTTACTTATAATGCAGTTCAAATCACAATAAATAGTATTTATTGCAAGCAGTTTCAATGCTATTTTGAGAAGAATTCTACTTCACGTCTTCACAAAGCTGTGTCAGCTGTTCTCGCCTTCCAACGTCACGTAGAGTACATCTGTCGAGCAGTGCATGTCAATTAATAATGTGAATTAATATTTCAAAAATGGCTCTGAGCACTATGGGACTTAACATCTATGGTCATCAGTCCCCTAGAACTTAGAACTAGTTAAACCTAACTAACCTAAGGACATCACACAACACCCAGTCATCACGAGGCAGAGAAAATCCCTGACCCCGCCGGGAATCGAACCCGGAACCCGGGCGTGGGAAGCGAGAACGCTATCGCACGACCACGAGCAGCGGACAATTAATATTTTTCTCATGACGATTGATTGAAATTGGTTTTAATATTTACTATTCCCCTCATACACTGGAACGTATAATAGAAAGTACCGTATGCAAACGAGCCTGACTTATCCGCTGCAGTGCAGTGCGGCAACGTGGACTTCGTTTGCCCGCTTTAATAAAATACGGCGGAGACCCGCGGGCCGTACGAAAGTCTGAGTTAGGCCGCTGCTTGAAGAGTTGTTCTTGAGGCCGTTAGTTTTATTTAGCACTAACACGCGCAACTTGTCTAATTACAGACCCCCTTTCTTTCTGTTAAAGTTTTTTACAAGTAAGAAGGTGTGAAACTAGTGAGTTTATGTCTCTTAGTGCTAAATAAAGCTATGTCACAAACTGTTTTTCCACTGCACACTCCATAACACACGTTGGCGCAACTCTGCGACCTGACGCAGAGGTCGCATGACTTGACGAACAGTCGGATACATGAATACGTATGAACAGTGCGGCTTGCTGAGCTTTTTTAAGTTCGAAACTTCCATCTCAGCTTTTCTAGCCTCTGATAATGCCTCCAGCACGGGAAGACAAAATTTTGGACATAGAAGTATGCTTTATACCACGGACTGGCGCCATAAACTAAAATCACCATGGAAGATAACATTCTTCCGATAACAGTGCTACAAGGCAACTATAGAGTGTTTCATATATTCAAGGTTACAGGCGAAGATATTAGAACGTTAAAATGACCTCTAAGCGCTGAACCAGGCCTTGCTTTAAAAGGTTGCAAAACATTAAGGTAATAAAAACAATTTATTACTTACCTGCCAGAAATGTAGACAGCAGAGCAAATAGCAGCCAAATACACTCAAGCGCCAAAGAAACTGGTATAGGTATGCGTATTCAAATACAGAGATCTGTAAACAAGCAGAATACGTCGCTCCGGTCGGCAACGCCTATATAATACAATAAGTGTCTGGCGCAGTTGTTAGATCAGATACTGCTGCTGCAATGGCAGGTTATCAAGATTAAAGTGAGTTTGAAAGTGGTGTTATAGTCGCCGCCCGAGCGATGGGGCACAACATCTAAGAGGTAGTGATGAAGTGGGGATTTTCCCGTACCACCATTTCACGAGTGTACCGTGAATATCAGGAATCCGGTAAAACATTTAAGTCTCCGACATCGCTGCTGCCGGAAAAACATCCTGTAAGAACGGGACCGAAGACGACTGAAGAGAATCGATCAACATGACAGAAGTGCAACCATTCCGCATATGGCTGCAGACTTCAGCGCTGGGTCATCAACAAGTGTCAGCGTGCGAGCTATTCAACGAAACATCATCGATATGGGCTTTCCGAACCGAAGGCCCACTCTTGTACCCTTCATGACTGCGCGACACAAAGCTTTACGCCTCGCCTGGACCTGTCAACACCGACATTGGACTGTTGATGACTGGAAACATGTTGCCTGATCGGACGAGTGTCGTTTCAAATTGTATCGAGCGGATGGACGTGTACGGGTATGGAGACAACCGAGACAACCTCATGAATCCATGGACTCTGCATGTCAGCAGGGAACTGTTCAAGCTGGTGAAGGCTCTGTAATGGTGTGGACGTGTGCAGCTGGAGTGATATCGGACCTCTGATGCATCTAGATACGACTCTGACAAGTGATACGTACGTAAGCCTGCGGTCTGATCACCTGCATCCATTCATGTCCACTGTGCATTCCGACGGACTTGGACAGTTCCAGTAGGAAAATGTGACACCCCACAGTCCAGAATTGCTACAGAGTGACCCCAGGAACACTCTTCTGAGTTTAAACACTTCCGATGGCTAACAGAGTCCCCAGACATGAACATTATTAGCATATCTGGGATATCTTGGAACGTGTACTGATTTATAGACAGCCATACAGGTTTCATGTTGTCAATTTCCTCCAACACTACTTCAGACATTAGTCGAGTTCATGCCACGTCGTGTCGCGGCACTTCTGCGTGCTCACGGTGGCCCTACATGATATTAGGCAGGTGTACCAGTTTTTTGGCTCTTCAGTGTAGAATATGTTATACAACGGAGCATCAGATATAAAATTAAGGATTTTTATTGCAAAAACTGCCACAGTCGTAAAAAATCCTTGAGATCATTCCTAATCTAAGAAAATGGGAGGCTACGAAATTATCCTTCATAGAGAGCAGCAATGTACACAACTCGTACCCCTAAGTAATTCTAGGTATACTCTATAATGCTCATTTGCGAAGATAATGCCTTTTGGTCCAAAGGGAGCTACATTCCTGTCTCCTTCTTTTCTCTTTATTGTCATTTTATCCCTTTCGTTCCTTATGGGCCGGGGTGGGGGGGTGGGAGGTAAGCCAAGCGAATTAAAAAATAATTGCAATGAGAAATATAAACAAAATTTGTTTTTTTCTATTTTAAATTAAAATTCAAAAACAGGAAGTCAATAAACGGAAATACATACATTTTAAAAAATATTGCAGGGAGGTGAAATTCTTCTGATAAAAACACCGATGCACTGCACTTTCACTTAAAAACTGAAGAATCTCTACTAAGGTGAGAGAGGTGTTGCCGGAGGAGAGAGTATATTCCCTAGGACCGAGGAGTGTGGGTAGCAAAATAGGAGTCTGTTAGATAGAGAGATGAGAGGTAGGAGCCGAGGTGAATAGAGGGAAATTCAATCGGTGGACAAGACATATGGCGAGGAGCAGTGCGTCGTGTGGATGGTGGTAAGTAAGGCATGGGAGCCAGTACTTAGCTCAATCAAAGAAAGTCGTAAAATCCGCACATGTGATGGGAACAGCGGCCGGCGGACATCCCACCGGCGCAGTCGCACGTGTCCCCACCATCGAGCACGTCACGGAGCCTCTGAAGCGAGAACTCTGGATCCGCGGGTATGTTTTCCAGGAGCGCACCGCAGACCCCTCATTCCATCAGCACCACCTGATGATGGCGGAACGGTTGTTCGTCGAAATATCGTGGGCCTTTGGCGATTGCATCCGGCAGCGCAACCTTGAAGGCATCATATATGCCAGGAAAGCCTTAGATGGCATAATTTGCAAATGGTGCATCTTAATATGATAGAAAATCGGCGACAAGGAGGTAATCCCCATTGAGGATGGATAATTGTACTAAGAAGCAGAGGTGGCAAAAAGTAACTTAATTGACAGAAATAACCGATTACTTAGAAGAAGCAGCTCAGCTGATATTAGTAGTTACACTCCTGGAAATTGAAATAAGAACACCGTGAATTCATTGTCCCAGGAAGGGGAAACTTTATTGACACATTCCTGGGGTCAGATACATCACATGATCACACTGATAGAACCACAGGCACATAGACACAGGCAACAGAGCATGCACAATGTCGGCACTAGTACAGTGTATATCCACCTTTCGCAGCAATTCAGGCTGCTATTCTCCCATGGAGACGATCGTAGAGATGCTGGATGTAGTCCTGTGGAACGGCTTGCCATGCCATTTCCACCTGGCGCCTCAGTTGGACCAGCGTTCGTGCTGGACGTGCATACCGCGTGAGACGACGCTTCATCCAGTCCCAAACATGCTCAATGGGGGACAGATCCGGAGATCTTGCTGGCCAGGGTAGTTGACTTACACCTTCTAGAGCACGTTGGGTGGCACGGGATACATGCGGACGTGCATTGTCCTGTTGGAACAGCAAGTTCCCTTGCCGGTCTAGGAATGGTAGAACGATGGGTTCGATGACGGTTTGGATGTACCGTGCACTATTCAGTGTCCCCTCGACGATCACCAGTGGTGTACGGCCAGTGTAGGAGATCGCTCCCCACACCATGATGCCGGGTGTTGGCCCTGTGTGCCTCGGTCGTACGCAGTCCTGATTGTGGCGCTCACCTGCACGGCGCCAAACACGCATACGACCATCATTGGCACCAAGGCAGAAGCGACTCTCATCGCTGAAGACGACACGTCTCCATTCGTCCCTCCATTCACGCCTGTCGCGACACCACTGGAGGCGGGCTGCACGATGTTGGGGCGTGAGCGGAAGACGGCCTAACGGTGTGCGGGACCGTAGCCCAGCTTCATGGAGACGGTTGCGAATGGTCCTCGCCGATACCCCAGGAGCAACAGTGTCCCTAATTTGCTGAGAAGTGGCGGTGCGGTCCCCTACGGCACTGCGTAGGATCCTACGGTCTTGGCGTGCATCCGTGCGTCGCTGCGGTCCGGTCCCAGGTCGACGGGCACGTGCACCTTCCGCCGACCACTGGCGACAACATCGATGTACTGTGGAGACCTCACGCCCCACGTGTTGAGCAATTCGGCGGTACGTCCACCCGGCCTCCCGCATGCCCACTATACGCCCTCGCTCAAAGTCCGTCAACTGCACATACGGTTCACGTCCACGCTGTCGCGGCATGCTACCAGTGTTAAAGACTGCGATGGAGCTCCGTATGCCACGGCAAACTGGCTGACACTGACGGCGGCGGTGCACAAATGCTGCGCAGCTAGCGCCATTCGACGACCAACACCGCGGTTCCTGGTGTGTCCGCTGTGGCGTGCGTGTGATCATTGCTTGTACAGCCCTCTCGCAGTGTCCGGAGCAAGTGTGGTGGGTCTGACACACCGGTGTCAATGTGTTCTTTTTTCCATTTCCAGGAGTGTATTTTAATAACTGCCATTAGCGCGTGGTGCCATCTATTTAACGGAGCGCGTAGTATGCTTTCGCAGTGTCTGAGATCTGGTGACGGATAAATGAACAGGGTAGATGGACTGACCACCTGTAATGTATTCTGTAGCTCATGGAAATAACTGTCAGCCTGCTAGCCATCTGTTTATCGAAGTGTGTTTTTGGGTTTCAAGCTATCTCACTACAGGGTGACCATTATTGAACTATATGAAAAGAACGTAAATTAATTACAAACCATGACATGCACACACTTTATTCAGCTTGTAAGCATCACCACAGATATTCGGATTTATGTTACGAGATGTTCGATATGGCTGTCATCATTGGCAGCAGTGTGGCGCAGGCGAATAGCGAAATTCTTCGTGACCGGCTGAAGTGTCGGAACACCGATGCTGTCGACGACCTCCTGAATGGCTGTTTTCAGCTCAGCAATGGTTCTGAGATTATTGCTGTACATCTTGTCTTTAATATAGCCCCACAAAAATGAGTAGCATGTGTTCAGTTTCGGAGAATATAGCAGCCAATCGAGACCTGTGCTAGTGTCGTCTGGGTACCCCAGAGGCAGAATGCGGTCCCCAAAGTGCTCCTCCAGGACATCAAACACTCTCCTGCGTCGGTGGAGTCGAGCTCCATCTTGCATGACTATATCTTGTAGAAATTAGGGTCACCTTGGATAATGGGGATCAAATTGTCTTCCAATACCTTCACGTACCTGTCGGTAGTCACCATGCCATCGAGGAATATCGCACCGATTATTCCTTGGCTGAACACTGTACACCACGCAGTCATCCGTTGAGGGTCAAGAGACACCTCAATCGCGAAATGCAGATTCTCAGGCCCCAAAATGCGCCCATCATGCCCCGCGGCCAACCGCGCAATTTGAACGTCCTAACGCAAACCGTTCAGAAATTATGACGATTTTATTTCATATAGTTAAATAATTGTCACCATGTACATAATGTGACCATAAAAAATTCGTGCGACTATGGAAACAGTAGTAGTTTGATATCAAACCTTTCGACTGGGGCGTTGGACCCTGGACGTTGAAGCTGACGTATTGCTCTCCAATGAGGCGAGCCTGCTGGAATTCTGGTCAGAGTCACTTCCTTCTGCGCCAGTTTTCTCCTGTGAGAATATTTAGTATTGACATGAATGCAGCAGTAAAAATTTATTTTATCTTCATCAGTTTCATTACACATTTCCATGTCACCAATCTGATGCATTTGGAACAATATGTGAAGTATGTAATAATAATTATTGTTATTTAATGTTTATTTAGCTTACATATCCAATATTACTGCTATTGTCTTTACATGTACACAGGCTGTAAGAATTTTCATGCTGCTGAGTTTTAAAAATCATTATGTCTATTGATACAATAAGTTAAAAACTGCGCCTGGTGGCAACAATGAGTTAAATTCGGGCAGTGCTGACCACGCCTTAATTGGTTCTCGGGAAGACTTGTCCGCGCTTTGCTGTGCTCTGACCGCACATTTCTTACCAGTCGCTGAATTTGCGTTAACTTATACTTATGTTAGAATTGATACTTGCTGGTGCATTGTGATAAATGTACTTAGATTAATGTTTTTTACTGCCACATGGCATTGAAACGGAATTTTGTTTTTTCATAATTTCTAATGGAAAATTGGTTTAAAAGATTACACCATCATTACCCTCATTCGCAAGAGAACGTATGCTTTTAAATGTAAACACTCAAAGAGAAGGATTGCTTCCATAATTGTGGGCAGGTTACATGGTGAGCATGACAGGACATTGATTACTTTCGTAGCTTTGGATAATGACTATCGATGAGCAACACTTCAAAATCTGAACACAACTGCACAGGAGTTCATAGCTTACAAATTCAAGGCAACCTTGAATGTAAGTTGTTTTCAGAACTTTAAATAGTGCATTTTTGAAAATAAAACTAACATTGTGACTGAAATATTTAGTCAGGTCTTATAGACACTTTTCGAAATGGTAAATTACAACAGAATTATAGTATGAAAGTAGACGTGAGCGCAATTAACGTCGCTAATGTAGAAGCAAATAATGATAAAGGTAATTTGATGGCTACTGGAAATATGGAAATTAACGAGTTTAGTAATGCAATGTTGAACACATTAATAAAGGGTTCCACTCAAGTAATTAGATCAAATAGGATGATGAATAATAATAATTAGTCGTTGTTTCTGATTCTTCTGCAAATAATTTCTAGAGTTCAAGAATTTAATCTGTATTTGAAACAAAGAAATACTGAATTGTATACTGCTGAATAGTGTGTTGAAGGTATTTGGTGAGATCCTCGCGTCTTACAGGATGAGCTTATGAGGATGAAGAAAGAATACAATGACATACATTTTCAAGAAAACGTGCGATATTAAATGTCACTATGTAAGAAGGAAGATCGCTTCTATAATTACAGGTGGGTTACAAGATTTTCCTTTCGTTAAAAAATTCTTTGTAGAGGTATGTAATTGAATTTGCACATTGTTTCAGTCATAGGTAAAGTAGGTGGTAGAGTTCGGTTTATTGGTAGGAAAACGGTGGAACTACAATCAGTGTACAAAGTAGGTTGCTTACAATTCACTTGTACGATGCAGCATAGAATATTGTTCAAATGTGTGGGACCCACACGAAATAGGAATAACAGGGGATATTGAACATATACAGAGAAGGGCAGCACGAATGGTTACAGGTTTCTCTGATCCATGCGAGCGTGTCACAGAGATGTTGAAGAAACTGAACTGGCAAACTTTTGAAGATAGATGTTAACTGTCCCAATAAAAACCTACTTACGAAGATTCGAGAATTGGCCCTAAATGATGATTCTAGAATATCCTAAAATGCACTATATATCGCTCCCATAGAGATCGTGAGGGTAAGATAAGATTAATTACAGCGTGTACAGAGACATTTAAACAATCACACTTCCTGTTCTCCATACTTGAATGAATTGGAAGAAAACCATAATAACTGGTACAATGGGATGTACCCTCTGCCATGCACTTAACAGTGGTTTGCAGAGTAGATCTAGAAGTCAAAGAGTGGTTACACTTTTTCAATACTTTATTCTCTTGTGTAAAGTCAAATAAGTAATATCCGAGCATGTTACCACTGAAGAGATACAAATTACGTTCTCTGTGGCAAGACGATAAAAATGATTTTTCTGTAGTGAAAGCAGTGCAGCTTTCGACTCTGAGTAAAACCGTTTAAATCGGAAATAATCTGAATTTCAGTCCTTTTCGTTTAAGAGTGTTCCTGATGAATCCCTTGCAGAAACGTAGTAAGTTCTTACCAGTACAGTCTTAGACATAAAATTTAGCCATTGGCTAACCGCTGTAAAGACTAAATTCGCGTCGTGCACTTAAGGTGGCCAATAAAACTGACGGCCGCTCAAAATTCTAAGTCCAGCCACATGTATGATGTTGCAACGCTGCAGGATGCGTATGTGTCTAGAAGAAGTGTTGTGTTTTCCTCTCGAAATGTTACAGTGCTGTCTCAGCTCATGGGCTGGTGATAAACATTGAGCAGTGTAGACAAATAATAGCGTGTTCAAGCCCACGCATTTCTCTATCTTTTTTAAACCGCATTTCGGCTGCCTGCAAAGATAGGAATCAGATGGAACTTCAACGATAATTCTCTTCACTATGTAATCAACCAGTAATAGCAGAAACTTCCAGGACCAATTTCGCAAAACAGGTTGTGACTGTGTGAAGATCAGGACAGCTCACGCTCGTGAGTTTCAGTGCCATCCACTGCCTGACGTCTGGCGCCATCCGACCAGATGACCCCGGCGCGGCAGTATGAGGTATTCAACTGTCATTATTTCAAATTGTAGTGTTTATCATGTAGTTACGCATTGAAGTACGCACACTTGAAACTTATCAAAGGCGTTTAAGCATTGTAAAATAGAGTAACAAGTGGAAGAAGGTCTAACATTTGTGACATATTGTTTGATTTGGATTTAATAGAGGAGTGCAGGCAGCGGTGGCAGATCGAAACCTTTGTATTGCGTATGGGGTGAATGCTTTTGCGCAAAACACAAGAGAAAAGGATTTTCTTGTTTGATGAAGGATCGTGCTGGAACTAATGATTTTCCACCTTCAGGAAGTCTCAATAGCTGACGTATGTGACGAAATAGAAAGAATTGACCTTTGTGCAACATTTGCATTCAACAGACAAGATTCAAAAGGCAGGTGTAGAAGTATTCTATGTTCGAATTTAAAAGAACAAGAATCTAGGGCGTGACAATTACTGCACTTTTGCTTGAACGTCATCATTTAGCTCAGTGAGCATTCCTATGCTGTGCAGCTATGATGCCTTTATGTTGACTTCTTAAGAACAAATTAAAGTCTGAACCCTAAACAAAGACATGAAATGGTAGTGTGAACATAATTTTTTGCATCTGATGAGTCAAAAAGGATGTTGTTACTACGAACTTCTCCCCAGTAGTGTGTTCACCGAAGTTAGTATTTGTTGCCAGGAACTGAGGTAAATTCTGGTTGGAGTGGAAGATAAATGACTTACAAAACTGCATAGCATGTTGCTACTACACAATAATGCACATTGCTGATTTCATGAAAGAATTATCCAGTAACTTAATTGGGGAAGTTATCCCCCATGCACTTACTCTTCTGATCTTGTGCCCTCAAAAATTTACCTTTCCCATTCCTTACTGCGCAGCTGACAAGAAAATTGCTTCCCACACACAAATGCATTTCAGACCTGAACTGATACCGTCTTTAACTCAGATCCAGTAGGTTTAGGTTTCTGCAGGTGTGGCATCAGTAAACTACTTGACCATTGTCAGACTGTTTAGATATCGTGAGAGAATATATTCTTTATGATTAATTTCTCTTTACGTTACTGTTGTGTTCAGTAAACAAATGGAATAATACGATTAAAATATGTACTGTACTATTACAAATGAAATAAAACTTGCGAAGATAACCTTACGACGAAAGTCTGTTTTAACAGAACGACAAGTTTCTGTAAGGTGGGAATACCTGTATGGGCGTGAATTAGTAAATTGTTACTCAGTTTGAGCTTCTGAATGGTCTGTGATTATTTTCTGTCCTGTGCCGTATTCAGTTAGTACGAAAATGAGGCATTTCACAAATAAAACTGAGTATTTACAATAATCAAACATTATTTCCACAGAAGTGGAAAGAAACCTTATCAGTTGTGCAGTATCGTAAGATTTTCATCCATACACAATGAGATACTGGAAGCAGCATGGCGACTTTTGGTGGAGAAGTTTTCTTAAGATTTCCTTATTGACTTTAGATGTGGGTGCTTGTAGTTCTATAACAGAACGTCTAAAAATCTGGCTTTCAGTGAAAGGCAAAGGCAAAACAGCCTTACTTCACGGCTCAGAGATAGCGAAAAGGTGCGGTACTCGTCTCTCGTTTATTGACCCAGATGAGGCTAAGACAGTGAAATTGTAACGTGAACGACGAGAGTAGTAGCAGTTTCCATGGGGAGAGACTTTTCTGCACTCAAAACCATAAATTGATAACTTGTGTCACACTTTAAGTTAAAATCACAAGGACTGTTCAATGGAAATGACACGTAAAATCAAATGAATATAGCAGGATAATTCTGTGCCACCCAGAAAGTTACACGTAGGACACAGAGTTTCCAAAATTATTCTGCAATATTGCCAAGATTCAATTACACTGCAATCAGGAAGAATAACAACCGATGTATTCCCTGAGCAGGATCAGAAGTAATTGCATCTTACATCTCAAGGACGCAGCTGTGGACGCCCAGAATACCAAAAGTATATGTCACTGATTGTTATTCCCATTTCTGTAACTAGGTTTAGGGAGTAGAGCGTAGTTACTAAAACACTCAGATGCATCGACTGCAAACTAAATATTTTAAATAAATAACTTCAATAATTATTTTTGTTTTTCTGTCTTAAGCATACGGAAACAGAAAAGCTCATTCACGAGACGGAACTCACATTTTTGGAGCGTTCCACTGGTTATACTGTAAATATTATGAGTAGAAAATATGTATTTTGATCATTATAGCCTTTGAAATTGTTTTTCTTCCCAAAACAGACGAACAGAAATGAAAAGATAACAACACAGCATTGACAAAGATACATAATTTCCCAATCGAGAAAGTCTGCTGTGCACAGAAACCATACACCACGACCGAAAAAGCATGCTAAAAATGAATGGACAAAATAAAACAAGCTAACAAGAAAAGAGAAGTAGTTGTCACTAAACCGTGGAACAAGGAAAACATAAGGTTGACAGTAATGCCTAGAATAGATCATCTTAAGCAAAACTGTCGTTCACTGGATAAATACTAAAAGAGCGACAAAACCTGTCTAATCGTAATAAATACAATATTATGACCTGTGATTCTTTGTCAGTAAAAGCGAAAACCATTTACGTTCAAGAGTTATGCAACTTACAGAGTGATTAACGCAAGAGAGAACCAAGCTAACCGTGGAGGGCCACCACAATGTTCATATGAGAATAATCGAGGTGTAATGCAACGTCTGTGGGTCCCTCCCACGATCCCAGTGGGAGCAGCATCTACTGAGTGCGTAGTGACCCTGCCCTACAGAATCATTTGTTCTTCATAACTTCCATATCCTGAGGGGAACACGCCATAAAACCCTTATCGATCCAAATCTAAATTAATTCTTATACAACCCTCTATCTGTTCACAAACCACACTGGACCAGCGTGAGAAGATATGGTCAAAACTTCCCGAAACTAAAATTTCGAATTTAAAACAAGCACACGCCAGGCAAGTGGGACTGGATGCTCCGAATCTTACCAAATATATTCTTGGGGAGGGGAGAGGGGTGTGAGAGGTAAAAAAAATCGGCTATTCAAATTTAACAACATAATAAACGAAAAGGCAGTAGGAACAACTTGAATAAATCCTTGCATATTCAGGAACATACAACATTCGCAACTTGGATTGGAGGAATATCTCTGGTTTTTGGAACAGGAATTGCACACCATCAAATGGGAGTTAGTCGGAATAATTGAGACGAGGCTTAAAGGCTAAGCGACTATAGTTCTCAAGTCAGGGCAACTCCTATTTCAGAATAATCCGGATGTAAATTTGCACATTGGCGGCGTAGCTCTGCTAATTCACGACAGAAAGGAACACCTTATCCCCAAGACCATGTCCATTTAAGACAGTGTTCTATGTGATAGTTGAGTGGCAAGCCTAGATTAGCTTTCACATCGTTTGTGCTTGCGAACCTACTTGCACCTCAGCTGGCGAAGGACTATAGCAGTTCTATGAAGATTTGACAGCAGCAAAAAATTCAGAAACCACCGCATTTTCCTCAACACTTGGCGCCTTTAATATCAAAATAGGAGTGAGCTCCAGAGAAACCATCCATTCACTGCAAAACTTGGGACCTCCAGCGCTAAACCAGAGAGGAAAAATGAAGAGTTTTCTTAGCAAGGAACGTTTACCCTGCGTGAACACGTTTAACAAGGAAAATCCGAAAAGGAAGTGGACCTGAAGAAGCAGTGACGGTTCCGCTAAGAAACAAATAGTTTACATCCTCACATCGAACAACTATATGAGTTCAGGAGTTTTGTCAGAAATCAGATATTATGTTCACATTGCTCTTTGCCTGAGTAGAGGTCTTTTGCTAGGATTCAGCCCTTAATTTCTCCTTAAGAAAGTAACACAAAGGCATTGTAACTTAACACCACAAGCAACAATGCATAAGAATGCTCACTGAACGAACTCTTGACGTCCAGCCAAAACTGCAGCAATAATCAGCACTTAGATTTTTGTTTCTTTAAATTAGAGAATGGAATACTGCCACACCCGACCCCGAATGTGGCGCGAAGGCCACATGGCCGCAGTTTGACACATACGTCAGCTATCGACACTTCCTGACAGTGGAAAATCATTAGTCCCAGAACGATTGTTCATCAAACAAGAAAATCCTTTTATATTGTGTTTTGTGCAAAAGCACTCACCCCATACGCAACACAAAGGTTTCACCTGCCACCGCTGCCTCTGCCCTTATTAAACCCAAAGAGCCGCGCGGAGTAGCCTTGTAAAGGTCCGTGCGGTTCCCCCCGTCAGAGGTTCGAGTCCTTCCTCGGGCATGGGTGTGTGTCTTGTCCATAGCATAAGTCAGTTTAAGTTACATTAAGTAGTGTGTAGGCTTAGGGACCGATGACCTCAGCAGTTTGGTCCCATAAGACCTCACCACAAATATCCAATTTAAACCCATATACACTGCAGTGACTGAAGTCATGGGATAGCGTTATCCACATATACAGATGGCAGTAAAATAGCGAACACAAGATATAAAAGGTAATGCACTGGCAGATCTATCATTTGTACTCAGGTGATTAAGACGAAAAGGTTTCGGTCGTGATTATGGTCGCACGAAGGAAATTAACAGAAAGAATGTGCTAAGAACTCCAAATTTCTGGCATTACCTCTCGCCACGGACAACGCATTGAACGACGGCCTCCACTTAGCGACTGAGAGCAGAGTAGCTGTTTGATTAGAGTTTTCAGTGCTAACAGAAAGTGAAATAGCCACAGAAATAAATGCGGGACGTATGGAAAACGTATCCATTAGGATAGTGCGGCGAAATTTGGCCTTAAAGGGCAGACGAACGATGCGAGTGCCTTTACTAACAGAATGACATCGCCTGTAACGACTCTCCTGAGCTTGTGACCATATTGGTTGCATCCTAGACTACTGAAAAACCGTGGCCTGGTCAGATGAGTCCCGATTTTAGTTGGTAAAACGTGATGGTAGGGTTCGAGTATGGCATAGACCCAATGAAGACACGGACCCAAGTTGTCAACAAATGTTGGACCCTTAACGATGTTGGCTATGTTTACATGGAACAGACTGGGTCCTCTGGTCCAACTGAACCGATCATTGACTGGAAATGGTAATGTGCAGCTACATGGAGATCGTCTGTAGCCATTAATAGACTTCGTCCTCCCATGACAATGTGCCATGTCACTGGATCTCAGCTGTGTGTGAATGGTTTGAAGAATGTTCCGGATAATTCGAGCAAATGATTTGGCCACCCAGATCGCCCGACACGAATCCCGTCGAACATTTATGAGATATAATCCAGAGATCACTTGGTGCACACAATCCGGTACTGGCAACACTTTCGCAATTATGAACGGTTGTAGAGGCAGCATGACTTAATATTTCTTCAGTGGATTTCCAACGACTTATTGAGTCCAATCCACGTCGAGTTCCCGCACTGCGCTGGGCAAGACACGATATTAGGAGGTATCCCATGACTTTCGCCACTTAGGTGTATATCACAAATGTTAGACCTTCTTCCACTTGCGACTCTTTTTTACAATGCTTAAAAGACTTTTTCAAGTATGCAAACTCCAATATGCAACTGCATGATTTCATTATTCTGTCAATTACTGTTCTTCTAGTTGGTCTCTTACGGTTTCTTTTCTCAGAGGCATGTAAACAAGTCACAGCAAATGTGTGGTGCTTCTGCTGCTGAAACGACGGCTGCTATCGTTTATGTGTTTCGTTCTAGTAAATCTGTTAGGGTTTCTTTTTTAAGTGGGATGTGGAGAAGCCAAGGAAAACCCATGGTGCTTCCGCTGCTGAAACTATGCTCGCTAACTTTCATCTAACTGAACTTTCTTCCAAGTGAGGGGGGTAGTTTCCAGTCAATTGCTATCCTTTCCTTTCATGTCAAGAGACCTGAACGATGTAAGAGGTTTGTTCGAGAAATTCCGGAACTTTGTCCACAAAATTTTTCCACACTTATCTTTTGCTTATTGTGTGTCATCTCCTTGAAAATGTTCTCCTCCACAATTGCTGCACCACTTTCAACGCCATTTCCTCTTCCAGAAACAGTCCTGGATCGCGCGAAGACGTCGTAGTTGCAGGGGCAGGGTGGGGGAGGTGAATAGCGCCCTCTGGTGGATGTAGTGCAAACTAGTTTAGTTGGTCCCTGCTCATCATGGCAAAAACACACTTCTCTGAGTTAAGTAAATAAATTAAACACCCTGCCTTCCTCTCCAGTACATAATTACCGTTTCTCAACAAAAAGAAATAAATTACACTAACATAACCTTCCTCTCTAGCAGCTGGACAGCGACTGTTTCCTACCATCTTCAGGGGCAGGGTGGTGATGGGGGTGAGTGAACTCATAGGAGTTGGGGGAGAGGTTGGGGAGTTAGTTTACGGAGCTAGCCCAATCGCCCTACTTTAAGCCATTTCCAGAGGGTGGCAATCCTAAATACGTTATCGACATCAGAACCCCCCTAGCCCCACTACTCCTGTAATGTTTAGTGTTCCCATGTTTAAAATATCTGTTAACTGTTTTCTTTTATCATTTAGTTTTGCAATTCTATATCCTTTAGGAGAACCAAATCGAGGCTTCTTTCGCACTTGTGAGCTTAATTTGATTTACCTATCAGAGATCAACAGCCTCTAGATAAACTGTCAAGAATTGGGGATTGCCACTGCGAGACATACAACCTCTGATTTTCTTTCAGCGTTAAGTACCTTAACAAGAGTGTTCGTAGATTTTACCGGCGAATGAGATGCTTGAATGTCTCTTGGGCATGCAGCCGGGTTGATTGGTCGTTGTAAAACGAATTTTCGACGGCGTAACGTGCCATAATCATCAGGTTACTCCTGTTGACTGCGTCCTAGGTCGGCGGGTGGTGTGGTATATATACCTGCCGCCTCTCCCCTCCACTGACTCCATGTATGGACCGACGGATCTGCAGGCCGCGGTGGTGGGGGGAGCTTGCGCTGACGAGATGACTGATGGGCGTCAGTATGTCGTTCTACAACGACCAGTCAACCCGGCTGCATGCCCGAGAGACCTTCAAGCACCTTAACAAGAATGTCCCAGCTTAAAGTGCTGGGTACTTGCCTAATCCTAGACATTGTCTATACTCGCACTATTGCCGTATTCGAATTCGTAAGAGTAGGATTTGTTAGCGTAGCAGCTTAGGATGTCACAGAAGCTTTATTTAGGGTTTTATTTTTTCACCCAATGTCTTGTTACCAATATGATTCCTTCCTTACTTGATATACCCATTCAGTTTTCTCCATTAATCTCCACAGTAGTATAAGAGGTCCATGTTTAAGGAATTTGTTGCTAGCGCACTCGAGCAGATGTAATTTCGATGGATTGCTCGCGCTGCCTGCGATATGTAAGCTATAAGAGAATCTCAGACCAAAGAGCAGTGTTGTATGCAGTAGGAACTGTGTAGCAGTAGGAGTAAGTAGTTGCTAGCAGTCGTGTGTATGAAGTTGGCTGGGTCTGTCGTGGGGAGCGATGGTGGAGCCTGGGCGTTGTAGTATAAGGTAAAAGCAGTCTCGCGCATATGTAGTATTGTTATATCAAGTCCCATGTAAATGTTTTAAAAAAATCTCTTAATAATAATCTTTCTCATAAAAAGTAACTTTTGACAATCATTCACTTCAATTTAAAAAAATTTACTAATTTCTCCAATCCTTGGTCATCTCGATTATTGAAAAGAAAAATCAGTTGTTTCTTTTTATACATGACAAATCTATCGGCCAGCATTGCACTCGGCTGTGCCAGAAAAATTTCTTATAGGAGCAGATATATATGCGTTATCCGGCGACCTTATTGAGGTAAGAATTTTCAATTTATTCAGAATGATCTTTCAGGGCCATGACGCAGCACTGCTGACGTCCAAAATTTACCAGTTTAAATTCACATTCAATTATTGAAAGGTTATAAGTGAGTCACATTTTTATTATGCCTAGGTTACGGAATAATAAACTATTGGAAGGTTACGCTGAATGTGAATGAAATAAATAATTATATTGTTTTTACTGTTGTGAGGTTACGGAATTTTTCTGTTGGGAGGTTACACTTGTCGACAACCGGACAGGATGGTATTTTCTTTATGAATTTCTGAGAAGTAGTCATATATCTGCTCTTATTTACACTATTGTTAAATGTAGTTTGCATCTGGCGCAACGCATTTACTGATTTGTCACTCTTTCTTTCACAGATCATCGGCAATTTATTGCTCTTTGTTGTCACTGTATTTGTTCCATTTTTGCTTTGTCTTTGTTTGATTTTGTGCTTATCGTTGACTTGTGTAAAGGCCGCGAAGAACTGCTAACAGTACATCGCGATCCGTAATGAGTGAAAAAGCCGACTTGAATAATTTGACTGATAATACTAGCGACACTCAGTATCTTAATCATAATCCTCCAGTTACAGACAATCAGTGCGTACCGACCACCAGTAATGATTCTTATCTAAATGATGAGCAAACAAATTCAATTGTGTCCTCTGTAAATTTAACGACAATTGATGACGCGGCACTTTCCGTTACAATGAACGCTTCCCAGTTTAACACACCTGATTTGCAAAATTTATACAGTGAACAGATAAATGTTTCTAACCAAGGTGAACAATATACACAAAACACGTCAAATTTATTTGATTCCGATGTAGTGACCAACAGTGCACATCCTATTGACAAACCTTTTTGTGAATCAGACAATCACCAAATGGTTACCGGCACACAAAACGTGACACATGCAGATACACCATCACACAGCACAGAGAATACAGCAGCTAATTTTGGCATGGATCGAGTTATGGTATTATTGCTACAACTTAATGAAAATCTCAAACAACAAATTAATGAAAATAATGAAAATCTCAAACAGCAACTTAATGAAAATCTCAAACAGTCGAATGAAAAACAAGGCAACAATTTCAAACAACTTAATGAAAGTTTCAAACAGTCGAATGAAAACCACGACAGGTCGTTCAAACAAATTAATGAAAAACTTGACACCTCTATTGAACAGCTTTCTGAACAGATTACAGCAGTTGCGGAGCAATGTAATGAAACTAAAGAACAATTACGTGAGGAAATTAAGGCTTGTGCTAGGAACAGTAGTGAAGAAATTAGATCTGTTGCACAAGTATTAAGTAATACGCATGCAGCCACAACAAAATTACTTAGAGATGAAATTAGTTCAGTTGCTAAACAATGTTCAGAAAACGCAACACAGTTACGCGACGAGTTTAAATTAATGTCATCAGAACTTTCACGCACACTGGATGCGAAAGTAGACACGAAATTTGACCAACAGAACAGCCAAATTGACGAACGTTTTAATCACCACCTACAAAACAGTGAAACGCGTTACCGTAAATTTATACAGGAACAGAATAAAGTAAAGATACAAGTCATGGAAACAATTACTGCACAGAGACAAGAAGATAAGCGAAAGTTGTTTACGAAAGCAAAAACGTACATAGACAACAACATTGCTACAGTAACAGACGAAATCAAACAGTTGAACACCGAACTGCATGATGAAATTTCCGATCTTAAAACAAAAACAGACACACACACAGTAGACTTTCAGACAATGACCAGCAGACTTGAAAAGTTGGAACTAATACAAGATCCCGACGCCATTAAAGCAGACGTTAAGAAATTGAACAAAACCACACGTAAAATGCAAAAACAAATCGATGCCTGTGACACTAAAAATGACGATCAGGTAAAAGCACTGATTGACAAATTTGATGAATTGGCCAGTCGTACTGACGTTATCGAAAATAACAATGACACCAAATCAGACGATACGTCACCAGTTTCGTTCAATCAAACACCCGAATTCTAAAATTTACGGCAGAGAATCAGTGAGATAGGTTCGTCCAATAACACATTACGTAGAAAATTGTCATCTTTAGAGCAAGAAGTGACAGAGATAAAAAATGTCTCAGCCTCTAACACGACACAGCATACGCCACTCTCCGAATATCTCTCACACTCACACAGCCAGTATAATTTAGGTAATTTACAGAGAGTACGTGACTTAGATTCCGAACAGTCACAGACAAACAGATTGTCATACAATCCTGAACCTGTTCAGACATTCAGAGACGAAAATTTTGATTACAAGCACTTTCTATCCGCTAGGAAATTTTAGGTGTTTAAAAATGACAGAACACAATTCACCCTTTGGATTGGATACAATAATTTAGCTTTGCTTTTCCATCAACTTGGCCCGTAACACACAAACTTGAATTTATTTGCAGTTTTTTGGAAGGCGAACCGGCAACTCGTATGAGACCGATAGCGAGACAATGCTATTCGGTAGAAGAATTTCAGAATGCTTTTCTGTCAGCGTATTGGTCGAAGACGACACAGCGCGGAATCAACCATCAATTAATTAGCTTACCGAATTATGAGAACTCAAATTTTCCCACTGTCACGCAATTTTTCGAACACATGGTCCAACAAAACCAATACTTAAGTGAGCCATACAGTGAATCAGCACTTATGCAATTATGTATTTCTAAATTACCACGATCGTTAAGAGTATCACTTTCAACAGGACAGCAGAAAGAAAATATTTTGGCATAGAGACCTGTTTTTGCTTTTGGAAGTTCAGCAATCAGACTATTCCTTCATTAACAAAAATTTTTCACATCATAACCAAGGCCAACAAGCATACGGCAATTATGATCAGCCACGCTATTTTAATAGCAAAGGTGATAGACAATCCAGGAATGACAACCACCAGAACTTTAATAACAGACAAAATTTTAATTATCAGTATGCTCACAGTTATCAGCAACAGCAAAGACAGTTTGGCAACAATAGCGGCTTTTCCCCATATCATCAACAAAACCAGTCGGTTAGCATACCTAACCAACAATGTAGTCTGCAAGGTCAACCAAGCTTTAATGTTTCGCCGCCTACACGTATAGCGTCGGCTCCACCAAATAGTAACGCCCAGCAACGAGGAAATCACTACATACAGAAAACACACCATTTCAACTCCTATCGCAGTGCGCCGTATAGCAACGATTATTATGACAGACGTAAAAGTAAAGAGCATAGTTTTCAGCGTACGTTTAATAACAGTCGGTCTTACTAGCAGCATAATCAACCACAACAACAGATTATCATGAATGAATCAGACAGTCAGTATCATCCCGAACCTAATACGTCAGGAAAAAATAACAGAACAGTACAAATAGTCGAAATGCCACAGCATCCTCCCGCAAATAACAGCACGTCAGAAAGAATTTGACTAGATACAGTAAAGGTTGCATCTTCCAGCAACGTAAGCAATACTTTTGACACACAGAATCGTGTTTACGAAAATGTTATTACTTTTGACGACATCCGAGACACACTTTTACATGAAAAACCAGTTAACAAAAAACCGTTTCCCAACCTGTCATTGAAGTAAAGTTGATTTATACACATTTTCAGCAGTAATCGATTCTGAATCACACCTTCTACGAATGTAACAAAGAGAATATTTATCCTACATTACCATTAGGCAAAACTAAAGTAAAAGGAGCAGTATCTAGTAAAGGAGTAGATGTAAAATTACATACGTTCCACTCAAATTTTTGGATTGTTCGCTTATTGACAACAGACGTTATTTTAGGTACGAATTTTCTGTTACAACATGACACAATTATTGACTTTCAAAATTCCTACTTAATGTTAAAGGATGAGAATGTACAACTGGCATTAGAATTTCAGCACGCTTTATCTGCAGATGAACAGGCAATTAATCGAACAGAGGTCTTTTCTACATCGCGTAATACGGACTGTCATTCCACATTGTTCACAGAAACGTACGTACACAACTATAATACACCAGACGAAGCCGACTGTGACGTTATGCAAATGATTTCTGATAAAGTAAAACAAAGCAGTGCAAATACAGACGACGAACGTACGCAACTACGCAAAATTCTTTTACAGCAAGCTCCAGTTTTTGACAACATCCTTGGTACTATGTCCGGTTTCATGTATGAATTTCAAGTTAAACAGCACGACACATTTAAAGCCAAACATTATCCTATTCATTATATTCATAGAGAAAAAGTAAAGAAAAAATTACAAGCTATGCTAGACCAAGGAATTATTGAACCGGCAGTTAGTCCGTACATAAATATTGTTAAGAAAAAGGATGGCTCACTTCGCCTCGTACTTGATTCGCGTCGTGTCAATGACATTATTATTAAAGAAACAGATCGTCCACAGACACTAGAAGAACTACAGAAATTTCATGGTACTGCTGTTTATTCCACATTAGATTTGAAATCGGGATTTTGGCAAATTCAGCTCCATCCGAACTGCAGAAAGTACACAGCTTTTCTCTGTTTTGGTGATTGTTATCAATTTTGCAAATTACCGTTCGGATTAACAATTTCTTCAGCAGCATTTATTCGCGGTTTAAATGCTATACTTCCGACAGAACTCAAAGACAGAATCACAACATATGTAGACGACATCCTTATCGCAGAAGCTAACTGGTCTGAACACAATCTGATTCTTGAACAACTGTTGCAAACTTTTCGTGCTCAAGGACTCACAGTTAATCTAAGCAAATCACACTTTGGCAAAACTTCTATAAAATTTCTTGAACATGTAATTTCAGCAGAAGGCATTGCGCCTGACCCGGAAAAACTTCAAGCTTTACGTTACATTACTATTCCAACGACAAAGAAACAACTACGTAGCTTTCTGGGTTTAATTAACTTTTTCCATAAATTTATTCATTACGCTGCTTTAGACACCCCTAGATTATGCCAGTTGACGGGTAAGAACACTATTTGGTCCTGGGATAGCCAAGCACAGCCTGAGTTTGTTAATTTGAAACATGCCTTGTTGAATGCACCACTTTTATCACACCCAGAGCCTACCAGAAATTTTTCCATTGCCACCGACAGTTCTAACACCGCTTTAGGCGTACACATTTTTCAGGAAATTGAAGAAGATGGTACTACAGTAATTAAAAACATCGCCTTTGCAAGTCGCATTCTGTCACCTGCTGAACGCAATTATTCTGTTACAGAACTTGAAACATTATGTGTTGTATGGGCATTTACGAGATTTAGGCATTTTCTTTATGGAAAACATACTACCGTTTACACAGAACAAAGATCCATACAGTTTTTACTTTCAGCTAAATTTACACATGACAAGTTTAGCAGATGGAAACTTTATTTACAGGAATTTAATTTTACAATTGTTCACATTCCCGGTACACAAAATATTGTAGCAGACGCACTATCCCGTTGTCTCAGCAACAATCAGCAAGACATCGCTACCAACTTCTGCCAAGGAAATTTTAGCGTCATGTATATTCAACAAGTTGCAATTGAAAATTTCATTTCGTCGTCATTACGAGACATAGCACAAGAGCAGAGCAAAGACAACGTATGGAAAGAAATTAAACACCTTTGGCAAGATAGGAATAATGTTACCATTAGAAACCATTATACTGTACGCAAGAACATTCTGTTTCGCCGCTCTCACCCTGACAGCAACAACTGGTTATTATGTATTCCTGACGAACTTGTTAACAAATTAATTTGGTATACTCATTTAAGTTACGCACATTATGGAGCCAGAAAATGTTTTCTTATACTGAGACAGAACTGTTATTTTGCCAACATGGAGAAACGTATTCGACGAGTTTTAGCGTCATGTAAAATCTGCCAGAAAGCTAAATCAGACACGACTTCACATATTCGTCCGTTACATCCCATTGTACCCGTTAAATTGAGACACATGGCCGCTGTAGACATTTTTGGTCCAATTCCCAGAACTAATAGAGGTTTTTGCTACATCTTTGTCGCTGTTGAACTCACTTCGAAATTTGTTACCTTCACTCCGTTACCCAAAACTACTGCTAAATCTATTTCGAATGCATTTGTAAAATATTTTTTATTTCATGTAGGGCATGTATTGAAAGTAATTTCCGACAATGGACCACAATTTCGATCTGTAATATCGACACGTATGTTACGAGCTAGAAACATTTCTCCGATCTGTATATCCAGGTATCACGCTTCTTCGAACGCTTCTGAACGACTGATGCAAGAAATTGATAAACTATGTAGAATATACTGCCATAAAAGACATATTGACTGGGACAGACACATACTCTCATTCCAGGATGTAATTAACTCTATACCAAATGAATATACTATGCTATCTCCGACTGTTCTATTGAAAAATGTTGAACCACCTAACAAAATTAAAGAATTAGTATCTTTTCCTACATCTCGTCGACTACGCCACCATGAAATAATTGACATTGCTCTCAGCAACATCAAACGTGCCGCAGAGCGCCGGAGAAGACAGCAAAAACAGGTTTGTATACGCCGTGACTTTTACATTTGACAGAAGATATTAGTACGCACACATTATATATCCAACAGACAAAACAGTAGATGCAGTAAATTTGAGCTTCTATACGCAGGTCCATATAGAATTCGCAGCATTCCTCACCCCAATGTAGTACACCTCGAAATTTTGAGAACCAGAATAAGCAAAGGCATTCATCATGTCTCCAATATTAAACCCTTTATTGAATGAACACACTTTGTGATTTATCACACTGTAACGCCATTTCTTGATATTTATGTGACCACTTATGCAATTATATCTATGTGACTACTAACTGATGATGATCATATTTTTTCTTGTAAGTGCCCGGCAAAGTAAGGATAGCAGGTCGCATTTCTTGTCGTTATGTATCAGACCGTACACATTTTCCATTTTTTTTGGTGTATGTATGATTGTTTTCCTATCGAAAGTAGAATTTTGTCTGTATGCACTATGAAATCTTTAAGATATAACAAACACCAGTTGACTTTGACATTTTTCCTTATGATGTCTCAATATCTTGACTATTCTAAATTTTTTGCTACTACGTTATGATACTGTGTGTACATTTTCGCACTTGAAATCTGTCTGTGTTTTTGACTGAATACATTTTCTGTCATGCTATGCTGTATGCTTAGCTATATCACTAGAAACAAGTTTTTATTTAATGGGTATATGATTTAAATGCAAGATATTAATCCATATTTATCATTTTCAGAAAGCAATACCATGTAAAAGAAATAAAATTAAACAACCACAGTGGTTTACTATGAAATGGAAATTTTACCATCAGAATGAAAGAAAGAAAAAGCAATGCCCTGTCATGAAGAGTACCTGGATCAGAATTAAAAGGCATTAACAAGAATATACTATACACATTGTATAATAGCAGTCTTAACGAATTGTTGACCGAGTGAGGTGGCGCAGTGGTTAAAACACTGGACTCGCATTCGGGAGGACGACGGTTCAATCCCGTCTCCGGCCATCCTGATCTAGGTTTTCCGTGATTTCCCTAAATCGCTTCAGGCAAATGCCGGGATGGATCCTTTGAAAGGGCACGGCCGACTTCCTTCCCCATCCTTCCCTAACCCGAGCTTGCGCTCCGTCTCTAATGACCTCGTTGTCGACGAGATGTTAAACACTAAATCTCCTCCTCCTCCTCTTAACGAATTGTTTTTCTTTCAGAATACGAGGTGATTAATGCAGGCTGTCAGACAGAACTACATATGTTAATTTTACTGATGAAATATGCTAGAAGTAAGAAACTCTATACTATATGAAATAATGAATGATAATGAATAGTTGTATGAAGTAATATGAATATGAATAATGAAGTGTCTATTTTTTGCACGTGATAATAACTGATGATGAATAGTTATAAGAAGAATATGGTAATATGAATAATGAAGTTCTCTTTGTAGATGATGATAATGATGAAGTTTATAAATTTACTATTAGTTAAGAAATGCTATGTAGTTATTTAAGTATTTGTTGCAGTTCCTTTGACAGTATGTCTTATGTCGCATAGTATAATGACTTAATGTTTTGGGAAAGACAGCTAGAGTACAAACATATTAAGTACACGTTTCATTACCCATTAATCGAAGTTTACTACTTTTCAGCATAATATGAAAACATTTCTTCTTTCAGCTCAATAATCCATTTTGTATTTTTTCCAGGAGAAGCTTTTCATTATATTAATATGCTATAAGCAGTTAGTTATTAAACCTGTTCTAATACTTGCATTTTTTTACCCAGTTGTGTCTATTATTCATGAATGTGATCACATATACTCTACTTGTTTCGTAACCTTGCTACAACTGACTCATGATGAATGACATTATTAATCCTTATTTCCAGCAATAAGTCAAAAGCAAATATTTTCATCCCCCAGCAATTGACTATCGATCCCAATGCAATGCATTGCTAGCACAAAAAAATTTTTTGTTACCAGTCCCAACTATTACCAGTATACAACTAAATAATGGTACCAGTTTAAGATATATTTCTAGTCCTAAATGTAATGCAAATTTCTCTGACGTATTGAATCCATTATATCTATGTAGTATTGGAATACAGACCTTGATTAATAGTTACAATGTGTTTCATTTTAAATATGTCTTATGTCACTTACATGATATCATATATAAACAATAGCAGCTTGATGCTACATGCAATAACTCTTGTTTTGAATGATGACTTCTGAATAATACTGAATGATGTTTTGTAATACTGTATAAATGCTATACCAATGATCACTGTAATGAGATGAGTTATGCATAACTGAATGCCAATGATTACTGTAATGAGGTGACATGATGCCAATAATTACTGTAATGAGATGAGTTATGAATGATGTTTTGTAATACTGCATAAATGGTAGGCCAATGATTATTATAATGAGATGACTTATGCATAAATGCTATGCCAATAATTTCTGTAAATAATATTTTGTCTTCCTCTATAAATGCTATGCTAATGATTACTGTAATGAGGTGACTAATGCATAAATGCTATGCCAATGATTACTGTAATGAGATGACTTATGCATAAATGCTATGCCAATGATTACTGTAATGAGATGACTTATGAACGATGTTTTGTAACACTGTATAAATGAATGCCAATAATTACTGTAATGAGATGACTTATGCATAAATGCTAAGCCAATAATTACTGTAATGAGATGACATGATGCCAATAATTACTGTAATAAGATGAGGTATGAATGATGTTTTGTTATACTCTATAAATGCTATGCCAATGATTACTGTAATGAGATGACTTGTCCATAAATACTATGCCAATAATTACTGTAATAAGATGACTTAATGAATAATGTTCCATAATACTCCACACATACATAGAAATGTTTAGTTACTAGCCAATGAGTGCCAATAATTACTCAAATCGGTTGATATACTAGTGTAATTCTGAATGATGACTAGCATAAGACTTAATGTCCTTCACGTTCTGACCTATTTACCAGCAATTACTGCAATATCCGTATGTCCTGTCCATCCTCATGACCACGGAGCACTATATTTGGTTTTTGCACTAATTCTATGTTGATGTAACAGTATCGATTCTACAAGAATGTGGTGTTGACATACCAAGCTGTCCACCACTCTGACCGAAGGAGATGTTATTATGGTCCTACTGTTTGGTGTACCTAATGTACTACCAAAATGATAACATACAATATTAATACAACATTTCAGTGTCTTGACTACACTGATAAATACTTTAGGGAACAGAACTTCAGATTCCCTCTCTTCGTGTTGTGCTTCTGTAGAAAGATATGGACTTCCAGTGCAACTACGTGCAACCCACTGTGCTACAACCATGATGCTATCCTTCCCATTCCTTTCCTATTTTTTGGAAAATAATGCTAAAGACTTTTACAGTGCGTGTGCACTGTATTTCGTTTCTTAATGTATTCAGTTCTTGTAAAATGCTAAAGACTTTTACAGTGCGTGTTCACTTTATTTCATTTGTTAATGTTTTCAGTTCTTGTAAAAAGAATGCTAAAGACTTATACAGTGTGTGTGCACTTCATTTCATTTGTTAATGTGATCAGTTGTCCTAAATATGCTAAAAATTTTTACAGTGCTTGTGCACTTTATTTCATTTCTTAATGTATTCAGTTCTTGTAAAATGCTAAAGACTTCTACAGGGCGTCTGCACTTTATGTCATTTGTTAATATATTTTGTACTCGTTGCGTATACATTTTGTCATTTCTTAATATGTTCTGAACACAGTGCGTATGACTCTATTTCATTTCTTAATACGTTCTGCACTTATCAATAATGTATATACTCTGTGACTGTGGACTTGGTAACTAAATGCATTATAGAAAAATTTGTTGCTCGTGGCAAGTCCAATTGACTCACCATCGCTGCCAAATTTTTGCCTCCCCCAGTGGAGGGTTATGTAAGAGGTCCATTATTAAGGAATTTGTTGCTAGCGCACTCGAGCAGATGTAATTTCGATGGATTGCTCGCGCTGCGTGCGATATGTAAACTATAAGAGAATCTCAGACCAAAGAGCAGTGTTGTATGCAGTAGGAACTGTGTAGCAGTAGGAGTAAGTAATTGCTAGCAGTCGTGTGTATGAAGTTGGCTGGGCCTGTCGTGGGGAGCGATGGCGGAGCCTGAGCGTTGTAGTATAAGGTAAAAGCAGTCTCGCGCATATGTAGTATTGTTATATCAAGTCCCATGTAAATGTTTTAAAAAAATCTCTTAATAATAATCTTTCTCATAAAATGTAACTTTTGACGATCATTCATTTCAACTTTAAAAAAATTACTAATTTTTCCAATCCTTGGTCATTCCGATTATTGAAAAGAAAAATCAGTTGTTTCTTTTTATACATGACAAATCTATCGGCCAGCATTGCACTCGGCTGTGCCAGAAAAATTTCTTATAGGAGAAGATATATATGCGTTATCCGGCGACCTTATTGAGGTAAAAATTTTCAATTTATTCAGTATGATATTTCAGGTCCATGACGTCCAAAATTTACCAGTTTAAATTCACAGTCAACTATTGTCACTATTTCTATTAATCCTAGGTTACGGAATAATAAACTATTGGAAGGTTACGCTGAATGTGAATGAAATAAATAATAATATTGTTTTTACTGTTGTGAGGTTACGGAATTTTTCTGTTGGGAGGTTACACTCATCCACAATCAGACAAATCGCAGAACCAAGTTGGTATAATGACTTACTTGTAGACTGCTATGCTGAACTACGAAAAGAAATCCGCTTGACCTACAACAGACCATTCCGTAGGGGACTGTCAAATGAAACAGCTCATATATTACACAAAACGACATCAATATTGCTTTCCTAATACAAAGTAAACAACATATCCGTAGACCTAACACACATAAATAGCTAGGTAAAAAGCAGTCACATATATAAAATGTTGTGTCTTGTAAATGTGAAGCTCTTACACACTTAAATTGATGTGTGGATATAGAAGCATACAAATACTTGATAGAAAACAAGGTAACAGTCCTGTTTCCTTGGGTAAAATTGAACGTATATCTCAAAATACGTCTACTAAAAGAAGAAAGAAGCAGATATCAGTGTTAGAAAAGATTACCAAGATATATAAAAGAGGATAAAAGTGTTATGGTACTGTTACGTAATGACACAAATTAAAATAGAGAAGAAACCAACAAACGAGGCTCTTGGCAAAAGAAAAATCCATTATAGGAAGAAAGGTCTAAGAAAATGAGGATATGAAAGCAGCTTTCAGGGATTAACAGCAAGCATGTAGCACCGTGTTAAGTAATGGGCAAACACGAAACAAAGCATTGTGCATAGACAAAAAAAAAAAAAATACAAGCCAACTACACTCGTAGGAGTTATAGCAGTATATTGCTGGAACTGAAGATAAATTGCATGTAAGCACGAACGAGCATACCAAATCCTTAGACTCTTTTGCAAATATGAGAAAGAAATACCTCTGGTCAAAGTAATAGACAATACTGAATGAGGAAAAATTCTGTAACAGATTATAGTATAATCAGAGAGTGAAAAAGAAATACTCGAAGATACGCAATGCTGGCCATTAAAACTGTAACACCAGGAGGGATGGTGAATTACGAAATTTTACCTGTTGTGTTTATACAGTACAGTAGGACAGATACGTGATTAGTTTTGTAGATTTGGGGGCTTGCAGAGGATGCGAAATTTACTTCTCAAAGCTGACACCTCTGGCAGCAACAACAGATCTAGCACGACTGGGCATCGAGTCGAACTGCGCCTGGACGACAAATCCCAGCAGGCCCTACGTCATTCCACGCTGCTTCACCTCTAAGCCAGAGTTCATCAATCCGAATGGCTAGCGAGTGATTGCTTGCCATTCTCTTGGAAAACCTTGGCCAGTGGACAAGAGATGTGGAGAACGTGCTGGCCTGAGAAACAGCCGAACACCCTCTGCAACGGTGTAGATCAGCAAAGTAATGGCATCATGCGATCTTGTCTTCTCTTGTTGAAAGATAACGTCACGGAAACCTCGAAGGTACGGCACAGCCACGTCAGAAATATAACGCCTGCTATCCAGATTACTGGCTATGCGTACCAGGGATAATCGAGAGAAAGTTAACGAAGCTTCTCACATATGAGTAGCACATACACCACAAAACTCGAGTGTCTGCTGCACGGAGACCAAGATGAGATGCAACAGCACAGTGGCTGTCAAACTCGTCTGTATTGCAGTGGAGTATAGATCCTGAAGGTCGACAACTGGTGCCAAATTTAAGCAACAGAAATGATGCTTTTGAGAGGAGCTAAAGCTTGTAGCAGACTGGATCACATCGGTAATGAAGACAACAAAAGAAAACAAACGATCTTTTTACTAACATAGCAAATTGAAGTTTACAGGCATTAATGGTTAAATAATGTCCTTCGAATTAATAATGAGCGATCACTAAAACCAACTATTTAGTACTGACTGTTGGGAAAAAACTGTTTGGATGATCAAGGAATAGGTGGACTAATGGACTGGGAATAACTGATAATAACAAAATGAGGAGTAATGAACTGCTCGAAAGAGTAAGGAAATAAGAGACCTCCTGGAGCATATCCGAAAGAGGAAAGAGGAATGTGTCAAATGTGTTTTAACGAAAACTGTTTCCCAGAACTTATCGTTAAAGAAAAAGTAAAACTGAGAGGTATGGTAGGTAGAACAAGGTGTGGCATGCTGACAGATTTAAGGAAGCGAATAACCTAACAAGAACTAAATAAAACAGCAAAGAACAAAATCATGGAGCATAAACTTGAGTTGAAAACAACTACAGTGTCTGATCAAGTGTATATGGACACCTAACAGTGTACATTAATATGAGATATATCCACCTTTTGTCTTTATGACGGCTTGAACTCTACTGGAAACACTTTCAGTGAGGCGTCCGTATGTTTGTAGAGGAATGTCAGTTCATTATACCTCAAGAGCTGGAAACAGAGAAGATAGTCGGACACTGCGATCTGGAGAGAAATGTGTTCCATGAGGTACATTGTCGGGACTCCTGCCAGGCCAGTCCATTTCAGGAATGTTAGTGTCCACAAACCATTTCCTCACAGAAACTGATTTATGGTAAGACGCATTACCACGCAATTACAGTCATCGTCTCTGAACTGTTCCTCTACTGTACGCAGCACACAATGCTGTATAATGTGTTGATGTACTCCCACGTTTGCGTTTTTCAAGCGCAATAAAGGGAACACAACGTAACCACGAATAGTGACCCCATACGTTAACACCAGTTCCACTGTACTTCACTACTGGCTAGTTTATTAGAAAAGTGCCTACATGGGAAAACATAAAATCCAAACGAAAGTGAACAGTTTAATTTGGAGTAGGATTCCAAAAAGATGTTTGTACGGATAAAAACACTGCATTTTGGAGTGTATGAGGAAGAGGCGACTTAAATGCAGGAAACATTATCAAATGTGTTGTGCTGCAGTGTTCATGTCCCCAACCAGGAAACAACAGCATTTCCACAATGCTCCTAGTGGATAAAAAAAAGAGTAATAGGTGCAGCAAGAAGAGACAAAAGGTTACAACATCCTGTAAAAGAAAATAAGAGACCTGTTAAAAGGAAACTAAGACTAGAAAAAGAAGAGGATGCTGATGATGCATCATATGAGGCAGGAATGTACTAGAAAACTTTGTAAGTCATTTCCAGTAACTTTCAAATTTTGATATGTAAGGGCCATTTTCTCAAAAAGTGATAAAAATAGACCAATGAAAATTTCACACAATTTTTGTTGTTGCATTTTCTTTGTTTTAAAACAAATTGTAAAAAAATTGTGTAAGTAAGGAATTATAGAAGAAAAGCTGCTAAATTTGGAGAATAATTAGTAACTTTAAACAAATTTTAGAAAAAGACCAAGAAATATCTTTTTAACATGGCACTATAACTTTGTAGAGAAAACTCGTTGAACATGTAGTCTACATTTCAGAGCCATATGTTTACTCGTTAAGATAAAATGTTCCAGGTATTTGTTAAAATTAATAATGAGGAGATGGATCGTTCTGGCTCGCCTTTGTATCATTTACATTGCTGTCACCATTGTCATGAGAGAGTTATGATACTAGTTTATAACTGCAGATTCTGTACAAAGGTGTCCGTGAATGTTAGTATACGTAATACGAGCTCTCTATACAAACAATAAATAATAACCATGCAGGACTGTACTAATATTAGATAACGTAATATGAAACAAGTATTTTTACTTAACCAACCATCAGGGAGTTCATCAACTCGAGTACATTCATCCTCGGTCCTGAGGAACGGATTTCCTGTAATAAAGAATGCTAATTAGTTCATAATAGGGGTAGCTTAATGTCGTGTTTGCCAGAAGATACAATTCACAGTTATGCACAGAGAGGAAACCACATGGAAAGGCCAGCCTTTAGTGAGGCGCAACATAGTTATGGTCAGATGTCACAGAAGGCACAAATAAAATAGACTATATTATGCCACCCTCTTGCATCACGCAAATTGTTCCCAATGGAATATCCATCCGCTATACCCAGATATAAATGGAGACACGGCGCCATTCAGCATGTATCCGCAGTTAACTCTACAGCATCAACTCCGCGCCTCAGGACAGCATTAGGATTTATCTACAGCCACTGTCTAGAGGAGCCCAACTGGACATTCCATCAGTTATACTAGTCATCATTCACTCGATTCAGCCTAGCCCAGTGTTCAAGATAAGTCTGTGGAAATGAACCTTTAACAACATTCCTCATGTCATTTTCACACTCAAGATACCTAACTTATATTTTCTCTTAATAAATTGTTGTAAACTGTTATTAATTTCTGTTACTTTCAGTTTATCTGTAGTTTGCCTTAATCTATTTGGCCCTGTGACGGGTCTCTAAAGCTGCTGTGTGCAAGCAAGTTACCTCAGTAGCAACAACTACATTCGGTGGTGTGGAGTTCTCCTACCACATTTAAATTTTAATGTCAGTGAATTTGGTGAATATAACACTTATATTATCGATAGCTTCGCTCACTATACGAAGGCTATTTTATAAGTGATTGAGTACAAACCTAAAAAAATAACGAGTTTATCCATTAAGAATATTACCGTAATGATCACCATTTTTTATGTCAAACAGCATTTTGTAAACATACCACTCAGAATATTTGAATACAATGGTTACCAAAAGAAATATATTAACTGGTCAGGTAGAGATGCATCCGACATGAAATGATAGAATCATTGAGTGACAGTGTTTTCTTGACGTAATTCACTAATGCTCTAATACATCTTACAGAATAAATGAGATCAACTGTTGATTTCTTCTCACAGTCTGAGTCGACTACCATTTTACGCATACGCTATGTGCAGATGTTTCTTCTACTAGTAATACGTCTATTTCTATTTATTTGTGAGCTGTTCACGAGCGTTACAACTGTTTTAAGAAACATAAGAATCTTATTGGCCGTATTGCTTCGTTTTCTTCTTTAGAGAGAGAGAGAGAGAGAGAGAGAGAGAAATGACCCAAACTTGAATTTAACTGTGGCACGAAGCACAAATGTGAATCTATGTTTCGTAAGTGGTTCTGTTCCGTTTTGTTCAGGACTTGTGGAAGTCGAAGACAAATGGCAAACTGTTCGCTCGTGGAGACAAGCTACAAAGCAAAGAAAGTTAAGGCATAGTGACCCCTCGACTACAAGGTATGTAAAGACGTGAAGCCGGCCGCTGTGGAAGAGCGGTTCTAGGCGCTTTATCCCGGAACCGCGCAACTGCTACGGTCGCAGGTTCGAATCCTGCCTCGGGCATGGATGTGTGTGATGTCCTTACGTTAGTTAGGTTTAAGTAGTTCTAAGTTCTAGCGGACTGATGACCTCAGATGTTAAGTCTCATAGTGCTCAGAGCCATTTGAACTATTTGAAAGACGTGAAGCAAGTTCGGATGGACTTAAGCATCATGGTATCCTCTTTGTGGCACACACGGAGAACTTAACTTTCATAAACTGCAAAAATCGTGTCCACTGTTTTAATCTCTGTGGCAGCGAGAAGGATGGCATGGAAATCTGACGCGCGTTTTCAAACCATGAGTTTTGACACCTAACATTCAACGTAGATTACATAAGGGGCGATAAAAAAGTTTCCTTTCGACGGCCGTACAGTCCAGAATCGGTATGCCAATTGGCAATGAGGACATCATCCCACCGACGCACCAAGTTGAGAACTGCCTGCTGCACATCCTCGTCCAACAATAATCGTTTAAGGGACCGAAAGCGTGATAATCGGATGAGGAGAGATCAGTACTATAGGGCGAGTGCTCGAGTGTATTCCACTCGAGTTGGCGGTGTATCTTCTGCTTTACGACATTTGTGATATGGGGACGTGCGTTATCATGTTGCAGGAGCACTTCTTGTCACAGTTTCACCAGACGTTTCGCCATAATTGCACTCCGTAATTTCTCCAGCGCTGTGCAGTACCGCTTCCCAGTGACGAAGACACCAGATTCCTTGAAGTCAATAAGCATGGGCCTCGGTAATCAAAGAAAAGGTGAGCATCACATTTCCAGCAGATGGCTACCTCTTCAACTTTTTGGGACGAGGGGACGGTGGATGATACTACTGTATCGTTGATACTTTTGACTCTGGTTCCCAGTGGTGGAACCACTTTTTGTAGCCTGCAAGAAAAAAATAACAGCTATGTTTGCACGCATTGGTAATAATGTCACCATAGTTCATGTTTCCGCATTTACCGCACGCACGACGGAAAGACACGAATGCCACACTAATCCCTTGCGTATATGTAGGTACTTATATACCCGCGTCGGAGTCGCCCTATGTTCCATATACACTGCAGCAACATCCTCAAACGAAATCTGTTTGATCGCCGCTTATACGTTGCCTAATTGGAACCAAGATGATGTAGGTGCTTTAAAGTGAGCAGTGTCTCCACCAAACAAAGTTATGTCGTAACTCAAGTGCATGTCCGAAAGTTGTGTCGTCAATGAAATTAACACATAGCACTGGATGCACGTTTATTGAAAGCATCAACGTACAGACAGAACAGGACCAATCTTCTGGTCGAAGATTAGAGTTATTTATATAAACGATGAATATTCCAGAAAGTTAGTCTTTATACAACCATCGCATATATTTCAGATGTACTACCACTATAAACAGAAGATACTAAAAGAACCTTCCAGAAATGATAAACAAGCAACAACAAGTAGGCCAAATTGTTGGTGTTTGGGTTTAATCGGTGACCTGCAGTACGAAAACCGGTAACATTAACCACTAATCCACACTGATAGTCTCACAGCTTGTGTGAATATGTTTACCATCTCAGCACAGCTTTGCACAGAGCAGATTCAGTCATCGCTAACTCTTGGGGTTGTATGCGTGGAAGAGACTTGGAAACACTGGAAAATTTTAGATAGGTTATATGAAGGTAAGAAAGAGATTTTGAACCCCAGTTCTACAATGTAAAACATTTCAAGAGGAAGATCTGGACTGTGACCTTAATACGGGATGATTCTTATTAACGTTTAAAAACGTCCGAGCGACGTAGATGAAGCTGAGACAAGTACTTTGGTACAAAACACTTGGGGCCGCAAATGACGGGAAATATCCCAAAAGTGGATGAAAAAAAGCTGAACATGTGACTTCACCAGATGACGTAACTCATCGCACGTGTTGCGGTTGGGCTTGTCGATCCTACCCTCGCTGGTAGGAGGCGATTCTACATACCGCTCCACTAGGCTACTCAGTTTTCGTTCTTGCATTATTCCATGTGATACGGTAGTGCTGGTGGCAGCGGTAACACAAGACTTCGATGAATCGGTTTACATTTGACGAGTCTTACAGGGTGACATTTATTGAACTATATGAAATAAAATCGTCATAACTTCTGAACGGTTTGCGTTAGAATGTTCAAACTGCACGGTTGGCCGCGGGGCATGATGAAAGTTTAGTATGCGCATCCATGGTTTGGTTTAGAGAAGAAGTGACTAGCGAACGATACCTGAATACGTGAAGGTTTTGGAAGATGATTTCATCCCGATTATCGAAAGAGACCCTGATTTCGACATGATTTGGTTCATGCAAGACGGAGCTCGACACAATCGAACCAGGAGAGTGTTTGATGCACAGGAGGAGCACTTTCGGGACCGAATACTGCACTGGGGTACCCAGAGGCCACTGGCATGGGTCTCGATTGGCCTGCCATATTCTCCGGATCCGAACACATGTGGCTTCTTTTTGTGGACCCGTGTTAAAGACAAGGTGTACAGCAATAGCCCCCCAAACCACTGCTGAGCTGAAAACATTCAGGAGGTCATCGACCGCATCGATGTTCCGACACTTCAGTGGGTCCTGCAGAATTTCGCTATTCGTCTGCGCCACATCATCGGCAATCATGGCAGGCATGTTGGACATGACGTAACCTAAATCCGAATATCTGTTGTGACGTATACATGTTGAATAAAGTTTATGTAGTCTGTAACTAATTTACGTTTTTTCTTCATATAGTTCAATAACTGTCACCCCGTACATCTCCGTTATTGTGCTGCTAATTCCATTGCGCTCGCAGCAAGACGTATTTACGGAGAACATTTACCGCAGCGTGTTTTACCTTCTCACGTGTGATTTCTTACTGTGGAACGGGGAGTGCGTGAAACAGGGACTCTGTGCATAAATAAACACTGATGGCACAAAAGTATTCAGTGAAGGTAACATAGTGGTGAGACATGCTATGTTCTGAAGTCAGGATTAATCACAAGAAAAAATCTGACATATGAAATTACTTCTGCTTTGTTCCTATTTGTTTTGTGGGTTTTTATATGAACGCTTAAAAAGTATGTTTTGTAAACAGGTACAGTAGCTTGTAACCTTGTTAGTGTCTCGAGCGTTTAAACATAAATGTAACTACAGTATTTCTACTTATACTGTATTTCAAGATGTCCCCCATCACGTGTGGATTTTTATCATTAATTCCAACCTTCCAGGGGCTAGGACGTGCTGGTAATGTTGGGCCTAGCTCGCTTGTAAGAGACCAAGTGGAAGAAGCTGCTTTTAATGCGAGTGCAGCAGGATCGTCATAGGAGTGGACGACAAGTAGCCCGTGTTTTGCCGTCGTATGTAATGTGTTTGTGAAACGGAGAAAGCCTGAAAGCATACCACACGGCTAAAGTGCACAATTTTGGTAAACATTTTTGGAATACAGTGATCAACAGATTATTATATTTTGACTAAAGTTCAGTCTTGATCACACCACTTATGTTTCAATGACATATGTAACCGGTTTTGGTTATTTTTACATAACCATCATCAGACCTGTGGATTAATTTTAGGAAATACTAGAAACCAATCTTTAAATAAAATGAAAGTGTCTAATGACGTCAAACTTTTTTTTAACAAGATAAAATAAAATTAATTATACCCATGGCTCCCTTAGGATGGTAGGCGGAGCTCTTCTCAGCTGCTACGAAGTCAACTAATGGTTATGAGTGCTCAGCACTTTACTTCGTAGCAGCTGAGGAGAGCTCCGCCTACCATCCTAAGGGAGCCATGGGCATAATTAATTTTATTTTATCTTGTTAAAAAAAATTGACGCCATTAGACACTTTCATTTTATTTAAAGATTGGTTTCTAGTATTTCGTAAAATTAATCCACAGGTCTGATGATGGTTATGTAAAAATAACCGAAACCGGTTACATATGTCATTGAAACATAAATGGTGTGATCAAGACTGAACTTAGAGCCATTTGAACCATTTGAGTTATTCGAAAGTTTTGGTATATCTCTTCAACTGCGAATTACCAAGGGTCTACTACACTGTAAATTTGCTGTGTGGAAGTGCCTTAATAGTACCTAACAGTAGCAAAACTACTTACGGCATTAAACCATTGAAGGTAATCGACGCCACTAGTTCGCTTTTGTAATCTGATTTTGTCTTTACCCTTTACAGTTCAGACTGTAAATTCCAGTTTATAGGCCATAATATCAGTCGAGATGCCCAGTCAAAATATAAAGTGCACAAGTCGGATGGAAGGGATTATGCGTATCGTTCAGGATTTAGTAAATGGTTTTGTGCGCAACAGCAACTGGATTCTAATTTTACTTCCATCATATGTTCACTGACAATGCAACACTTACTGAAGAAGGAATCTTCAACACCAAAAATGAAATTTATTGGCCCTATGCCAACCCACATCAAAACAGCGAGCTTGGCTGTCAAGACAAATTTAACGCGAATATAAAGGTGGAAATTTTAGGCAACCAAACAATGGGACTGTACATTTACCTGATAATTTAAATGGCCATAATTATTCAGTCTTTTTGAGGGAGGTTCTGCTAGAACTACTTAAAGATGTTCCTCTGGAAATAAGAGCAAACATGTGGCTACAGTGGGATGGAGCTCCGCCGCACTACGCCATCAAAATGCGAAACTGCTTAAATAGGGTGTATTCAGATAGGTTTATTAGGTGAAAAGGAGCGGTTTGCTGGCCAGAAAGATTCCCAGATTTAACCCCCCTCCACAGATTTTTCTTCCGTGGATGTATGAAAGAACTAGGTTACAGCACCCTAGTACAGTCTCCCAGATGTACCTCACAACACGCATAGCCGTTGGTGCTACGGAGATACAAAGTACGGAGATTTTCGAGCGCGTGCTTGAAGGGATAATTGAGCAGTACAATACTTGCATTCAGTTAAACGGTGCGAAGTGTGATCTGTTGTAACCGTGGAAGTGTCCTCGCTGTAACCCAGCAAAAGCTTTTATTATTTGCGTTTATTTATTTTTTCTCTTCTGTTTTTTGTGTAGAGACATTATTTATTAATGAAAACATAAGTAATTAACTGTTAAAGACGCTGTTCGGAGGCTTATATTCATTTAACTGTGACACAATACGGCAGATTTTTGTTGTACTGCACTTTGCAAGAAACCAGCGGAGACCGCGAGGCCGGTAAATAAAATAGTGAATCTTACTTAATGGAAACACATAACTGTCTACCGTAATGAAAAAAATTCTGCCTACCTGACGCAAAACTCGAATCCTAGAGTCCGGCGCGCTTAAGTCGCGTACGTAGGCCCAAAGCCACACCTACGTGAATACTTGACTTGGGGTGGGGTGACCAGGAACGACACACCGATAGGCCCAACAGATGCACGGGCGGCGAAGTACGTCACCTGTTGACGTCACACGTTCAACATCTGTCATCACATTTGGGGTATTTTCCGATGTTTGCGGTTCCGTACGTCTTATATTAAATTACTTGTCTCAACGTCATCTTCATCGGTTCGGACGTTTTTAAACGATGATAAGAATCACCTGCATAGTGATTATCAACTGCAGGTTGAAACTGAAAAATTTGCAGAAAAGTAACGATTTAAGGGGTTGGAACTTGTATAATTTAAAAGAACCAGGCGATTTTTCGAGTTTCAAATGGACCATTAGTCAACTAGTGACTGAAACAGAGGAAAGGAACACAACAAAGTCGAACAGATAGCTCTGAAAGGTGGTATAATGGAGGCAGCACGAGAAACTAGGAATAAAGTCAACGGCCAGTAGAAATCCTTGGATAGCACATGAGATATTGTATTTAACTGACAAAACGAGAAAAACGAAAATACGTCGAGTGAAGCAGGGAAAAGTAGAGACGCCTGAAAAATGTGAGTGACAGAAAGTGTAAAATGATAAAGCATCAGTAAAAAGATAAAAAATACGAAGCAGCAGAATACGCATGAGTATGGGGGAGCTACGAGAAAATTAAAGCAACCTTTGCAGAAACGAGAAGCTGGTGTTTGAGTCTGAAGAGTCCCGGTGACAAATCAGTAACAAGCAAAGAATGGAAGGCTGTAGGGTGAAAGCAGCGTAAGGCTACAAAATGGAAACGAACTTGAAGACAATCTTAAGGAAACAGGAGAGGAATTATCTGATGAGGAGAGAGGTCATATGAAAATGTAAGAACAATTTGAGAGAACACTGAAAGACGGAAGTCGAGGCAAGGTGCCTACAGTAGAGGATATTGCCTCAGAATTATTGAAATTGTTGGCAGAATATATTGTGCCTAAAATTATTCCACTTGGTATGCAAGACACATGAGACAGACCAAATACGCTGAGACTTCAAGAAGATTTCAATAACACCAATTTGCTTAGAGGAACGGAAAAATTGGCGGAAGGAAACCTAGGAAAAGATCAGTTTGGTTTACAGAGAAATGTAGGAACACATGAGATAATACTGAAGGCTGATTTTTGTGAGATTGGTTAAAGGAATTCAAACTTACGTTTATAGCATTTGTAATCTTTTGAAAATGTTTTATCAGGACTACTTTCTTGAAAATTCTGAAGGAAACAGGGATAAAATAATGTGGCTGAAATTTTGTATACAACTTGTAGAGAAAGCAGACTGCAGTGATTCGTGTCGAAGGACATAAAAGGAAGACAGTGACTGGGAAAGGAGTGAGACTGGGCTGTAGCCTGTTCGCTGTTATATTCAATCTGTAGACTGAGCCAGCAGTAAAGGAAGCCAGTGAATTAAAATCCAGAGAGAAGAGAGAAAAACTTAGAGTTTTGCCGATGACATTGCATTTCTGCCACAGACAGCGAAGGACTTGGAAGATCAACTCAATATAAAGGACAGCTTGTTAAAAGAGGTTACACAATGAATATCAACGAAAGTAAAACATGGGTAATGGGATGTAATGATAGTAAATTAATTGATGCTGTTGGAGTTGGATACACTAAAACAGGAAGATGAGTTTTGCCTTTAGGCCAGCAAAATAGATGAAGATGGCTATAAAATGCAGACTGGTAACAGCGAGAAAAACATTTCTGGAAAAGAGAAATTTGTAACATCGAACATAAATTGAAGTGGTAGAAAAACTTTCCTGATGATGTGTTTCAGGAGTACGAAAGTAAAATGCGGACGATAAACAGCTTAGACAAAAGAGAATATTTGTTTATGAAACGTGGTGGTAAAAAAGATTTCTGAAGATTGTAAAGATTGTACTGGTAGATCAGATAATTAATTATGTGGTACTGAATTGAATTTCCGAGGGAAGAAATTTACGGCAGAAGTTGGTTAAAAGAATTGATCGGGTATCAAGGAATTGTCACTTTGGTAATAGATGGAAGGCTATGACTTAGGTATAGTAAGCATGATCAAACGGATGTAGGGTGTAGTAGCTTGCACAAGGTGTCCTAGCGTGGAGAGATGTACCTAATGAGTCTTCGGACTGAAGGCAACAACAACAACAACAACAACAAAAACAACACCAACGTAGCATCCAAATGAGTGTGACGTTCAAAGCAACTTTGTTGCTATAAAAAATGCTCAGTGTCTCTTGCAGTACAATAAATAACACAAAACCTGAGACATCTACGGCAAACTGCAAGTCTGACTTCGATACTGACGCACAAAGCGTGACGAAGACACCCAATTGAGAACACAGTAACGTTTCTAGTGAAGAATGCAGCGGAACGAATACATTAGCTAGTCGTGAATCTCTCTAACTCTTTCGGAGAACCATAGAGTTTGAGATGTGCTGGATACAGTGTTTTATAGCAAACACAGAATACTTGCATCTCCGCCCTCGGAGGCTCGAGTCCTCCCTCGGGCATGGGTGTGTGTGTTGTCCTTAGCGTAAGTTAGTTTAAGTTAGATTATGTAGTGTGTAAGCCTAGGGAACGATGACCTGTCCTCAGCGTAAGTTATTTTAAGTTAGATTAAGTAGTGTGTAAGCCTAGGGACCGATGACCTCAGCAGTTTGGTCCCGTAGGAACTTACCACAAATTTCCAAATCTCCAGAATACTTGATATCGCAGAGATATCCCAACAAACAGCACGATGATACAGCCAAGAAGGATGGGACGAAAAAAAAATCATGATGTCAATGAAACATTCACATTAACGCAGGGTTATTCAGATACCCCTACCTATAGGTTTTATGCAACCCGCAGTGCCTTCAAATACCACGTACAACATTTTCATATTCTCTCTCACTCGCCGCGTGGAAACTATTAGTCATACAGAAAAAATGAACAGAACTTTTTTGTAGAAAATTTAATGTAGTTAAATTTTGTACTGAGATACGTTTTCGCTAGCGGCCTAATACTCGAATTATTCAAGAAAAACGTACAAAAGTGACCTTATACGCGTTTTTCTTGAATAACTCGAAAATCGAAAGCCACCTAGTGTGCAACTGCCATGAAGGCGCGTGGCTCTCTCTGTGAAGAAGAAAAAGAAAGTAGTAATAGCTAGAGGCAGCTTGCGATATGTATATGTGTATATGTAGGTAAATAAAATATTCCCTAAAAATTGTTTTTACTTTTTAACTCTGTCAATCAGTCTCAACATACACACTTGCAGTTTACACAGCGATCGCAGTGAAACTTGCAGCAGGAGCTGTAACTAACAGCTGTATCACGTTTTCAAATTGCTTGGTAGGAAACTGGTAGAACTGATTGTGCAGTAGGTGAATTGGCAAGGTACTAAATCTGTGAATTGGCTGTAAAAACAACAGTTTGGTAGGACGCGATATCTGGAAATTGGCAAACTGTGTGTACAATTACTAAATTGGCGTTGCTACACCATATATACGCCGCATATGCTGCATTTACAACACTGTTATTCCACATATGCCACAAATACGCCACATTTACACTGTACGTGTACCACACTTGTAACATACACTCCTGGAAATTGAAATAAGAACACCGTGAATTCATTGTCCCAGGAAGGGGAAACTTTATTGACACATTCCTGGGGTCAGATACATCACATGATCACACTGACAGAACCACAGGCACATAGACACAGGCAACAGAGCATGCACAATGTCGGCACTAGTACAGTGTATATCCACCTTTCGCAGCAATGCAGGCTGCTATTCTCCCATGGAGACGATCGTAGAGATGCTGGATGTAGTCCTGTGGAACGGCTTGCCATGCCATTTCCACCTGGCGCCTCAGTTGGACCAGCGTTCGTGCTGGACGTGCAGACCGCGTGAGACGACGCTTCATCCAGTCCCAAACATGCTCAATGGGGGACAGATCCGGAGATCTTGCTGGCCAGGGTAGTTGACTTACACCTTCTAGAGCACGTTGGGTGGCACGGGATACATGCGGACGTGCATTGTCCTGTTGGAACAGCAAGTTCCCTTGCCGGTCTAGGAATGGTAGAACGATGGGTTCGATGACGGTTTGGATGTACCGTGCACTATTCAGTGTCCCCTCGACGATCACCAGTGGTGTACGGCCAGTGTAGGAGATCGCTCCCCACACCATGATGCCGGGTGTTGGCCCTGTGTGCCTCGGTCGTATGCAGTCCTGATTGTGGCGCTCACCTGCACGGCGCCAAACACGCATACGACCATCATTGGCACCAAGGCAGAAGCGACTCTCATCGCTGAAGACGACACGTCTCCATTCGTCCCTCCATTCACGCCTGTCGCGACACCACTGGAGGCGGGCTGCACGATGTTGGGGCGTGAGCGGAAGACGGCCTAACGGTGTGCGGGACCGTAGCCCAGCTTCATGGAGACGGTTGCGAATGGTCCTCGCCGATACCCCAGGAGCAACAGCGTCCCTAATTTGCTGGGAAGTGGCGGTGCGGTCCCCTACGGCACTGCGTAGGATCCTACGGTCTTGGCGTGCATCCGTGCGTCGCTGCAGTCCGGTCCCAGGTCGACGGGCACGTGCACCTTCCGCCGACCACTGGCGACAACATCGATGTACTGTGGAGACCTCACGCCCCACGTGTTGAGCAATTCGGCGGTACGTCCACCCGGCCTCCCACATGCCCACTATACGCCCTCGCTCAAAGTCCGTCAACTGCACATACGGTTCACGTCCACGCTGTCGCGGCATGCTACCAGTGTTAAAGACTGCGATGGAGCTCCGTATGCCACGGCAAACTGGCTGACACTGACGGCGGCGGTGCACAAATGCTGCGCAGCTAGCGCCATTCGACGGCCAACACCGCGGTTCCTGGTGTGTCCGCTGTGCCGTGCGTGTGATCATTGCTTGTACAGCCCTCTCGCAGTGTCCGGAGCAAGTATGGTGGGTCTGACACACCGGTGTCAATGTGTTCTTTTTTCCATTTCCAGGAGTGTATATACACCACACATGAGCTGTGGTAAGATACTTCGACAATATAAAATAGTTACATAGTTTGTAAAAATGTTAGTCAAGTGTCGCAAAATCTGGAAATTGTTAAAACTAGCAACTTGGTAGGTTGCCAAATCGGAAATTGGTAAAATAGGTGGGGTAAACCAAAATGCAGATGGACCATCCAAAAAAAGGCCGATGTTTAAATATTTCCATTCTTGCACATGTGAATTTACATTAAAATTGTTGGAGTACTGTGCATTAACGAGGGCTGGTTCATTGCAACCCATATTCACTGTAGTGAGAGGTAGAGTAAAAAAAATCAGGTGGTGAGATACTTTGACACTGCAGTGTGTGTATGCGACGTCATAACTTATTCCATAAAATAGAGGTAAATATTGACATTGATATTACAATCTCTTTCTCTCTTTCTCTCTCTCTCTCTCTCTCTCTCTCTCTCTCTCTCTCTCTCTCTCTCTCTCTCTCTCTCTCTGTGTGTGTGTGTGTGTGTGTGTGTGTGTGTGTGTGTGTGTGTGTGTGTGTGTGTGTGTGTGTGTATGTGTGTGTGAGTTCTAAAAAAACAAAATGTTAGCCATCTAGCAAATTGTGTGTTAGACTGAACCTAATAATTGATGGTTTTGGTCCACAAAATATAGAACCTATGTAATACATTTACATTAAATATTCGAGTGTTGTGAATATGCATTAGCAATTGCATATGTTAGAGTATTTGTTCGACGTTAGATCTGTATTAGACAGCTTGCATTTTTTCTGTTCCTAAACACATCCATTTCTACCAAGTTGGTGATTGCTAAAAGTGTTGACTAAGCACTATTGCAAGCCCCATCTTGTCAGACCGAACATTCTTTCTACTGCCATGTGTAAACTAGTGCCTACGCCGCTAAGCAAGTTTTATATTCAAGCAACAAGAATTTTTTTTTTACCGCAATACAATCAAGCAACGTTATTTTGCAAGTCTTAAGAAAAAAAGAAACTTGATGTCAAACGCAAATTACCACCTGCCAACAGTTTTCATTATTTTATGTGGAAATAGAGACCCTGTATATCATATACTGCAGCTTATTATTGATCTATGTTTTGTGTGTGTTAAGCTTCGATTTATAACTACAGTATTCATCCTACATATACTAGGAAGAAGATATTGTAGTAGCGCAGAGCGGGTGCACAGAAAATGACGGTAGCATGTCCACATGTCTCTCTTGTCACGTGTGCCCAACTATAAAAATGGTGGGGCTAACCAAAACAGAGATAAAAAAAATAGGAAAATTAGCTGCCATATGACACATTTTTCATTTACACATCCCCCAATTTTCTTAGGCTGGTACATCTGTGTTTTGGTTTGTCATATCAATCTTACAGTTTTCGATTTGGTGTCCTACCAAATTGCCAGCCTGATTAATTTCCAGATTTGACGTCTCTATTTTATACTGTCGACATATCTTATCGCAATGTATGTGTGGTGTACATATGCAGTATGTATGGTGTAACTGTTGTATCTATGGCGTAATTGTGGCATAAGTGCGACATATGTAATAAAATTACGATGTAATTGAGGCATATATGGAGGTGCAGAGCAAATATACGTTTACAGCAACAGTCTGTATTTTAGCAAGATATATTTCGCACTGGCTATGAGACAGTTCGCCTCTTCTATGGACTATCGCTTCATACTCTTAACAGAATAAAAAATAAGCATTAAGAGGTAAACTGCGGGAGTCATTATGACTCTTTGTAACTGTCATAGCTCATACTAGTCTCCGCTCGAATGCTGACTGTTTTCTTGCGCGGGCGTCAGAAACGTGTCGCGATATAAATTTCGGGTCCAAGAATCAGTGGTTGCCAGTGGATCTACATAAGGATAGCGAGCTGCAGCCGCAGGAGAGTTCACGATTATCGGAATGTGTGGACGCAGCCTCGGGCACCTACATATTTCAGAGATGCGTCACTGTCAGAGTATTCACGGATCACTGCCATAAGGTCGAGAAGGAGTACATTATTTGATCATACACGGTAATCATAACCTGAAGAAAGATCAGTCTCACTTACTAGGGTCATACATTATCACACGTCACACATGATCATGATTGATGTTATTCGTAAGACAAAGAAAGAATAATGATATATACGAGGCAATAACATGCGAGTTAGCATAATGGAAGCCAAGTATACTACATGCAACTACTATGCAGATAATACTAATTCTTAAAGATTTTTCTTACCAGCAACCAGGGGTGAACACATAGCTCTGCTGCAGTAATTCTGAATTCTGGTTTCTTAGCAAGCATGCTGGTGATAACTTCCTTCGCGTCTTCAGATAGTGGCTCCGTCGATCGAAAGGGTCCTGTGACATTTGAAGCTGTACTTACGTGGACTGTCGACTATGCAGTTACAATGGAGAGGTATTAACAACAGTGAACTTATAATTAACGCACAAAGTGTTTACATCACCCCTTGAAAAGATAAATACGTTACTTAGTTTGACTTCATTAGATGAGGGAAATCTAGGCAGCAGTGCAACATAGATCAATGTGTTTCCAGAAAATACTACACACACTACAAAGCTACTGTAAGACTTTTATAAATCTGGGATACAGGATAAAGTAAGTACATAGTGCAGTGATGTAAACCAGAACCAACGGCCTCCTTGGGCTGGCTATTTTCAGCTTGTTATTAAAAGTTATTGTACTGCCATTGTAATTATCAACTTCAATGTTCCGGCGTAACACCAAGCGCCGGCTCGTCGGCCTGGAACGTAACAGCCGAGAAGGCTGTGAGACAACGTCAGCCAGTAGTACGCTGACTAAGACCGCACCAAGAGAGGAGCGGTTCCTATAAGAATAAAATCTAATTGCCGCTCTAGCTAGCCCCGGCCGCACCTGAAGAGCTGCACTAGAAGACGGGCCGTGACTTGTGATCTATATTAACTGCTTGCATGGAAATTGTATACATCGAAGGACATTGATTATTCACATGTGCCAATTGCTTGCAACACCTCTTTCTAAAAAGGCAAAGTTAAATATTGTCAATTCAGTTCACTGTAATAAACTCCATTAACAAGATTTGCTTGTATGTTGTCTAGCTATCCGAGGAAACAGCATCCTAGGCACCTTGTATTAGACGAGAGGGCAGGATCCCACACTCAAACTCTCAGTTTTCCTAATAACTGCCAAAATAATACTACTTACCCCATCACGTATGGTACATTTAGATACATCAGACTGGAAAGAGATACCAAAGTTCTGCGAGACAAGGGTGTCCTGTTCACTGCCGCAACCCTGTCTCCCGTCACCAATGACGACGCTGTCAGTGGCGTTATTTACCCCTCACGGGTTCGTACTCTAACAGTGGTCAATTGTGAAAATATCGGCAATTCCCTTATTTCTCTGTATTTTACTAGCATAATAGTTTCTCACAAAATTCTCGCGTTTACACTTTCCAAATATTACACTAATGTCCAGCACCTCTTACGCGAATCAAATAACTTCCACCTGTCGGGTTGTTCCGGAACCTAAACAGAAAATTGGAATAGAGATCAACATAAACATCATTTCTGCCATTTTTATTGCTTATGAAAACCACACATTGAATGTTGTACCACCATACAGTGAGACCTTCAGAGGTGGTGGTCGAGACTGCTATAAACACCGGTACCTTTATACCCAGTAGCACGTCCTCTTGCATTGATGCATGCCTGTATTCTGGTTCCCTGGCTCTGAGCACTATGGGACCCAACATCCGAGGTCATCAGTCCCCTAGAACCTAGAACTACTTAAACCTAACTAATCTAAGGACATCACACACATCCATGCCCGAGGTAGGATTCGAACCTGCGAGCGTAGCAGTCGCGCGGTTCCGGACTGCAGCACCTACAACCGCGTGGCCACCGCGGTCGGCATGCCTGTATTCGTCGTGGCATACTATCCACAACTTCATCAAGCCACTGCTGGTCCAGATTGTCCCACTCCTCAACGGCGATTCGGCGTAGATTCCGCAGAGTGGTTGGTGATCACGTCGTCCATAAACAGCCCTTTCCAATGCATTCCAGGCATGTTCGATAGGGTTCATGTCTGGAGAACATGCTCACCACTCTAGTCGAGCGACGTCGTTATCCTGAAGGAAGTCATTCACAAGATATGCACGACGGGGGCGCTAATTGTCGTCCATGAAGACGAATGCCTCGCCAATATGTTGCCGATATGGTTACATTATCTGTATGTATTGAACAGCCGTTACGGCGCCTTCCATGACCACCAGCGGTGTACGTCAGCCCCACGTAATGTTACCCCAAAATATGAGGGAACCTCCACCTTGCTGCACTCGCTGGACAACGTTTCTAAGGCGTTCAGCCTGACCGGGTTGCTTCCGAACACGTCTCCGACGATTGTCTGGTTGAAGGCCTATGCGACACTCATTGATGAAGAGAACGTGATGCCACCCTGAGCGGTCAATTCGGCATGTTATGGGGCTCATCTGTACCGCGCTGCATGGTGTCGTGGTTGCAAAGATGGACGTCGTCATGGACGTCGGGAGTGAAATTGCACATCATGCAGCCTATTGTGCACACTCTGAGTCGTAACACGACGTCATGTGGCTACACGAAAAGCATTATTCAACATGGTGGCGTTGCCGTCAGGGTTCCTCCGAGCCACAATCCGTAGGTAGCGGTCATCCATTGCAGTAGTAGTCCTTGGGCGGCCTGAGTGAGGATGTCATCGACAATTTCTGTCTCTCTGTATCTCCATCATGTCCGAACAACATCGCTTTGGTTCACTCCGAGACGCCTGGACACTTCCCTTGTTGAGAGCCCTTGCTGGCACAAAGTAATAATGCAGACGTGATCGAACCGCGGTATTGACCGTCTAGGTATGGTGGAACTACAGACAACACTAGCCGTATACCTCCTTCCTGGTGGAATGACTGGAACTGATCGGCTGTCGGACCCTCTCCGTCTAATAAACATGCTCATGCATTGTTGTTTACATCTTTGTGAGGGTTTAGTGACATATCTGAACAGTCAAAGGGACTGTGTCTGTGATACAATATCGACAGTCAACGTCTATCTTCGTAAGTCCTGGGAACCGGGGTGGTGCAAAACATTTTTTGATGTGTGTAGTTACTACTAATAAGCACCGTTTCCCTGCTCTTGCAACAACTTCTCTACGTTTTGTCGCTCTATATGTATGAAGTAGACACACGTAATAGCCAACTGCTATATATCGCTGAAGACCGTAACGTGTGGAAGAGTCCTGAGTTGGCATTTGTGTTGCAGTGATCGTCAAATGGCTGTGGTGATCAAGTACCAGCTGATCTACCGTCAGGGGTCGCGTTTCCAAGACGATAATTTCACTCTCTCTAAGTCAACTGGTCGTAACTTTTCAAGCTAATTATGTTCAGAGTTCTGCTGACAAAAGAAGTACTCTGCCTATGTGAAACCAAAGAAAACATTAACACACACACAGCCACACTCTCACAGCACTATTACCACCATCCACAATATACTCCCTCAGCTACTCACGGAACTCCCGTGGGAGTTATAATTATCGTATGACAGCGAAACTTAGTAGATATTCTTCTGCGTTAACGTCTAACTATTTAATCTGGAAAAAAATCATTTCCAATTTTGGCCTCTAGATGCAAATCTGCAGCTGGGAACGCAAGAAATACGTATAGAAATATTTCCACAAGTAATGGATTAAGAACGGGACTTGGACAGAAAAGGACAAAAAAGTGAGAAACGTATAATGTTAATTTTATTATTATACACCGCTTACACAATTTGTTCAGTATGAGCACCGAAGACTTCGACGTGGTGCTGCATCCGTAAAGCGACGTGATCAGCAGTAGCTGGCAGCAGTTCCGGTGGAATCTATGCAACGTGTTGCTGTATACTGGGCATCAGATCAGGTGAAGACCAAAGGTGTCCCTGGTAAACGAATTCTTTTAGACATCCCCAAAGCTAAAAGTCGCAAGGTTTCAGGTCAGATGATCTTGGAGGCCATACATCTGGAAAACCTCTAGAGATAACACGTTCGCTGAAGGTTGCATTAATCAGATCTTTCACTGGCCGAACAAAGTAAGGTGTTGCCGCATCTTGCAGTGGTTTTCAAACAGTTGCGCTCTTCCAAAGCAGGAATCAAGGAAGTATCGATAACGTGCAGACGTCACTGTACATCTGACAGGCTCTCTGGGTGCATTCTCTTCAAAGAAGAATGGACCGAGAACAAAGGTGCTTGTGAATCCACACCGAGCAGTTGCAGACGGCGAGTTAAGTGGCTCTTCGTACACAAGACGTGGTTCAGCAATACCCCAAATTAGGCAGTTCTGTATATTCACCGAATCCTGTAGTGTAAAATGTTCTCCGTCTCTCAATAGAATTTTATCCCGCCACATGTCATCGATCTCGATCCGTGCCAGCAACCAAAAATCTAATTCAGAACGTTGCTGCGAGTCATGAGGTGTCAGTTGCTGCAACGTCTGAGTCATGTACGGGTACCAGTGCAAAAGGCCGCAGAACTTCCTGTATTGTTGACCATGGAATGGACAATTCTCGTGACACTGCACGAGCACCAGCACTGCCCAAGGCACGTGCTGCATGGTCAGTCAGAGCAACAGTAACCTCGTCAAATACTTCCAACGGGATAGCATGCCTTCCTCTTCCAGGTGCCACACCAAGATCACCAGTCTTTTCGAATTTCTTTATCATCTTCTTTAAACCATTTAATGGCATCGGGCCTGTCCTCAGACCATTCAGTCGGCGATAGTCACTCGATGCAGGACTGCAATTTCTGCCGACCACATCAGACAGTTTCACTAACAGCACACGTACTCTTCTCTGTAGCCACAATGTTCACTCACGTTATGACTAGTCAAACGGCAGCGTGGATGTCATACCGTCGTCCGAATAGTGTACAGCGCCAGAGTTGTACCTAGTGGCCACAACTGGAGCTAAAGTTTTTCCAGAGTAAATCGATTCCACATCAACGCATCAGCATATCTACCAAGTTTAGCTGCCATACGATAATTACAGCCCACGCTGGACCTCTGTTAGTATCTACACTTCAATTAAAACCATCCGTTACAAAAAGTTCTTGTTCTAAGAAAAAAACTTCATTTTATCTCCTGTTCCTTTATTGATTGCAGTACTTGTGTCAGCAGTAGTTGGATAAATAGTTAGTTGTACCAAAGCTCAAATTTACGATGAACGCTATGATGTGTAACCTGTCATCAGAACAAGCAGAAACATACACATAATGCTAGCCGGGAAGTTTTTAGCTGACTGTGGCGCGCTATTATCGGAAATATGAAATGTGATTCCTCTCTTCTGTCTTGGTAGAAGGCAAATTATTTGCCTTTTCCGATTGCCAGAGTTGTACTGTAATGTTATCAGCATCTACAGATTTTCTGTGGTGTGGGTTCAGATATTAGTTACATTTAAAGTTCCTCAAGCACAATTGCTCTTTATTACGTTTTCACGTATTTTCGTAGATTAAGTTAAAGAAATAATGAGTTAAGTATAAAATACAGCTTGTATGCAGGGTTCTACAAGTTTCAGTTCTTCGCAAATCCATTTGTTAATTTGAAACGCAGAGTACATCTCAAATTTCCTAGCAGTATATACTGGATTGTATTCACACAGCTTCATTTTTGCGTCAAATAAATCACATGTTGCTAGTTTAAGGAAGTACTCGCCCAGTTGTTAGAAATGCTGACTACACACTTAGACATTTCCTGTGCCACTGCTCAATGGGATTAACGGTGAGATCCCACTGTGGTGATAGTGTGTTCAACGTGGTTGCCCTTTGGCAAACGCAATACGCATGTAGATGTTGCCTTTATTGATTGGACTGGTATGAGATGTGCTGTTTGTCACTGTTTCCCTATCAGCAGGTAAAACAAGTTTTCTGTCCTAACCATCTTCTGTCTCCTGAACGTAGAGACATCAGTCCTTTGCTGCTACAGGACGTGGTTCTATCGTTTGGATTAATGACTTAATTGATGGTGGCAACAGAGGGAAAACTGCAGACCAGCACCAGGCAGTGAACTGAAAATAAATCAGATATATTGACGATAAAAAACATGGTAAATGCAAGGGAATCTTGTCACATGAATTGGAGCTTAATCGACCGCAATTGTGGATTTTTGGCAGGCTGCCGTATTGCTGTAGGACAAGAAAAATACATGGAAAATATTGAGAAATAATTATTCAAGTCCCTAGAGAGCGCGGTAAGCGAGAAACTTAGATGAATTCGTGGAATTTAAAATCACAAATAAATGCTGTCAACAACGAGGACATACGTAGTACAATCGCACAGAAAGGGGCTACTCGAAAAGCTTATCGCAGTTGTATTGCTAATGCTGGTTGCTCACAATGCAAACAGCCTAACTGCGTAATAACCACGACCAAAGCTGCCATTAACTTTCTACCATGAAACATTTTATCTATAATTGACTGAGTCTAAACACGGCTGCCCGCAAGCAGATGGAAGCCGAATGGGGCATGAGGGCGTCTCTCCACGCCTTTTCAAATTTGTATGCAACACGGCATTGCGGGTCCTCCGATAAGAAAAGGTTCCTGCAGCCAAGTTGACGGGGGCTATCAGAGAAAATGTCTCCTGCTACTTTTGACCCGTGGAGCAGCTCAGCCTATCAGAAATTTCAACACCAATTCAATCTCGCGGTTGCTGTAGCGCCTGGAAGTAGGCAAAACCCACCTAAGGTGTGTCGAAGGGCTTGTGTCAACCTCTAGTGCTAGAGCAGCAGCGAGGCTGGTGGCGAAATTTCTGACAGTTGCATTTGGACTGTGTTCTACGAAGATGCATGGAGGGCACTGAGTCTGTTGCCGAAAAGAAGGTCTTAGAGGGGTTCTTTGCCGTTTTGTTCACACACTCTCCCGAATCACGCCAGGGCAGAGCGCAAAACAGGAGGGCAGAAAAAGCATAAGTACCATTTGCTGTTTCAGATCATGTTCGAATTTCGTCAAATGATTTTCAGCAGTCCCTAGTGGACTCAACCTGTACACTAGCGCAAAAATTGTCGTACCGCTGCACTCCAAAGAGGTGCGATCACGTTCAATGGGGATGCAGACCCACACTGTCCTTAGAAAAAAGTTGAAATATCCAAAGGTGACAGCAGAATCAAAGGTTATCAAGACTGTCTTTCTGTTGCTTGTCGCATTGTGAACTACCATTTTCTACCACTAAATATGTGGGAATCAGCGCCAAAGGGAACGGAATGGTTTCACTGACGCCCTTTATGCACCCCTCTGAGGCCTTTTCGTGTCGGTTCTGAGCGATGGTGTGTCTGAAATGTCTTCCTCAGACACTCATAAGAAAACGGCCTGATTTCAATGCTGGATGTTGCGGTTCTGATCTCCATCGCAGAGGCGTCAAAAGAAGGTATGAAGGAGGGGCAAAATGGACTGTAACGTCCTTCTCATCACGTGACACGTCTGCAGTAGCGTTGGGCAGAACTGTGGTGAAATTTAATGCGAATGTGAGATATTTATCTCACTTTACAGCTTACTCGAACTTCTGAGCTGTGACCTGTTTTTCATATGTGTCGACACATTACTGTTTGGAGTTTTGCCGAGCCACGCTTTTGATGCCACTACAGAGCGAGATTGCACCCATCTTTGAGCCAAATTTGACACCTATGCGTCTAAATCTACGCTTCAGAACTAAAAATTCTTTGACGCAGCTCCCCAAGGTTCTCTATCCTGTGTAAGCCTCTCCGTCTATTGAAACATACATTCAATGAACCTACTTACTTCATTCACGTCTTGAATCCTCTGTACAATCTTTGGCAACCAACACTTCCCTCTGTTGCCAAATTAAGTCTTCCTTGGACTCTCAAAATGTGTCGTATCACTTTTCATTTGTTTAGTCCAAATTTGTCATGATGCTCCTATGTTCGATTCAGTACCTTTTCATTAGTTATCTGATGTATGCATCTAATGTTCAGCGCTCATCTGTAACAACCCTTTTTCGAAGCTTCTGTTCTCTGCTTGCTGGTCGTCCACATTTCACTTCCATATAAGGTGACACTTTCAGAATAGACTTACTGACACTTAGTTGTCTATTAGATGTCCACGTATTTACCTGTTTCAGAAAAGCATTTCTTGTTATTATTAGTCTATGTCTTATATTCCTGCCTTTGTCAGAATTTTAAATGCACAAATAGCAAACTTCATCATCTACTTTCAGTGTCTCTTTTCCTAATCTGATTCAGTGAGTTTTAGCTTTTTCCGAAAAGCTTTCCTTTCTGTTGACAGTCTGCATAGTATATCCTCTTTACTCTTGTCGTTAGATGCCCAACAACAACACTCATCAACTACTTTTAAAATCTGTTTTTCTGATCTCCTTCCTCCACAATCGACTGACGCAATTTTGGCCTTATTTCACTTTTGTTGGTGTTCGTATTATAATTTCTTTCAATGGTAGTATCTATTCCATTAAATTGCTCTTTTAAGTTCTTTTCCAATCAGAGAGAACTAACGTGTCATTAAAAAACCTTAAAGTTTTTATTTCAAGTCTATGTATACATGGAATACTAGGGGAAAGGCTACAATTCTGTCTCACTTGCTCTCAATTACTGCCTCGCTTTCACGCCATGTAGCACTTATAACTGCATTCTGTATTATGTACAACTTCCGGATAATGTTTCGCTCTTGTATGTTACCGGTGATATCTTAGAATTTCAGAGATCGTAATTTTGGCAATACGGTCAAACTGGGGATCATTGTTGCATTACGTTCTACACTTCTCTGGAACCCAAAATAACCATCCCCCAAGTCGGCTTCTACCAGTCGTTGTATTCTTCTGAAAGTGGTTCATGTTACACCCAACATTTATTCAACTGACGGTCCGTTAACATTGGCATCTGCCAATAACTGCCTTGTTTGGTATTGTGACTGCTATATTCTCCTTGAAGTCAGTATTGAGACTGTCTCATACATATCGCATACAAGGTGGAACAGTTTTATCATAGTTGTTCTTGCTAAGGATGTCAGTAATAATGAGGTAATGCCAACTCAGGTATTTCAGTGCAATGTCGAATTTCTTCCGGTAGTAGGCCTCTCATGCATTCCATCTTATCATCATCTATTTCCACTTCGGTTTCCGTGACATCTTCAGGTTTCTTTCGTTTATACAGAGTGTTTCACTAAGAGCATGCAAAAATGTAAAAGGATGTAGAAAACGCTCCACTGAACAATCTGAGGTACGGAACCTGAGGTCAGAGAAGCCAGTTTAAGAAGATAATAGAAATAAAATGACATTACTCTGTGCTTTTTTATTTAAATTAGTTGCGGTTAACTGCAAATCCATCATTGATACAATGAACGTACCATTTGTACTCTATCTTACAAAATGTGCTGAAACTGACAGCCACCAACCTCAATGCAAGTATGACATTAGCGAATAGGATTCTGACGCACCCTGACAAATATCCCTTGTGTTTTTCAAATCTCATCACAGACAGCTACAATTCTGGCAATTAATTCCATCTCCCCATCCACTGGGGTCTCATACACAAGTGACTTTGAGTATCCCCGTAGGAAAGAGACAAGATGATTCAGGTCACGTGACCTCGCAAGCCTCCTCTTCAAAATCGGGTGTGCGAGTGGTCCTCATATTGCCAGGTACCTCGTTTCTTCTTTCTAGTGAATCAGTCTAGCTGCATTTTTCGATTGAAAGAAATAAACATTCGTCGTGACGGATGACGCCTGTTGGGAAGTCTTTCCCTGTACAGCCTTTTAGCAGCGAGAGCATTGCTTCGTACATAAGGTGCATGTCAGCGAGTTCTGCGAAACTGTGCCGGTATTAGTCGATAGTACTGTACTGTACGTCTCTGAATGGCACTGAGTAATGAATGGGTATGCCGTTGATTCATAGTACGTTCTGTCATGGGACGATGTAAATATGATACAACAGAGCCACCTAAAAACCAAGGAAAGTAAACCTAACCTGCATCATGACTTCCTGGTAAACAGGCTCGTCCTCCTTGTTTCCTTGCAGAAAATAAAGAATGTACATGTAAATAAACAGCACAGTACGTGTAAACGTGTACGTATGTTAGTTGTAAATAAGCTGGAAAACAGTAATGCTAGACAAAGCGGTGGACAAGTTGACTTCCATATCTCCTTAAGCTGACTTCTCCGACCCCAGGTTCCCTACCTCAAATTGTTCAATGGAGCATTCCCTATGTCCTGTTACATTTTGCACACTCTTGGGGAAACGCCCTATGTAGTTATTCTTTACAGGGTATTCGGAAATTCCCGTTACCAACTACTAGGAATTGTAGATGGGAGTGAGTACATGATATTCCAGGTCAGGAAACGTCATCCAACGACGCTATAGACCGATAAAAGTTATAAGCGCCGGTGCCTGTAACTGTATGTATATACAGTGTAATTCCGTGATGATGTTAAGAAACCTTCAAGGATGATGGAGACGGATAAATGCACCACTTTGAGCTAAGGACCCCTGGTTCGGAAGCGAACGATTAAGCGAGAATTATTCTGCTGCGTCTGACAATGAAATACATTACATGTACTGTTGTTGCCAGGAACGTAGGCTAAGTAACTTTCAGAGGTTGTAGTGAGGACCAAAACAGGAAAAAAGTCTAGTGAACATGGGCTGTAAAATTAATACCGGAGAAGCTATGAGCACTTGTGCACCTCCGCTAGTGTGAAACAAGTCTCCTCTACCGAATAAATGCTCATAGCTCTTAAGATATGTGTCTTAGAGCCCTTGTTTACTAGGCACTTTTTTTTGGTCTTGGTGCATACTACCACTTCTGAATTTTGCCTTTCCTACGATCTCAGCAACAACAGCACCGTTACATGTATTCCGCTGTCAGAGTAACAGAACGGTTTTCGATTATAACTTTCGACTCATTTGTTTCCGGTACAGGGACCCGTCACTGATATTGATATACTTATCATTATCCATCAATCTTGAAAGTTTGTAACATCATCACAGAATCACTCCGTATATACATACATTTACAGGCGCCGGCGTCTATAGCTTTGACGTACTGTAGCGTCGTTGGACATGGTTTCCAACATGGATTCCTGATCAAAATATCACGCACTCACTTCCCTTAACAAGTTCTAGTAGTTTGTAACGGAAATTTCCGAACAACCTGTATGTTCCTTCTCTCTGGCGCCATTATTCATAGTATGTCAGGCCAGAGTTGCTTCATTTGCCACACGAAGAACGATTGCCGAAAATACTGATGCTGCCCTTCTCGAGAATTTTGAAGCCTTGTACCTGGCAAAGGATGTTTTCAGTACAAAAATAGTGGTAACTGATACCATTTCTAGAAACGCCGAGAGTTGATGGATAGGCAACTGCCAATAGAAGTTGGCTCTGTTAGTCAACAAACACTGTTGTAAGAAATCAGTTAAGGGAAAAGACAAAATGATTGTAACTGTATAAGTCACACTCGCCACGGGGCCACAAGTAAGGCAGAGAAGTAGGAGGATCAAGCTAAAAAAAAAATAAAAAAAAGGTCACAATTGCCAAGATTGCACCTGAGATCGATGTGAATTACACAGTCATGAATAATCAGATACGTAATAAATCAAAAGCTACTTTTGAATGTCTCTTTCGTGATACAAGCAAAATGATCATAGTTAGTTTAGGGATGTTTTGGTATAGTGTTATTTAAGGTAAAACAATGTCGAAGTGCATTCTTGCTCTGGTGTCTACTGTTGTACAACCATAGCTAAAATATACTGAGCATGGCAAAATGGCACCACCCTAAACCGGCGCCGAGGCAACTGTGGTACACCATCGGCTATTGATGACAAGGTGAACGGTCGCTGCGGAGACATGTACAGGCGAACAAACGTGCAACTGTGGAACAACTGACCGCCTAGATGAACCAAGGGACTACCAACAGTGTCTCCTCGGTGAAAGTTGCTGCTTGCGGGTCTCTGCAGCAGGCTCCTGGTTCATGCACCCATGCTGACTGCTGTTATTCAATGACGAAGGTTGGGATTTGTACGCCAGTAACGCAATCGGACGTCCACTCAGTGTCGACTGGTGCCCTTTTCAGATGAATCACATTTTATGCTCCATTGGACAGATGACTTGTACAGCGTGAAACATGTGGAAGCATGATAGGGTTGATACAAGACATAGAGAAGATCCAACGGAGAGCAGCGCGCTTCGTTACAGGATCATTTCGTAATCGCGAAAGCGTAACGGAGATGATAGATAAACTCAGAGGAAGACTCTGCAGGAGAGACGCTCAGTAGCTCGGTACGGGCTTTTGTCAAAGTTTCGAGAACATACCTTCACCGAAGAGTCAAGCAGTATATTGCTCCCTCCTACGTATATCTCGCGAAGAGACCATGAGGATAAAATCAGAGAGATCAGAGCCCACACAGAGGCATACCGAGAATCCTTCTTTCCACGAACAGTACGAGACTGGAATAGAAGGGAGAACCGATAGAGGTACTGAAGGTACCCTCCGCCACACACCGTCAGGTGGCTTGCGGAGTATGGGGGAAAAAAAAAACCTTGCAACAGTTACGGTTTGGGAACTATTTTCGTGACATTCCCTGTATGATCTCGCCATTTTCGAAGGCTCAATGGATCAACACAAGTAAGCGTCTATCCTTGGAGATCACGTCCAAACCTACATGCAGTTCGTTGTTCCTCGTCCCAATGACCTCTACCAGCACCACAGTCCAATGTGTCACACAGTTCGCAGTGTATGTGCGTCGTTTGAAGGGCATGAGAATGAGTTTACCATGCTCTTCTGACCACAAATCTCCTAGGTTTAAGCCCAGAGGAGAATCTGTGGGGTAACTTTTATGGGGTATTTGGGCACGGATCCTCAACAGAGAAACTTAACGCAGCCGGCCACTACACTGGAGTCGGCATGACACCTTTCAGATCCTTACTCATCTTCACCCTGAACGTATTCCTGCGGTTCGCGCTGCAAAAAATGGTTATTCAGACTTTTAACAGTTGGTCGCATGAATGTGACTGCGCAGTTTATAACTGTGAATATGCTTTGGAATCATATCAGGGCACGTTACCATTATCTCTCTGCTGTCATAATAATTTTTTTAATTTTTACGATTATTGTTATTATTATTGTTATGCACTTCCCTTGGATGTGCATCTCCTCGACTCTAACGCTGAGGTGGAACTGGAAGCTGAGCCGACGGGGGCGGTGATGTGTTGCACATGGACTTCACAACGACTAAAATTTACATTAACTTCATAGATACTGTAAGTACAACTCACGAATTACCGCTTGAATTTCACCACCTTTTCCAAGATGACATTGGTTTCTTTTCCTGTAGTCGTTGGTTTCTGGATTATTTGCAATTTATTCATTGAAGTAGTCAACATCTGTATTATTTACGGTTAACTTCTTTAACAGTGTAGAGAATTACACCTCTACAGATATCTGTTGTAGTATATTATCTCATACTGCCCTTACACTTATTTTATGTCATTTATTTTGCACTAAAAGCAGCTATTTAACCCACGCAATTTCCATTCCTCAATTGTTCGCCACTTTCTTCATAGTGGGTACCACATCAAAAAATTTATTTTATTGGTACTCTAGCTTAGCGCCCGCTGTTTCACTCGCACAGAGTGGATAGCCTGCAGAGCTTTTTTTTGTTTTTGTTTTTACACTGAAGAGCCAAAGAAACTGGTACACCCGCCTAATATCATGTACGATCCCCGGGAGCACGAAGAACTGCCGCAACACGACATGGCATGGACTCGACTGATGTCTGAAGTAGTGCTGGACAGAATTGACACCATGAATCCTGCAGGGTTGCCGGCCGGTGTGGCCGTGCGGTTCTAAGCGCTTCAGTTTGGAACCACGTGACCGCTACGGTCGCAGGTTCGAATCCTACCTCGGGCATGGATGTGTGTGATGTCCTTAGGTTAGTTAGGTTTAAGTAGTTCTAAGTTCTAGGGGACTGATGACCTCAGTAGTTAAGTCCCATAGTGCTTAGAGCCATTTTTTTCCTGCAGGGTTGTCCATGAAACCGGAAGAGCACGACAGCTTGGAGATCGCTTTTGAACAACACGTTGTAAGGAATACCAGATACCCTCAAAATGTTCATGTCTGGGGAGGTCGGTGGCCAACGGAAGTATTTAAACTCAGTAGAGTGTTCCTGGAACCACTCTGTAGCGATTCTGGACGTGTGGGGTGTCGCATTGCCCTGCTGGAATTTCTTGAGTCCGTCGGAATGCACAGTGGACATGAAAGGGTACAGGTGATCAGACAGGATGCTTATGTACAGTCTTAGACAAAAAAAACTGACCGCCGGCCGGCCACCACAGAGACTAAGTCCGAGTCGTTCACTTAAGGTGGCCAATAAAACTGACCGCCCCTGACAAGTCTAAGTCCGGCCATCTGCACAATCTGGCAACACTGTAAGATGCGGAAGTGTTAGGAGGAAGCGTTGTCTACTTCCGAGATTGTATGGTTGGAGTGCTGAAATCCGGCGCCGCCCATGTGAAAACGGCGCCACGCTGTCAGTGGATGTATCAATGCCATTTTCGAATTTGAAGTTCTAGTTAGTATCTTGCAGTTAAACATTGGATTTTGCATACCTGAAAATCATGAACTATGTTTAAGCATTGTAAAATTGAGTCGCAAGTGGAAAAAGGTGTAACATCTGCAACACAATATTTACTTTGGTATAACAGAGGGGTGAATGTAGAGGAGGCAGCTAGAAAGATTTGAACTGTGTTTGGAGCGAGTGCTTTTGAGAAAAATACGCCAGAAAAAGATATTCTTGTTTCAACAAAGATCGTTCTGGCATGAATGATTTTCCACATTAAGGAAGTCTCGACTACTGATATATGTGACAGATTACCATTTTACCATCATGCAACATTTGCATTCAACAGGCAAAGTTCAGAAGTCTGGTGTAGGAGTACTGCATGCTCTAATTCGAAACAACAAAAATCAACGGAGTGACTATTATTGAACGTCATCAGGTCGCTCATTGGGCATTCCTTTGCAGTACTGTTACTGGTGACGTGTTATGATGCCTTTATCGTTAACTTCCTAAGAAGAAATAAAGGCTGAGCCCTACCAAAAGACGTAGACTAGAGCAAAGAGTAGTGTGAACATAATGTTTTACATTTGATAGCTCCAAAAGTGTGTTTGGACTACAAATTCTGCCCCAAGGGGTGTGTCCAACACAGCTGGAATTTGTTGTCAACAACTGAGACACCTTTCGGTCGCAGTGTAAGAAAGTCGAGCAACAAAACTACATCACCTTTGCTACTGCATGATAACTCACTCTGTTGATTTGAGAAACAAAACTATCCAGGAGATTGATGGGAAAGTCGACTCTCGGACACTTGTATTGTTAGGGAAGTCCTCTCTCAAGCACTTGTCCCTCTCGTCATCTATTCGTAAAATATTACCTTTCCCGCTCTTGATCGATCAACCGTCAAGGCAATTCATTTCTAGACGAAAATACTCTTAAAACTACTATGGTTTAACGGCCTCGTTAAAAGAAGTGTGTTTCTACGGGCGTAGAATTTGTAAACAACTGTAGCATTGTCAGATTGTTTTAGATATCGTGAAAGGAAATTCAGCTGCTGATTAATTTCTCTTTGATGATTACTGTTGCGTTTAGAAAAGTAATGGAAAATGCAAATAAAATATTCATTTTACTAATACAAATTAAATTCAGCTTACTACAGAAACATCACGACAGCAGTCTATCTTAATAAAGCATTGAGTTCAAAAATGGTTCAAAAGGCTCTGAGCACTATGGGACTTAACTTCTGAGGTCATCAGTCCCCTAGAACTTAGAACTAGTTACACCTAACTAACCTAAAGACATCACACACGTCCATGCCCGAGGCAGGATTCGAACCTGCAACCGTAGTGGTCGCGCGGTTCCAGACTGTAGCGATGCATTAAGTGTCTGTAAGACGATTGATCCTATTTTAACACGAATTAGTGGGATACTACCGACTTTTGACTTCGAAAAGATCTGTATTTACTTCATTTCCTGTATCATTCGCACTTCTTATGAAATAGTGGCATTTCATAGATAAAATTATGTATTAACAACAACAAAAAATATGTCGGCAGAAAACAAAAGTGGCATTATGAAATTGGCAGTACCGTAAGGTTTTCGATCTGACAGTAAGGGTTACAGTAAGTAGCAGGACGAATTTTGCTCGAGCGTTATCTTACGATTCCCTTATTGAGTTGTATCTGCCTGATTGTAGCTCTACTACAAAAGAATTAAAAATCTGGCTTTCAGCGAGTCTAGAAAGGCGAACGACAGCAGCTTGCACCTGGTAGCCAAGCATGTTACCTGAGAAATGGTATTTTCCTAAAGTGGGAAGACATTCTTTCGTGGTTGAATTGTTGGCAAATAGCAGTCAGACGTGTGCCGTTGGTCTAAGCGTTTCGGTGTGTTGAATTTGTACCAATGATTTTTCTACAGGTTTTTTCTGTCCCAAATAGAGAGTTGAAGTCTCCCATTAGTATTTTGACGTGATCTTGGTGAATTTTGCTTTTCTCTGCCTCGTGATGACTGGGTGTTGTGTGATGTCCTGATGTCCTTAGGTTAGTTAGGTTTAAGTAGTTCTAAGTTCTAGGGGACTGATGACCATAGATGTTAAGTCCCATAGTGCTCAGAGCCATTTGAACCATTTGAATTTTGCTCATAGTATTTTCGAGTGTGTTTCAGAATTTTTCGACATTTTTTGTGTTTTTCTTATTTTCGATGTTGGTGGGGGCATGTGCATTGATGAGTGTATATTTTTTACTGGGGCTCTGAATGAGCATAGTCCTAAGTCGATTGTTGATGGCTGTGATTTCTTTGTCAGAGTTGATGATAGATCTGTGTTCGAGAAAAGCAATGGCGAAGATTGGTACGCCTTTCCCTACCTTTTGTTGTATTTTGCTCTTGAAGATGAAATGGTTTCCGTAATGAAAGGTTTCATTGTCAGTTAGTTGTGGTTCTTGAAGAGCAATGATGAGAATTTTTTAGTCGGTCGATTTATTATGTGAGATTATTTAGTTTTCGTATTTGGATCAATGTATCGATGTTTAATTATAAAAAAGAAAGTTCTTACGTGTGTGAAATCTTATGGAACTTAACTGCGAAGGTCATCAGTCCCTAAGCTTACACACTAGTTAATCTAAATTATCCTATGGACAAACACACACACACCCATGCCCGAGGGAGGACTCGAACCTCCACCGGGACCAGCCGAACAGTCCATGACTGCTGCGCCCCAGACCGCTCGGCTAATCCCGCGTGGCGTGTAGTTTTCAAATGCATGTTTTCTGCTTGTTATTGAAATTTACAGGAGATCTTCAATATTCTCTGCGGTGCTAACCTGGACTCCCCAGAATCCGAAATTCCAACTGCCGCTTGTCGACAGCCGGGTTGTGTACCACCTGGGGTATAGTTGACTTTGCTTGCACAGTTCATGTTTGCTTGTGTTTCATTGGTTTGGCCTGGGTGATTCCAGGACCGGACAGGACCAGAGGGTGTTGAAGCCTTTGGAAGCAAATATTTTCAGCCTATCTCATTGAGCTAACAGACAGTGACCAGAGTAGCGGTGGTTTTCACTCAGACGTGTCTGGATTTTGAGTTCAACGGATTGAGTAGCCGTTCAGGATTGTGTTAGTATTTGGTTCACCCTAAGTATTTGATTTCCTCGGTACCACCCATATGGGGGAGGGTTTCCCCTATCGGCCCCATGGGATTTTTATTATTATTATTATTGTCATTATGTCATCAGCAAATCCGATATGGTGCATCTTCCCACCACTGAAATAGATGTGCATTGATCGATTCAGTATTTCCGTCACATAAATATGGGTTATAATTACGTGACATTGCTGCTAGTAGACATATTTCTCACTTTTTCTTAGGCAGTTCCTACCTGTTACTCCATCATAGGAATTTATGTGCGCAGCAGTGTTGCAATACAGACGTTCAAATTATCCGATTTCTGTAATTTCATTTCGATACCAGATCGTTCTAATCGGATGCAGGCAGTCAGGCATAATGTGGATATCCGAATACGATTCTCATCATTTGATAGACTGGGAAAACCACATTCTTAATTGCACGGTTGAATCTAGATCACTTATTTATGACAGGGCCTGAATTCTTAAACACTGTGGAAAATAATAATACAATGTGGTTATTACTAATATGTTATTTAAATATGAATACATGAACGAACGAGATAACAGTTTATTTACAGGAGCAGAGCCCCATCCATCATAGTAAAGCGGTGCGAGATTGGTTTCAGGGCCAAGAGACGATACAGCTGTTGTCGTTTGTTCCACGATCACCGAACATCAACCAGATAGAGAATATGTGGGCAGAGGTAACAAGGTCATTGGCATGTGGACCTACAAATGCAAGCGACCTTTGGACGAATATAGAAAATGTATGGTGGGACGTAAACCATCACGCTACACTGTCGACGTCTTGATGAAATCAATACCCCTACGCCTTCGAGAAATCTTACGTAATGATCGTGGGTGGGTTGGTTACTAAAAGTATACTCGTCCACAAAACCCATGTGGACAATTATCTGATACTCAGTCAAGCTTTACTTTGTCGCAGTTCTTTAGATACAAGTCCATTTGCTTTCAGTCTCCTCCTTACAATTCTTGCAATGCAAGGTAATTGAAAAATCTCACCCACTCGATGCCAACTGAGGAATTGACTGGTGCGTGTGTTGTTCAACACACAGTAGTTGTCACCCCTCACTGGAATCAATGATTGTTTGTGTGTGTGTATGTGTGTTTTCGTGTTCACGCACAATCTGAATCAATACTATTAACATTAGAGAGACAACCAACAATAAATATTGCATCAAATATGACTGTAAAGTATTTTAAAGCGATGGGAAGTGACAAACTGAATTTTTACCCTACCCACGAACTGCATATTACATTAAGTAAGATGTATTAACTCCATAGTATCGTTAGCAGAGACAGTGCGCTCGTGTTTCGAGGCTCGCGACAAGTGCAGCGATTAGCAGTGCCCAATGCCGCCGCGATTTGTTTCTGTTGGCTGAGCGTGGACACTGCAGCAGGCGCTTCGTCATAAACAGAAAGAAATCACCTTGGCTCTGACTGCAGTGAGCGGATATCACTGCCTGCGTGTTTTTATAGTAACCAACGTGAGACTATACTCACAGGTGCCAAGGAGCAATTGCAACGGGTATCATGTCATTAGTCATCAGAATATTAACCAGTGATGAAATGTCCATTCTATCTGAATTCCAAGAAAATAGGAACCTTCTCACAAAGGAATGTGAGGTGTTATCAAAATTTATCCAACATACAAAAATTAACTGCAGGGCTTTCATGTATGCAGTAGTAGCACACGGGGAAATATTATGTCTTGGAAGCGTATATTTCATTTCCTCTTCTCATATTAACGCACTTGTTTTAGTATGAAGTGAGAAAATAAACACGAAAAACTAAAGTTCCTGAGAAGCATATCAGTCATTTCCTCTTCTCATATCATAACTTTTATTTTAGTATGAAGTAAAAAAATAAACAGTTTCAGGTTGTGAAACATAATATGACACCAGATTCTTATCGTAGGCGCTATCGGAAACGCAAAAAGGAGGGAGCTGTCCATTCTCTTGTCCAACAGTCTGTCTCCTTTCATGCATTACTCCCGCTAGGAGATTCTTATTTAAGGACTTGTGGGCATCAAGTTCTTCAGCAGAACAAGCCTTATGTTATTGTGCTAATTACGGTATGGAAAAAATGCAGCAAAGACGATTTCCCCTAAAGCAGTGGGGATATTTGCAAATGTCTGTATTCAGCAATGACTGCCAGCTGCCACAACACTTCACAGAATCCATGCTGCAGGCAACACAACTGTACGTGCACTTCAGACTTCATTCAGTATGACGTCAGGAGATGGATGGAAACATCAAACGTCGGTTTTTCGAGTCGTATTCAATCCAGAATGAGGTGTTAGTAAGGTAGTTGAGCGTTCTAGTAATTACACTTTTGTAATTCACGTATGAGTATTCCGATAGCCAAAAGAACTCGTTAGTGTGAAACTATCGGGAACTGCATTAATATCAAACTGCAAGAAGTTGCGACAATACGTGGACTCTTCTCTTCGCTGGGTGACCTATTACTGTTGTTTAGGATTCTCTCCGTCCTAGACGTAATGCAAATGGAACTTCAGAGGCGCATTCCGCTATTCTTGACAATCATCAGCAACTTGTAATCACTGCGAGTTACAACTGTGTGAGGATATGGCTCAGGTTTTCAGTAGTTGTGGTGGTGTTATGCTGTCAAACTGCTTACAGTAACGTTAATGGTGGCCCACATAATTTCGCGCTGACTACCTACTTAAGTAAAGATAGTGTTGTGGCGTCGTCGCTTCTCTTTATTTGGCCTCAGCTTGAGTAATCCGCTTTAACGAACATAGTACTCCCTTCGCGGGCTGCTAAAGATACAGTATGACTACAGAGTTCATCGTGCGGCTATTACATCAATTCTGCAATGAATTGCTTAACAAATATTACTCTCAGCTATGCAGCTGGAATGACTCCTTACACAGGTACTCTATGTTTCACTTGGTTAAGGGATCAGTTCGCTGCAATCCTGCTTCTACTGTTCGTAAATACTTACGAACCGTAGCGGTCGCGCGGTTCCAGACTGTAGCGCCTAGAACCGCTCGGCCACCCATCCCGGCCGTTATACATGTATACTGACCATTCGTTATTTGACTAAATATGAACTACAATCTGATTCGCATATATATGACATGGGTTAGCGCCGCCACAAAACAATGACTAAGGGTTGGATGCCGTTGAAGTCCCGTTACACTGATGGCAAGACAAATGTTCGCAAATCACCTCTATTGCCTGAAAAAACAATTGCATCTTAAATATCGAAGGACCGACGTCCACACTGTCACAGCGCGTTGAAATACAGCTAAGACGGCAGATGAATATTTGTGTCCGACTAGGCTTCGAACCTGGACCTTCTGCTTACTAGACAGACATGCTGATCACTGCACTATTATTTTTTTAAAAAAGTTAGAGAAGACTTTCAGCACCAGGTAGGCGGAGGCAAAGAGGGGAGGGGTCGAAGATTCGAGGCCTGGCCTCAATGCCTCCCCCATACTTGTCACTGAGCAGCTGCATTATTCCCATGTATTCCATGTTTGCACCCATATATACCTTTAAATTGTGGAACAAAATTGAAGTTGTAATTAAGGTAAAATAAATTATAGATTGCCCCCTCCAATGGCGTGCGTTCCTTGTAGAACATAACTTATAACAGTGAAAAGGGTGACGGAATAATACATAAATATTCATTCAAAAATATATGCACAATTTAAGTTATTATGCCATTAACCACAATCCGAGTGGGGTCTCTGTTCAGTTACAGCTAACCACTGCACACCTATTGCACTATTGTAAGAACCGAGATGCAGTATTTTGGATTTAAAATTTTGTAAATTCGTTGTAAGAACTTATGAGATCAAGCTGCTTAGGTCATCGGTCCCTAAGCTTACACACTTCTTAACCTAACTTAAGCTAATTTACGCTATGGACAACACACACGCCCATGCCGGAGGGAGGACTCGAACCTCCGACGGTGGGCACTGTCGGGATACAACAGCCAACCTCTATTCAGCACCTGTCTACACACGCGGTACCCCCAGCCCCCCCCCCCCCCCCCCCCATCCCCACGGCGTTATTCTACTCGCTCGCGGCCACACTGTATTCCCGCTAGGGTTCGGACGACGTTGTGCGTCTAGCACTGAAAACTTTCGATGACCGGTCTACACCCAAATAATTATACAGGATGTTTGAGGAGGAATAGTAAATATTGTAGGAGGTAGTGGTAGAGACAAATTGCAGGAAAAATGCCATATAACCTCCTGTATATGGATATATGTGTGGTGTCTGTTCTTTCGGGGATGTCCGAAAGAAAAGACACTACGAATCCGAGTACGAAACTGGTCAGGCACAAATTTTCATCTGTGCCGTTGTTCTACTTTAATGCGCATGACAGCCTGGACATCTGTCCTTCAATCTTTAATTGATCAACAAGGCTGTGTATTTAGATTCGTAGAGTCTGTTCTTTCGGAAATGTCCGAAAGAACAGACACACACACACACACACACACACACACACACCCACACACACACATACACATTTTCATCTTCAGTGCTATTCGGAAAATGTTTGGCAACTCAGTGATAGTGCCGGACTGGAGCTGCACCAACCTACTCATTTCACAAGATATAGTTGTAATTTTCTGAACAATTCCTGTTTAATAAATGATAGCGACAGTGTCTCTCATCGTTTACTTTGTCGGAAACCTGCTTCTCTCTGCCCTAGCCTATACTATAGCAATGAGTGATTGCTCACATTCTTGATACCTCACTGGACGTGCTACTGCAACTGTAGCCAAAGATTCAAATCCCGCTGGAGAAGTATGTTTCAAGTCAGATGGTTTTGCTCCTCCCATACTGTCAGTGAAAACGATCACAACGAAATTAAGTGTAGGTATCCTATGATACCCTTGAGTTCATACTGTGGTGCCGTGAAGATGAAAAAAGTAGTTTTTCACAATTATCAGATGACAGATGAAATTTGTCAGATTCCACTAATTATGATTGCATTATTAACTGTTGATTCGCAGACGCTTTTCTGCCGCTTATTGTAACTTATTTGAATGTTAGAGCTGGAAGAATAGAAACATCAAATTTTTGCCATATGGAATATTCGAATTCTCTCTTAAGTCTTCATGTTTCGAACAAAGGCAGAATATCCGTCAGGAAAGCTGACAACAATAAGCCAGGCCATGCCTGTCTTCTGGTGGATGTGCCAATGATAGTGATCTCAATAACAATATTGTACAGCAAATATACATTGCTAACTCAACCACTGGAGAAGCTCCAACACTGTGAATCGCGTCTGGTGAACACGCTTTCAAGGTTTTGGTGTGATCAAGTCAGTAAAACACAAATCATTGCCGCAGTTATTAGTTTATGACATTTAGTTTGCATTCAGTGCATCGATGTATTACAAGTAATTGCACTCTAGCCCCTAAACCTAGTTACAGAAATGCGAATGAGACTCACTGACATACAATGAGGATCTTGCGGCCCTCGCCACCCGCAACTTTGAAACGAAGCTATAGTCACTTCCGAGGTCACTCACAGAACACATCAGCTGGTATATCCTTCCTGGCGGTATAACTGAAACTTGGCAACAGTGCAGAATATGTTTGGCAACTCTGTGACCGACGAGTTACTTCCTTGATGGCACAGAACAATCCTGCTAAATTCACTTGATATTATCGTGTCATCTCAATTTAATACTGAGTGATTTTCGCTTGAGATGTGACATAAGGATATCAGTTAATTCTTTTGAGCCCACGAAAGTCGCTCCACATGGGAAATACAACTACTGTCGCCTCTTATGTTGCGGTTTATCTGCCATAGCCCTTACTGGGTCAATAAGTAAGTTCGCTAGCTCCTAGGTAAAGTCCTTGCCTGTCAGGTGCATGCTGCCTCTGTTCGCCTATCGAGGCTCGTCGAAAGCCAGATTTTTAATTGTTTTGTAGCAGAGCTACAAGCAGGCAGTTACAAATTCAATGAGGGAATCGTAAACAACGTTCTAGCAAATTTCGTCTTGCTTCTTTTAGTAACCCTTAGTGTCAAAGCGAAAACCTTGAGGTACTGTCAAATTCATAATGCCACGTTTTTGTTTTCTGCCGACATAATTTTTGTTGCTGTGAATACATAATTTTATCTATGAACTGCAACATTTTCATAATACTTGCGAAGCAAATCATGTGAAGTAACACTTCACCAACTTGTTGGGAAGGTGGAAAAAGCACTACCCTTTCTGGATGCTCTCTGTATCTTACTGGATGTCGAGTTATACGACCTTCGAGTAAATAGTTTGAGATGAAGAACCTAGTGGTGAATGAACTCATAGATGAGATGAATGCGGGAGGCTACTCTTGAAAAGAATAAGTAGACGATCTATTCACAGTAAGACAGAAAATTTGCTAGTACTGTTAAACCTATGTGCACTGAACATTGTGAAAAAGTATTTAAAGACGAGCCCCCCGAAAATTGGTGTAGTATTATTTATGGGGAAGCATGTCCAGCACACATACTAAAAAATTATGTTTCTCGATGAAACTTTAGAGAGGGTTGTAGTGTATCTAGAGGTAGCCCTGGATGGAAAACTATTATGAACACCTCACATAAAGAATGTTTTCCACTGCGAAAGATAATCTTATAAGGACTAGAAGCTGCTGTAGGGTAAACTGGGGTCTAAACCCAGTACGTACTGGATATACATCCCTGCAAAAAGACCAATGATAATTTATTGGCATATAATATCAACAAAGTCGAACAGAAGGTGGCTGCTAAGGAGTCTGGCAAAGAGCAGAGACTGGCCTGCTTTCACAAACAGATGGAATTAGCAGGACATCCACTCTTGGAATGGATATTATGCTAGACATGCCCGCCTTACACCTGTGGCTTAAAATGGAGGCAGTGGCAGGGACATAAAGGCTAAAAATTGGAAATAACTGGATATAGTTAGAATATACGGAATCCCAAATCAGTAAGGCGACGGCTGGGAAATGCCGACTAACTGCACAATAACTTCTAGCTGTTTCAATAAACTTTGCCACGTAACAGTTGGAAGCTGGGAGCAGTGGAAAAACGAACCACAACACCGTGCAAGAGACATAATATAGTGGTTTACTGACAGGTCGAAAACAGATGAAAGTACCAGGTCTGGTGTACTCCCTAGAATCTCGTTAGGGATGATGGCCACAGTATTACACGTTTTTTTTCCGTCAGCATGTGCATGGACTACTTTTATTCAGACAGCCAAGCAGCTCTGAAATCTGTATCAGCTCCTGCAACTATATCGAAGGTCGTTGCAGAATGGCCATGAAGCATTTTCTTTCGGACATTTCCGAAAGAACAGACACCACACATATATCCATATACAAGATGTTTCAGGAGGAATAGTAGATATTTTAGCAGGTGGTAGTACAGACGTAAAAAATTCCATATAAATGCGTCCACTTTTTATTGAGTACAGAGATACAGCTGTTAGTACGTAACGCTAACAAAGTCAAAGCAAAGGCAAATGAGGACATTCAAAGTTAATTTTCAAAAATTCACCAACCAACTTCAATGAACATTTGACTTCTCTTGATAACACCACGTGTAGCTCTACTGAGGTCGTCTTTGCGTTCTTTTATGAGGGCTGCACTATTCATAACCCGAACGATCAAATCGGCTCTTGGGTTTACTTTTTATTTGTAGACTTCGCCTTTAACCATCCCCGCAGGCAAAAATCCAAAGAGATAAGGTCCGAGGACCTTGAAGGCCAAGAAAAGTGCCCATATCTGTAGATCCACCTTCCGGGAAATGTTAGGTTTGGATAATGTGTGACCTGACGACTAGAATGTGCAGGAGACCCGTCATGCTGGAGGAACATACGCATTCTTGTAGCCAAATGAACCTGCATCTCGGTTCTTACAATAGTGCAACAGGAGCGCACTGGTTAGATGTAACTGAAAAGAGACTCCAACTAGGCTTGAGGTTAAGGGCGAATCCCAAGCGCATGGCCACGAACAATTGGGAGCGGAAACTTAATGTCATCGGAACCTTGTTGAAGGACCACGACATGCAATTGTTAGACCGACTACAGAAAGTTCACTTTATAAATACATACATACTTAGCAAAATATATGATGTCCCAGCAGTCTTATCGATACTGCAGATCACTGCACATAAAATATTAGCTGTAGCCTCTTGGTATGTGTGGAAACAAAATATATTTGCAGAGGCAAAACGGAGGACTTGGAATTAAAGACGTGCTTTTAAACTAATACATGCCACTAAGACAGGCATCACGAAACTTCTGTTCCTCTCGTTAGATCCTGGGGATAGGAACGCTCCTGTTAATGTAGTATGCCAGCCTAGATTACGTCCGAAAGTACTATGGCGATTGGAGCTGTATAAGACTTCCACCAGCACAAACCAACACTAGAACCGTCTATGATTATATTACCAGAAATCGTCTTCACAAACCAATTCCGGTAAATTAACCTACAAAAAAATGGAGGAACGTCTGGAAAAAAATCAACAATAAAATTCTACCAACTAGAGTCAGTGCCGTATGGAGCGACGTTGTAAACGAAACCATACCCTCAGCGGAACGATTATGGAAAATCAAATTGAGACCATCTCCATACTGCGACAAATGTCGGCTTGTAGAAACTGTAGCGCACATCTTCTTATGTGAAAATAGAATCAGAATTTGGAACCGGACTAGGAAGAAATTAGCACTATCAACAGAACCTCAGAAAGTCATATACCGATAACTGAAGCTTTACAACCCGACTGGAAATGTTACCCGTCCGCAAAGAATAACAGTTATTCGTGGTTGCTGGGACAGTTTGTGTTTTACATAGTAACAAACTGAACTTAGAACTTAGAAGACTACATATTTTACACTGTAGAAGAACATTTTACGCTGAAGAAGAACAACAAATATAAGGAATGGTTTCAAATTTTTTAAATCTATTGCTTTATGTGGGCTACGAAGAGGTGGACAGTTTTTTTTATTAGAAGCAGAATACTATTCTTTCACTTTTTTTCATTCCTGGAATGTTCTTTTACGTTGGTTCTAAAATCAGAACTGTTTTAATTTGGCAAAACTCCTCCGGCTCCGAAATTTTTTTCATTTGTTGAAAAGTATATGGCTTCCTTACAGACCTCATATCCATCCAGCGCAAATAACTTAAATTGTGAATATATTTCTGAATAAATGTTTGTTATGTGTTTTTACGTCACACTTTTCACTGGCAAAAGTTATGTTCTACAAGGAGCGCACGCCATTGGAAGCGGTAATCTGTAATTTATTTTACCTTAATTACAACTTCAATTTTGTTCCACAATTTAAAGGTATATATGGGTGCAAATATGGAATACATGGGAATAATGCAGCTGCTCAGTGACAAGTATGGGGGAGGCATTGAGGCCAGGCCTCGGATCTTCGACCCCTCCCCTCTTTGCCTCCGCCTAACTGGTGCTGAAAGTCTTCTCAAACTTTAAAAAAAAATAATAGTGCAGTGATCAGCATGCCTGTCTAGTAAGCAGGAGGTCCAGGTTCGAAGCCTAGTCGGACACAAATATTCATCTGCCGTCTTAGCTGTAATTCAACGCGCTGTGACAGTGTGGACGTCGGTCCTTCGATATTTAAGATGCAATTGTTTTTTGAGGCAATAGAGGTGAAGTGCGAAAATTTGTCTTGCCATCAGTGTAACGGGACTTCAACGGCATCCAACCCTTAGTCATTGTTTTGTGGCGGCCCTAACCCATGTCATATATATGCGAATCAGATTGTAGTTCATATTTAGTCAAATAACGAATGGTCAGTATACAAGTATACCGGCCGGGATGGGTGGCCGAATGGTTCTAGGCGCTACAGTCTGGAACCGCGCGACCGCTACGGTCGCAGGTTCGAATCCTGTCTCGGGCATGGTTGTGTCTGATGTCATTAGGTTAGCTAGGTTTAAGTAGTTCTAAGTTATAGTGGACTGATGACCTCAGAAGTTAAGTCCCATAGTGCTCAGAGCCATTTGAACCATTTATGAAGTATAAAAGTATTTACGAACAGTAGAAGCAGGATTGCAGCGAACTGATCCCTTAACCAAGTGAAACATAGAGTACCTGTGTAAGGAGTCATTCCAGCTGCATAGCTGAGAGTAATATTTGTTAAGCAATTCATTGCAGAATTGATGTAATAGCCGCACGATGAACTCTGTAGTCATACTGTATCTTTAGCAGCCCGCGAAGGGAGTACTATGTTCGTTAAAGCGGATTACTCAAGCTGAGGCCAAATAAAGAGAAGCGACGACGCCACAACACTATCTTTACTTAAGTAGGTAGTCAGCGCGAAATTATGTGGGCCACCATTAACGTTACTGTAAGCAGTTTGACAGCATAACACCACCACAACTACTGAAAACCTGAGCCATATCCTCACACAGTTGTAACTCGCAGTGATTACAAGTTGCTGATGATTGTCAAGAATAGCGGAATGCGCCTCTGAAGTTCCATTTGCATTACGTCTAGGACGGAGAGAATCCTAAACAACAGTAATAGGTCACCCAGCGAAGAGAAGAGTCCACGTATTGTCGCAACTTCTTGCAGTTTGATATTAATGCAGTTCCCGATAGTTTCACACTAACGAGTTCTTTTGGCTATCGGAATACTCATACGTGAATTACAAAAGTGTAATTACTAGAACGCTCAACTACCTTACTAACACCTCATTCTGGATTGAATACGACTCGAAAAACCGACGTTTGATGTTTCCATCCATCTCCTGACGTCATACTGAATGAAGTCTGAAGTGCACGTACAGTTGTGTTGCCTGCAGCATGGATTCTGTGAAGTGTTGTGGCAGCTGGCAGTCATTGCTGAATACAGACATTTGCAAATATCCCCACTGCTTTAGGGGAAATCGTCTTTGCTGCATTTTTTCCATACCGTAATTAGCACAATAACATAAGGCTTGTTCTGCTGAAGAACTTGATGCCCACAAGTCCTTAAATAAGAATCTCCTAGCGGGAGTAATGCATGAAAGGAGACAGACTGTTGGACAAGAGAATGGACAGCTCCCTCCTTTTTGCGTTTCCGATAGCGCCTACGATAAGAATCTGGTGTCATATTATGTTTCACAACCTGAAACTGTTTATTTTTTTACTTCATACTAAAATAAAAGTTATGATATGAGAAGAGGAAATGACTGATATGCTTCTCAGGAACTTTAGTTTTTCGTGTTTATTTTCTCACTTCATACTAAAACAAGTGCGTTAATATGAGAAGAGGAAATGAAATATACGCTTCCAAGACATAATATTTCCCCGTGTGCTACTACTGCATACATGAAAGCCCTGCAGTTAATTTTTGTATGTTGGATAAATTTTGATAACACCTCACATTCCTTTGTGAGAAGGTTCCTATTTTCTTGGAATTCAGATAGAATGGACATTTCATCACTGGTTAATATTCTGATGACTAATGACATGATACCCGTTGCAATTGCTCCTTGGCACCTGTGAGTATAGTCTCACGTTGGTTACTATAAAAACACGCAGGCAGTGATATCCGCTCACTGCAGTCAGAGCCAAGGTGATTTCTTTCTGTTTATGACGAAGCGCCTGCTGCAGTGTCCACGCTCAGCCAACAGAAACAAATCGCGGCGGCATTGGGCACTGCTAATCGCTGCACTTGTCGCGAGCCTCGAAACACGAGCGCACTGTCTCTGCTAACGATACTATGGAGTTAATACATCTTACTTAATGTAATATGCAGTTCGTGGGTAGGGTAAAAATTCAGTTTGTCACTTCCCATCGCTTTAAAATACTTTACAGTCATATTTGATGCAATATTTATTGTTGGTTGTCTCTCTAATGTTAATAGTATTGATTCAGATTGTGCGTGAACACGAAAACACACATACACACACACAAACAATCATTGATTCCAGTGAGGGGTGACAACTACTGTGTGTTGAACAACACACGCACCAGTCAATTCCTCAGTTGGCATCGAGTGGGTGAGATTTTTCAATTACCTTGCATTGCAAGAATTGTAAGGAGGAGACTGAAAGCAAATGGACTTGTATCTAAAGAACTGCGACAAAGTAAAGCTTGACTGAGTATCAGATAATTGTCCACATGGGTTTTGTGGACGAGTATACTTTTAGTAACCAACCCACCCACGATCATTACGTCAGATTTCTCGAAGGCGTAGGGGTATTGATTTCATCAAGACGTCGACGGTGTAGCGTGATGGTTTACGTTGCATGGGGGCTTAATTATAATAAAGATATAAGAATGCAATGCAAATACTTTTTAATTTTCTGTCGCTGTATGTCCGATTACGCTGTTTCGTAAACGGCTGGCCCTGACTAGTTTTAGTACGCAATCTGACTGCTTAGAATGACAACAAAGAATGTAAGAAAATTTTCGTTAACACAGTTAATTAATTAAGTCCCCAGCAACTATATAACCTACGAAACCAACAAAGCACAAGTGTAGCTGTTCTGTATGTGGTACTATGACTAAACGCACATCTGGCACGGTTCTTCTTCAACAAGACAAGAGTTTTTAAATACCAATTATACTGACGTGATAAAAGAAAATTAGAAATACTACAATTGTGCAAGAAAACCAAAATTACACTCTAATACAAGAACACAAGCCAGATGCTTTGTTGACTGAACCTGTAATGATGCATTATTTAGGTCACTGAAATAATGAGAGAGAAAAATAAAAGTAGTTTGTTACCTTAATTTATATTGACGAAATGCACTCTGATCATTACAATGTCTCCATTAGAATAACATCTGCTATCTCTCCCATCAAATAGCTGCATAAAACATGGAACAAACACTCACTACTACCCCATCTCACTCCAACTTCACGACAAACAGTGTCCACCACAACTTCTCGGCAAAAACTGCCTGCCGCTACGTCTCAATAAGCACTGCCAGTGGAGGCGGCGGAACTATACTCTCTGGCGCGATCTTTGGCGCTGTGGCTCAGTGTAGCCACCTTTCATATGCCCTTCCTCCACGGGCTAGAATTTGATGGTATTTTTGCCAGCATTGGTGGTGAAAATACCACCAAATTCGTCAAAAAAATACAGACAAAAATAAAAGATAATATTAATACGTAAATATCATATAACTAGATAAAATTTTGGCTTTGCACTGACCTTACAATAGCCTAATATATAAAATACACTAAGCAATACAAATTCTTTCATACATGTGACTTGACATAATAGTTTACACAAATATCATGTGGTTAAACAATTCAATCGATAGCGTCAGCACTGACGAATATGAGCAGGTAAGAGTCTTATAACTTTTCACAAACAGTAATACACAAAAAAAACAGTTTATACAAATTTTCACAACAAGTAGTTGACAGTTCCAGCAGTAGCACCCAGCACTGTTGAATAGGTGCTACAGCAACAAGTGACATCATTTCAGTAGAAGCAGTCCATCAGTGGCACCCAGCAATGTTGAGTAGGTGCAGACTCCAACAGGTGACATCATTTCAGTAGAAGCAGTCCATCAATGGCACCCAGCAATGTTGAGTAGGTGCAGACACCATCAGGTGACATCATTTCAGTAGAAGCAGTCCATCAGTGGCACCCAGCAATGTTGAGTAGGTGCAGACACCATCAGGTGACATCATTTCAGTAGAAGCAGTACATCAGTGGCACCCAGCAATGTTGAGTAGGTGCAGACTCCAACAGGTGACATCATTTCAGTAGAAGCAGTCCATCAGTGGCACCCAGCAATGTTGAGTAGGTGCAGACACCAACAGGTGACATCATTTCAGTAGAAGCAGTCCATCAGTGGCACCCAGCATTGTGGAATAGGTGCAGACACCATCAGGTGACATCATTTCAGTAGAAGCAGTTCATCAGTGGCACCCAGCATTGTGGAATAGGTGCAGACACCATCAGGTGACATCATTTCAGTAGAAGCAGTCCATCAGTGGCACCCAGCATTGTGGAACAGGTGCAGACAGCATCAGGTGACATCATTTCAGTAGAAGCAGTCCATCAGTGGCACCCAGCATTGTTGAGTAGGTGCCGACAGCAGTCCATAATATTCACTATCACTGATCACACTGTTCATCAGCGTTTATTAGCAGAAAGTAAACATGTCCTATTGGCACCAATCATGTAGAAAAAGTACAAGTAACAGTCCATAATATTTACTATCACTGATCACACAGTTCATCAGCAGAAATTAAACATTTCTAAGTGTCACACATCATGTTGAAAAGTGCAGGTAACAGTTCATAATATTCACCATCACTACTCAGACAGTTCAAGCATGAACAATAGTTTGAATACACATACAAATGCTTTTACACTAAACATACAAATCATAACAAACACACAAATGATGTCAGATAATTGTCATATTAACTATTACAAGTACACAAACATCAGTAAACCTATAATATTTATGGGTGTCAGTGCAAGCCACTACAAACAAAAAAAAATAATATTTAGGAGATAGGTGGGTAGGATTAGGAAAGGAAAACACACCAAACGCACTCACTCATCTTTCATCCACATTAAGTACTACTGTGTAATTGAATAGTGTTAACTGTTTAAATGCAATTCTGTCAAAATTACATGTTTATCATGTGTATCAAGTAATAGTGGCAGCAATGTATAACAGTCAATAATAGTTAAGTCAACGTCATAGTCATCATGTCAAGACCAATGTTTGCCAAGCCAGAATAAATGAACGGTTGCTGAACAACTGTCAGTGTGCCAAGATATGCAAGTTCGTCTCTCCAAAAAAAACTACATACTGCTTAGTGATTTAACAAAGTGTGTGTAGGCAATCTTCCTTCCATTTTAGTGTTCTAGTCTGCTATCTTCATCCTCCTTGTTCCATATAGACCAACACAAAAAAAAAAAAAAAAAAAATGCACCTCACTTACTTTACCTCTTATACACCAAAACTCCAATCAACGTCATATAATCTCAATACCTCAATAATACCTCTTCAATACGTCGATACATATAAACCTTATTGCCAGTATCATTTCACTTCCATAACAACTCTTTCCTCTAGTCAGTTTCCTCGAACAAGTACAGATAAAATCCTAATGCAAACCTCCTCATCCCATACAATCCGAAGACACGCAACCTCTGTGTAATCCATCTGACCAAATTCTTCTACTCATTATGAATTACAAACAAAGAATGCATACATGACCTCTAACAGACTTAGTTCGAATAACTCTCAGTAATTAAGTACGATTACGGAGTGTGAATGATCCTAATATTTCACAGTGTGTACACCACTTCAAGAATTATGGCAAACAGAAGCAAACATGTGGAATATTTCTTGTGTCAAGTGTCACTTCCTATTTCAATTGCTCACGAAAAATGCAGTGTAATAACTGTGTTGGTATGTCATGTCGTTAGCTTCCTTCCTATTGGCATACATTTATACAGCTTTCATAAAACCTCCAGCTCATGTGACTTCTATGACGTTTCTTGTACTAAAGTCGCTCGTCGAATTACTGCTGTTCATTTTCTTATGTTAAAATATAAAGCACTGAGCGTAAGCAAAACAAGCAATAGCGAGTAAATATACCAGTAGTGAACAGAATGTCAACAAGTGGATGCAGCACAATTCTTACAACGAGGCTCTGCCAAGCAAACAATCTGTAACTAATACCATAGTGTAACCTAAACTCTATGTTCATACACAGTACAACAGCATTTCTATATACCAAACTAAAGAGTAGTTGTGACAACAAACAGAAATGTATAAATATGCAATCCATACGCATAGCAGCAAACATATCTTACGTAATAAACAGGTCATCAGCATCGTATCACCGTAAGCAAATAATGTTCATATGTAATCTTAATAAATAAACATGAAGGCGCAAGCAGATAAATCACAAAGTATAACTTACATACCTAACCACATCAGCACAATTAATCAGGTGACAATTATAATTTAAATAAATAAGCACAGCAGGCACATAATTAAAAAAATATGACATCAGTGAAAAAGCAGTGCAGTCAAGCGATGCATCATATACACAAGTTACAACCCAGTTCATTAATAATCATTGTCAAAATCAGTTAACGTACGCAAGCACGTCGCTTCACAAGTAAATTCATAGAACATGAAATTAGTACAAAGTATGAATCACGTAATCGCGAGCAGCAAATTACGTCTAAAGTACGTACCTAAGTTGAAATATGTTACCTGAAAAATAAACTCAATTAATAGTTACCTTTTTTGTTTATTAGTTTCTTCTTGGAAATTACATTCTTCCTGAAAATTTCTCGATAGCAAGTCGTCTTAACGTCGGACACGCACAGAATTTACCTGAAGTTCTTAAATATCTTATAGAACCGTATCCTGAAAAATACTGAATGTTAATAACATAATTCATCAAGTCACTATAGCTTTATACTGACTTATGTCGGAGAAATTAGACTGTGTATTTATTTACGGCTGTCAGTGCATTCGCACTGAGCGCTCGATCAGCTGTAGGCGCGTGACGTAGGAAGTGATTGTTTGCGGTCAACGACTGCCCTGTGCGGCGCGCAGACTTGACTGTTGCTTTGAGTATATACCGCCGCCAAAACACAGCGCGGTATCCTTGTACTCTCCGCATGTTTACATGTAGCTGTTAGTTTCTCACAAGTATGTCATTCTACAAAAATTTTTCAAAAGTATATCATTCCACAAAAATTTTAACGTTAGATATATGATGTATTCCCTTAGAGCGTCGTGATTTAAGAGTTTCTACTTCGACAGTGTTATCATGAATAATTTTGCGAATTCTATATGGGCCGTTATAAAGCAGAAAAAATTTGCGACACAAGCCTTTTCCTTTGTGAGACAAACGATGGGACTTAATTAACACCTTCTGACCAACTGACAAGATTTTTAAGCGACCAGGACGCTTAGCTGATTTCTCTCTTCTAGCAGCCGCAGATGCAATATTTTGTATAGCCAGATTCACAACTTCAGAATGCCGCAGTTTCCGTGAAGGCGGAAAAGGAACGATTTCAGAAATGCGATTTGTCGGTGCTTTGTTCTTTAATATCAGTAAAGGCGGTAAAGAAGTTGAATCATTAAGGAGTTCATTCAGAATGTTTTGAAAAATATTAAGATACTGATCCCACGTTCTGTGATTCTGATGACAATAAAGACGACACAATTTATTGATTTCCTTCATCCATCTCTCTGAAGCGTTAGATTGGGGGTGAAAAAGTGAAATGAAAATTGGTTTAATTTTACGACGCTGTAGAGTACGAAGCCAAATTTAAGAACGAAACTGTGATCCATTATCTCATATAACCTTATCAACATGACCCACTTCTTTAAGAAAATGTTTGATGAAAGCGTTAGATACTGAACGAGCTGTTGCTTTGCGTAACGGTGTAAAACACACATATTTTGATGTCAACTCCACTGCTACGAAAATGTACGCAAAACCATTAGTAGATCGAACCACTGGACCGAACAAATCGACTGCAGCCATGTCCTTCAATTTCGCTGGAATGATAGGAAACAACGGTGCTCTGTGAGAAACTGTTGGCGGCTTAGCCTTTTGACATAATTTGCATTTGGCAAGAACAAATCGAATACGTTTTTCCATATTATTGAAGTAGCAATTTTCTCGTAATTTATGAAAGCATTTTCTGGGACCAAAGTGTGCATAACTGAAATGCGTATACCAAATCAGCTTATTAACCCACTCATCAGGAATACAAACTAACCAAACAGAGTTGTCGACCGATTTTCGTTTAAAAAGAATGTCGTTGCGAACTAAATAATGCTGTCTAATCGCTACGCTTTCCTTTCTCCTCCACTTCTTTTTAATGTCCTTCCAGATTGGATCCTTATTTTGCTTCTTAGCGATGTCCTGGAGCGAAGACGAAATAAAGTTCTCAAACGCAACACCTTGAATATACATCAAACAATAATTGTTTTCCTTGCAGTCCTCTTCAGCACTTTGTTTCAAACCCATAGGTGCACGTGATAAAGCATCAGCAACAATATTTGAAGAACCCTGTATGTAAACAATACTAAAATCAAATTCCTGTAGGTACAACGCCCATCGTGACAATCTGCCATGAGTTAATTTTGTCGACATAAGAAATTCCAGAGCTCGATGATCGGTGTAAACCTTAGTATGTCTGCCAAACAAAAATGCGCGAAATTTTGTGAAAGCCCAAACAACAGCCAAAGCTTCAAGTTCCGTAATCGAATAATTCTTTTCTGATTTAGAGAGAACACGACTTCCAAATGCAATAGTTTTCTGTACTACAACGCCGTTTTCTTCTATCTCTTGAAATAAATGTGCACCTAGGCCTTTGTATGATGAGTCCGTCGCCAAACAAAAATCTTTAGATAAATCCGGATGTGAAAGAAGTGGAGCAGCAACTAAAGCATCGCGAAGTTGTTCAAATTCTGATTGAGCTTCCTCATCCCGACACCAATTAGATTTCTTTCCAGATAGTTCACATAAACTAGGTGTGGCCAAATCGTCCAATTTAACAAAGCGTCTAAGAAAATTACAGACACCAAGGAAACTACGAACATCACGTTTTGTAGTAGGAACAGCATAATTACGAATAGCGTCTAATTTTTCTGGATCAGGAAGAATACCTTCTGTAGAAATAATGTGACCGAGAAATTTCACCTGAGAACGACCAAATTCAGATTTTCCAAGTTCACTGTAATGCCAACTCTTGCAAAGATACGTAATAATGAATCCAAAATATTGTTGTGCTCACTCCAAGAATGTTTAGAAATAAGAATATCGTCAACATATGAAGTAATATTGTCACGAAGATAAACAGGTAAAATTTCATTTAAGCTACAAATGAATGCTGCTGAAGATACAGTAAGTCCAAACGGTAATTTCCGAAACTGGTAACAGTTACCAAAGGCTAAAAAGGCAGTATATTTTCTACAATCAGGGTGGAGTTCTATTTGCCAAAAACTCGCGCGCATATCAATCGTGGATAAAACTTTAATTCCATGGAAATGTTGAAGAAGTTCATCTAAATTTTGTGGACGGTCAGTTTAAGGAATGATGATATTATTTATCTGTCTGGAATCCAGAACCAAGCGAATTGACCCATCCTTTTTAAGAACAACGTGTAATGGGCTAGTATAAGGACTGACTGCGGGCTCAATAATGCCCTGGTCTAACATGTACTGAAGTTCATTCTTAACCTTGTCTCTGTAAGCCAAAGGAATAGCGTACGTTTTCCCCCGAAATAGTGTGTGTGTTCTTTTACTTTAAATAAATATTGTAAGCCTTGTATAGTTCCCGTGTGATGACTAAACACTGTAGCATGTGAAGTCAAAATTTGGTGCAGCTCTTCTCTTGCAACGTCATCTGGCACTTCAGCTTTCTTAACCTTTTCATTAATTAGTTCTTCGCTATTAATTATATCATCAATCACGTCTCTGTATCTATTGTCATTGTCATGAATAAACACATTGTCGTCATAATGCTCAACGAAAACATCAGAAGTAAGAAACCTTAAACATTTTGTATCTGGTTCAGATCTTGTTAAACACTCGAAAAATTTCAAACATATCGGCATTCCGGCAACAGTCAAATTCACACTCCCTTCTTTAAAGTTCAAAATTGCCTTATGTGCGTTAAGAAACTCCATACCTAATATAATTTGTGTACTGAGTAATGGAACAATAATAAAATTAGCAGAAAATTCGTATCCTTGACAAATGAAATTTAAGTTGGTCTGTTGTTTAACTTCTACACTTTTTCCAGAAATCGCTCCTCGAATTGTAGTTTTAGAAATAGGTAACACAGGACAGGCAATAGTTCTTTCACATATACGAAAAACTGATTCACTAATGACATTCAATGGGCTCCCAGAATCTAAAACTGCAGTGAACTTATTCTTATCCACACATACTTCAATAACAGGATGTAAAAATGCGTCTACATTATTTTCCTTTTCGTCTAACAAAATGTCTCTCATGTCTTCCAGGCGTACGTAGTGTAAAGTCGTAGTGTCATTACTTTCTGAACCGTCTATATTGCTGCCAGAAGCCGAAGCTGCAAGTCATTGTCGATTGTTTGCGTCACGTCTTTGAGTATTCGCGTCATTTCGCGGATCCATTTCTACGATTTGCACTTGTCTCTCTGAAGGTCTGTCACGTGGAGGATGCCAATTAGGTCCCTCCTGTCTGTTAGATACAAATTCTTGGTTGTGTCTGTTATTAAAATTTCTGTTTTCCTGTCTGTCTACATAACTACTTCTTGTGTAATTTCGACTGTCACTTCTGAAATTATTGTTGTATCTACTACCCTGATTATTTCTGTAGTAAGAATTTCTATTACTGTATGAATAATTTCTGTCCTGATGATACCGATTACTGTTTCCGTATGATTGATCATCCCGGTACGAATTACCGCTATTATAATTGTCTGTGTAATTTCTGTTAGAACGTCTGTTATTGTCATAAGGCTGGTATCTATTGTCCTGTCTGTTACGTCTGTTATTCTCAAAGTTACCCATATAACGCCCGTTCCGATCACTATCCCTTTTCTCTGAAAATCTATTGTAATTACTGTTACTGAAAAAGTTACAAGAAGTCCCGTCGTCGTTGTCATACTCAAGTTCTTGCAACAAAGTCTTAAAAGTCTCGATGTCGTCTTTACATCTTCCAGCTAAAGCAATTTGTCTTATGGATTGTGGCAGCTTAGTTAAACAAATGCGAATTAATTCAGTCGGGCTATAAGGGTTGGAAAGGAACTGATTCTTTCGAATCATGTCTTCAAAATATTCCACTGGCGTGCGGAACTCAGACTGTTTGAAATTACGCTGCATAATAAGACTGTGTTTGACTCTGTCTTGCGTGTTTTCGGACCAATATGCCGATAGAAATGCATGATAAAAATCTTTCAGATTATTACAATCTCTAATGAGTGCGCGCATCCGCGTCGCCGGTTCGTTTTCTAAATACCCACACATAAATTCCAGTTTGTGACTTAGTGGCCAATTTGGTGGAAGAACGTACATAAATTGATCTAACCATGCACATGAATGTATGTCATTCTTAGAATTGCGGAAGATCTTAAATTTCCGAACAGTTAAGAAGTGTTTATAGTCAAAGTTTTCTCCTCGTGGCGACAAAGAACTACCGCGCCTGTCCCAGTCCCAATGTCGATTATTGTCAAGTTCGCGCGCCTGGCGCTCTCTTGTTGCATCCCGTAAATGAAACAAATTATTTTCTTCAAACCCCTCTGGTATCTGTGATTCTAAATTTCCTTTGCCGTCTTTTCCTACGATTTCGCCTTCAATTTGTTTGACTTGCTTTTTTAATGCCTCAAATTCCCTTTTCACGCGTTCATTAAATTTTCCCTGATTTTCAACATGCTTATTTATGTTCTGATACTCTTCGGTTTTTGCGAATGGCAATGGTACTGTATCATCTGAATCTCTGTCCCCATTTAAACTAAGATTTGTCAATTTGTCTGAAATCTCCTCAACTCTTTGCGATAAATCACCTATTTGTTCTTTCTGTTTATTTACGTCTTCCGTAAGTGTCGCGACTCGGTTTTCAGTATTAACACATTTAGTAGTTAACTGTTCATACTGTTGTGTTAGGTTATTTAATCTGTCATTTGGTACGGATTCCTCGATTCTCTCAAATATTTCTTCCTTATCTTTTGCACGTTGTAAATTTAACTCTGAAAATTTCTGTACTATCACGCGATCTCTTTCTTCCTGTTCTCTATCCTGTTCCCTTTGTCTAATCTCTACTGCAACTAATCTATTATTGTGAGCATTCAAAATCGGTTGTACTTCTTCTCTGATTTCTTTCTTTAATTCATCTTTCATATTTTTGAAACATGTCCCTATTCGTGAATCTAACCGTGTTTCCAAAGTTCCCATCTCTGTTTTAATTGTTCCAATCTCTGTTTTAAATTCAGATCCTAACCGTGTTTCCATTGTTCCCATATCAGTTTTAATTGTTCCCATCTCTGTTTTAATTGTTCCTATCTCTGTTTTAAATTCAGATCGAAACTGCTCCATTGTTCCCCTTTGTAAGTCTAACCGAGATCCCAAATTTAATATTGCACCCATCAACTGCTCCATATTAAATGGTTCAGAATTCTTTTCGCCCCTAACATTTCCCACAAAACTAACTTCCTTCTGCATAGCCATCAGGCTATCTGTGTTCGATACTGTTCCAGAATCTTCTATCGTTAATCTCGGATTCTGTGAATTTTCTGATTGAGAAAAATTTTGAAATGGTTCCGGACTATTTTCCCGACTTATTACATTGTTTTCCACTTCATTATTCCTCATACTGTTGTCCTGTGTTGGCGAGTTCGCCATGTCAACAATTTCGTCATTCTCACTATTCATCATTTTCGCCTTTTTCATCGATCGCGTAATCATTTACAAAACATAAAAAATTCGTCACTGTACGAAAATTACACACAATGACTCCTCATCTTCAACAATACCATTCACACGAAATATTTCCCTCAAACACGATTAATCGAACAATTGAAATAATTGCACCAAATCGTCAAACTCGTATACAAGGCAATAAAAATTAAATTTTGAAAAATACCATTAGAAGAATGCCAATTACCAAATCTACACATGCAAAATAGACTACAATTACTAAACTACAAATTACTAAACTACAATTAATGAAAATATTTTTTTTTTAGTAGCTGTATGTCCGATTACGCAAGTCTCGTAAACGGCTGGCCCTGACTAGTTTTAGTACGCAATCTGACTGCTTAGAATGACAACAAAGAATGTAAGAAAATTTTCGTTAACACAGTTAATTAATTAAGTCCCCAGCAACTATAAAACCCACGAAACCAACAAAGCACAAGTGTAACTGTTCTGTATGTGGTAGTATGACTCAACGCACATCTGGCACGGTTCTTCTTCAACAAGACAAGAATTTTTAAATACCAATTATACTGACGTGATAAAAGAAAATTAGAAATACTATAATTGTGCAAGAAAACCAAAATTACACTCTAATACAAGAACACAAGCCAGATGCTTTGTTGACTGAACCTGTAATGATGCATTATTTAGGTCACTGAAATAATGAGAGAGAAAAATAAAAGTAGTTTGTTACCTTAATTTATATTGACGAAATGCACTCTGATCATTACAATGTCTCCATTAGAATAACATCTGCTATCTCTCCCATCAAATAGCTGCATAAAACATGGAACAAACACTCACTACTACCCCATCTCACTCCAACTTCACGACAAACAGTGTCCACCACAACTTCTCGGCAAAAACTGCCTGCCGCAACGTCTCAATAAGCACTGCCAGTGGAGGCGGCGGAACAATACTCTCTGGCGCGATCTTTGGCGCTGTGGCTCAGTGTAGCCACCTTTCAACGTCCCACCATACATTTTCTATATTCGTCCAAAGGTCGCTTGCATTTCTAGGTCCACATGCCAATGACCTTGTTACCTCTGCCCACATGTTCTCTATCTGGTTGATGTTCGGTGATCGTGGAACAAACGACAACAGCTGTATCGTCTCTTGGCCCTGAAACTAATCTCGCACCGTGTAATCTCCCCACGGAAAATTACCCTCTACCACGCACCAATTAATCATTGTCAATCAAATCATCCACATTTATTCACTTTTGAAAAGTATCTGATCGGATTTTCTAGTAATATATGCGCCGACAGCTCGTCGACGCCAAGGTATTTTCTAGTACGTTTATTCTTTGGAATAACAGAGATACATGTATGTATTCTCCAAGGTTGTGAGGCTGGTAACTAGGACAGCTTCGGAAGTATCTGTTGAAAGATTGACGGGTTTCTAAAAGAGACATATTTGCTTTTCTTCTCGCTAAAGCGAGCTATTAACATTTGTGCCACTAGCGGGTTGTTTGAAGAGAAAGAAACTGTAACGGAAAATAACTAAGACTTGGAACCAACAGAGATCTGGACATGTAATGGAGATGGATTGAATATACAATTTCCTTCATAAATAAGGTTTGTGACCCCTTTTATTCTGGAGTGAATGAACGAATGAGTTCTTTGTCTGAATCATTGATGATCGCGTTGGCCCTGTAATTAGTGGGGAAGTTTCAGCTGTGTCGAAGAGAGCCTGCAATCACCGAGTCTTTGTTAAATCGTCCAAAAAGGCTTCGTACACATCTGGAATTCGAAATCTTTCGTAAAAGGAACGAATTGTTCAAACGATTGATTTTCCCAACTGAATGCAGCGCTTAACAATAATAATAAATGTAAAGATCTCTTACAGCAAGCCAGCCGCTGGATACTAAGACGAAGGGCTCCACCAGAGATTCTATTGGGCTGATTTCACGTAATGGAATATTATATTTAAAACAGTACATAGATAAAGGAGAGAGAGAGAGAGAGAGCGAATGAAAATTAGAGAAAATACTAATAATCCTCCATTCGTCTAATTTTTCGCCTGTCTTATCACGGATCAGCCTAAAGACAAAACGGGAGTCCCTTACTGTACTGTATAGATTTATGTGTGAAAGTGAAGGGATCTTAAAGGCAACAGATACACGTCTATACAGACAAGACATTACACAAAGTTAGCGGCAAGCTGCGTGCATTCATCATTCAGCATCTATTCTCCTTACATTAATACATTATAATGGCCAATCCGTGACAGGACACGTTTTTGGACGTTGCTAAAATAATTTTGTTCTCTGTTTCATGTGAACTACGACGAACTAACATAACTGACGCTTGGAAAAGAGAGGAAAGACTCGCAGTCAAATTAAGTGGATCTACAAATAAGAACACAAGACAGAGAGCACGAGGGCCGCAGAGATAATGCCAGATCTATAATTTTATTATTAAAGCTTGCTAGTATAGATGAAATATACGCTTTCTGTTTAGTATTATTGGATATTTGAACATTGAATAATTGTGTTCATGCTAGATGTAGTTTGATTGACCTGCCCCAGTTGCATTTATTTGTGCCCCAGTTGCATTTATTTGTATAAGTACAGTAAGAAAGTAGCCACAGAAGTACTCTTGTGTGAACGGAGTTACATATAGTGACAGTAGAAGGGAGATATATATATATATATATATATATATATATATATATATATATATATATATATTGACAGTAGAACATTTATATGGTTTTAACTAGGGCAATGTTTAGGATGAGTCAAGCAGAGCATAGCAGCACGCAACAGCCTTCAGCTGTTAGCACTGATAATAATGATGCAGTAAGAAGTGTTGTAGAACCGATCGCTACAGATAGCGCAATAGAACGCCCTGTAGACACGGCTGGAGATGTAACAGCAAGTACGCAACATGGATTAGATCCATTGGTAATTATCATGAGACAGATGCAGATGATAACTGAGAGCATGAATAATATGAAAACCGACATTAACGCGAAATTAGCCTGTTACTGAAGGGCAGGAAAATCTGAAAACCGACATTAACGCGAAATTAGCCTCAGTTACTGAAGGGCAGGAAAATCTGAAAACCGACATTAACGCGAAATTAGCCTCAGTTACTGAAGGGCAGGAAAATCTGAAAACCGACATTAACGCGAAATTAGCCTCAGTTACTGAAGGGCAAAATGATTTGAATACAAAATTAGCCTCAGTTACTGAAGGGCAGGAAAATTTGAAAACCGACATTAACGCGAAGTTAGCCTCAGTTAATGAAGGGCAAAATGATTTGAACGCGAAATTAGCCTCAGTTACGGAAGGGCAGGAAAATCTGAAAACTGAGATTAAGCAGCAGTTACAAGACAGTTTTTCCGAATTAGAGCTGCGGATAGAGGCGAAGACCAAGGAACTCAAAGATCAGGCCGAAGAGACGGAACGAAAATTAACGGCACAAATAGAATTGGTGTAAGCTCAATGTGAGGAATCTACTCAACGCGTACGTGTAGAAATGAAGGAGTATGTGGCTATTAAGATAGATACTGTACGGGAACAGGTGGAAATGGTTCCGCAATTAGTACAAAAGCAAGACGCCATGTCATGTGCAATTGCGCAACTTCCTGAATTGGCACGTACGCAGACTAACCTAAAGGAAAGTGTTGAACATCTGACAGAACGTCAAGACGTTATAGACCACCAAATTAACGTATTAACGGGTAAATTATCCGAAATCACATTAGAAAACAAAAGGCTAATGTGTGAAAACGTTGAGCAAAATGTTAAGGCAGCATTCCAGAGTTTATCTGGCAAACAGGAAGAGAATTTGTTTGCGAAAGGACTTGAGGAGGTGCGACAGCAGTTAGGGGCTGATTTGGAGCATTGGAAACAAACGATAGAAGAGTCGATGCGCGCTTCACAACAAAGCTCAGAACAAATGAATACAGGCCAGCAGCAGAAGTTGGCAGCGACTATAGAGCCAGTTACTGCACATTCGCACACGATACCGACTTGTGTAAGTAACTCAAACATTAAATTGCCACGAGCTAGTTGTTCGCGTGAATTCTTATCTAACGGAGATTACGAAAGCCTTTGCCATGCTGAAGAAAAAATGATAAAGCATAGGCAATTCCAGATTTTTAACCCTGACAAAAGGGGGGGTCCATCCAATTGTTTTTATTCGAAGTTTCAGAAGGAGTGCTACCCAGAAATTGGTCGGAGTGGCAGAAGATCAGTTTTGTTACAGGATATATACAAGGTTCGGGGGCGATCTGGGCCTCGGACATGACTTCTGTTTGCTCGACATATGACGATTTTGAGAAGGCGTTTTTAGCAAAGTTCTGGTCAGAAGGGGTACAGGAACGCCTAAGGCAGGAGGTGCTCTACCCAGAGCCTTTCTCCTTTTCGAAAGGAAGCCTTAGAAAGTATTTCGAAAAATATATAAATAAAACAAGATACTGGGACAGACCTATGCCCTTGCCAGACATAATAAACATACTTAAGGCAAGACTACCAATTAGCATCCGGAATCAATTGATTTACGGCAACGATAAAGACTTGGAGTCGTTCCTCACGACGTTAGACCAAATAGATATTATCGAAGAGAACAACCAGAAAGATCGTAATAACAGATTCCAATATAGGGAGATAGAACCTCCGCCAAACGGTAGGCAAGGGAATGAACAGAGATCGTTAAATAATGGAGAAACCCCTCAAAATCTCAATAGTAATCCCGGCAATAGTCTTGCGAGGGGCTATCCAAGGAACAACAGGAACGGGAAAAGATACAATCCCGTGTGGGGGAACGAAAGGAATTTCAGACCCCAAGCCTGGAATAATAACAATAATAGAAAGTGGAATCAACCGGGGGGAATGAATTCAAATAACCAACATCAGTGGGGACGGACATCTACGAATCAACCGGTAATTACTGAAGTGACGGATGATGTCAACCAGCAGACAAATCAAAATCCAACAAACTTGTAAGGACCCACTCGTGCCCCGGAGGAGCGGTCAATAATTGGTTGAGGGGCAACAGGATATGTGTACCCATGCTAACGTATAATGATGGACGATTACTGGCAGATGAACTGACCGAGGACTTAGAACCACAAGATGAGGATAAGGAACAGGTGGCAGTAGCCGAAGTGCAAGTCATTTTGGAGACCGTACCTATAGTGGCGGTTTTAGACACAGCTGCAACCACAAATGTTATTTCGGAGGCACTATTCAACAAGATCAGAAATATAAGACGAGTACCAATTTTTCCAGTTCAAAATTGCAGAATAATAGGCGCCGTTGGGGCTCGATCGGCTAATGTAAAAGTGCAGTCACTACTTAGTGTAGAAGTCGGAAATGTAGCAATATTAAGCACATTCCTTGTTGTGAAAAATTTGGTGGTAGATTGCATTATCGGAGTCGACAGCCTACGTCAATACGGATGCAGAATAGATTTTAAAACAGGAAAAATTTGGTTGAATGTTAATAAACAAGAAATTGAGTTGGAGTTGTTGAAAAAAGAAAGCCTTACGAGAAAATATAATTGTGGGATCAGTGTGCAAGTAATCAGGACGGCACAAAATTCGAAAGAGCACGTAATTAATGAGTTCCAAGTCAAAGAAGATTTCGGTCAATTAGTGTGTGAAAAGTTAAGTGAATCCGACTGCATTATAGAAGATCAGAAGAAGCAGCTCAATGAATTATTATTAACGTATGAAAACGTGTTTGATGAAAGGCCAGGAGTTATTAAGGGATACATATGCCATCTCTACGTTAAGCCGCACGAAACGTATTGTAGAACTTTCTATCCTGTTCCCTGGAGGTTAAAGGCTCAAGTTCAAAAGGAAATAGATCGCATGTTGAAATGGGGTTTGATCGAACCCTCTACAACCCCTACTGCTCCCCATTGTTAGTCGTGCCAAAAGCAAATGGGACTGTTAGACTGGTACTCGACGCCAGAGAAATAAGTAAAATCATAATTCCAGTGAGAACACATCCGGAAAACATAGACGAACTTATACAACGGTTGCAAGATGTCCAATATTTGACGAGCATTGATTTGCGGAGCTCTTATTGGCAAATCAAGTTGGATGAGTCATCAAGGAAATATACGGCTTTCATTTATTCTGGAAGAAGTTACCAATTTACTGTGGTTCCTTTCGGACTCAACATTAGTGCTGGAATCTTTATAGCAGCTCTAGATTATGCACTAGGCCCAGAACTCAAAACCAGGATAACAGTGTTTGTTGATGATTTGCTTATTGCATCGAAAACTTGGGAGGAGCATATTACCTTACTGAACCGAGTGTTGGACGTGTTCAAAACCATGGGAATAACTGCTAACCTACAGAAATCCCATTTTGCAGTAAACAGAATCAAGTTCCTGGGGCATATAATTGACGCAAAGGGAATTTTACCAACCAAGGAGAAGCTAATTGCGATTAGTAAGTTTCCAACACCCAGAAATAGGAGGCAATTAAAAGGGTTTATGGGTCCTGCCTCATTTTTTCGAAGATTCATAACAAATCAGGCCATGAACGCAGCAGCTCTAAATAGTCTGCTGAAGTAGGATGTGCCCTGGCTCTGGACATTAGAGTGTCAAGAAGCATTCGAAGAGATAAAGAAGCAATTAGTAAATGCACTGCTTTTGTACCATCCGGACATGCAAGAAGAATTTTACCTGTCAACCGATTCGTCGAATGTGGGTATTGGAGCGTGCCTTTTCCAAGTACGCAAGATAAATGGACAACTCGCCTTCTGTCCTATTGCGTTTGCTAGTCGTGTTTTGTCCAACTGTGAACGAACTTACACGACGACAGAATTAGAGGCTCTTGCGGTCGTCTGGGGATTTAAAAAATTTCATTATTATCTATATGGGTCAAAGACTATCGTATATTGCGATCATCAATCATTAACGTTTTTACAAACGTGTAAACTGTTACACCCCAGACTGGCTAGATGGACTCTCGCTCTGCAACAATACCAATTTAAAATCGTGCATGTCTCAGGACAGCAAAACATTATTGCTGACGCTCTATCAAGGTCACCACAGGGTTTGACCAAAGAGATTGAAGTAAATAATAACTCAGAATTCCCTGTATTGCTACTGCAGGAAAATCCATTTAAGACATACTACGTCAATTTGTGTGCGCATATGGCACAGTTACAGAAAAGAGATGCTCAATGGGGGAGTGTCATTCAAAGGTTACAACAGCAACCTTCGGATCAGATTGCAAATTATTACAAGCTGGTAAATGGCGTATTATTTTTCCGCTGTGGAAGGCCAAACAAAGTCCGTTGGTGTGTTTGTATACCTGAGGCGCAAATAGAGAAACTCGTATGGTTCACCCATTTAACCTGGGGACATTTCGGTGCGACAAAATGTGCAGACAAGATAAGTGGGTACTGTTATTTTCCCAACATAAAGCGCAGAGTGCATGAGGTCTTGAAGAAATGCATAATCTGTCAAAAAACAAAGCCGGATTCAAAAGGGAGTAAGCACCCATTATGCTCTATATTAGTCCAAGAACCAAAATAATTAGTTTCGTGCGATCTGTGTGGACCATTACCTACTTCAAGAGGCGGTGTTAGATATGTGTTGGCATTTCTCGATGTGTGTACGAAATACGTAAAGTTATACCCGATAAAGGCGGCTACAGCCAAAGTAATTGTATTAAGATTGACAAGGGATTATCTTCCACATGTTGGTACACCTAAAGCGATCATAACAGACAATGCTAAGATATTCACGGGACTCCGATGGAAACAGGCTTTGTCTCAAGTCGGTGTGAAACACATACTAACATCATTTTACCACCCACAAGGCAATTTGGTTGAAAGAATTTTTAGAGAGTTCAATCGATTTATGAGGACGTATTGCCCTAATAAGCAGACTGCGTGGGCAAATTATGTGGAAGAGTTTGAGCAGATATATAACAACATGCCCCACTCCTCCACTGGATATACACCTCATGAATTGATGTTCGAAGCAAAAGAGGAAAACTTCTGGACTGAACATATGCCCAAAACTCAGGAAACTGAGATGCCTTGGGAAGAAAAAATAAGACAAGCCATCATAAATATGACGAAAAAGGCTGATCAGAGAAAACAACAATATGACAAATTAATCAAGAGGGTACAGGCGTACCACGTCGGAGAGAAGGTACTAGTCAAAAGACATACCAGATCATCCTTAATAAAGAAGAGTATAAAGAAATGGGAGTTATTATATACTGGCCCATACATCATTCTACAAATTCCGAATCCTGGGGCTTATCTGTTAGCATACCCGGGATCTAACAAAATTAAAGGGTTATTTTGCCATAACGACTTAAAAAACTTTAATGAATATTAGAAAATAGGGAGGAATGGTGTTGCGAGTGACAGAGATGAACGCTCGTAAAAACATAACAATAAACTGTGTGTGTGTAGTGTGAGAAAACTTTAAACTGAAATAATTAATCAGTGACATAAATTGTAGAAGTAGTGACTAACTATTACTATCGAGTGCTGCAAAGAAGATAGTGGAGATAGGCTTCACCTGTGTTTGGGTAAACATGGAACTTTAGCATTGCTAATGTCATCAAGATTTATAAAGGATCTGACTGACCTTCAAGAAGAATGATATGTTTCCCGCAAATGACGCTGCATAATCAAAAGAGGTTGCTAGTGAATGTTCATATATAATTTCAAGTGCATGCTTAGATGTGTAAACGTGTGAAGGGATGCGTTTAGGCAGTGAATCATGAGTGACGGTTAACGCCGCAAAGATAATTTCCCGCGCAAAACAGTTGACGTCGGCGCGAGAGTTAGAATCGATATAGACGACACAGATATGCTTCGTAAGAGACTCGCATCAAACGCGAGGGTAAACTGATTGATGTTGAACTTTTTTTAAAAAAAAGTGTTGTAATTAGACGTTAAGAGTTCTTGATTTATTTTCGAATGTTAAAAGAAAGTAATATTCATAGAATCAGTAGTTATTTAATGGGTCTTGTTCGTTTTGGAATTTTGTTTGAAAAATCCATTTCCATATATGTGCATGTATGAACGCCGGATGAATCAGAGAATAAATGAAAGAAGTGAATCCGCATTCCTCAATGCTAATAACTTTTACATTACAGCAATCAAGCGGAGAAATATATGTATTTAGGATAAAAATTTTTTGAGTATAGATAAATTATATGACTTTTCAAGGAAATGATGGATTATGTCTTTGTATAAAATGAACCACACTTTCCATTATTCGATGATTTGAATCCAAAATCTACTGTAAGTTGGATGAATCCTTTAAATTACGAAGAATAAATCATTGACAGAAATGTGTCAGAATTTTTGGACTTATAAGCACAAGTGGGGATGCAAAGTCCAAAAGAATATTCAAACTAGAGTAAATATGATGATGTTTTTGGCAACAGCATTAGTCAACGGCTAAATGGAAAACTTACGTCAATGGCTAAATTCTTTGCAGTACATCGTAAGAAAAAGGATGCATGAAGCCATAAGGATTTTGTTTTCAAAAAGGAGAATCTTGGACGGTGCAACCTAACCAGTTCTTTTACAGGAAGAGTTTCCCTTTCGGTCATTGCTAATTCTTTTGGAATGAATGTTGCATGTGAATTCGGGTATCCCTGTCCCTTCTACTCTTCCCATTGTGGGCCGCGTAGAAGACCGACTACAAATGTGGCCGTCGGGGACATGCAAGATCCGGGGGAGTTTCACCACCGCAACGGGGACATGCAAAATCCGGGGGAGTTTCAGCACCGCAAGATATTGTCCTAGGAACAAGATTGTAAAACGAAAACTCACGTTATTGATTGTAAAATGTTTTTTTTTTTTTTTGCTAGAGGCACAAATCACTCTTCTCCAAATCGTTATATAAATCGATCCCTATCTTTCATTTAGAGATCAATTTCAAAATTATTTTTTCTCTTCTGTAGGCTTTCCTATCTTCTATGTACCGTAGGCTGGGGGTCTAGGCTTAAGAGGTTTTCCAAGGTTTCCCTGCTTAAGAAAGTTCCCGAATGGGTAGACACTGATAACAGTTTCATGAAAGATCATCTTCCTTGGTTGTGCACAGCAGACACAACACCTTGTTGCACGTAAAAGCAATACAGCCGCGGTACCTGTCTCTTCATTTCTTCTGTTTTCAATATTTCTTTTCTTCGTCTGTCTTAAACATAATTTTTTTTTTTTCAGTCGGAAGACTGACAATCATCACTTCCGGGTTATCCACACTAATAGATAGCTCGCGAAGTGTGTTCGGTAAATCAAAATTAAGCTCACAAACTTCGCTCGCTGCGAGGGGCATTGTAATCTCCCCACGGAAAATTACCCTCTACCACGCACCAATTAATCATTGTCAATCAAATCATCCACATTTATTCACTTTTGAAAAGTATCTGATCGGATTTTCTAGTAATATATGCGCCGACAGCTCGTCGACGCCAAGGTATTTTCTAGTACGTTTATTCTTTGGAATAACAGAGATACATGTATGTATTCTCCAAGGTTGTGAGGCTGGTAACTAGGACAGCTTCGGAAGTATCTGTTGAAAGATTGACGGGTTTCTAAAAGAGACATATTTGCTTTTCTTCTCGCTAAAGCGAGCTATTAACATTTGTGCCACTAGCGGGTTGTTTGAAGAGAAAGAAACTGTAACGGAAAATAACTAAGACTTGGAACCAACAGAGATCTGGACATGTAATGGAGATGGATTGAATATACAATTTCCTTCATAAATAAGGTTTGTGACCCCTTTTATTCTGGAGTGATTGAACGAATGAGTTCTTTGTCTGAATCATTGATGATCGCGTTGGCCCTGTAATTAGTGGGGAAGTTTCAGCTGTGTCGAAGAGAGCCTGCAATCACCGAGTCTTTGTTAAATCGTCCAAAAAGGCTTCGTACACATCTGGAATTCGAAATCTTTCGTAAAAGGAACGAATTGTTCAAACGATTGATTTTCCCAACTGAATGCAGCGCTTAACAATAATAATAAATGTAAAGATCTCTTACAGCAAGCCAGCCGCTGGATACTAAGACGAAGGGCTCCACCAGAGATTCTATTGGGCTGATTTCACGTAATGGAATATTATATTTAAAACTGTACATAGATAAAGGAGAGAGAGAGAGAGAGAGCGAATGAAAATTAGAGAAAATACTAATAATCCTCCATTCGTCTAATTTTTCGCCTGTCTTATCACGGATCAGCCTAAAGACAAAACGGGAGTCCCTTACTGTACTGTATAGATTTATGTGTGAAAGTGAAGGGATCTTAAAGGCAACAGATACACGTCTATACAGACAAGACATTACACAAAGTTAGCGGCAAGCTGCGTGCATTCATCATTCAGCATCTATTCTCCTTACATTAATACATTATAACCGCTTTGCTATGATGGATGGGGCTCTGCTCCTGTAAATAAACTGTTATCTCGTTCGTTCATGTATTCATATTTAAATAACATATTAGTAATAACCACATTGTATTATTATTTTCCACAGTGTTTAAGAATTCAGGCCCTGTCATAAATAAGTGATCTAGATTCAACCGTCCAATTAAGAATGTGGTTTTCCCAGTCTATCAAATGATGAGAATCGTATTCGGATATCCACATTATGCCTGACTGTCTGCATCCGATTAGAACGATCTGGTATCGAAATGAAATTACAGAAATCGGATAATTTGAACGTCTGTATTGCAACACTGCTGCGCACATAAATTCCTATGATGGAGTAACAGGTAGGAACTGCCTAAGAAAAAGTGAGAAATATGTCTACTAGCAGCAATGTCACGTAATTATAACCCATATTTATGTGACGGAAATACTGAATCGAACAATGCACATCTATTTCAGTGGTGGGAAGATGCACCATATCGGATTTGCTGATGACATAATGACAATAATAATAATAATAAAAATCCCATGGGGCCGATAGGGGAAACCCTCCCCCATATGGGTGGTACCGAGGAAATCAAATACTTAGGGTGAACCAAATACTAACACAATCCTGAACGGCTACTCAATCCGTTGAACTCAAAATCCAGACACGTCTGAGTGAAAACCACCGCTACTCTGGTCACTGTCTGTTAGCTCAATGAGCTAGGCTGAAAATATTTGCTTCCAAAGGCTTCAACACCCTCTGGTTCTGTCCGGTCCTGGAATCACCCAGGCCAAACCAATGAAACACAAGCAAATATGAACTGTGCAAGCAAAGTCAACTATACCCCAGGTGGTACACAACCCGGCTGTCGACAAGCGGCAGTTGGAATTTCGGATTCTGGGGAGTCCAGGTTAGCACCGCAGAGAATATTGAAGATCTCCTGTAAATTTCAATAACAAGCAGAAAACATGCATTTGAAAACTACACGCCACGCGGGATTAGCCGAGCGGTCTGGGGCGCAGCAGTCATGGACTGTTCGGCTGGTCCCGGTGGAGGTTCGAGTCCTCCCTCGGGCATGGGTGTGTATGTGTTTGTCCATAGGATAATTTAGGTTAACTAGTGTGTAAGCTTAGGAACTGATGAGCTTCGCAGTTAAGTTCCATAAGATTTCACACACGTAAGAACTTTCTTTTTTATAACTAAACATCGATACATTGATCTAAATACGAAAACTAAATAATCTTACATAATAAATCGACCGACTAAAAAATTCTCATCATTGCTCTTCAAGAACCACAACTAACTGACAATGAAACCTTGCATTACGGAAACCATTTCATCTTCAAGAGCAAAATACAACAAAAGGTAGGGAAAGGCGTACCAATCTTCGCCATTGCTTTTCTCGAACACAGATCTATCATCAACTCTGACAAAGAAATCACAGCCATCAACAATCGACTTAGGACTATGCTCATTCAGAGCCCCAGTAAAAAATATACACTCATCAATGCACATGCCCCCACCAACATCGAAAATAAGAAAAACACAAAAAATGTCGAAAAATTCTGAAACACACTCGAAAATACTATGAGCAAAATTCAAATGGTTCAAATGGCTCTGAGCACTATGGGACTTAACATCTATGGTCATCAGTCCCCTAGAACTTAGAACTATTTAAACCTAACTAACCTAAGGACATCAGGACATCACACAACACCCAGTCATCACGAGGCAGAGAAAAGCAAAATTCACCAAGATCACGTCAAAATACTAATGGGAGACTTCAACTCTCTATTTGGGACAGAAAAAACCTGTAGAAAAATCGTTGGTACAAATTCAACACACCGAAACGCTTAGACCAACGGCACACGTCTGACTGATATTTGCCAACAATTCAACCACGAAAGAATGTCTTCCCACTTTAGGAAAATACCATTTCTCAGGTAACATGCTTGGCTACCAGGTGCAAGCTGCTGTCGTTCGCCTTTCTAGACTCGCTGAAAGCCAGATTTTTAATTCTTTTGTAGTAGAGCTACAATCAGGCAGATACAAACTCAATAAGGGAATCGTAAGATAACGCTCGAGCAAAATTCGTCCTGCTACTTACAGTAACAGTGTCAGATCGAAAACCTTACGGTACTGCCAATTTCATAATGCCACTTTTGTTTTCTGCCGACATATTTTTTGTTGTTGTTAATACATAATTTATCTATGAAATGCCACATTTTCATAAGACTTGCGAATGATACAGGAAATGAAGTAAATACAGATCTTTGCGAAGTCAAAAGTCGGTAATATCCTACTAATTCGTGTTAAAATAGGATCAATCGTCTTACAGACACTTAATGCATCGCTACAGTCGAACCGCGCGACCACTACGGTTGCAGATTCGAATCCTGCCTCGGGCATGGACGTGTGTGATGTCTTTAGGTTAGTTAGGTTTAACTAGTTCTAAGTTCTAGGGGACTGATGACCTCAGAAGTTAAGTCCCATAGTGCTCAGAGCCCTTTGAACCATTTTTGAACTCAATGCTTTATTAAGATAGACTGCTGTCGTGATGTTTCTGTAGTAAGCTGAATGTAATTTGTAGTAGTAAAATGAATATTTTATTTGCATTTTCCATTACTTTTCTAAACACAACAGTAATCATCAAAGAGAAATTAATCAGCAGCTGAATTTTCTTTCACGATATCTAAAACAATCTGACAATGCTACAGTTGTTTACAAATTCTACGCCCGTAGAAACACACTTCTTTTAACGAGGCCGTTAAACCATAGTAGTTTTAAGAGTATTTTCGTCTAGAAATGAATTGCCTTGACGGTTGATCGATCAAGAGCGGGAAAGGTAATATTTTACGAATAGATGACGAGAGGGACAAGTGCTTGAGAGAGGACTTCCCTAACAATACAAGTGTCCGAGAGTCGACTTTCCTATCAATCTCCTGGATAGTTTTGTTTCTCAAATCAACAGAGTGAGTTATCATGCAGTAGCAAAGGTGATGTAGTTTTGTTGCTCGACTTTCTTACACTGCGACCGAAAGGTGTCTCAGTTGTTGACAAAAAATTCCAGCTGTGTTGCACACACCCCTTGGGGCAGAATTTGTAGTCCAAACACACTTTTGGAGCTATCAAATGTAAAACATTATGTTCACACTACTCTTTGCTCTAGTCTACGTCTTTTGGTAGGGCTCAGCTTTTATTTCTTCTTAGGAAGTTAACGATAAAGGCATCATAGCACGTCACCAGTAACAGTACTGCAAAGGAATGCCCAATGAGCGACCTGATGACGATCAATAATAGTCACTCCGTTGATTTTTGTTGTTTCGAATTAGAGCATGCAGTACTCCTACACCAGACTTCTGAACTTTGCCTGTTGAATGCAAATGTCGCATGATGGTAAAATGGTAATCTGTCACATATATCAGTAGTCGAGACTTCCTTAATGTGGAAAATCATTCATGCCAGAACGATCTTTGTTGAAACAAGAATATCTTTTTCTGGCGTATTTTTCCCAAAAGCACTCGCTCCAAACACAGTTCAAATCTTTCTAGCTGCCTCCTCTACATTCACCCCTCTGTTATACCAAAGTAAATATTGTGTTGCAGATGTTACACCTTTTTCCACTTGCGACTCAATTTTACAATGCTTAACCGTAGTTCATGATTTTCAGGTATGCAAAATCCAATGCTTAACTGCAAGATACTAACTAGAACTTCAAATTCGAAAATGGCATTGATACATCCACTGACAGCGTGGCGCCGTTTTCACATGGGCGGCGCCGGATTTCAGGCGGCGGGTGGCGTCTGGCCGGTGGCCGGTAGCCGCTGCAGCGCGAGGAAACGCCCGAGCGTCAGCTGTTATGATCGCGACGCAGCCACGAGCTGTCCTGCGGATGTTTCTGGAATACTTGTTACTGCGGGTGGGTAGAATGTTAAGCGAATTGTCTTCGGTGTTCAATCAGACTCATGAGTTTAGACCAAAATGTGGTAAAAAAAAAAAAATCAGCTGGATGCGAACACGCGACTCTAAGTTTAGAATGCACGACGATGATTACCGCAAGACCACAGGCTCACTCCAACCATACAATCTCGGAAGTAGACAACGGTTCCTCCTGACACTTCCGCATCTTACAGTGCTGCCAGATTGTGCAAATGGCCGGACTTAGACTTGTCAGGGGCGCTCAGTTTTATTGGCCACCTTAAGTGAACCCTCGGACTTAGTCTCTGTGGCGGCCGGCCGGCGGTCAGTTTTTTTTTTGTCTAAGACTGTACATGTCACATGTCAGAGTCGTATCTAGACGTATCTTGGGTGCTATATCACTCCAATTGCACAAGCCCCACACAATTACAGAGCGTCCACAAGCTTCATCAGTCCCATGTTGGCATGTAAGTTCCATGGATTCATGAGGTTGTCTCCGCACCCATACACGTCCATCCACTCGATACAATTTGAAACGAGACTCGTCCGACCAAGAAACATGTTTCCACTCATCAACAGTTCAATGTCGGTGTTGACGAGCCCAGGTGAGGCATACAGGTTTGTGTCATGCAGTCATCGTGAGTACACGAACAGGCCTTCGGTTCCGAAAGCCCATGGCGATCATGTTTCGTTGAATGGTTAGCACGCTGCGTTTGTTGATGGCCCAGCATTACAATTCTCTTCATTCGTCTTTGGTCCCTTTCCTGCAGGATCTTTCCCGGCCTCGGCGATGTCGGAGATTTGATGTTTTACCGGATTCCGGATATTCGCGGTATACTCGTGAAATAGTCGTACGGGAAAATCCCCACTTCATCACTACCTCGGAGATGCTGTGTCTCATTGCTCGTGAGCCGACTATAACACCACGTTCAAACTCACTTAAATCTTGATAGCCTGCCATTGTAGCAGTAGCAGCCGATATAACAAGTGCGCCAGACTCCTGTTGTCTTATATAGGCGTTGCACGGCAACGCCGTATTCTGCCCGTTTACATATATGTGTATTTGAATGCGCATTCTTATACCAGTTTCTTTCGCGCTTCAATGTACTTAATCGAATGTTTATGTTGTTCACAAATTGTAACACCTAATTGTAACACCTCCTAAGCTTTTCACTCTAATTGTGACCATATAAGCATGATCTTTTACGATTGTATTTCTGACCAAGAAGCGATTCTGGTAGTTGGAGTCCAAAGATTTTATTAATCATGCATTTTACGTTGTTGTGGAGATATTGCCTTAGCAGTTTTCATCCCGTAACAAATATTTCTTTATGTATAACAGAGAAGCATAATATCAGTTTTCATAAATTTAGCTTTAAGATTTTTTTTAATGTAACGAAATATTTTCTTAAAAATTTTCATCCCCTTCTGAACTCCCTTAACAGTTGAATTTCCAGAAACACCGAAACATGTATTTTGTTTATTTCTAACTGAGAAGTCAAAACCAATCATCATATATGTAGCCTTAACAATCCTTCACTATTACTTTTGCAATTATTTATTTTCAAAAACTTTCTCCTACTATTTTGAATTTTCAGAAATGCTGAAACACATATTTTTTATTTTATGACTAACAAACCAGATACCATGTTTTATAGTTCTAGCTTCATTATTCTCTTAATAGCGACATACTTGCAGAACGCCTTTCATCCCCTATTTCACTCCCTTAGGAGTGGAACTTTGGACAGTCCCTTCTTAAACGATGCCTACAGTATAAGATCCAAATCCTCCCCAAACTTCAAGTTGCTATCCTTAGCGGTTTGGTCTGGGCGATGATGAGTCAGTGGATCAGTCTGAGCCTATTTCAACCACTTTGGAATTGAATTTCCAAAAACAATTAAACATGTATTTTTTCATCTCTAACCGAGAACCCAAACACCATCTTTCAAAGAATTATCTTCGAAAATTCTTTCACATGGAAATATTTTGATAAAATGTGTCACCCGCTGTTCCTCGCCCTTAGGGGCTAAATTTACAAAAATAGTGACATGCGTATGTCTTATTTTTAACAGAGAAGCCAAATACAAATTTTCCCAGTTTCAGCCTCAGAAATGTTTGCACAGTGAAATGTTTCCATAAAATCTTTCATCCTCCATTTTAACCCGATAGATGTCGAACTTTCAGAAACACAGTAACACGTATTTATTTTATTTGTAACTGAGAAGTCAAATACTACTGTTCATAGATGTAGCTTTAAAACTACTTTGGTAGTTCTTTAATAATGACATATTTATTTTAAAAAACCATAGTTTAAAAAACCCATAGGGTTAAATTTCCAAAAATGTTAGAACACGTGTTTCCTTACTTTTGACCGAGAAACCAAATACCGATTTTTCTACATCTGGCCTTAAAATTGCCTTAATTTATAACAAACTTCATCCCCTATTACACCCCCTTAGATTGGAATTTCGAAAAATCCCTTCCTAAACGACGCCTGCAGTAGACGTTCCACAGCTTCTCAAAGGTCAAGACTCTATCGTTAGCGATTTGGGATGGGCGATGATGAATCAGTCAACCAGTCAGTCACGACTTCGCATTTTATACATGGAGATGATTAGTTTCTGCATATTAGCCCGTTTTGAAGTGATTTTCTGTATAAAAGAGAGCACCCTGTTTACCTATGCGGATAGAAAGAATGAAACAAAAGCAACTTATTAGAAAATTATTTATCTTTGGCAGAAAAACGTGTACATGTGTTAAAATGGCGGCATCTTTAAATTTACGTGTTCTATCCGTTTCGCTTTGCTCATAACCCTCTCTGCCCCGTGGTGTCTCATTAGTTTGACAACTTAACATTTTAATAACGCGCGAAATTTACAAAGATATTGTATTGGCCAAAGATTAAAGATAAGCGTGAACTTACAATTTCAAATAACTATGACTGTACGTTTATATGTGTTCTTGAGGAAGATTAATAAAAGTAGGATAGCAGAACAGGAACAAACACAGGTAAATATCAGGCGACGCATCACTTCCGGTGATAAGATAAAGCTGTAACTGATAAATAGTAGTTATCTAGTGCCAGTACGACATCTGAGAACAATCTCGACTCAAGTAAGGCGACACATCACTTCCGGCGATAAGGTAATGTTGTAACTGGTAAGTAGTAGTTATCTGGTGCCAGTAAGACATCTGATAACAATCTCATCTCAAAGTCAGGGCATCGTGTTACACCTAACACAAGTGGGCGAGGTAACCCCTGTCCCACTCCGCTCCCCCTGAGAAACCACAATCCAGCCCATACAAATTAGCAAGTTGTATGAGTTGCATTCCAGTCCTCCAGGGAAACTCCAACCTACCCACACTCCCGAAGGAATTGTACGTGATACAGGACATAACCTGATATCAGTCACGTGGTTGTTGGGCACTTGTGTGATATAAAATTGGTGGAAACCGCTCTCACCCCCTATCTCTCTCGGCCAATAGTAACACATTTAAACTGTTGGTACCCTTCCTCAACCTCTATAACTAGAGCAGATGCGTAGGACTCTTTATTTGAGGTCTGTGCAGCATAGGGAGAGGATAATTATACGTTAACAATATTTTTCTCTCTATATTTTAATAATGAAAGAATCAGGAGCTAATAACAGTGATACAATAAATTAACCTGTAGTTTATTAACAACAATTTATTCCAATAAATCTTATACAACAATTTTTTATTAACAATTATTTCAGTTTTTTATGTTTTTATTTACAAAAACTGTTCTACAAGAAACATTTTTTATTGTGATTACTTTTGAAACTATGAGATAATTATGTACACTAAAAACTAGTAGAAAGAACTTAAATTCTGCGATTCCTATTCAATTTCTACTTAGTGATTGGTTTTCTCTAATTCTACACACAATATTTAAATTTTTAATCATTTCCTTCTGATCACTTCTGTATACAGAATAAAGGAAATGGGGACTAGCAGCACCCGATAAAGAAAAACCACACATGCATACAACCACATATAAATATTTCACAACATATAAACACACACACAGTGTGAAATAGTGTGCAAAATTTGCATACAGACACATAGTGTGCATTCAGGTGCGTGCACACACACACACACACACACACACACACACACACTCACACACACCTATGACAAATGATTCATATTCCACACAGAGGTCTTCTGAAATAGATACAAATCAACATAATCAGTTACTTTGAACCTAATAATGAGAGTATGGGAGGCTCCCAATCCCATGCCTCGGATGAACTATTTGTCATTGTGATGGGGCTGTACAATATTCATCTACAGTCCAGTATGTACCTCATGATCGAATTATAGAAAGCCCATTGTGCATGTCATATTTGGAGTGGTGTAAACGCCCCTAAGCAGGCACTTCTTGTAATCTTTTATCGACGTAACCTTTGAGGTCAAGCGATGCTCATCCTTAGCCTGACTCTGGGTGGCAACTGCATCTACGTCCCATAAAACTCCACAATCCCTGCGCTATTCGCCTTACCTTTCATCAGACAAATAACCCTCTTGTTTTGAGATATTAAGCAAATAAGTATTATCGACTGCATATCTAGGTGTGTCGAATGATTTACGATTGAACCTAATTACTTCATACCGATCGCAGCCTTTCACCGAATAGATGAAACTGTCTGTATCAAAATAAAGTGATTTGGGATCAGCGAAGTTGAACATCACAAACTCATAGTGGAATCGGTACATGTGGAATCTGAAGAGGTCCAAAATACACATAACAACATAGACAGGCTTCGTGAAATACACCAAAAGCTTAATCATCTTCACAATTACTAACCCTTTACAGAAGATGGTGGCCTGCTTAAAATTTGGCGTGGTGATGTAATCTGAAGCGTCATACTGCCCACCCCTACGGTAAACTAAATAAATTTCTTGGTATTTTCTAGCATTTCCCACGGTTTCCCCGAAAACTGAAACATTTATTAATTTATAAAAATGTTTCTATAAAGAGCACATCATGAGACCACTCTTTTATGTTTATATCAATGTACACCTTCATAAAGTGACGCTGATTGATAGCGATGTTGTATGTCATTCTAATAAGTCCTGTTCCCAAACTGAGATCTCGCTGGAAGTTTCTGTAGTGCAGAATATGTCTCTCCTTACTCCCCAGTGTTATCATCAGCTGGGTACAGAACCACTGCACAGAACTAGGTGCGCCAGAAACAATGACAAGTCCCTGTGTGCATCATGCAAATGCATATGCCAGTTCTGCGTCCAATACATATCCTGCAACAGAATCCACAGAAACATTTTGGATTTCTTTCTCCAGTCTGATTAGTTTCTCTTTGGACAGCCGTCGTAATCCTTCAAACTGCAGAGTTGTGGTATAGCATGCCCTTAGAGGTTGTTTATGTCCAAGTAAACGATGTAACTTAAATTTTGAGATGGCCTGCATTCTTCCTTGCTCATTCTTGGGTATTGCCTGTACACTAGCAAAGTCCCTGCCATCCCATGTTCTAAAAAGTGCAGCATGTCAGCATTGGTCAGTGGTTTGACATTGTGTTCCAGAAAAGCCCAGCCATGGTGTAATAGAAAGCAGGATCCAGACAGTATGTGTCCAGGCATATATTATGCAATTTCTTGGAAATGTCTGCGATCACATGTATATCACTGTTTATGTACAGTCTAGCATATTTCCTTGAATCAGATCTGCCAGATTCCTGCCAGCCATTCAGTGATGGCCATACTCCATTTCTGTTACAGAAGTGCCTGTTAATATACTGTCAAATGCAGTTATGTCGGGCAATGTGGTTTCGTGGAGTATGTCCGTCAAATCCAGATATTTGTAAGGAAAGACCGCCTTCTTTGCAGTAGCTGAAACTCTCCAACATCAGAATATACAGCTCTGATGATATGCATATCCTCCTGACACACTGACTCAGCAAGTTTCGCAAGATACGTGGACATGAAATGAAACGAATCCATGAAGCAGAGCCTTACTCTTGGTGCGATTCTCTATGAAAACGAAATGTAGTTTTAAACGGTGGCAGGGATGACACTAACCTTATAACCCTTCACCCCAAAATCACCCAAGTATTGAACGAGAAGGTGGGCATTGTACACACTCAAATTGTGGCGAATAATGGGTATGTGTCAAGGCAGTTAGCATTCAAGTTGCGTGCATTGTGAACTGCACCATGGAACTTCCCTGTAGAACGAAAATGATTTCTACATGGAGTCTATGCTTCTCTATCGAAAGACAGCACACATATACGACAGTCAATGCCAGCTTGTATAAGGCATCATTCCCCTGCGAGCTGATCATGGGAGTATTTTCACTATAAAAACAATCAGCTTTCAATGTGAGTTTTTCGAGCTCAGTGAGCAGCCAACTCGAAGTATTATCCCCAACATATGATTCGAATTTGTTTAGGTTGGAGTCAAATGAGCATACAACTTGATACGCTGGCATGTATGGTACACATCTTCTATGAAGGCAGTATGAGAGACACGGGGGTCACTTTCACAACTTGTATAGGAGCCAGGAGGCACTCGAAGTCAGCATATATAACAAAGGGAATTGCTCCTGGTGGTGGACATTCTTGAACTTTAAGAACGTCTTTCCTTGGTGGCATTTCCACACACATCAGCTCATGGCTATGGCAGTCAGTGACATGCCGCTCTATGTACTCAATCTTGATAAAGATGCCAAGGCATCTACATCAAAAATAACTTGTATATTCTTTTGTATTCAATTGGAAGGACAGTAGGTGGTGCTACTTTTTGAGGCAGACTTAGTGCTGCTTCCTACTCATGGAGAGAGCGGGAAATCTACGTATTTGAGATACTGACTGGCTAATCCTGAAAAGTAGAAGGGTGCAACTACTTTATGCTTTACTTTTAAATGCAATAAAGACATGATTAAATAAATATGTGCTGCAGTATTATCGCTTACTTTCGTTTATTTTCTGTTATCATATTTATTCGTCTTGCCCCTGTAATGTTCTCGATTTATTCACACACTGGTGTGTTTGTGCGTACTTAAATTTTGTTAATAAGGTAGTTATACTAAAACGACAGCATTTTTGGTTTCCACACATTCTTCGAGCAACGTCACTGTGTAATACAGAACAACTATGTCAACCATGACGTGCATCATCCACGTACTGGTACTGAATTGTAGTTACCTATGATTCAGAATCTGATACTGCCAGTTTACATGCCTACAAACGCACTACTCTGCCACATAACAGTTAAACCTCCACCACTCTGGCAACAAAATCTTCTTCTGTCGTAGCACAACTCACAAGCCAGTACATGTTAGGGTACGTAACTTATGAAGAAACTTTGCTTCCGCCGAATTGCAATAGACAGCAGTAGCGGCAAGTGGGGATCAGGTGGTTGGTTATAGGTCTAATACACTAAGCTTAGGCATCTGTAAATATAATGCCATAAAAATATTAGTCGATTGCATCATAAGGTTATTCTCGATTAAGTGCGTCAACTTACGTACCCATTTCTCGTCATTTGCAAAAAGTTTTAATTTTCTGCTTTAACATGAAGAAATCTGCGGCTGTGGCTCTTAAAATGCTGGGTAAGACCAATAGTGAGGGAACTATTAGTGGAAGAACGTGCAGAGAGTGTTTTCAACGCCTTAAGAACGGTGCGGTGATTTTGAAGTCGAAGACGTGCATGACGGTGGAAGACAGAACGTTATCGTAGCTACTGAAGCAGACGAAGACAGTCACAGGACATCAGTATCGAAAGCAGTTGATACGTTCGAGCCCAGCACTGAAACACAAACGGCCACAATACAGCGATAGACATATAAAGATAATTTTGCAGCAGGTCAGCGCTCGACTCCATGTCGCAAAACCCGTCAAAATATACATGGACACGTTGACATGAGAAGTCCTGTCTCTCCCACCGTATTCTCCATACGTTGCTCTCTCTGACTACCACCTTTTTCGATCAGCGGCATACAGTCTGGCTGACCAGCACTTCCGATCATATGAACAAGAGCAAAATTAAATCGATTCATAGATCCCCACAAAACTGCCCAGTTGTTCCACCATGGGATTCGTATGCTATCCGAAAGATGGGAGAATGTAGTGGCCAGCGATGGTCAATACTACGAGTCATAATTTTTATTGTAAAGTTTTTACAATAAAGCCCCGAACTTCGAGAAAAAACGGCGGAAGCAAAGTTGTAGACCCAGTAGTTACGTCATCGCTGCTCTCAACGAGGACACACCCACGAAAGTGAAGCATATTTCGGCATCTTAACCAGGTATTTATCAACGTGCTGCCATTTTGATCTAATCAGTCGCCTGTCTTAACCTGGAGTCAAATGTTTAGAAAAGTTACACCGAACAGAAAAGTCAGGTGATCACACTCCTACACAATTGCTGCGCCACCTATAGACCCTGGTAAGCAATGCAGCTAATGAAGATATTCCACAGAAAATCTGAGTGTCACCATATGTGCTGACAATCTCACCGCTTCAGCAAAAGCAGCAGACTGCATTCATCCACATGTGTTGTAGCCATATGCCCACAATCTGACAATTCCCTCACCTTGTTATACGCACAGATTGTTGAGCTTACTTCACAAGCCTCCGCCGTTCAAATATAATATTGCAGTCGCCGGTCACAGCGGCACCATTCTCCGGGGAGATGCTTAGCTATGAAGATATGTTGGTGCAACGAACGATGTAGCTCTGAAGCTCGAAAATGCTCCTCCCTCTGTGAGATGGGAAATGTGGCCAGACATCAGCAATGACGACAACTGGTTTACCAGATGGTAGAGGTTGTTTGTTTGTCATGGAACACTGTACACGATTCTACCTTCTAATGGACACAGGTAGCGACGTTTGATGTGTCTGTGTTTTCAAGTACTTCGCAGCAGCGGTGATGACTGTCACCTGATTGCTGCCAAAGGTACCACAGTTAAGGCATATGGGTGTGTCACACTTTCAGAGAACTTAAGCTTTCATCATGTCTTTGTGTGGAAGTTGATTGTAACAGATGTAGTATTCCCCCATTTTTGGAGCAACATTTTTATTATTTTGCAGCATGCTATTGGACCTGTGCCCCACCATCTTCTTGACAACCACAAGCTTATCTAGACTTGGACGTTTACACTGTGTGGACAGCAGTGCCATACACATTATCACATTATCAAAGGCGGTTCTCTGTATTTGAGACTCTTCAAATAGTTCCTGAAGATCATACAACAACCTGTACAGCACTCAACAATGCATTATATTTTAATCATGCCAGGTCCCAGGACCACTGGTTCACGCTTGACCTCGTCGACTACCACACAAGGAATTGGAAGTTTGTGGGGATGGGAGAGGCGCCCTCTCTAACTCACATTATTCAGCTGAGACTGACTATAAATATATGTGTGTGTGTGTCTGTGTGTGTGTTTCTGGCTCCTCTTCACCTGATGCCACTAGTCCCTATTTCCTACTGTTGTGTACATAATTCCTCATAGTCAGCACGTACACAACTTTCCCACTAGAGCGCGCCCCGCTAAGCACAACAGCGCAGGCGCAGCGCTCGTCATCTCTGCCCTATGAGATGGCACTGCCATAGAGACGGACCAAATTGTGCTTCCGCCGATCCGTGTATTAATGTAACGCAGCCAATGAGATTGCTGCTAACGTAGAACCTTATCTCCTCGCGGATCTCACTCTCGCAGTGATACATGAACACGCGAGGTATTATAACGAGTGTACAGACCTCCGATTAGTCAGTCTGCATTTGTCTGCAACAGTCTGTACAAGTTCTACATTTGTCTGTACCAATCTATAGTCAAGTTTCAGTCTGCGCCTTATAAGATTACCATATTCCTCTACATAGCCACAAAAATAAATGTACAGACACTTTTGTCACGTATCAGAGATATGTGCGAATAAGATTAACGTACCAATACCACAGGAACTTCAGATTGTCAATTGTAAATAGCATCCAGAACTAAGTTAAGTAATTTTTATGCTTGTTATTATTTTGATAAATGTCTGTGAAAATTAATCAAGTTCTGTTTAAAGTTAGTCACCGTCAATCTGCTACTCTAAGCGTGCAAGTGGCATTTCTATCGTCTGACCTAACGGCAGAAGAAACACGCCACAATAAGACCACGAGACATATTGCTGACACTCGCCTACTTCGTTAGAGTGACAAGTCAAATAATCTGATTGTGTGTGTACCGAAGGTCTTACAGTATGCACACCACACCCACATAATCTACGTACAAATGATCAGAGAGGAATGATTAAAATGTAAAAACTGTATATATAGTGAGAGAAAACAGACCACTAAGTGCAAATTCAATGGAAAGGTAGTATTCAGAGATGTTCTGTTTACTAGTTTTTAGTATATAAACATACCTGATAGTTTCAAGATTTTATGTGTCATTACAAAAATATTTATTATAAAATATCTTTGTAAATAGAAACACAAAGAAAGTTTGAAAAACATTGTTACTAAATAACAAAAATTATTGTAAGAAATTGTTTTGTAACTTGTTATCAAAAATCATAAGTTAACTTGTTATATGATTGTTATTATTTCCTGATCGTTTCACTTTTGACCTATAGAAAAAAACTGTTGTTAATAATAATTTGTTTATAAAAAACCTCTCCCTATGGTGCAGAGAACTCGAATGAAGAGGCGTAGCAGTTTTTCTAGTTGTAAAGGATGATGATGGGTTTGTTGTCATTTTCATGTGGTTCTATTGGCCGGATGATATTGGGGCAGGGAAGGAGTTTCTCGTCATTTTAATGATTTCCCACTGGCTGAGGACGACGGTTCAATCCCGCGTCAGGACAACCTGATTTAGATTTTCCGTGATTTCCCTAACTCACTCCAGGCAAATGCCGGAATGGTTCCTCTGAAAGGGAAGGACACGGCCGACTTCCTTCCCCGTCCTTCCCTGATCCGACGAGACCAATGACATCGCTGTCTGGTCTCTTCCCACAAACAACCCCCCCCCCCCCCCCCCCCGCCCGCACTGACTGAGAGAGGTAGAGAGATGAGAGCGGTTTCCCATTAATTTTATGTCACACACGTGCCCAACAACTTTGTGGCCTGTATTGGGCTACATCTCGTACCACAGACAATTGCCTAAGATGCGTAGATAGGATGGGGGTTCACCTGGGTGACCTTGAATGGAGGAGTTGCGTAATTGCCCAAGGTATATTATCTGGGTGGTGCACTTGTGAGGGAGGGTAGTAGGGGTTGGCTTCGACCACTTGCTTCAGGTGTAACATGATACTCCTGAGCTCGTACTGAAACTGTTTCTTGTCAGTTACAGCTTTATCCTATAAAGAGAAGTGAGGTGTCGCCTGATGTTTTATCGTCTTTGAACCCACCCTGCTATCCTAATAATAAATAGCAAGAAGTAAAAGTAATACGGAAACTAAAAATTAAAATTAATTTTTTTTAAATATCTCGTAAGGTACATGTAACTTTAAAATTTAATTATTGTACCGACGACTTTTGGTTGGTTCTTGGAAGAATGTGACTGAAGTTATCGAGAAACGTTGTTGTCTGTAAATCTGTTAATAGGTGAATCTGGCTGACTTTTCAAATGAATGTAAATTTCGGTTTCCTGTAAAACACTGATTCTCTTCCCTTTCCTAGCGTAGATTTGAAGATTTTCGTTAACGTTCTTCAGTCAATGTCTGTTGTTTAAGAGATGCATCGTTGCCATTAGATTTTATGTGCTGTTTTAAGAGAATTCGAAAGTTTCATCTGGTTTACCCACTGTATACTTTTTCACAATCTTCAGGTCAGATTTTTTATATACCTGACTTATTGATTGTGTTCGTTGTATTTGTCGTGTGTTATAATACTACTAATTAGTAAAAAATAGCGAAAGTTGCCGAAAGTGGAACTTCAATCTGACGTTGTGGCTTGAACCTGTACGTGAATTCCCAGATGTTCAAGTTACGTGCTAGAGGGAGGGAAAGGGGGACGACATTTTGAGTATATACCACCTGTCTTCGCCTAGGATAAGTGAGAAAGTCACGGATTTAACATGATGTTTCTAATGTCTAATTCGTTTTTATTGCCCTTTTTATAGCCTATTGTTATTGTTGTGGTCTTCAGTCCTGAGACTGGTTTGATGCAGCTCTCCATGCTACTCTATCCTGTGCAAGCTTCTTCATCTCCCAGTACCTACTGCAGCTTACATCCTTCTGAATCTGCTTAGTGTATTCATCTCTTGGTCTCCCTCTACGATTTTTACCTTCCACTCTGCCCTCCAATACTAACTTGGTGATCCCTCAATGTCTCATAACATGTCCTACCAACCGATCCCTTCTTCTAGTCAAGTTGTGCCACAAGCTCCTCTTCTCCTCAATTCTACTCAATACCTGCTCATTAGTTATGTGATCTACCCATCTAATCTTCAGCATTCTTCTGTAGCACCTCATTTCGAAAGCTTCTATTCTCTTCTTGTCTAAACTATTTATCGTCCACGTTTCACTTCCATACGTGGCTACACTCCATACAAATACTTTCAGAAACGACTTCCTGACATTTAAATCTATACTCGATGTTAACAAATTTTTCTTCTTCAGAAACGCTTTCCTTGCCATTGCCAGTCTACATTTGATATCCTCTCTCCTTCGACCATCATCAGTTATTTTGCTGCCCAAGTAGCAAAACTCCTTTACTACTTTAAGTGTCTCATTTCCTAATCTAATTCCCGCAGCATCAATTCGACTACATTCCATTATCCTCGTTTAGCTTTTGTTGATGTTCATCTTATATGCTCCTTTCAAGACACTGTCCATTCCGTTCAGCTGCTCTTCCAGGTCCTTTGCTGTCTCTGACAGAATTACAATGTCATCGGCCAACCTCAAAGTTTTTATTTCTTCTCCATGGATTTTAATACCTACTCCAAATTTTTCTTTTGTTTCCTTTATTGCTTGCTCAATATACAGATTGAATAACATCGGGGACAGGCTACAACCTTGTCTCACTCCCTTCCCAACCACTGCTCCCCTTTCATACCCCTCGACTCGTATGACTGCCATCTGCTTTCTGTACAAATTGTAAATAGCCTTTTGCTGTTAGGCTACCTTAAAAATGAGATATGCCGATTTCCATCGAATCAGTAATATGTAAACAATAACTGTGTACCCATTTCCTTTTTTGTATATATCATTTGTATACATCATCCTTTTCAATTCTTATTGTATCTTCCGATTACTATGTACTTGGGGCAGCTTATAAGCGTAGAAGGCTCCTGTCAGAGCTGAGTGGAGAAGGACAAGGCACGCATTATTCACATTAGCCGGGCACGCTGCCACCGAGCCAGACAGGCGCTGGGATGAGGCCTAATGTCTCTCCACGGCACCAAGGACGCACAGGAAAAGTTTTTTTTCCCTTCCTTAACTTACAATTGGCTTCAGAGCCAGCTAAACAGAAAACATGCTTTTAAATTTCATTTCACTGCCTCCGATCTCTTTCTCCGTGCTGAGAAGACAACTCCGGCGACAGATTAGAATCTTCAGAAAATGCGGATACGGGACACATAAGAAAAGCACCCACCTCTCACATCTAAATTTTTTTATTTTTTTCTTAGCTCCAAGCCATAGCGTGGGAAACAGAGAGCGCCATTCCTACTGGCGGAAGTGTTGTGACATCAGAGGGGTGGCTGTCATGTCCCTCACCTATGCCAAAAGACTGCAACTAAGCGATCGATAGGATATGGCTCGTTTTCCATTTTGGTAGTAAGGAGACTCTTGCGGTGCTCAGGCCTGTGATTGGAAAAGACTAATGGAACAGATAGAAAGATAATGGGGGTACAAGTTTTCGTAATTTCCACCGGAAGATATACGTCTCACATCTTCTCTCTACTCTAGACACTCTCGATACTCTGACAACAGACGGGTCGGTTTACCATGTTTTCAGTCCCAACACGTCAAACAGTCGTCTAACTGCTGGAAAACTTCTGTTTGGTGTGCGGTAATGAACAACTTCCACTTGAAACTACAATTTCGGAATGACCTTCTGCCTCGGCGTTCAGCCAAGAAGACAGATTTATGTTAGCCTACTGCTCTGTCAGGTCACAATTTGTCATTAAATATGAAAGTTGGCGGACGTCTGGTTCACATTTCTGAAAGTATAAGAATACTTCGTGCTTCCCAGGCCAAATAGGAGAGCTTCACTCTAAGTGCGGGTTCGATATGAGCATGACGCAGAATAACTTATTTTATTGCACTGAGGCCATCTGACTTTATTCACACAAATGAAATATTCCTTAACTTCGTGATTGGTTGTTTGAAAGTTTAAAGGCAGGTTTTGCATTGGAATGGACACATACTGTCTTCCTTATTAACGTAAATTTGAAGAGGGATTTTTCGGTACTTATTTCAGCGTAAGGTAGGATTAGTTGCATTTTTGTCACCAACCACCAGGTGTGTCTGTACAGACGGACCCGTCATGCAGCAAATGAGGTGTTCCATCACACCAGCAGTCGCAGATACGACGACAACGCACACATGATTGATACGGTAAAGCACAGCTCAGCTCCGGCAGTTGACTCCTTGCTCAGCTCTGGTCGTAATTCATTTGATTTTGGACTCGCATGCCAACTTTAATTTTATAATGTACATTTATTGTTGATGAACAAAATCATATTCCTTCGGGAATGAATAGTAGAAAAATTGTCAGGTTGTTCCATTCCTTTCCCCTTGCTATGAAAACATTCAGCAGCCAATTAAGTAAGTTAATTTTTAAGCAAATCTTGCTTATAGCCACCACTCAGACAGCAGTGTTGCTGAAACATGTTAAATGTGCTACTTTTTGTTTGTTCAAAATCACAAATGAAATTCATCAAACATACTACCTTTCTTTCAAGTTTCTAGTACCAGTCATCAATAAGATCTGTATACCATTCTTAAAGGTGATGGAGCGACTCATTGGATTTCACTAAAAATAGTTTTTTTAAGATGCATAATTTTTCATTAAGTCCGTAAAAGGGATAGTTCATATGTAAATATTCCGAATCTTGGGTTGACTGACACAGGGCTAATTTATTTCTCGCGTTATCCAATATGCGCTGCGTAGTTTTGTTAAGCATTTAACTTAAGGGAAGTACTGTGGTGCTTCACGTACACATACACAATACCTGACCTCCTCTGAAGGTGATTCCTTTGTTAGAGGAACTTCCTTTAAACAGGTATACCTATCGGCTGACTTCAGTCTAAAAAAAGGTACAGCTCTAACACAAACTACTACAGGGATTTTTCGGTGAGTGATCCCACCACCATCAACTACAGTGTCACCTATAAGCTATGCCAGCTTGCACTTCCCATACCTATTGTGGTGCAGGCCAAGTGAAACCCGATCTATTGACAGACCCAACTGGCACCACTGCAGTGTGAGCCATGCCCTCTGCCATCAGGGCCCTCCCCAGTCCCATGTTAACACGCCTAACAGCCGCTTTAAGATGAGGCCGATCATGACGCTGAAACAGTTGCACGAAATGCACATTAGTGTCACCGGTTTGAGTAGCTATCTTTACCAGGTCACCGCCTACATCATATTCCCCGTCCCTATCAGGACTATTCCCTGCTCCACTCACTGTCATTACCTGATTCTTTGTGTCACTTTGAAGCGTAGTGCAACCTTCAATGAAAGCTACATCTCCTGCCATAACAATAAACAACTTACTATTCTGACGTCCCCTTGTTCATGTGCATCCATCAGTATACAACAGTTTGAAGTGGCGTTTATTCATAATCAAAACAATTTGCTGCTCAGTCCAGTAGCAACGGCATTGACGAGCCTACTGCATTCCGAGAAGTTTTTTAATTTTGTGCAAAAACGAAACTCGCACAATGGCTCACGAGGTGGTCGAGGTGTAGATACTGAAATGCTCTGAATCATCGAGGAGATAAAGATGTACTGACTGTTACGTCATGCGGACAAGATGGTTACAATGCGGTCACTTGCGACATCCAGTTACCACGCGTCTCTGCGTATAATCCTGGCCCACAGACCGTTATCCCACACTTTCTCTGTGGAAGAACCTGCCCCGTTCGAGCTAAAAAAAATGTGGAATGATCATTTTGTGGCACAAGGGTCTGTCTAACGACACACCAAATTTCAGGTAAACTCACATGCTGGTATACGCCATTTGACTTCAATGAAGAATGCTCATACGTGTTTCCACATTCCATATGATTTGATGGTTCGTTAGTGAGTGAGAGTGGAGTAGCAACGAACTTTCAGGTCACAGTAGAGGATAGTATTGCTGTGCTCCCATGTGGAGGCCATTTACCTGCGATTTTAATTACTTTCCCATATAACGGTGTTTTATAGAAGGGGCGGTCAAATAATTTCCGTAGGAATGCCGCAGAGTGCAGAATAGGTATGCCAATCGGCAAAATACCCTTGAGCGTTGAGGCAATCATCCCACTGACGCACCAGGTTGAAGATATCCGTTTGGTAAAACACGGTGTCCTGTTGTGTGAAGAAATCCGTAACTGCTTGCTGCACATCGTCATCCAGCAGCAACCGTCGACCCTTCAGGGCCATTGTTAAGGGAGCGAAGTCTCGATAATCGTATGGGGAGAGATCAAGACTGTGGAGCGGCTGCTCGAGTGTCGCCCACTTGAGCTGGCGTAACATCTGTTTTACGACATTTGCGGTATGGCGACGTGCATTATTACAAAGAAGCAGCACCCGTTGGCGTTCCATTCCTCAACGGTTTTCTGCGACAGACATGCTGCCCCGTACACGTTCTTTATTCTGCGATGGATGTCTGCTGGTGATTGTCCTTTGGCAGCCAAGGAAAGAATAACAGTACGTTGGTCTTGTTTGAACGCATTGGCAATAACGTCGCCACTACCAACAAGTCCATACTTATACAGCCGTATTGGAGTCGCGCTGCGTTGCATATACGCTGCAAGATCGCCCTCAAACTTAATCTTTTTGATAGCCCATTATACCGGGTGATCAAAAAGTCAGTATAAGTTCGAAAACTGAATAAATCACGGAATAATATAGATAGAGAGGTACAAATTGACATATATGCTTGGAATGACATGAGGTTTTATTAGAACCAACAAAAATACAAAAGTTCAAAAAATGTCCGACAGATGGCGCTTCAGCTGATCAGAATAGCCATAATTACCATAACAAAGTAAGACAAAGCAAAGATGATGTTCTTTACAGGAAATGCTCAATATGTCCACCATCATTCCTCAACAATAGCTGTAGTCGAGGAATACTGTTGTGAACAGCACTGTAAAGCATGTCCGGAGTTATGGTGAGGCATTGGCGTCGGATGTTGTCTTTCAGCATCCCTAGAGATGTCATTCGATCACGATACACTTGCGACTTCAGGTAACCCTAAAACCAATAATCGGACGGACTGAGGTCTGGGGACCTGGGAGGCCAAGCATGACGAAAGTGGCAGCTGAGCACACGATCATCACCAAACGGCGCGCAAGAGATCTTTCACGCGTCTAGCAATATGGGGTGGAGCACCATCCTGCATAAACATCGTACGTTCCAGCAGGTGTTTATCAGCCAGACTGGGGATGATGCGATTCTGTAACATATCGGCGTACCTCTCACCCGTCACGGTAGCAGTTAACAAAACCAGAATCACGCACTTCCTCGAAGAAAAAAGGCCCGATAACGGTAGATATGGTAAATCCCACCCATACCGTGACTTTCTCGTCGTGATATGGAGTTTCCACGACAGCTCTAGGATTTCCGGTAGCCCAAATTCTGCAGTTGTGGGCGTTGACAGACCCTCGGTGCGTGAAATAAGCTTCGTCGATCCAAAACACGTTACTGAACCAATCGTCGTCTTCCGCCATCTTTTGAAACACCGACACCGCAAATGCCCTCCGCTTCACTAAATCGCCAGGTAACAGTTCATGATGCCGTTGGATTTTGTACGGATAGCATCGAAGGGTACGTCTAAGTGCCAACCAAACAGCAGTGTATGGAATGCCGGTGCGACGTGCGACTGCACGACCGCTGACTTCCCCGTGCATAGACGAACCCGCTACAGTCTCCATTTCTTCCTGAACTGTCTCAGCAGCATTACGCCTTCTGCTCGATCAGCCACTACGGGGTCTATCGTCTAAACAACCCGTGGCTTCGAACTTGAAAATCATTCTCGCCACAGCTGCATTTGTCAACGGACCTTTACCCGTTCGAATCCCCTTCCTATGGCGATAGGATCGTAACGCTGAACTAGCACATTCCCCATTCTGATAATACAGCTTCACTAAAAGCGCCTTTTCAGGTAACGTCAACATGGTGCGACTGCTGTCGCATCTGATTCTCTCTCTCATTACAGCTCCTTTTATACACGACTGTAATGCGCAGTCACTGACGTTTTGCTGTTCAGCGCCATCTGTGGACATTTTGTGAACTGTTTTTTTTGTTCTAATAAAACCCCATGTCATTCCAAGCATGTGTGCCAATTTTTACCTCTCTATCTACATTATTCCGTGGTTTATTAAGTCTTCAAATTTATACTGACTTTTTGATCACCCGGTACAACCTGCGAGGTGCGGAACGTTCTGGCCATTATTTCTGATTGTTGCTGTTTAACACTAAAGGCATACTTTGAGCTATCGAGGAGATTTGACAGTAACTTACGACCGAAGCGTAGTTCGTCGTTGAGTACTCGCTGCCTGAGCTGTTCCGGACTGTCGCCGGTGAACGGGAAGTCACCGACGAGCAGCAGGTACGTGATGACGCCCATGGACCACACGTCGCACTGGTGCGAGTACATGCGCAATTCCATTACCTCGGGAGCTGGACATAGGAGTCTCTGTTGTGACTGCCAAGAACGATTCAACTGCAAAATTAGTTCTTTTAACTCTAGGTGCGTTACACAAGAAGTAACTTATTTTATAAAGACCTCTATGGTCATTAGAACTTATCAGTATTAGAGTTTAATGAGAAAGTGACCTGCATCACTACCCGATTTTGGCTTCGATGTCTATAGGAACTGACGTGTATGTTTGCATTGTACTACTTGCTTTAAATGTCTGATTGAAAGGAGATAACTTCAATATTAACGCGTCTTCTGTCTGCTACTTTGTACTAATGGATACGAATACCACATTTACATAAACAGGAAGTATAGAGAAAACAGTGACAGTGCTTTGTATGTTGTGTGGTATGGCAAACTGGTGGTCATTTTCGAAGAGGGAACCCACTATACGGAAGTGCATATCTTGGGCCCTATCGGACGTTGGCGTTTGAAGACGGTGGCGTCAGAGTTGTTTCACACTGTAGTTGATTTCCTCTAGCCATCAGGGTAATGTGAAGGCACATACTGCGCGGTTCTAAAGTGCTCTGTTCTCAACGCAATTAGGCTGTGTGCGCATTAGATAGAAACTTTGGTGTCAGCATTATGACGTGTATCACCATACGAGTATCGAAATAAGCGATCTCGTATTTGATCATGGAAAAATTGATCTCTGTGATGCAGCTGCTGCACAACTGTATACAAAAACGTTTCCCAGCAGAAATAAACCTCGTTTTTCGACGCAAAGCATTTTTTTGTGGTTGTCACGTTTTACTTTGTAGTATTGAGAAACGCAGGCTCGTTCGCGCTGCACGGTGGTCGGCGCCTTGACTGGATGTGCCGAAATTTTGTCAGTGGAGGTCGGGCTCATCCTGTATATCTGTAATGGTGTAAGGATATGTCAGTGAAATTAAAACACGAGTAACGGATCGCGATATCCAACCTTTTCTTTCCAAAGAGGAGTTCAGAATTTTAACTACTGCATATTTTAAAAATGTGCTGACATTAACTCTCGGGGTCACTTACACAAGAGTGAAATTCTTTATTTTAGTCGAAAATACCTTCTGCAGCTCTGTTTGCGAGTTGTTTGATGTTACTACCATAACGCGCATGCGCTGCTGATACACATTTATGAGTAAATGAATATAAGATAGCTGGCATGTTGGAGAGAGAGTACGCCTTGATGATGTCTGGAACAGTAGTTAACGCTCGCGATGGAGGAAAGTTGTTCTCACAGTGAGCGATGACCTTGGCTTAAAAATCAGAACGATGGGGATGGTACCCATAAAATAGCTGTCAGCCTCGAGGTGTGCTACGAGTCTATGAGGGGTGGGGGTGGGGGATCATGTAAAGGCAGAACAGTCGTAAGCGGACGATCATTGGGGTTCCTGAAGCACCTCAGCTGTACCAGTTTTACCCAGGCAAATAAGGGTTTGCCAGAGTGGACACATATTCTAGTCGTGGGACTCCTATCGAACATAGCAGTCACGTTCAAACCACGCCCGTTGGATCGTGGGGACCACTTGGATGAGTCACTCCTAACCCAAGAAAATAACCCGTGACTTCTATCTATCTGAGCGCTCTTAAACGACAATATGGCAGGAAAATTCTAAAGGACCATAACTGAAATCCTAGACGTGTTGGATTATAAACAGACAAGAGGCTAGTTTTAGGAAACTCTCATCTTTTTAAACCCAGAAAGCGTTGTCGACAGTGACTGAAAACCTGAAATCAGTGAAAAAGGTCTCAAATGGAATTCCGATAATGGAGATCGCACCCTATGTCGGGCAAAATTGCTCTTAAGCACCGTTTTGGGTAATATCCAATTGTGACAGAACTGCAAATTACCTTAAATTACAGCAAATTTCCTGTGCCATGAAACAATATCATCGGTGTAGAAGTATGTGAACTGAAGGAACAGTAGGTGATTGAAAGTGTCATACAGTTAAGAATATAATGAAGGGCTGCAGAAGACGCCAGTTTTTATCTTCACTGACAACACTTGTGCCGCGTGTAACACTATATCAATTAGGGTTTCAGGGTTGACGCCATTGCTTGAACCTTTCCACTGGCGAATGTGGTTTCTCTGTCTGGATAGTGAGTGTTTATCCGTGCGTGAGCGGTGCGCTTAGTGGAGTACGGTCAGCACAGTCATCAAGAAGGAAGCTGTTGCTCAGCGGCTGGCCCGCGTGGTTAGGATTGTTTAGATGACCGCTCGCATGCATGGAGTTATTGTGAGTGTGCTAAGAAGAGCAGTTATCAGGTACGGAAACCTGTGGCTGATGAATTCGTCATGCTTGGCCTCCCAGGTCCCCAGACCTCAGTCCGTCCGATTATTGGTTTTAGGGTTACCTGAAGTCGCAAGTGTATCGTGATTGACTACGTTCTGTTAACGTCCGATGCACAGCGTTATATTGTGGCTATGCTGTTTGTATATTTGATTGTGGCAAGGAATCTTCATTTAGAGAAAGTACTGGAATCTTATAGATACGATAACGCAATGAGGTAAGAAGTTTTCAGTGCGTCGATATAGTGCATAATAACTGAGTGTAGTCATTGGAGCCCCACATGGTTTTATGTGTGTTGCATACTCTTATGCACCTTATACGAGTGTGTGTTGTAAGTACACAGAGAACTTTTCAGTGCGTCCATATAGTGCGTAACAATTTGATTGTAGGCACGGGAGCACCATAAGATTTTATGTGCGGTGCTTGATCTTGTGCAACTTGCATGAGTGTATGTTGTAATCAGACAGCTAGCTTATTAGACACTGGATGTCACGAGTAGGTCGGTAATATGTGTTAGTAATTGGTTATGTTCACTGGTATCCACAATAACTTATGTTTGTTCTGAACTTATGGAGCTGCTGTGTATGTAATGTGTTGAACAACAGTTGGCTTGCTAGACTTCATATGTTAGGAGTAACGCATCTTTGTACTGGGCGGCTGCACCAGCGGAAACGTCTGCTACTAACTGAAAGCACACTCTGTTTCTACTACTGAGCTGTTTCAGGTTAGCTATTACGGTATTTCCTGTGCCTTATGTTAGCTAGCGGACTGGGACTCGATTTCAAGATCTATATAACGGCGCTATTCTGGTGGGAAACATACGGGCTCCTGCCAAGGGAATCTTCGTTCCTAAATATTGTACTTACAACAATTACACTCCTGGAAATGGAAAAAAGAACACATTGACACCGGTGTGTCAGACCCACCATACTTGCTCCGGACACTGCGGGAGGGCTGCACAAGCAATGATCACACGCACGGCACAGCGGACACACCAGGAACCGCGGTGTTGGCCGTCGAATGGCGCTAGCTGCGCAGCATTTGTGCACCGCCGCCGTCAGTGTCAGCCAGTTTGCCGTGGCATACGGAGCTCCATCGCAGTCTTTAACACTGGTAGCATGCCGCGACAGCGTGGACGTGAACCGTATGTGCAGTTGACGGACTTTGAGCGAGGGCGTATAGTGGGCATGCGGGAGGCCGGGTGGACGTACCGCCGAATTGCTCAATACGTGGGGCGTGAGGTCTCCACAGTACATCGATGTTGTCGCCAGTGGTCGGCGGAAGGTGCACGTGCCCGTCGACCTGGGACCGGACCGTAGCGACGCACGGATGCACGCCAAGACCGTAGGATCCTACGCAGTGCCGTAGGGGACCACACCGCCACTTCCCAGCAAATTAGGGACACTGTTGCTCCTGGGGTATCGGCGAGGACCATTCGCAACCGTCTCCATGAAGCTGGGCTACGGTCCCGCACACCGTTAGGCCGTCTTCCGCTCACGCCCCAACATCGTGCAGCCCGCCTCCAGTGGTGTCGCGACAGGCGTGAATGGAGGGACGAATGGAGACGTGTCGTCTTCAGCAATGAGAGTCGCTCTGCCTTGGTGCCAATGATGGTCGTATGCGTGTTTGGCGCCGTGCAGGTGAGTGCCACAATCAGGACTGCATACGACCGAGGCACACAGGGCCAACACCCGGCATCATGGTGTGGGGAGCGATCTCCTACACTGGCCGTACACCACTGGTGATCGTCGAGGGGACACTGAATAGTGCACGGTACATCCAAACCGTCATCGAACCCATCGTTCTACCATTCCTAGACCGGCAAGGGAACTTGCTGTTCCAACAGGACAATGCACGTCCGCATGTATCCCGTGCCACCCAACGTGCTCTAGAAGGTGTAAGTCAACTACCCTGGCCAGCAAGATCTCCGGATCTGTCCCCCATTGAGCATGTTTGGGACTGGATGAAGCGTCGTCTCACGCGGTCTGCACGTCCAGCACGAACGCTGGTCCAACTGAGGCGCCAGGTGGAAATGGCATGGCAAGCCGTTCCACAGGACTACATCCAGCATCTCTACGATCGTCTCCATGGGAGAATAGCAGCCTGCATTGCTGTGAAAGGTGGATATACACTGTATTAGTGCCGACATTGTGCATGCTCTGTTGCCTGTGTCTATGTGCCTGTGGTTCTGTCAGTGTGATCATGTGATGTATCTGACCCCAGGAATGTGTCAATAAAGTTTCCCCTTCCTGGGACAATGAATTCACGGTGTTCTTATTTCAATTTCCAGGAGTGTATTACATTCCTGTTCTTTAATAGGCTGTCATACCCAGAGTGAATGTTGATGTCTTTCGTGTCCGCACTGTTCTGAACTTGCTGCACTGGTTTGTGTTCTATGCTATAACTTTGAATGTGGTAGTAAATTTTAATTGAAGGTTTTCTTGAGTGTCTTCTTATTTTACTGACTTTAGGAGTAATGCTATTTATGGATTTAATTCCTGTCCCGAGATCGCAGTACCGATTTATTTTTTTACGCTATGATACTGAACACTAAGCTCAGTTTTAAAGTAAACATTCTCTTTCTGGCATTATTATCATTTTTGGGAATAATGTATTCATGAAAATAATGAGTGTAACTTATGATGCAGATCAAATTAAAATTGTAGTTATATCAACAACCGAGTAATTGAGCATCTTTATATTATCGCGGCGCAAAGACTGTTCCATAAAATTTCGCGCTTGCAACCGCATAAATTCGACTTCTTCTTATTCTAATATTTCGGCTGAATACCGTGCAGCCAACTTCAGAGTGAGGCGAGGTGACTGACGCTCTAGTTTTTTTTCTTTATTGTAATTTCATTCCCCCGCTCCATACGGGCAGGGGAGGGCTGGCAGCGACACAGTCCACTGCTCTTCAGTCAATTGGCTATACAAAAATACAAAAGGGTAATTACATAAAAATGGGGGATAAAAAGGGGGACATGGAAAACACAGTAAATGGAGATGATGGGGCTTAAAATATGCACTGGGGACATGCACTGGGGGACAGTTAAAAAGTCGTCATGAAGTTAAAAGAACACAACTGGCAAATCAAAGTGCACTTAAAAAACCATTGGAGGTAAACACAAGTTAAAAGTCGGCCACAAGATAAAAATCACACAGAGCACGACACTTAAAAACTACTGGAAACGACGGAGCACTCATGAAGAATAAAAAAAACCACTGGTATGGACCTGCCAAGGGTCTGGAGGAGGCTAGAGAGGAGGGAAAAAGAGGGGAGGGAGGTGTGGTGGTGGGGCTGGGGGTGGAAGGAAGAGGGAAAAAAGGGGGCCGGAGGCTCACCAAGGGGCAGATGGGCAGGGCGGAAGATGAAGAGGGAAAGACAGGAGGGAGTGCAGAGACACTGAAGGAGAGCACAGGAGAGGGAGGAGGTGTAGGAGACAAAGTCACTCAGGAGAAGAGAGGGAGACGAGAGGGAGCTTGGAGGAGGAGGCAGGAGGTAGGTGGGGCTAGAGTTGGGAGGAGGGGTAGATGTCAGGGCGAAGTTCGTCATCCGGGAAGGGTACGTGCTGGAAGTTCCATTGGGAAAGGAGGTGGAGGGTGTGGAGATGGAGAGAGGGCAGGACACAACGGTAAAGGCGCGGCAACAGTCTGGGGGTGGAGAGGAAGGGGGAAATCAGGGTCCGGGGGGGGGGGGGATCGAGTCAGCAGGCAATATACAGTGTGTAGAAGTGTTTGAGGAAAAGGAGAAGGTGGGGGAAGGGGATGAGGGTCATAGAGGATTTGTGTGGGTGATGGAAGGCGGATACGGAAGGCGAGGTGGAGTGTAAGGCGCTCGAGGATTTGAAGGGCGTTATAGAATCTGGGAGGAGCAGTAATAAAGCAATGCTGGCATAACAAAGGATGGGGTGGATCAAGGATTTGTAGGTGTGAAGGATGGTGGAAGGATCAGTCCCCATGCCTGGCTGGACAGGAGTTTCAGGAGGCAGAGTCTGTTGTGGGCTTTGTGTTGGATAGTAAGATGGGGAGTCCAGGTGAGGTGGCAGTCAAGGGTGAGGCCAAGGTATTTGAGGGTAGGTGTGAGGTGGATAGGATGGCCATAAATTGTGAGGTAGAAATCATAGAGATGGAAGGAGTGAGTGGTGCAGCCTATGATGATCGCCTGGGTCTTTGAGGGGTTGATATGAAGAAACCACTGGTTGCACTAAGTGGTGAACTGGTCAAGGTGGGTTTGGAGGGTACGTTGGGACTGTTGAAGGGTAGGATAAAGTGCTAGGAAGGCGGTGTCATCAGCAAATTGGAGGAGATGAATAAGCAGGGGAGGTTTGGGCATGTCAGCAGTGTACAGGAGATAGAGGAAAGGGGAAAGGACAGAGCCTTGGGGCATGCCGGTAGAGTGATAGAAGGTACAGCAGTTGCAATAGTGGATAGTGACATAGGAAGCAATGAGATGGACGAAATTGATAGAGAGAGCATAGGCCTGGAGTTTGAAGAGGAGCCCAGGATACCTGACATGGTCATACGCATTCTGGAGGTCAAGGGAAATAAAGATAGTGGAGTAACAGGAGTTAAGTTGGAGGGAAAGAAGAATGGTAAGGTTAAGGAGCTGATCGTTGGCTGAGAAGGAAGGCCAGTAGCCGAACTAGGTAAGGGGAAGGAGGTGGTGCTGGTTAAAATGGCAGTGAATACGGCAGGAGAGGATGGGTTTCAAGACCTTACTGAGCACAGAGGTGATGCAGATGAGACGATAGGAAGAGGTATCAGAGGGGGGTTTGTTGGGCTTAGGGAATAGCAGGACATGAGAAATGTTCCATAAGTCAGGGTAAAAGACAGTACAGAGGACATTTTACAGGGCAGCAAGGACAGCCAGGAAGGCCTGGGGGATTCCTTGAGGTGGCGGTAGGTGACACCATCATGACCAGGGGCTGTGTAGCATTTGGAGTGGAGGACGAGTGTGATATCATGTGAAGTGGTGGGAGTGTTGATGTCTGAGGGGGGTAACTGATCGAAGTACTGGAAACTAGGGGCGATTGGTGGGACAGAGGTATCAACGTGGTCAAGGATGGTGGGGAAGAGGAAGTAATCAAAATGGGGATCGTCAGGAATGGAGAAGACCTCGAAGTGATGGGAAGGAAAATGGTTAGCTGTACTGAGGTTGTCAGGGAAGGGGCGATCGTCGTGGAAGATAGGGTAATGTGCGGTGGGATGGCTACTAGTAAGGTGGTGGAAGGCTGACCAGTACTTGGAGGA